>NW_017263660.1:0-668834 GCF_001662655.1 Pseudogymnoascus verrucosus
AAGCGACTCGCCCACCAAAACACCAGAATATGACTATTACTACTACTACACTACCACCACCTTATATAATAACCCTTATTCTATTGCAATTGATTCCTGGCGCCTCTCGCACGTACGAGCATTATGCCCCATATTACCACATGTGCCACATCGCCGCTGTCGGCCTGTAGAACCCACCTGCCGAGTAGTCTCACTTGCCACCTCCGTACGGAGTTGAGCATCAACCTCAGCACTCTGAAGGATATCCTCTCCCTCTCGTACGGAGAGACTGCCCCCTTGCATTATACGCCTCTTACGCTTCCTTTCCCTCCTCTTTTTCTGTTCATTTGCAGCCTGTAGAGCCTTAACCTCTGCCTTAAGTAGAATAGCAGAATGCATCATCATTTCTGCCCCTTTAACAAGGCAGCTAATAGCATCATTAATTGAGGTAGGAGAGCTGTTCTGATGTCGTACGATGCAGTTCTTAATGTGCTCTGTTTGAAAGTTAAGCTCCCGTATAGTTTAAGGAGTCTTTGAAGTCCAATTGCTACTCTCAACTATAGGAGGAGTTGGAGTCCTTAAGCGTAGATTTAAGTAAGAGAGGACAGTCTGTAGCTTGTACGGAACTAGCCCTGTAGCCTAGAATCCGCTCTTAATGTTCTACTCTATAAATGTAGCTTTGAATGCTTCTTTGAATGTAGAGAGGAACTCGAGCTTTGTAATGTGGTTTAGCTAGTTTTGTACGAAGGTTTCAATCTGCTTTCCGTACGAGAGCTTTAGTGGCGCAAAGCAGCTTACATTAAGAGGCTGAAGAATGTGCAACGAGTGTGGTGGCATACAGAGGGTAATTATCTTCTGTTCTGTGCAGTAGTGTTGAAATTGAGCAGAGAGGTGGCTCTCATGCCTATCGAGAATAAGAAGGCGATAGGTTCCGACCGTACGAGCATTTGTATGCTGATCGAAGTGTTAAATCTACTCGTACCTAATTGAATTTAAAGTCCACCCATTCTCACTTAGTGTAATTACCTAGTCGTGTAGTAATCCTAAGTCCTCGTACTAAGTAGAGAGGTGATTCTGTGCCTTGAAAATAATGAATGGCGGGAGTGCCCATCCGTACGAATTAACACCTTAAATAATTAACACCTACTCTCTATTTCTAGGCTGTATAGTCTTTAGACGGCTCTTTGCTTCTAAGCTTGTAACTACTTTTGCAGTAGCAATAACTCCTATTGTGAAACCTACTTCATCAAAGTTGTAGATGTCCTACTCTAAGATTCCGTATTTTGTAATTGTGTTTCGTACGAGGGAGAACCACCCTTTAATTATCTTCGGATCTTCGCATTTTGCTCGTTTATAGTCATACTTCTGACTAAACTTTGCTTTAATTTCCGTACGACGCTTTATGAAGTTAGTAGTCCAATTCTTCCCAACAGGGCTCTTGCCTCGTTCAGAGAGTAGAAGGTCAGCCATTTCTTGTACAGCTTGCGGCCAGGGGGGAAATCCACGTGAATCTAGGTCGAGAATGTACTGAACGAGAGCTGACTCTTCGTACGAAGTCAGATTCTGTGATTTAGGAATAGAATCGCGTTAAGAAGCCATTCCGTGAATCCGATCGCGTAAGGTCGTTCAGGGGATATCGTACGAAGCTGCAGCTGCTCGAACACTTCGAAATTGGCCTTGTTTGATTGCATTAATAGCCAATAGTATTCGATCCTCTTAATTAGAGGATTGGGCTTGTGTTGGTTGTGGCATGTTTACATTTGTCAAGTCGACGCGTTTTAGTGTTTTAGTAGGCGAGTCGCTTGTGTAGGCGAGTCGCTTGTGAAATACGTTATAGGTTTTTTTTTTTTTTTTTTTTTCATGGTTGTTTCTAAAATCTGCGAATAAGTTGTAATCTATTTATTATTTCAACTTTAATATTTTAACATAAATCCCCCCGGCCCCCCCATATCGGTCGTCATTAACTCTATTTCACACCTAATAACCTCACTTAGAAATACTACCCCGAATGAATCTAACATGTAGAAAAAAGAAAAAAAAACACAACTCCGAATTGGAGAGTCTTTATTTTGCATCAGCCGTGAATCGAACACGGGGCCCATCGATGGCAACGATGGATTTTACCACTAAACCACTGATGCTGGATTCCTGTTATCCAATTACCGTATTTCGTTCTATGTTAGCGGGCCCGGCTGCTTTTACCACCACGCTTTTCGGTTTTCGCGACTTCGCAAAAGCAGCCGCCCGTTTCTCGTTTCCCGTTTCCCTATTTCTGCAGCATCCAACACCACATTCCGTTTCTGGTTTCTACATCCTAGACCGTTGGGCGTCCCTAGGTGGGTTTCTAATTCTAGTATTTAGCTTTACGTTCGCACAAAGCTGTAGACATCATGTCGGCGTCGGCGCATGGCCCACCCCTAGTTTAGTGTCCACACACACCTGCTCCTTCTCTTCCCTTCATTCCCCCGTCTTCCCTTTCGTCTTTCCTACCATTTTCCTTCGCATCTTACCTCTCATATTTCCCTTGTTCTTGTTTTGCTTTTTACGCGTTACTTTGCTTGTCTCTTAATCTTTGAAGAGAACAGTGGTTATAAAGCTCTCAAAGGATGAACTACTAGCAGATATCGAGCAGCAGGGTGTTACGGCTGGAACATGCAACCCATATGCCGCAAGGTACAGTAATAAGGTATTTATTGTGTTCTACTGTGAAGCTTCTGCTCCGTTTGCCGAAGAGACTGATTACGGTTGTCGGGGATGGCCACACAAATTCGCGTGCAGTTCTCCGTATTCCGGAATTACCTCCAACAGTACCTCTCTCCAAGTTATCTGTAGATAAGACCCTTATCTTTTAAACCTATCATATCAACCATCAAGCAGCCCTATACATCTCTTACTCTACGACTGTCTTTAGTAATATGCACCCTTAGGTGGAACTTTATTTGAGCCGTCTTCCCACGTTTTTTATTTATAATGCATCCTAGTCCCCGCAGCAGCAATTGTTCTAGCTGCAACCCATGCTTGCCGGAAACGTATGCCATCTCGTGAACTCCACGCTTTCTTTGTTCAAAACCAAAGCTTCTTAAGAGTACGAGACTTTCGTAACCGTCGTCTCAACGAGAATCACCTGCACGCCTTATGTCAAGTACAAGATCTCGCCAGGGATGTGAAGAGTGTCGACGGCGACGCAGAAAGTGCGACGAGCAGAAGCCTTGTTGTGGGCACTGCTCGGCTTTTAATAGAACATGCAGTTATCAATTGAGAGTAGTATGTGGTGGTGGCGGCGGCCGGAAGCACAAAAGGCCCCTACTTGGCCAGCCCTTGCGACATGCAGATCGATATGTTGTAGACACAGGTAAAGTAAACTTGATTCGTTATTAGCCACCACCCGCATTAACTGATGCTAGTCAATGAGAACGGTGCATTAGTACACCGCACAAAGGACTCTACTGGGAAAGCCCGTGAGCTGTCAAATGCTCTGCCTCGATGTCTGCAAAATGGAATTTCCCTACCGCCAAAGTATCAAAAGCTCCTGGTTTATTTTATAGATGATGTTCTCGCCTCTCTATCGTGCCACCCCTCGATACAGGAGGACCTCCGCATGGGGCTGGTTCCCGTGATGCTCCATTCGCCCCAACTCATGTCAGCTTGCCTCGCCCTATCGGCCGCTGGCTTTCTATCGCGGGGGATCTTGGAGGTGGAGGGTGTTGAAATCCCGAGGATCTTGGGGCATTTACAAACTTCGGGTCTCGCACTGTTGAGAAGTGCCTTGGATTCCGGGGAGAGGACCGAGACCTTGCCGGCTACGTGCTTGATTTGGTGCCTGACAGATGTCTTTACATACCGTCAGGGGATATCATCCTGGCAAATCCATTTACAGGGCATCGGAGCCCTGCTGGACGGAAGTGAGGCCCATCGCGACTTTGCCACTCCGTCTGGGTCTTTTCGGTCTGCAATGAGACACCTCTACCAACTATACCTCTCTCTACAAACTCTCCCTCACATACCTACAGTGGAATCTCTCGAGAATTCAGCACAGTTAGGCGTACGAGCCTCTCAAAATTCCGAATGGACATCAATGACAAGCCCCGAGATAGATGGATTCTTGGGCTATAGTAGCGAGCTCCTAGATGTTTTGCAGCAAATCGATCAACTATCCCGTTCCGTCTCCGGAAACGAAGCACAGTCGATATCCGAAGCCGATATCCTCCTTGGCAAAGTCCAAGGCATGATTAGTCGTGACACAACATCTCCACGAGATATCTCGATCTGCACGCCCTTATCTCCGGAATACAACCGCGAGTTCGCTCTCTGCCATCAGACCTTCCAACAAGCCACATTAATCCACCTATACAGAAAATTATATCACCATCCGTCGGGCTCCCCGTCCATACAAGCTGCCGTTCGATCGATCGAGGAAATGGTCGGCAACATGATCCAGGGACAGCCGTGCCACACCTGGGTCGCTATGGCGATGCCTCTTTTCACGCTCGGCTGTGAAGCCTTCACCGAGAAGCAGCAGGTCTTTACGATGGATAAAATCAAGAAACTAGAGGATTGCATTGGATCGCTACATGTGAAATGTATTCGACAAGCTTTGGAGGATATTTGGAAAGTTAGAGAGGATCTAGGGGACCGTGAGGGAACGCTGTGCGCAAGCCAACTTCTTGGTAGGTGCCGCTTCGAAGATGTACGCTTAAGGCTAATGTTATGATGCAGCTGAACTGCGATATAACATCATACTATTCTGATATTTGCAGAGATTTGATCGACACGAATAAGCAATAAAACACCGAGGCGAATAAATGCCACTTGAACTTCCAACTATGGGCCATCACGATAAGACATAGGAACATTGCATCTTTGGTTTCTATGGAATCAGGTGATAAAACAGCTCACTAGGCGCACAAACGACAAGCAGCAAAACAGGTATATCACAGAAAAGGTCAATTTTAACAACATCACAAGCAGCTACTACCCAACACATAATGTCAGCCACGGCCAAGTCTGACCCAGTCGCCTAAGCACTTAAGACCCGACAACCAAGATCTAACCCCGTCTGCGATCGTTCTCTTTCATAACTCGGAGTTATCTCCCGCATCAATCATTCTGCTCAAAGGCCCCTTTTTCACCATCATGCTCATAATCTCATAAAGCACATCGGCCGCAGCCATGGTAGTGTGCTCAGCATTCGTATCGTAAGCGGGCTATATGCGGATTCCTGTTAGTCGACGCTCCCGCTCAGATTTCCAAAGGCATTAACAACATACCGCAACCTCAACAATATCCGCCGCAATCAAATTAATATTCTCCAGCCCGCGCAGGATCGTCCGAAGCTCTCTCGTCGACCAGCCCCCCGTCTCGGGCGTGCCTGTGGCGGGCGCAAACGCAGGGTCGAGAGTGTCAATATCGATGGATAGGTAGACAGGTCGCTCGGTCCCAACCCTGTCGACGATCTTCTTGATGATGCCCTCTGTGCCGATGGTGTCAATCTCGCGCGCCTCGACGATCTCGAACCCGCAGTACCCGTCGTTGTCGTAGTCGCTAGGCCCACTCAGCGTGGTGCGGATACCAGCGTGGATGTTGGTGTCGTTGGAGAGCAGGCCCTCCATCGCGGCGTGGTAGAAGTAGGTCCCGTGGTTGATGGCCGCGACGTCGGAGGGGGATCCGCCAAAGACCTTGGGCTTCCCTGTGTTTTGGGATTGGGATCAGTACTGATGTATATCGAACTGGGGCTGGTGGGGGGGGGGGGCTTACAGGTGTCGAGGTGGCTGTCGAAGTGGATCACCGAGACGGGACCATAGGCGCGGTTGATGGAGCGCAGGAGCGGTAGGGAGATGGTATGGTCTCCTCCGAGGGTGATCACGCGGGGTAGGGTTCTTCCCTGGATCGCGGGGCCTCTTTTGTCGGCGTCGGTTGCGGGGGCGCGGGAGAGGATCTCAAAGTGGCCTTCCTCGATTTGTTTGAGTGCGTATGTGTTGTCATATCTTGGTCTCTGTCAGTGTCATCATCTAACGTACATCGGGAGTCTTACGAGGTAACGGGGATATCACCACAATCGAGGACAGTGGCCCAGCTGTTGAAGGGGTTCGTTTTGAGGGGGACGTTGTAGCCTCCGCTGGTGTTCTGGTCAGTATTCGTTCGATTGACAGGGTGTGATGGGCAGGTTATATACTAGAGATTCAGTCGGCGGGAGCCTTGTCTAATGCCCGAAGGCCCGAAGCGGGCGCCTGGGCGGTAGGAGGTTCCGGTATCGAACGGGGCACCTTATTAAAACATTAGCTGTGTTCAATCAGAGAACTAATATCTGTTTCATACCGATGAACGCAATGTCGTATTTTGCATCAGGGTTCTGAAGGCAGGGCTGGTAGGGGAGACGGCCGAAGGTAGTAATGCCAGAGAAGACAGAGTCCGCCTAGAGTTTGTAAGCAGTTTGACCTCGGAAGGAGTTATATGCCTGGGAGTCAAATGACCTGCGTGCCGCCATCTCCGGGCAGTCTGGTGTACCATAGGGACTGATGGGGTCCTTCGATGACTTTCTGGTCATGCCCAGAATGAGCGGTGGCAATGGCTATCCAGCCGAGTGCTAAGAGTGCGGCGTACATTATGCTTCCTGGTTTTAATTTGGATTTCTTGGGGAAAAAAGCCTATGAGGATTTATCAGTGGCAGCGGTTCATTTCTTATATCACAAATTTGAGTTTGACCTCGTCTAGAATTGACTAATGTTGTTGAAGGCGCTCCTGCCAACTATGCCGTCCCGTTAAGTGCCGCCATAGTTTCGAAGCTTTTTACACAAATAGTATCGATAAGACTTAAAAATATCTCATCGTGGTGGTTCCAGGCGCGTATTTTACTACATCCAGCTTGGCGGACCTGCCTCCACGTTTCTTGTCTGCAAATGGTATCGATAAAACTTAAAAGTATCACATCATGGTGTTTCCAGGCGCCTATTTTACCACATCCAGCTTAGCGGATGGGCCTCCACGTTTCTTGTCTGTCCCCAGAATCCCGCAACAACACCCAGCTCAGTTATCGTGGGTATATTACCAGATAAAGTTAGCGCAATATGCATATTGTGGATTGATAGTGCTGCATATCTCCAGCGTGCATGGATTACGTCTCCGTGCAAAGGCTTGTATCTACACCATGTTATTAATATCGGGTCTCTACGTTATTGTGGCATGTCAAATAGTAATTCCGACGTCTTATCGTCGAGCCCTGTGTTGATCGGGATTTTAAGGGCTGAACATTGGTCGATAACGATGTATGTATGATAGCGCTGATAATACATCAAATGTCTTGCACAAATATTCCGGTGGCTAAAAGCCTATGGGTGACCACGCTTGGGTGCAATTTGATCTTGTCTGAAAGGACGATCTGAAAGGGCGACCGCGCGAACCAAAACACGAGTTGAGGTACAACCCCAAGCTTTCGACATGAGTCCGAAAACATCTACAAGCATGCAAAAGTCGCGAGCCCAGGAGGGCAGCTTCCCGTCAGTCCTCGAGGAACATCTGGATGAAACGTCGCCTCTGCTCCCAGCTTCGCCATCAAGCCGATCAACTGCCCGACCAGAATACGTCGAATGGCTGGCTGAGATGTGGTTCTTGACCAAGGCGTCCATCCCGGTCATTCTGGCCTATATGCTCCAGAATAGTCTGCAAACGGCCTCGATATTGGTTGCAGGGCGAATTTCCTCGGAAGCGTTGGCAGTCGCCGCGTTCTCCTATATGTTTGCAATGGCAACAGCATGGCTAATCGCCCTTGGTGGAACGAGCGCTTTAGATACTCTAGCCTCGAGCAGTTTCACGGCCTCCAAGGACAAAGGAAACCTCGGTATTCTTCTGCAGAGGGGAATCATCGTTTTAACTGCTTTCTATGCAGTAGTTGTTGTTATATGGGGTCTCTCCGAGCACCTCTTCAGGGCGCTTGGACAGCCAGAGCACATTTGCATGCAGAGTTCCAAGTTTCTTCATTTACTTGCCCCGGGTGGCCTTGGCTATGTCTGGTTCGAGTGCATGAAGAAATTCCTTCAGGCCCAAGGGATATACCGACCCGGCACATACGTTCTTTTTGTTACCTCGCCGCTCAATATTATCCTCAACTATCTCTTCATTTTCACTTTTAACTTTGGTGTATACGGCGCGCCAGTAGCAACGGGCATCTCATATTGGCTCTCGTTTCTTCTCCTAGTGGCTTACGCGGGACTCGTTGGAGGCAAGGAATGCTGGAGTGGGTTCAAGCCAAGACAAGCTCTTAGAAACCCATGGCCTTTTGCCAATCTTGCGTTTTTAGGCGTCATCCATGTCGGAACAGAGTGGTGGGCGTTCGAAATTGTTGCTCTCGCCGCTGGCCGGCTCGGCACCCTACCCCTTGCAGCTCAGTCCGTTGTCATGACGACCGATCAGATTATCACTACTATTCCATTCGGCCTCGGTGTTGCCGAGTCGGCTCGATTGGGCAACTTGCTGGGGGCTAAAAACTCCAAGGGAGCTAGACGATCTGCACATTGCGCTGCTATCCTTTCCGTCTTCTTCGGCTCCGTCATTCTCACTATTTTGTTCGCGACAAGAAATGTCATTGGTGGTCTATTTAGCGATGACAAGCGCGTCATTGCCCTTGTTGCTGAGATTATTCCATATGTTGCACTGTTCCAGGTTGCAGATGGATTGAATGGCAGTTGTGGTGGGGCCTTGAGGGGTATGGGCCGCCAGTGGGTTGGGGCACTTGTTAATTGTATAAGTTACTATGGAGGTGCTCTTCCTGGGGGGGTTTATCTTGCCTTCCACGGATGGGGTCTGGCTGGTCTGTGGCTGGGACAATGCGTGGCGCTGTCGCTCGTGGGCATTTTGGAGTGGGTCATCGTCGGGTTGAGCAACTGGGACAATGAGGTCCGGAAGGCTGCCGATCGATTAGATGATAATGAACAAGAACAGCTTGTCTTACCCAGCTAGTAGACAATAGAGACCAAAACAATACGGTCGAATATCAAGACTTGTCACGTGTGTTCTGCCCCCTTCCGCAGTAACTTACGTAGCAAAGACCAGAGAAACGTCTCGCATACGCCTAGATAAACCCAGGTTATCCTTCTCCTGAAATTATGAGGTTAAAGAGGATAACGTATAATTATTTATATTGAAGTCTAGGTGAAGATAAATCATACAAAAGAGGCTTCTGCTATGTGATATTTTTGGTGAGGAAAGCTCGGACTAGGACTAGCCGTTTTTGTTCGATATTTAGCAAACTCTATGTAACCCTTCACTATAATTTACTATGTAATGGTACCCCCTTTTTTTGCCCTTCGATGATGCATTTACTTCCTCTGACTATGAGCCAGCGGTTCCGACGATCACACCCTTACCGCATCCGCTAATCAGACGTTGCGGATGAGGCGCTATTCCAACGCCAGGGGATAGATAAGCAACTTAGTCGTATGGGAGGTCTGCTCTGATAAGGCGCGTACATTTCCCTTCTTGGTCTTCTTATTGCCTTGTAAGATGCAACAGTGGAGATAGGTAAGGGAGATAAGGAGCCGGAGTTTCAGGATACCATACAACCAACAGACGAAGCATCTAACTTACCTCTACAGCGCATAGCTACGATAAGGTCGAAATTATGAGGTAGTTCTGTATCGTATATAGCTGTATATAATAATATTTATATACGACGATCCCAAGCATTGGCTTCAGTAATGTACACTGGCGGTTCGTTCAAGCTGAACTATTACAATTAATTGATTTTGACGACATACTCCAGGACAATGATCTCCAAGAGTATGGAGAATGAGAAACAGCTCGCACTTGCTATAGATTCAGGAGGCTCCGTTGCGGATGGATCAATAAGCCATGCAGCGAATGAAATAGTGTTGAGTAAAGAAGGCTTTAAGCTGTTCCCTCAACCTGTACTTGGCGACAACCTTGACCCTCTGAACTGGTCCTTCGTTCAGAAGCATACGATTTTGGCTATTGTAATGTCTATGTGAGTTTTACAGCAGGCATTTTATCTCCATTCTAAAGTCAATTAAGCTCGGATTCTAATACATTGGCATTGTTAGCTACTTCATGTTCACCTACATCACGACCACTACAGTGCCATCATTCCCAGCGCTGGAGGAGAAGTACTCTGCTAGCTTGGAACAAATCAATTGGACAGTCGCAATTCCTGCTCTTGGTCTCTCCGTCGGACCGCTGCTATGGGCCTCTATAGCGGGCATCATTGGACGTCGTCCTATTCTCATATTCGGCACAGTTATGGCTCTGGCCGCCACAATTGGAGCTGCTCTTGCCCCGAACTACTCGAGTTATATGGCTGCACGCTTCTTTCAAGGGCTTGGTGTCAGCCCGGCATCCAATGTTGGCCTAGCCGTAATAAACGACATTTTCTTTGAACACGAGCGCGGCCAAAAGGTGGGACTCTGGGTATTGGCAATTGATTTGGGTCTTTACTTTGGGCCACTTATAGGTGGCGTTATCAATCTTGCCGGTCACATCTGGATTCAGTGGCTATCCGCTATTCTCTTCGGAGCGATCTTAATTGCTGAACTCCTTTTTCTACCGGAGACTTTATACCCACGGCACCTCATGCTATCCAAGGTATACCGTGGAGATGTGTCACAGCAGGGTGTCGAGGAGATTTCAGTCAGAGACTCTACTGGTGAACCTGAGAACATACTAAAAACCAAGCGGCTCCCATTCATAAATGTTACTCCGCTTCCAGGGGTCCAGCATCCGAAGCCTTATGACACTATGACCCAATTTATTAAAACATTCAAGTTCATTGTCGTTCCTATTTCAATCATGACCTATTGCTTTGGTTGGTACTGGTGGGTACTGTCAGTGGTCACTCTAGTTCCAATCGCATATGAGCAATATCCGCCACAAATTCAGGGGTAAGCGTCACTATTAGTGCATAATTAAGGGAATTGTCACGCTAAATTATTACAGACTTCTTTATCTTGGGCTCATTGTGGGTACCCTGGTCTCCGAGGTCCTTTATTCCGGTAGTTTGAGCGACTGGATAGTGATCAAACTAGCCAAACGCAACAACCACCAGAAGACTCCTGAGATGCGCATCTGGCTTACCTATCCCGCGGTTATTCTCACCGCAGTTGGGTTGGTTGTCTGGGGGGTCAGTATTGACCGCGGGTATCACTGGATGGTAGGCCAAGTCGCTTTGGCTATTTGTAAGTCAGACCGGATGATCCTTTCTTTTTCAACTTCCGCTAATTGCTGCTATAAAGTTGGTGCTGGTGTTCAAATGGGCAACACTGCCATTTGTTCGTATGTGGTGGATGCATATCCCTTGCAAAGCATGGCTATGATGACCTTCTATGCCGTGATGCTCAACTTGTCAGCATTTCTGGATCCATTTTTCATTGTTTCGTGGGTGGAAAATATCGGGTTTACTTGGACGTTCATTGGCCACGCCATTATCACCGTTGTCGTTTGTATTCCAGTAATGGCTGTGCTTCACCGGTTTGGGAGAACACTGTGCGAGAAGTCTGGAAGCCCAACATGGGTAAATCCAGAGTATGAAGTTCATACTCCCAGTAGTATATGATATGAGATGATATAAATGATATGGTATGATATAAATGATATGATATATCATATAATACCATACCACGATGAAGTTTTTACATAGGGATAGATATCATCTCATATCACGGTCTTCACCATGTGATATATCATATCATATCACACCACTTGAAAGTCCCATATAATGATATAAATGATATGATATCCACGCAGGCCTCCACGTACCATCGCGTGCTACTATAATACCTACCGATGTGTGAGGAAAGGCGTTGCTTCTTTCGCCGCAAATTGTCATCCCAAGTAAGGTTTTCTATGCACTGTTAGCACGGCCCAGTATGCAAATGTTGATATTCTTACCTCAAAAAACAGAGTATGACCTCTTGCGTTTTGCAGCTTCCTTGGGACAAGACCGCCGGTCGTCGCCTTTAGACGGCATGTGTTGCCATGATAGTCCAACGAATTTTGTCAGGAATGTAGAATCTCAGCTACCTGTTCAGGATTTGGAAGGGCAGTGTAGATTGTTGTATAATCGCAGTAAACCTGATGAAGTTGTTCAGGGAACTTGGGGGAGACCATGCTGAGTCGATGGCTGGCACGACAGTATTTATGGAACCAGTCAACTGTTTTCGCGCGTCTTACGTTGCTGTTGCGGCCAGGAGGTTACGTGACCTCTGGGCTCGAGGCAAATTTCCGAACGAGAAGAGGTGAGTACAGGTAAAAGCACTGAAGCCAGCCAACCATCCCCCGTTTCCAGGAAGCCGCTGTCGTGATCGAATACACAGGATGCGGCCTTTGGAGAGGCCCGAGGCGGATTTCGGAAATCGACTAACCGTTTCGCGTTTTTAAGCGCTCTTAGGCCGCTTCGGCGGTCGTCGAAGGTAGAGATAGGCGTGCCTAGTGGCAGTGAAAGTAAAAGCAGCAATGGCCTAAGAGCGGGAACACGGAAGCGGAAGGCTGACAACAGGGGACGGTTTTAGTGGTGGTCTTAGCAGCAAAAGCGATGGCAGCTCACAGAGAATTAGGCATCTCTGCTAGAGATGGTCGCTGAATGAGACGACTTTAAAGTTCCTGTTTATGGAAACTTGATAGCCAGTTGCTGTATCGTGAGAGTGGTTCTAAGGCTAATGCCGCTTTTATCTAAAAACACTACACTAAATCCCGGAAACGGTAAATCAGCTGTTTAGCGGTTGATTGTCTAGAGGTACTGCATCTACAATATACAGGGGTGGATGCCTTTAGGCGCGGAGTAAAGCGCAGACATTAGGTGATGCACCTTTAACATTAGGGCAAGGAGCTAGACGCTCCGAACCAATTATTAGGCTTGAATCACGCGTCCCCATGTCTAGATCTAGATCAATTCTAGGCAACTGAGCGCTAAAGTGTCGCTGCTTTTCCCAGACTTCAGAAAGGAGAAATCAGGAAATGGTAAACCGGCATTAGGGGGCCTAAAGTCGAACGGCATCGATGGATTAATACCACTAAACCACTGATGCCAGATTCCTGTTAACCAATTACTGTATTCCGTTCTATGTTAGCGGGCCCGGCTGCTTTAACCACCACGCCCGTTTCTCGTTTCTTGTTTCCCCATTTCTGCACCATCCAACACAACATTCCGTTTCTGGTTTCTACATTCTAGACTGTTATGCGTGTCCAGTGGTTTTCCGATTCTAGGATTCAGCTTTCTGTTACGCACACACTGTGGAAATTATGTCAGCGCATGGCCTACCTCCAGTTTGGTGTCCACACACCTACTTCTTCTCTTCCCTTCATTCTCCTGTCTACCCTTTCGTCTTTCCTGTTTTCTTCCCTCGCATCTTACCTCTCATTTCTCTTTTGTTCCTGAGAATTTTCTTGGCTATTTTTCCTTTTTTACATGTTACTTCTTTGCTTGTCTCTTAGTCCCCTGATGATTGAAGTAGTCCGTGGACATGAAGCTCTCAAAGGATGAACTACTTGCAGATATTCAGGTTGTAGATACGACGAATCTGTAGACACGCACTTCTGGATTCCCTTCTGCGGGTGTTAAAGATGACTTTGTGAACGTTGTGGAAGAGAATGCAAGCATTTTTAGTGAGAAGACTGCCGCAGTTGCTATGAAGTATGAGCCCTTCTGCTTGCGCTATTCTTGCATATTTAATGAGGATCAGCTAGCCTTAAAACAGGGAATCCGAGCATCAGAGTGATCTCGACAAGCGCATGCACTACACGGCCTATGAATTAGACAAGAATAACAATGTTATTGCAGCTCAGCACTTGGTTAAACAGAGATAGGTGATGGTTTAGAGGCTAAGCGGCTAGGAGGCTCAGATTAGTGAAAGCGGCGAGGGTGGAAACAGATATTTGAGGCGGTTGGTGCTCGTTCAACACGAGAATCAAGATATGGTGCGAGATCTGGGTTGTAGAAACCAATATAGTTCACGTCTATATAGTAGCCATGTTGAAATAAAATAGGTCACTGAGCCTCAGGATATCCCTTGTCTTGCTTTTTGCACTCAAAGGTTCACTGCGAGTGCGATAGATGCCCGAAGTCGAACTCGATACAGGACACTTCCTTCCGACGGGACAACTTGCTTACTCCGGCTAGGAGTGAAGCGACCAAGCCGATCCGACGATTAATAGATGATTGAAGAATGAAGATAATGATCAAATGGTCAAATAAAAAGACACATCTCAAGCCCGATCCTCCCAACTCCGCTTCACTATTCCCCAATATCTTGCTGGATCAGATCTCATGTGTCCCACATGGCTCGTACCCTCAAACTTCACCATCTCAACCCTCAGCCCATTCCTCTCCGCTTCTTTTGCATGCTCCTCAACATCCCTATCCAAAACAACCTCATCCCCATCTGAGTAGATATAACATCTCTTCGCCTCCTTGCGGATGAATTCCGGCCTAACAGAATTGAAAATCACTAAAGCCGAAATCTTCTGTCCCATGATCTGTGGTAGGATATAGCAGAAAAGCAACAAGATGCTGAACATCAGCTGCATAGGCATTCTCAAGTACCAAGTTGCAGGTAGGCCGAGAGAAAATGTCGCGAGCCCTTGCTTAAAGCGCGCCGTTCCAGGCAACGAGTCATATACAATGGTGTTTGCCGGTAAGGGTTGTCCCGTCTCCGCGAGATATTGCTTGGATATTAGCGCGAGTTGCCCGCCGCCGCCGTTGGACATGGCGTGGACTAGGAGGTCATTGCGGGAGACTTGCCTCTCGTCGGTGTAGGCGCGGATGGCACTGATTGCGGGAGCGAGTGTGGCCAGGCGGTGCTGGATGGAGACGGGGAAGAAGTCGGATGCGGAGCTTGTGACAAGCAGAATAGGGGTGGAGGGATAGAAGATTTGGTAGTGGGAGGTATATTTTGAGATGTGGCGAGAGGATGCGTTCATCCATGATACTAGGAAGATGAGATGGGGTGCATTGGTGTCTGGATTTGGCAGTGGTGCTGAGTCGCTGTCGTGCGTTCCAGAGGGGGTGTAGAGGTATGCTTTGCTGCTAAGGCGCTTGAAAGATTGAAGACTGTCTAATTGTGAGGCTTCAGCAGCTGTAAGTATAGGTATCTCCATATCTCTGAGACAATTTTACAATTTAGGAATCAAAATGGAATGGCTAGGTCAGGACTGGCTGGTGCAAGTTCTAAACAACGGATAAAGCTGAGTGTTTATCTGGCCTCGATTATTATATGTGATTATCATTCTTCAATCACCCCTGTTAGAGATAGAAACATTGTAAGCATGAGCATTAACAGGATTCGAGATACGCCGAGCCCGACTCATAAGGTCAGGTCGGTAGGTCCAAATACTTAATACTTCGCTATCTATTTGATACATTTGCGGACATTAGCACACAGTTCATCCGGCTTACATCTTTTGAAGACTTTGATTCACTTTGATCTTAGATCCACATCTAACCTCTTAATATTAATGTGGCATGGCAGCAGAAGAGGAAGCTATTCCCGCAATACGTCGTCGCGTCTGCCTAGTCTACACTCCAACCTCAACGGTGAGCCGAGGTACGCAGGGATTGAATGGTCGTCCCGACTCTCCGACGCCTAGAATGCTTGTTCGTACATAGCCTCACAGGACGAATTTACAGCTTACAGAACTCAAACGGGCTGCCTAATTAAAGTCTAATGTACCATTTCGGGCCAAATTGTGAACGAATAATAAAGACATTAGTATAAGCAGCTCCACGAGCGGGACAATTAATGCCGTGAGTGCAATTTCTGTTCAACCACGTCGGTGACATTCCCATTTAAAGCTAGAGATCTCCTCTTCACATCATCTAGCATAGAACAGCTATAAATCTGCTCGCAAAAATGGCCAAATATACGCCGACAACACCAACAATCCAAGTCCTCTCCAAACAGAACTACGAGGACCAACACCTCGTGGCCCTCCCCAATGCCCTCCCTCTTCCACCTCTCACCCCACACTCCCTACGCATCTGCACAATAATCCTTTCCTTAACCACCAACAACTTCACTTACGCACGCTGTGGTCATCTCCTCGGTTGGTGGGACGTGCATCCTCTGCCTCCGTCCATCCCTGCTGAATTCGCCAACCCGCAGGATTACGGAAGGGTATCGGCTTGGGGCTATGGCGTTGTGGTGGAGAGTACTGTTCCTAAAGGTCTAGGTATCGAAGTGGGAACGCACGTGTATGGCTATCTGCCAATTGGAACGCTACCTGTTGACATGCACGTCGAGATCAGTGCAGACGCGAACGGACAGTTTGTGGAAATCAGTCCGCAGAGAGAGAAGTTGATGCCGGTTTACAACCGCTACCTCTTCTACTCGTCAGAAACGACCGCCCAGCAGAAGGCCGAGCGGAAGCAAAGCGAAGGCTATGATTCTCTTTTGCAAGTCCTATTCGAGGCTGGCTACATGATGAATCGCTTCGTCTTCGCGTGGGACTCGAGCGAGCTCGTGCATCCCTCCGGCGCCGATTCGGGTTGGACTACCGAGGACGCACGGATCGGGGAAGATACGATCCTGCTGCTGTTCGCGGCGAGTGGGAAAACAGCACTTGCGTTCGCCCACCAGTTGAAGTATGGCCGTCCAGCAGGGAAGTCCTCGCGCAAGGTTGTAGGGGTGGGATCAGACGCACCAAGGGCTTTTACAGAAGGAACAGGGCTGTACAATTCCGTGCTGACGTACGATGCTGATGATGACCATGACATTGGTGTTGAGGTTGGCGCGGATGCAGACTCGAAGGTTGTCGTCGTCGATTTTGGCGCTAGAGGCGGAGCAGCAGATCGGTGGGCGGAGAAGTTGAGGAAAAGTAGTAAGAGCGTTACGCTCCTAGGTGTAGGGGGCGAGGTTGCAGCGGAAAGCCAGGAGGTGACAACACAGAAGATGGTGAAGCGCATGGCGGCTGGGAGAATGCAGGTAAACACTTCAGGGATGAGATCCCAGGCGGTGGGGATTCTAGGGCACAAGACATATTTTGAGGGGCTTTTGACGGAGTGGAGGACGTACAGAGAAAGGGGAGTGCCGAAAGGGCTGCAACTAGTATGGGGCAAGGGAATGGACGACGTGGGGAAAGGGTGGGAGAGGTTGTATAAGGGGGAGGTAGGGCCGGATGAGGGACTAGTGTTTGACTTTTGTCAAGTTGACGCGTTTTGGCGTTTTCGTGGGCCACTTGCTTGTGTGGGCCACTCGCTTGTGAAATACCTTATAATATATACCCTATCTGTGCTGATAGACAAGAGGTGTGTGTGGTTGGGTGGTGGTCTTGCGTAGGGTTTGAGGTGAGGAAGCAAATACGCGACTGCAGGGTGGTTGACAAATGGAGTTATTAACAAACATTTTCTCAAAGGTCTATATAGATGGATTTTTCAAGTCCTATAGCAAAATAATTATATTATATTGTGCAGACAGCGAGAAAGGTAGCTTAGCCCCGTTCAAGCCCATTCTTTGCGCAAATAAAACTCTATCCGGTCCACCTGGCCGCCGTCACCCCAGGCCTTAGTCTGAGTAGAAAAGCCGTCAGCCATATAAACCTCAGCGCTGCCACTGACCTCCTTCTCATAGTGCGCCGAAAAATGAGTCGATAGATAGCCCTGTAGGGAATTCCCAAGGACGCTCCTCTCAGTCCCATCGATCCAGTAATCCACCTTGCCCTGCATCGAACCCAGCTGGCCAATCTCGATTTTAAATTCACCGAAGCAGCCGGGATCTATGCTCCACGGTTCAGGGATGTCCCATCGGTAATTATGCCCTGAAAGGCCGTGCCAGTACCAATTCAATCTGTTCGTGGTTTTGTTGTAAATCCTTCCAATGACGTAGCTTGACTTGAATCGGTTGCGGCTCAGCTGCAATCCTCTGATCCGTGGCCTGCCCTCCTGATCGAGCTTGTGGCCGTCTGCGTATAGATCGGGGAACTGATTTTCGATCTGTCGCTCAATATCTGCTTCTTCTCTCTTTGCATCTTCGAGGTCGGCCTCATGTTTTGCTTTATTCTCTGGGTCTGTCTTAATCCCTTTCTGGGCCTCTAAGGATCTCGTATGTGGCCCTTGAAGGCTATCAAGCAAAGCTTTCAAGGCAGGGTCTATTCAAAACATAAGCTTGTATTGCTGTAGTGATGGTAGTAGGTTTGATTACTAACCAAGTTCATGATTAGAGTCTGTGGTTCCGTCCTCCTGTTTAGGAGCAAAGGTTCCCGGGTCGGTCTGTGGCCCGACTTTTATGTTAGGATTCATTAGTGGGTTTATATTATGAGACAGGTTTATTTCAAGATAAATGTGTACTTAGAGTAAGGCGCTACTCTAGCTTCAAGATAATTTCGATACTTAGCGATGGCTAATGAGAAAGAGTCTTCTAGACCTCAAGGGCATCTACAACAGTTATATATAATTGCTCGAGGAGCAGGCACACAATAGTATAAACGGATCGCCACGACTTGACCTCTTAATTCTGTACAACACGCAATTGACCAACCGTATGGCGGTTATATGCCACGTCACCGATACAGGCAAAGACACTTTAGGGATGTTAGCTCATTGGTAGCTTTCTGTAGTCTGCAATATATGTAGCGCCGACTAGAATGGAGCTGAATTTTAATCTACGCGGCCTTAGACGGGCTGTGGCCTTGGGGTAGACTTCAGAACTAGGCAAGCCGCTCCTCATTTTGAGGAACTCTTATGGCTACCCGTGGGCCTCCCAAGTGGCAGTGCAAATAAAAGTACCGAAACCAACCAACCATTCTCCGTTTCCACGAAACCGCCGCCGTGATGCCAGACACAGGATGCAGCCTTTCAAGAGGCCCGAGGCAGATTTCGGAATCGACCAATCGTTTCGCGTTTTTAAGCGCTCTTAGGCCGCTTCGGCGGTCGTTGAAGGTGGAGATGGACGTTCCCAGTGGCAGTGTAGGTAAAAGCAGCATTAGTCCTAGAGCTGGGAACACGGAAGCAGAATGCTGACAACGGGGGACGGTTGTGGTGGTGGTCTTGGCGCGGGAGCGATCACAGACGGCAGATAATGGGCATCCCCGCCAGAGATGGTCGCTGAATGCAACGACTGAGATTTCTGTTAATGGTAAATTAATAACCAATTGCTGTAACGCGTGAACGGTTCTAAGGCTAATGCTGCTTTTATCTAACAACACCACCACACGAAACGGGCAAACGTACACAGCTATCGCAAAACGGGAAGATGTACGAGGTAGCGCTTTGCAAGGTAAGAACCCAAGGTTGGAACACGCTAAGGAACTATACTGCATCCACAATATGCAGGGGTGGGTGCGGGTAGTAATGAGCAGACATTGGGCTATGCACCTGTAGCATATGGGTAGGGGGCTAGAGGCACTGAGCTAATCACTAGTCTTAAATCACGCGGCCTCATGTCTAGATCCAACTCATATCTAGGTAACCGAGCGTCAAAATGTCGCTGCTTTTCCCAGACTTCAGAAAGGAGAAATCAGGAAATGGTAAACCGGCATTAGGGGGCCCAAAGTCGAGCGGCATCGATGGATTAATACCACTAAACCACTGATGCCGGATTGTTGTTAGCCAATCCCGTATCGCCCCATATGTAGTTTGGGCACCGGCTGCTCCGTCAGCTTCCCGCTGCTTTTGCGATGCGCCATTTTTCACGTTTTCGCCACTTTAGAGTCGGTCGAACATGCGTGGCAGTGCAAGCAGGGTTCTGCCCTTCCTCGGCCTACCTAGGGGCTCAGAACGGAAAGTAACTAATGGGCACACAGTACTGTATAGTGTGTGATGTCTTTGTTTTGGCCCCTCCTACACTTTGCTCAGCCAAGCCAAGAAGTAGCCAGAACAGGGGTTCGCATGAACAGAAGATGGCTAGTTTTTCGCTGATTCGGGCGTAAGGCCTAAATAGATGAGACTAGACTGAAGTCGATGGTATGACAGTATGCAGGGCAGAAGGCACGTTTTGGAACTTTTCGGGTTACGAGGCTCTAGTGTCAGAGCAGAGGGTCTGGAGACTCCAGGTCTCAGGTGCATTTCAGAACTAGCTAAATCGCACTAATTCCGCAATAGTATATATAAGCTCAAAGTTCCAAAGTGTAGAGGTGCTATATCAAAATCACAAGAGGCTAGTTTAAAGGCAGAATATAAAGCGGTTGCTATATATAGAGGGCACGTGATTATAAAACTAATGAACTGGAGTTGGAAATTTAGCCTATTCTTCGGAACGGGCCGGATGAACAACATTACGCCTGCATCTTAGATTTAAACGCGGGGGTGCCACGCTGTCAACCTCGCAGTTGATCTTATCCCTATCAACTACTGAGAACCATCATATCATAACTCTAGAGAAACAAGCCCAAGATGTCGACGCAACCTATTCAAGTCCAGTGGAGCCTTAATGAAACATCCCAGTCGGTATTTTCTGTTGCTAGGGGAGTCTTGGCTGCGGCGACAAGTGACAATGTCCAACCCCTTGCTATACTTGCCTGTGAAAAATTTGGGGCCACAATCGCTATAAGCAGCAGGACAGCCTCTAAGGTTGAGAAAACGATTGCACTATCACCAGAACCAGCCCCCGTTAAGTTCTTAAAAGGGCTTGTGGGGTTTTTCCCCAACGATTGTGCTACTCAACTTAGCAATACTCATTCAGGAATCCGCTTTTTAGGATTAGCGGCTGCTATTGTTACAACAGTCGGCCCCTTTAACGGCGCAAAAGCTCTCGACGTGATGCTGAGGGATTCGGCGACAGACTTGACGTTGCTTCCCACAGTAAGACATTTAGACGATCTATTAGGGAGCCTTGAAGCTAGATCTTATCGCTGTGGCTTTGCTGAATCTGTTGTGGGCTGGGAGATCGTACTGCGAAAGGAAATCTTACCTTCCATTTCTTCAGAAGAACGCCGGCAAAACCTAAGTCAAAATTCCCTACGGGCGCCGTCTTCAGAGACAATAGCTTGCCTAGTTGCAGCTTTTCGTCAAGTTGCACGAATGGGCTCTTCAACAGTAATTGGGATGACGATAAAAGTTAGCAAAGCCGCGCCATGGATTTTGGCCTTCGCACAGTGGTGTCTCGAGATCCCCCCATCTCTATACGTGGATGGAATAGCGGCTGCAGTCCGTAAAGAACCCCAGTCTCAAGTTAATGTTATCGTTATCAGCAATTCGAGCAAACCACTTGAAATTACCATCCATCACCAACTTGAGGATATAACTCAACTCCTCGCACCAGCATCTCAACTTTTCTCGAGCGGAATGGTTACTATTGATTCATACTATCCGTGGCTATTCCAACAACTTGGCTTTAACGGTGACGCTATGTTTCGACTGCTACGCCAGGCCCTTGAGCATGCTATTCCTCAAGTTCTATTAGCAATGAGGTGTGGTAAGTTTACCTATCTTGGCCAAAGAACGACTTCTCAACATTTACTTGGCGCTATCGACAACTCTATGGACACCTGCTACCTTAGTCCACTTCCAAATACAGACATTATAGCCCTGACATACGCTAGGGCTCTAGCTATAAATGGGCCAGTAACCTTCATCAATCTCCGACAAGGCATGCTTATAGCCGACCTACCACTAGTTTCTCGTCATCTACAGTCATTAATGGAGAAATGTCTATGCAATCAATGTTGCGAATCTACGCAAAGACATGCCAGACCAACCTCAAATAAAGACTTCTGTAGCAGAGAAGACTTCTTTCGATCACTAGGTTTTATAATTGTGGAATTACTTGTTCTATCCCTATTTGAGTCTTCGACACCTATACTAGTCAGACTTTCACTAGAGAGAAACGGAGGGGTTCCGGTACTAGACGGAACTGTCGCTAAAGTAATTAAAACTGGGGAGTCCTTTCCTTTTAACGATATGCACCTTCTCGATTGGGCGAGAAGCATGGTTGGACACATGTTTGACAACGAAGAACGGAGCTTGATAATGACCTCAGGGAAAGGTCAAGTGGTTTACCCTGTTATATTCGACACATTCTATGTCGAAAAACAGGGATACCTCAAGCTTTACTGTCTGCCAGGGGCATTACGATACCAAAATGATACCTACAACGTTGTATCATCGCCTGAGGATATTAAGGATGATGAGACCGACAATGATGAGATTGACAACGATGAGATCATGGATGATGAGGCAACTTACCCCAATCTACCCTCTTTCCCAGCAGTGTCTAAACCATTAAATCTTTTGAAAGATCTCATACTATCGTGGAAGGTAACTATCCGAGAGAATAAGGAACTTCAAATCAAACTTATGATACGCTCTAAGACCGACACCTCTCTTGTGGCTGAAACCGACCCCTTACTTATACTTACTTCTTTAAGTAACACACTTTTGCTTGAAAGATGTCCCCACCACCATTCCGCTCAACTTATAAGCGCAGATCAATTTTCTTCATATATTTCTCTTTGGGATCTAGTCGAAGGTGCTTTGGGCTCTACCTCTCATGTTGGCGTTGTTCCTGTAGATGGCGCAGATGATCTTCGGTGCTTTGCAATCGCCTACCTAAAGTCGTTGATTCTACGCAGAGGTTCTTGCCTTCAGTGTTGTCTTAACCTATGCAGAGATACTGGCGTTCCATTTCTTGTTCTTTAATATGCAGAGATACTGGCGTTCCATTTCTTGTTCTTTAATATGCACGGGGAATGGTCGAGATAGTTTTTACTTAGAGCTTGAAGACTAAATTCTGCCTTTGGTTTTTGCGATATCAGCTCTAAGGATTAGAGGATTATTTTCCCGTTTACCATGTCTTAACAACAAGATTAAATTCCTAACAGCAGTTTCCGGGGTGATAGAAACTATTTTCTAGTTTTTAGAATTATACACTTTATATTATCGCTGTTTCCCAAATTTATGAAACAGTTTTCTTAATCTAAAGTTCGTGGCAGGCAGATTCGACCACCAGTATCACCTATGCTAAGAAACAAAACGAAACAGATACTAGTCAGTTTAGTGACACACACACTTTATATCACCACATTCTCGATTCTACAAGGGCTTATATCTCTACTGGATCGAGTTCTCCGTCTCTGTCTTCTAGTTAGGGGAGGTATAGCCTTAACAGATGAGACTAGTTTCGTGCTAGATAACAGAAGGCAACTGGCTCAGACTTAGGCTTAGGTGTAATGTGTTGCTGACTAAACTCTAGACTGTCGATTGCAAATTAGTGAAAGGGATGAAGCTGTGGAAAGAACCTATGTGCTGCAACGACGGAACATGTAGGCCTGTAGTTAAAGTCTTTAGAAATTCCAGGACTACACTATTTCAAATGACCGCGTTCTTAAAGGTGGGACTGATTTACAGTTAGCTTAACCAAGAGCATTTGCCGTATCTTTTTAGCTAAATCCAACTTAAGCGCTCTCTATTCCAAGTATATGATATAGTTAAAAGGGGGCAGAGTTAGTTGGAGATTTAGGTACGCATAATACAGCAATGTAGGAATGTTGGACATAGACTAGAGTTTAGACGTTTCAATTCTAGAGGTCTTAATTTACATATGTTGTTTATATTTTTACTTCAGATTTGCTAGCGTACATTTAAAGTCTACTATCAATTACTTTATATTAAAAAAGCAAACCTTACTATAACTTAGCCGCTGGTTTTATAACTCTTCTAGGTAGATTCGAGCAAAACCCTGTCCTTCTTTCGTTTTCTGCTGTTAGGAATTTAATCTTGTTGTTAAGACATGGTAAACGGGAAAATAGTCCTCTAATGACGATAGTGCTGAGATCTACAACGTAGACAACGATGACGACGAGAACCTCCCACTAGGCTACGAAACGCACTGCGCTACCTTCCCTTCCATCGCAGCCCAACGCCTCTCAGCGCCACGCTCTCACCTGACCCTCCTCGTGCTAGTAGCCTGCTACACCTCAATCTTCGTCCTCCTGCTCATTAGCGGGATAATTAGTAGTGGCGACGGGAAGAATAAGTTAAGAGCGAAAGTTGACGCGGAGTTTATTGCGTGGTAGATTCTGCAACAAAACAGAAGAGCCTCTTCATAACGATTAAAATGATTTCATACCTCTGGGTTATTTTCCTCCCAGTCGACGAGTTGAAAATTCTTACCGTTTCCTACGTCGGCCATCTGAATTTCAGGAGCATCTGGAACTGTATTTTCGCACGTTCTTGATGTTGAGGAAGAGCTGGCAATTGCACACTTCTGAGCCTTCGAAATGACGCGTTGCTGTGCCGCAGGAAAAAGCTTGCCTCTAGATGCAAAGTGAACAATACATCCGAAAGCAATTTCACGAAAAAAATCTTGCGTCGTGCGCAACTTCAAAGCTAAGTTAAAAGAGAAGACAGGCACAGTCAAAGTTTAAGATGAAAGAGAAGTAAATCTGGGTATGATGATAACGATTTATTAGATATATATGTGTATATATGAGCCACTGTATTAAACGTCTATTTACTTGAGAGGTTCCTCGATGGCCGAGTTGGACTCATATCACTAAAAATTTGCTACCGCACTAGATCTGCAAGCATAAATATTTGGCATCCGACGCACTTGGGCAACATTTCGCAATTGCTTTAGTCTCCCCTCCCTCCTATCATGACGGGATCCGCATTAAGGTTCTCTATCTCAGTACCATCGATGTTAAACTTCGCCTCCCCAACTAAATTCTTCGTCTCTTCCAGTAAGCCCTCTAAATCATCTCTCAACATTGTAGATGATACCTGTATCACGGCAAAACCCGCGTAGCCTGGTTCAAGTACATGCCGTGTACTGAGAATATCGCCGTCCATTCTGTTAAGTAGTTGTCTGAGGTTCATGACTTGTGGGGCTTTGAGATATGGAGGCATCGGTCTACCGGTCGAGATTGCGGAGGCGACTATGGCGAGAAGAGATGTTACTTCTTGGGATGTTAGCTGTAAGGAAGAGATGAGACGTTTAAAGTCTTTCAGCCACGGCCCTGGAGTGTTCTGGGTGTTATCTGCAATTGGTAACACTCGGAACGTTTCAGATGCATGGGCAATCATTGTCGTGAAGCGGATGATGCTAGTTTAAGTTAACACTAGAATCAACAAGGAGGTGCAAAGCTAACTTCTGGGTATGATTGATCAACCTGTTATATGAAGCTTGCGGGAATTTCCCCCCAAACGTGGGCTCCCACGCAGTGAATTTAATATGCTTCTCTATGCCTTGAAGGAGGACAAGGTCTTTGACGTATAATCGAATTCGAGCCTTTTCAAGCCTTCTTCCAGGACTCCCTTTGTCTTTCAGATCCCCTTCTGCATCTCTACTTTGCAATGCAACAGTCTGATGGACGGAGCTATAGTAGTTGCAAAGAATATAGAGACAGGATCCTAGGTCCTTGCGGAGTTGGCTTCGAGCTGTGATCACTGACGGGAAGTATGTGAAAAAGAATGCCACGCCCACTCCGGCAACGACTGTAGCTAATCTGAAAGGAGCGAGCTCGTATAGGGGGTGATAGGCTTGGCCGTTGGAAATTGACCTAAGGATGCCGACCTTCTGGACTTGAAGTTCATATCCCACTATCAAGGTAACCGTGACCATTCCGATTATAGGAATGACTGGATTGTTAGGGCTCTTGATCAATGGATAGTGGTAAAGGAACATAGTGATGCCAGTAAAGACAATAATACCTGCCGGGTGCTGATCAACGATATACCAGATAATGTACGATGCGACCATAGCGACTAATGTTCCACTGAAACGTAAGAACTGACCATAAACCCCAGACCCAGCGGTTTGAGTCATGCTTATGGCAACCATAATCGAACCCCAGACGAGTCGCTGTTCGATAAAGAATTGCTGAGAATTCCTCAGGAAACAAATGATTGCAATAGCCATGGTTCCCGTTGCTACTCTGAAACCAAATGCCGACTCTGCAGAACCAAAGAAGTTCGGAATAACTCGAAATTTGTCCGTCACCTTTTCCCAAACAGACGTAGGGCGAAGGTGTTCGGTGTCTTTCTCACCTTGAATGGCGTCGCCAAGATGGACTGTCGGACTGCCAGATCGGGTACTATAGACTTGGTAGTCTAAATTGCTGTCTTCTCTAGAAAGCATGGCCCAGAACCATTTTTTCATTTGTTTACACGTTGGCAGTATAAGGCGCTTCTTCGACATTGTTCCATCATCCACTTTAGAGTCAGCATACTTGACCAGGTTTAAAACTTCTCTCGCAGTCACAAGAAAAGAATATTCTAGCTTTAGACTGGTCAGAATTTTGCCTTTCGGGAACAGAATAAACTTACATACATCAAGGATAAGATATAGTTGAGACTGATGTAGCTCGTGCAATGAATTGTCTGAGGGCTTCATGCCGTTTAGTTGCGAATAGTCATCCACACCCATCTCGGCACACCATTTTTTCAGAGGACCTTCTCGTTGGCGCAAAAAGTCTTGTATCGCATTCTCTAAGTATTTAGCGAAGCCTCTCTCCCCAGCCGAGTAACCTAGGCTGTTTGCTTCAATGTCGGTATCAACCGGGGATAATGGTCGTTTTGCGAGTTCGAGTGTGTACAAAGAATGATCGAAGCCCTCAATCACAGTTTTCTGGAGTTGTCTGACCCGATCATTTAACTGTTCAAGTATCTCCTTCCACTGACCCTTCTCTTTGTCTTCCAGAGAGTTGGATTTCGATCCAGTCAAACTGTCGGCGGTCCTTGGAATTCTCGGAGCTTCCCACCCACCACGCTTTTCAATTCGATCTGTGATTCCAATGAAAGACTCTATCCCTAAAATTGGAACCAATATGTTCTTTATTAGCCGACATATCGTTACCATGTCCTTCGATCCTAATTTGCCCCAAGCCACCTCACGTTTTGCATATCGAAGCTCTGATTGTACCTTAACTTGTAGCTCGGTTACGTCGGCGGTCACTTTCTTTAGAGCATCAGCTTCAGGCCAAGGTTTGGCCCTAGTAGAGAACCAACTCTTATTGGCGCTTCTGGCGTATGTGGTGGAGCTCTTCGTGCCGTACCACTCACGCTTGGGTAGGGAGAGCATATATTGTCCCTGGACTTCGAGGGTGGTCTTCAATTCATGGAGCTCTTCCGTTACGAGCAAGGAGATGATAGTTCGAGAGCTGAAAGGCACGATGACAAGGCTGACTGAAGCTGAGATTCCGAAACCAGCGAAGAACGCTTGAAGCAAACGGGAGACTAGAAATCTCTCTAATCAGTATTCTGCTACGCGTAAAAAAGGGAATGTTACCTAGAGCTTCGACCTGCTTCATAGTTACAAACAGCGTTCCATAGGTTCCTGTAATGTTGATGAAGATTGAAAATATTATAGAAGGCAAAAAGTATTGCGGTCGATACGCTCGGAACCTGCAATATAACTGTCAGAAGATTGGCGGACGCAAACTGCGGTTGGGACTGACGTGTTGATTAGCCATACTTCAAAGAATAGCCAAATGCCCATGTTAGCACTTGCCGCGGCGTTGTACGATGGGCTAACTTGAGCGCCTGTGACAGGCCCATTGGCCAACGCTTCTTTCGAAATATGAGTAGTATTTTCTCGAGCTTTGACCGCACACCACATGGCAAGTAACGATATTGCGGCTGCAAGACAAACCAAAAGCTACCAAAGAACCTAAGTTAATTCAACAAGAACTATAAGAGGTACGATTGGTCCATACCGAGGCCACCAAAAGGTTTTGGATAAATCTTGCTCGAGGAAAAATCGGAACTGCTAGGATGGACATAATTGGAATGAGATAGCCAATCGTCAAGAAATGGTCCGCAACATGGTTGTCCTGATATCTGCAGGAAATCAGTTTTTTCTTCTGGGAAGCAAAAAAAGGTTATGGTGTATACATGGCAAGTCCGATGGTAGGTGCGATGGCTCCTCTTCGACATGTCAGCTCTGGATAGAATACACCGCTACAGCATGGAGGACGATTTTAAATAAATAAAAGCCGCCTGCCTATACTCTCTTGAAGAGCGCTGGCAACTGCGGCCTTTCTGCGTATTAAATGGGCTCCCAAATGAGGAAGGTCAGTCACAGTACATACTTGATCATTAGCAACACGATGGGAATGTTTATTCCAAGTTTGCCTGCGATTCTCTTCCATATCGAAGAGTTTTTCGACTCCATCGTCTCGTCGTTAACCTGACCTTGAGCTACATTCGACACCGTGCTTATAGCTCTGGTCTTGTCACCATAGGCCGTTGGCCTGTCTTTGGTCGTGTTTGATAAGGATATTACCAGAACGTGGCCCTCCCACAACCCAACAGCTGAGAAATCTAACTGCTCTAAAATCGCAACTGGACGCACATGGATCCCGTCAAACCAAACTTTGAAGTGCAATACTGTATGTTAATTCGCCAAGCAGAACTCTCTCTCGAGAAAATACTTACCTCATGATGATGAAAACCCCCGAAAATGGGCTGACACACACATCCGCAAATACGTAACGTAACATAGTCTACTTTTTGCCACGTCAAATACGTCAAGCGCGAACGATAGCTTTCTTACTCGAACTGGTCGTGATGCTGGTGCAGGAGTCCATGACTGACTGTTCCATTCGACCTGGCCTCGATGACAAGGCTGTTGTTGAGAGGTAGAACAGCGGAATTGGCATGATTAAGGTGGCCGAGATTGAACTTAGCCGCTGAACCATGATCAATGATTATTAAACCAACCGCCTCGGCGTTGTGGAGACGAGTAGTGCCGGCAGACAAATGCCGAAGCTAATGGTCCCGTGTACGTACAGTACTGGTACACCTGATTATACATACGTTAGGCCTTGGGAGCGTCCAAGGAATTGGTATATTAGCAGCGATGTTAGTCTAGGCGATAATGTAATGTATTATAACTATGTTGAAAGTGATATCGCCTGGCTCTGACCGTTTTGAAGTTTTGCGCTCTCGCGATGTCTCGAAATGCTGCTTCTCATGAGCCCCTTCATCCGCCACGAAAAACGTCGCTATCTAATCCTTTATCTCAGGCCTCCCGCCGCCAATACAAGGATCTAAGCAAGCTACTTGTCGGCGATGGAGATATACAAACTGAAGCTGCAGTCAATGGTTGGTGCTTCTAGCGCGAACTGGTACACGCCCTAGATTGATCTGATACCCTAATAGATGACGGTCGAGTCGATATTCGTATCGATCACTGTTCAGAATATTTAAGAGATCATGTGCTTCCTATCATACAATGTCCTAAAGCCCAGACGAAACGCTTTCAGGCCGGGCAACCTACTCTCCCGCCATCCATAACGAGGGGGCGTGATGGTCTTCCTCCACCGCGAATGAATATTGCTATACACGTCGTGGGCTCGCGCGGCGATGTTCAGCCGTTTGTCTCACTAGGCCAGGTTCTTCGCGAAAAGTATGGCCATCGCGTTCGTCTCGCCACGCATCCGAACTTTAAGTCTTTTGTCGAAGAAAATGGGCTCGAGTTCTTCAGCATTGGGGAGGACCCAGCCGAACTGATGGCGTTCATGGTAAAGAATCCTGGTCTTCTGCCTAACATAGGAACTCTTAAAAGCGGTGATATTGGCCGACGACGTCGGGGCATGTATGAAGTTATGAAGGGGTGTTGGAGGTCTTGCATCGAAACCGGAAACGGCATGGAGGACGTCGATTATTCTAGAATTTTCACCGGCCCGAGCGAGCACCTCGACAGGCCTTTCATTGCAGATGCCATTATTGCAAACCCCCCAAGCTTTGCACACGTTCATTGCGCCGAAAGGCTCGGCATACCTCTCCATCTGATGTTTACCATGCCTTGGTCACCCACACAGTCATTCCCGCATCCATTGTCGACCATCCATCACTCAAACACAGAACCGAGCATGGCGAACCTAATCTCATATGCTCTGGTAGATATCATGACTTGGCAAGGACTGGGAGGAGTTGTGAACCGGTTTCGGACAAAAACATTACACTTGGAACCTGTCAGTCTCATGTGGGCTCCTGGCATGATTTCCCGCTTGAGAATTCCGTTTACTTATTGTTGGTATGATTGATCAACCTATTTCCTTGTATCTTCAGCCTTTGATAAGATATGTAATATAGGTCTCCGGCGCTCATTCCAAAGCCTGAAGACTGGGGCAGCCATATCTTTCTGTCAGGATTCTATTTCCTGTCTCTAGGATCGTCATATGACCCGGATACCAAGCTACGTGCTTTCCTAGAGAGTGGCCATCCCCCAGTATATGTTGGGTTTGGATCCATAGTTGTGGATGAACCAGATGTCATGACGAAGATCATTTTTGAGGCAACTAAGAAAGCTGGTGTCCGGGCACTCGTCTCAAAAGGTTGGGGTGGCCTTGGCACCGATGAGCTCGATATTCCTAACAATATCTGCATGATCGGAGACGTACCCCACGACTGGCTCTTCAAACATGTATCTGCTGTAGTTCACCACGGAGGAGCAGGTACGACCGCGGCTGGGATACTGGCAGGTTGCCCTACAGTTGTGATTCCATTTTTTGGAGATCAACCATTCTGGGGAGCCATGATTGAGCGTGCTGGTGCGGGGCCAGCCCCAGTGCCATATAAGAAACTCACCGCTGATGCTCTAGCTGCGGGTATTCTCAAAGCAATTGAACCTGGCACGGTGGAGAATGCAAAAAAATTAAGTGAAGCTCTTCTGAAAGATCAAGGAGCAATTACGGGGGCCAAGTCTTTCCATAATATGTTAGACCTGGACAATCAACGGTGTTTAGTCTGTCCGAAACGAGTAGCAGTTGCAAGGGTCAGGAGAACGAATATCAGGCTAAGTGCATTGGCGACAATTGTTTTGGGTGATGAGGGTCTCTTAAAAGCTTCTGATCTTAAAATGTGGGTTCCATGTCCATATCCCAAACTGTAATGTAGTAATAATCCTATAGGTACCGTCCATGCGAATACAATACGGGAGCAGAACCCTGGGACCCTGTTACTGGAGGGGCTGCAGCTCTCCTTGGTACTATCAGTAGTTTGATGATTGGAATGGCAGATGTTCCTTTTGAGATCATTAACAAACTTAAGTCTCGAGTCCATAATAGCCACGAAGACAGAGCTTCCCGCTTCCAATCGACAACTTCCAACCCGGGTGCCGACCTGGGTGTCGCAAATCAGAGAACGGAGCAGGCTAGTTCTAAAAACACACGCCTGACTGAAACAAGCACTATACATGCCACGGATCCCTACCGATCGGGAAGCAACAGCAGCCACCATGAAGAGCGCGATAATGAGCAGCATCTTGTAGATCCGGAGCCAGTAACACACAACATCACGATTTGTTCGATAGTCAAACCTAGACATAAGCATCTCATGAATCCAAGGGATCGTGCTGTTTACAAGGCTGTTGAAATGGGGGATCAAGGGATCTCTAACGTCGCCATCACAGTAATGCGGCCACCTATGGACCTCATCCTAGCCGTCTCCCGCGGATGCCATAACGCGCCAAAGCAGTATGGTGACGATACAGTCCGCCAACTGGACGACGTCAACGATTTTAAAAGTGGAGTAGTGACTGCTGGGAAGCAGTTCGGGCTGGGATGGTACGATGGTATTGCCGGGGTGGTAACGCAACCATATCGTGGTGGGGTGGAACATGGAGCCAAGGGGTTCCTGGCCGGAATTTTGAAGGGAGCTGGCGGGCTCATCCTTAAACCCAGTGCAGGCAAGCGGTTCCAATAACTCTCTCCAGCTGGCGAGTACTAATCGGGCGTAGGCATTTTTGGACTCGGTGGCTATACGCTGCAAGGCATCTACAGAGAAATCCAAGAGCATATGGGAGAGCAAATGCACAGGTACGCCGTAGCAGCCCGTATTACCCAAGGACATGAGGACTGGGAGACATCAACGCCGGAAGAACGCCGCCATATCATTGATAACTACAATATGATTAAGAACGACCCATTGTTAAAGAAAAGAGAACATCTGTTTTAGGGGAAAGGCCATCATGGCCCTAGTAATTGATGCTTACGTGGCTAATCATGAGGTTCCCAAGTGGGTCGTGATTGTCACCAATAAGGGCCAAGAGGAGTATGTAGTCCTAAAGTTAGTGTTAAGGTTTCCAAACGTATATACGCTCTTTGTTACAGCGACCACGCAAAAGCAGGTGCCCGTTTCTCGTTTCCTCGTTCCCTATTTCTGTAGTATCCAACACAATATTCCGTTTCTGGTTTCCAGATCCTAGGCTGTTATGCGTCCCCAGTGAGTTTCCGATTCTAGGATTTAGCTTTCCTTGATAGATTTAATTGTTACTGTTCTATATACTGTACGTTCTATATACTGTACTCTATGCCGAAGCCCTTATTGCGGCTGCTTCACTTGATGCGTATACAGCTAATAATATTGCTAAGCATCGAATAAATACCTGACATTCACTTACTTAAGCTGGGAAATATAGGGGGAGTACTCGTGCACGCCAAAGGTCCGATGAGGAACAGTGGGCTGACATAGCAACTATGGCTTCGGACAAGACTTCCTATTATAGACTGTGATTATCAATGTTAATGGCCATAATAATAGCATGCTACATAGAAAACTAAACAGAAGACAGTTTTTAGCTACCTCTGTAGCATCTGTCACACCAACCTCACACAAACGTCTCTGTCCAAACTTCTGGGACACACGAGAACCCTAAAGCGGTTATGCAGATACCGAATAAGCCGGCAATTCCTCCATCTGCTCAAATTCCGTCATTGAAATTTCATACCCAAGATGCCGTTTGAGAAGTTCATGCGTAATGAATCGCTCTGGCGTATTGCCCTGGGCGTCAACAAATGATACATGGTGATTGACGTCGCTGATCCTCTGCAACTCATTGGCATGGCGATGGTGATGCGGACATCCATCAACACCAATCAAGAAGATCGTCACATGAGCCCACGAGAGTCCAAGGAGATCTAGTTCGAACTCATCCATATCGGTCGCTTCGCCATCGAGCAAGAGCAATAACCTCAGCATCGGTGTTTCAGGACCTGCTTGCCATCCATACACTGGGTGGTGAATCGCCGAGGCGGAGTGTTTCTGAAAATGTAGATCCTTGACCTTCTGCCAGCCGGTCATGACGCGAGTTCCGCCGCCGATGCGGACATTGCGCCACATGGCCTCAAGATTCTGGTGGTTAATGTTCCCAATGTAGTGGGCTTGGTTCGAGAAGGTCGTGAGACTGTAACCTCCGAAAGCGTGGTCATGGTTTGCCATCGCGTCGGTGAAGCGCCGGATAATGGCCTTGGCAACATCTAGGACACGATTAGTATCTCATGTGGGATTGATGGGAGTATTGGCACTACCTTTATTCTTTGGTTGGGTGGAAGGTTGGTAGCCTGTAATAAGGTATTTGTTATAAAATGGTCGGACAGGATCAAAGTCCATAGATCCGGAGACATCCAAGAGGATCATGGTATCATCTGTAGGCACTTCTGGTCGATCATATGCCCTAAATGGTGTTGGCATAACCTGTTTAGAGTATCCGGGAGATGTATGCTGAAGATGGCATGTGTCATTGGCGGCATAGTATTGAGGGGGTGGCTCGACCGCTGAAGCCATCCTAGCACGAGCCATGTCCATTGCGTAGATGAAGTCTGGCTTCATCCGCATGCCCGCGACTCCTTCCCGGTGGTTCAGGACCCAATATAGCCGTTCTTCGGCTGTGTCCTCATACCCGCGCCACTGAGGTGTGATTCCTCTCCACCCAGAGGCAGGTTCAATGCTGAATTTCAGGGGGTTAGAAGTAGCGCCAGCCCAAGCAACTGGAATTGGTTCAAAGTATCCAGCTCGGAGCAAGTGCAGATACTGGATAGGTTGGCGAGCTCGAAGATGCCTAATTTTTCTAGTCATGCCGACCTTATCTTGATAGCTAGTGACTATTTGTTGCCATTGCTCATTTGGCCACCTGCCTCGCTCTTCGGCAAGAATAGAGTTTCGTAACTCCCGGCCTTTTCTGATCCGCTTTTCCGTTTTTGCAACCGCTCGCTCCTCGGATGATTTAATCCCGATGGCTTTCCTGAACGAAAATTTAGATGATTTGGTAGATGCCTCTGCAGTATCATTCTTAGGGGGAGTAACGACGCTTTGCCGCTTCTCATCTGAAGCCTTATAAGGTAGTACCTTTCGGTCTGGTGCATTGGAACCGGCTGCTTCAATACTCATGTTCGACATTGTGGTGTTTACACCGTCCAATTCATCCCAAATGTTAATTCTCGGTTCCTTCGCATCAATATCGGCTTGTGCTTGGCGATTAAGACTGTTGTTCATCTGGATAGTTTGGTGAATTGACATTGCGTGACTATCTGGCTTAGGCCTCTGAGAACTCCATTGAGACACATACATGCCATATGGCGAGATAACATTGTACTTGTATGGGTTACTACTAAACATAGAAGTGGATAGATTGTTAGCCAAGCCAGAGGTATAATAGCCCTCATTGTAAGCTTTCTCTCCTTCTCAGCCAAAAATAAACTGTCAGCCTCTCTGAAGAACGTAGGACATGTTATTGAAAGAGGGTGGACTGACCTGGATACATGACCGCGTTCGACCACATTTCCTGCACACCATAGCGGTGGTATTTCCTCGTCTGGTAAGTGTGGATGGCGCAACCGCAGTAGTAGTCCGACTCATGCTCGGGTTCTATCTCGCTGTTGTAGATCCCATATTGCAATTGGAGGTTCTGTAGCGCAAACTGCATCTCTTGCTGTAGGGATGTTAGTTAGTTGGCGAGGACCTGAGAGGATCAAACAGACCTCATCTCTTGCACGGACGTTCGCAGCCTCAATTACTCGATTCATATGAGGCCTTCCAAGTAACATACTCGTGTTCTGCGAGACCACAGGATAGGCTGGGGGCGCATATGCCGGTGGCGCATTTGCTGGCGGCGTGCCCTTGACATCGCTTGACAGCTTCGATTTTTCAGCGGTTACAGCTGAGCGATGCGCGTTAAAAGATGTGATAAACTCCGCAGCCTTTGGCGTGTCTCCCAATAAACTTGTGAGATGAATGGTAGCCTCGGCATCAGAAAGTGTGTTAGTGTACAGAATAATCTCCTTCAGAGACTCTTCGTCAAGAGGCAAGAGCTCTGAGAGCTGGGGCAATGCCCACTTCACGAGTGTCATAGTTTCTTTCTATTATTTACGGTAATCGTATTTGCGAGATGATTAATGAATTAAGACACTGTATATATGTGTGAGTTAGTGCAATGTGATGCGAGGCTATGTAAATGAGTGTGAGGCTGTGAGCGTCATGATCCATCCTTTGAGGCTTACGCGGCAACACCGTATTGAGCCTAGGCAAATTACCCGCCCATACAACGAAGGTAAATGGCTCAAAACACGGAAGCTGGGATATAATAAGCGCAGACGACGGCGATTAAATATTATTTATTCCTTACAATATTATTTCGTAAACACACTGTTGTAGTAATGAACGTAATCATAATTAACTTGCTCTAATTTTAAGGTAGCGGGCTGACAAAGATGTTACCATCACAAACCCGGGGTGACAGTTGCGAGTTGCTATTATACTGCATCCACAATATACAAGGACGGATGCATTTGGGTGGGCAGTAAAGCGCGCACATTGGCTGTGCACCTACAAGCTACGGCAAGGGAGCTGAATGCTCTGAACCAATTACTAGTCTTGAATCACGCGTACCGATGTCGACATACAACTTGTTTCTAGGCAACTGCTTTTCCCAGCCTTCAGAAAGGAGAAATTAGGAAATGGTAAACCGGCATTAGGGGGCCCAAAGTCGAGCGGCATCGATGGATTAATACCACTAAACCACTGATGCTATTATTGATGTTAGCTAGATGGCCTATGCCATATATGCGCCTAGCCCTACTGTGGGTTGTGGGGTTTGCGTTGGACGTCCCGTTATTGCCCCTCTTCGGCTTTGGTTGAGCAAGCTGAGTAGGGAGCCAAAATATGTCCATTTAACTTGCTCATACCCCTGACAAACAGATATATTAGCGCTGGACCCCGTAATAGGCTCTATTATTAATAGGCTCTATTCGCTGCCCGGCCTGGTTGAGCCTGGTTGAAGAGTGGTAGAAGCACAAAGTTACCCCACGCAGATGGACGGTCGGAATTGCAATTATCCGCACGGTTGGTTCAGGCACCTGGTACCTGGGAGGCCCAAACGTCAACCTGATGCCCACGTCTCTCGATAGGTTTGCGACCATTTGCAACACAGATTCTCCAGCACGGAACTGCTGGGGAGAACAACACCCATCACCATGTCGGAGTCCACAGAGTCTGACGACAGCGACAAGTCTTCACCTAGCCGGTCCGAACTGCCCCTTCGGACCACCGCTGGTGATTTAGCACGCCTGTTTGAGCATCTCACGCCACCAGAGGATGTCGACGACAAAGGGATTATTATCAAGTGTATAACGCAGCTCAAGTCCACAGTGGATGATCATGAGAACCGCGTGCGAGTGTTAGAACACCAACCTTATGCTGGTTCACCTAACGAGCTCGCGACTGATGTACCTCTGTCTAGTTTCGAAAGATTACAACAAGAAGTTAAGGGACTCGATGAAGTCGTTAACGAAAGGGATATAAGGATATCTGAAGCTGAAGAGGATATTGTGAATATAAAGGCGGAGGTGTAAGACTTCTAAGACTTCAAAGAGAATGGCAATATCGTGACTGACGAACACCTACGCGAAATTATTCCAACTCTTGCAACTAAGGTTGACCTTGAAGAACTTCGCCTTGCAACCAAGGCCGACCTTGAAGAACATCGCCTTGCAACCAAGGCTGACCTCGAAGAACTTCGGCTTGCAACTAAGGCTGACCTCGAGACCGGCCTTGAAGGACTTCGTCTAGAATTTCGTGCGTCGCAAAACTACAGAGCATCTAGATTCTTCGATGAGGTCCAATCTCTTCCTATCGTTCGAGAACAAGATGGAGTAAGGCAGATTGAGAACTTTCAACATCATTACGACAGGTAAAACACTATTGGAATCTACACAACCAAGAGCATGGTATGTCCCTTTATTACATCTATATTAGACTTGTGTGAAAGCAACTAATCTATTCTTCGCGTTAGAGCTAGTCCGTTGTCTTGAATTCTACCTTTCTATCGATAATTGGCCCTTTAAAGTCTTGGATGAAGCTGATGACATTGATTACTGCGACATGGACTTATTAGGTCCCTTGCTGCAAACCGTTCCTAAATCATGGGAAGAAGCAGTGAAACTATCCCCTAGACGCTCCGTTTTTGTGCTCTTCGGAGTTTTAGGGCTTAGGTATGATCACTTTTCAGAACAGTAAGACGCAATGAAGGCTATGAGCACTCAACGCCGAAGCGCTACAAAGTCGAAATTAGAATCGCAAACTGCTATTCGCACGAAGCGCATTAAGAACCCATCGTCTGGGTCGACTACTGAGCCTTTCACAGGCTGAAATATTCTCTCATGAACAGACTGATGGCTTATTGTTGAGGGGTCGATGCTCAAGAGGGCAATTATGACGAGAGAGTGCCGCAGAGAGCAGGATGAGGAAATGGGGGCTGTCTTCCACTGCGCGGACGCTGAATCGCCGCCCATCCACAATGCTGAATCCCTTTCGAAATCCGGAATAGATACGATACGGCGCTCGGAGACACTTGCCCCGTTCGAAGGATATATTATAAGGATAGCGATGACGGAAAATGTGGAGACTGCACATACGGAACTCCGACGTCACAGTGACAAGTGACGGGGATTTGCAGGTGTGGGTTGCACCGATACGCTCTCCGGTGCCTCAGGACCCGTGACAGAGAGTGTGTGCAATGTACTAATAAGCAAGTGTAAACTTCTACATTTATTTAACTATAGCAATAGCAGCTATAGAGTCATAGTTTAGTATTTCTAGTGCATCAACGCCACATTTTGCCTCTCCATTGACAAAAAATAGTTGGGATAATGCTAGCGCATAATATCAGTGCTGTAATGATCCCTGCGCTTCCATATAACCCTACTGTCTCAATCATAGTAGGGAACCTATAGCATGTAAGTGGCAGCACACATACATTTTCAGAGAAGCAACGTACCAAAAAGGGCCAATAAAGCCCAGCTCTTGACGAACGAAAGTAATAAACACGCCAATACTTGCAGCTTCATCACGGTAGCAATCAACGGCATACGTGATGAGAACGGTCGTGACGATTTGATTCCCCGCCGCAGCGATCCCTGCTCCGATTATAGGAGTGATATTCCACCTAGCATCGGCCTGCTTAATTTGGATCAAGAAGACGATAACGCCACAGATTACGAGGAGATATCCACTATAGCTGAGCCAGAGACGGAACTCAGGTTGCACCATCCTCTCCTTCATTTTGCACTGGCGTCTCCACATCCATCGATCAGAAAGGGTCCCGCCCAGCTGCTCGCCGATTAGAGTTCCCAAAATTATACTGATGTTTTGAAGACCGATTTGTTCTGCGTTGAGATGGAATTTCTCGACAAACAATTGCGGAATTTCGATAGCGATGAACACACTGGCAAAGAGGAAGACCGTGGAGTATGCTGTTGCGGAAAGAAGGACGCAAGGGCGTACAACAAGTTCCAGTGGTGATACGAACTCCCGCCATGTTAAGGGCGTAAGATCTATGCGCTTGAAGCTGAAGTACTGCTGTCTGAAAGAGGATCGTTGCTGTTGCTGTTGGCCACGGATGTAGCGAGACTCTGGGCCAAAGAAAAGGTAGAGGATGAACTGTACTGCATTTGTCTGAATATGGATTAGATGTCATTTTAAACCTAGAGAATTTACTCACACATGCAAGGATCCAGTAGATCCAACGGTATCCAACTCTGTATGCAACAAAGCCAAAGATGACGGGAGCGGTAGGCACGCCGAGTGTCACCATTACTGTCCAAATACCCATATATCGTGCTCTTTCCCGCTTAAAAATTGTCTCTGCCACTGTAGCACTGCCAAGTGCAGCGGCAGGGCTAATAAAGAAGCCCGCAAGGGCTCGACAGAGACCCATGGTAGCATACGTAGGACTACAAGCACAGCCGATATTGCAAACGAGGCTGCCGATCAGCGAAATGAGGAAGATCGGTCGTCTTCCATATCGTTCTGAAAGTGGCCTCCAAACAAGTGGTGCAACGCCGAGAATGGCTATAACAAGGGATGTCAAGTAGGTGGCTCGGTGGATGCTGACATTCAAATCGGTGGCAATGTCCGCGAATGCAGACTGGATTGCAGCGGCTGTGAATGTTGCCATCATCGCATGGAAGGCAACAAGCAAGAGGTTTATCACTTTCTAGTATGTTGTTAGCAAGGAACCACAGTCGTAGGAATAGGGCGACCTTTCGGAACGGCCAATTATAGGGATCAGCGTCATTGAAGTCGGGGACTGGGTCCAATTCAAGGGTTTTATGTCTGTCTAGGATGTATTCCTTGTGCGCATCCGAAATGGAAGCTACGTTCGCCTAATGATTATAAGCATAATGCTTAGCAGAGGATAATTGTCTTCCCACTTACATTCTCAACATGTCCAACTTCTGGCTTCTCGTCCATACTTAGGTTTTTAGAACAATATGAGTATTAAAAGTAGTGGTGAATCGTTTCTGTGCGAGATAGTGTTAGATCGAAATGAGAATATCAGAGGAAACCTTGCCTTTTAGGGACACATCGGTTGATGGAATCCTCGAGGGGAGGTGGCCAATAGGGTTGATGCTTCCCGTCGGCTCGGTTGCGATTCAATGAAGCTCCAATAAGAACCACCCCTCCCGAGGCTCGGGATGGTTACCTTTATTTTGATAGGACCCCTGGCATTTACCCTGGTGAATACTTAGCCCGCGAATCCACATTTCCCCGCGTTTCCCCACATTCCTCTTCCTGAATAGAACACCGAGCGGGTAGTACCCGGTTTATGTCCGGGCATGACCCGCCAAAAAGGGAAATGGGTTGTATATATCAAATGAATTGCTTGTAACCGTATGTTTACTTAAATGTTGTTGTCTCTAACTAATTTCAAAAGCGCAAGCCAGCTAAAGGCAGCTAGCAAATAATCATAATGGGTCTTCTACGGTCCCAATTAATTGATTCTCCACTCACGGCTTTGTGTATATTCATACTTTTATCACTCATACTTTTGGTAGGATATGTTGTGTATCAACGCTGGTTTCACCCACTAGCCGCTTTTCCTGGCCCATTCCTAGCCTCAGTCACAGATCTTTGGCAGGTCTATCAGTATTTGACCCTGAGACAGCCATATAATTTAACAGAACTACACGAAAAGTATGGACCCTTTGTTCGGTACGGCCCTGATAAACTCAGCGTTACTTCAGAAGACGCCATTCCGCTAGTGTATCAGAAAGGAGGCAAGTCGATGCCCAAGACCGAGTTTTATGATGCATATGGCGCAGCACATCCTAATGTCTTCGGCATGCGAGATGAAGCTGTGAGTTAGCTGCAGACTTTTTGGGATATAAGCTAATCAGAATCGGTAGCTTCATTCCATTCGGAGACGCCATATGTCCCATAGCTTTTCCATATCCTACGTGAGGGAGATGGAGCAGTACCTAGATCTCAACATTGATATCCTGAGAAAAAAAATTGCCAGATTCAGCAGCCGAAACGAAGTTTTCGACCTCAAGAAGGTCTTGCACTATTACACTATTGACGTGCTTGGTGAATTGGCCTTCAGCCAATCGTTTGGTGTCCAGATTGCAGATGATGAGTCGCTTGTCCCACCAGTCGTACCGCACAGTTTACTTGCTGCTGCCACGGGTGCATGGCCGGCGCAGACACAAACTTTGAAGAGGTGGCTTCCCAAAATACCCATTAGGGGACTGCAAAATTTATTCCGAGGTCGAGCGGCATGTGCAAGGTTGGCATCCGAATGCGTACAGAGGAGAATTGCAGCTCTGCAAGATGTTAAAGATGAAGGCATGGAAACTTTGCAGAGAAATGATATTCTGACCAATTTGATTCTGGCTAAGCATCCGGATACGGGTGAGCGCTTAACACAAGCTGATTTGGAGACAGAAGCATTCGGTTTCATGTAAGTATTAGTAACCCATTAGAAGAGATCATCCGCTGACCATAGTATTTGAATAGTATCGCTGGAACACATACCACCAGTGCTACGGTGTCGTTACTGTTCTATCATCTACTGCATGCCCCAGACATTATGGCTAGATGCGCCACGGAGATAGATGAGAATCTTCCACCACTGACCGCAGGCCAGTCTTCTTATTCAGTAGCAGATGTGGAAACATCTCTCCCTTACCTCCGCCAGTGTATTCGTGAAAACTTTCGAATCACCCCGGTGTTTACCATGCCATTAGCCCGACGCGTGACAGCACCTGAAGGAGTCGCCATTAGCGGGCGACATATCCCGCACGGAGTAAGTTCTACAGATTGTCATATACGATATTTGTTCCAAATTAGCTAACCTTGTACCTTAGACGTCTATTGCCGTCTGCAACCACGCTTTTCACCATGACCCTGCTGTCTGGGGTCCAGACCACAACACCTTTGATCCTACCCGTTGGGATAATCCTGAAACCGCTGCGCGAGCTAGATATTTAATGCATTTTGGCTTAGGTGGGCGTCAATGCATTGGCAAGACAGTAGCTCTGAGCAACATCTACAAACTATCGAGTACTTTGTTGAAAGAATTTGACTTCGAGCTCGTAGATCTAAATGAAAGACTAGAAGTGCAGATGGGTGCTTTCAGAGGTAGAATTCCAGACTTAGTTAGTGTAGGCATAAGTGATCTTGCCCAGCCGTTGATGGTGAAGGCACGGCAGAAGAGGAAGGTGGAATAACGCCTTTGTTTCAACTAGAGACTTGGCAGTTCAAACAATAAATATCTACTATCTTGGCCTTTATTATTAATGACTCCTAGATGAGTTCCGCTACTCCTCGTGAACTAACTCCACTGCGATCACCCTACTAGAGTCAAAGTGATAATTGCTTCCGGCTAGAATCCACACCCAAATTTTGTATAGGGTCCTCTGACGCACGGGAAGAATTGCAGCACTCACGGGCACTAATTGTAATGCTAGAAAGTCTGTACAAGGACTGGGCGTAGGCAAGAATGGCAGATCGCAGAAATTACGTAGGTACCATAGATTTCAACTCACTCAATTTAATTTTCAGTAGCCAACTCTTGTATGTGTCTATAATAAAATAATGGCAGCCTAGAAATTTGCTGGCTTAGTTCGTAAAGTATAGTTGCTATAGGCTCTTGTATTACTAAACTTAATATCGAGTTGAGAACTTTATTCCAGCATCTCATTAGCTACAAAGCACGGTCCTTATATAAAAGTACCCCGCAAATAGGATCAAGTAAGCAGCATGGATTTAAACGCGGGGTATTAGAGCTAGCCCCTCTCGTGACCAGCCATTCGGCTTTAATCTCAAGGTATCTTCCGTACCGAGGGAACGAATCTTAAATATATCTACTCTTTTGAATTACACATACTGTACACCATTCCTATTATTGCCGCCTAGTCTCCATGCAGAACGAAACCCTATCACCGGAAAATGAGAATATTTCGAGCCGTTCTCTAGAGTCTCCCCCCACTGCTCCGCCACGCAAACGCCGGAGAGTACCATTAGCATGCAGGTCATGTAGAGAAAGAAAGTCGCGTGTAAGCTATTTACGTGGACAGTCTCTAGGTCATGCAGCTCAAATATTTCATAGTGTAATGGACAGCGCCCTAGCTGCTCGCCATGCCTGGAACTTGGGATCCATTGCATATATGAGGAAGCTTCTGGAGTATCTAGAAGCTGGCGAGGAATAGGATCCGCAAATAGCAGGGCAACTAATAGATGCATTATCAGCGATGAAGGTGGTGAGACCGCCCAGTTGAGACTGAGAGTGATGGAATTGGAGGCCAGGTTACGCTCAGTCTCCGTTGCAGCTCCAATCATTCCACCAAACGGCAAAAGCAGAGAGCAGATCAACAACCTGCGTGCATCGTCGACGACTAGGCAGCCAAACCTGGGCGCCATAAATGCTCCTGTACCCTTAACCACACCTTCGACCGACATTGGGGAAGAAACCGACGAAGTCCCAGTCGATACTCTTGCTACCACTACATTCGACGACGTACCAGAAAAAACAGACCGAAATATTGGGAATTTTGGTGAATCCATAGTCGAACCAGTAGCGACTTCAGCCATTGCTTACTCTGATATAGGCCCGACTTCAAACCACGCTTTGTTCCGTACGCTCTCTGGAATTTTCGCGCACGTTGTGCATATCTTCTCTCCATCAAATCAGCAACATTGTACACCAAGCTCTGCGAGGGACTACCATAGGTTTACTCGTCGTCCTCCATTGTTACTACCAGAGAAACGCTTGGAGATACGTCAGGACACGCCTGATGTTGTCGACATTTGTGTTCTACCAGATGGTCAAGATGTAATACCATTAATCTCCCAATTTTCTACCACGGTGGGCATAGTATTGCCATTTGTTAACACGTCGACTATATTATCTGAGTACAAACGAAGGCGAGAAAATAACCAGCAACTTCCTAGACCGATGGAAGCGCTAGTAAACATCATCTGCGCATATACTTCCTCTACACTACAGAATTCAAATGCGAAAGTATATTACCGTCGAGCACTAGCCTTACTGGACGAGCAGACACTCCGAGGATCATGTCTAGAGCTAAGTCAGCTGAAATTATTCAATTCGTGATCAAGTTTGTCGCTAATATTTCACAAAGTCCAAGCACTTCTTCTGATTGCTAGTTTTCAACAGAACCATCAGCTTTCCATCGCTAGTTGGACGTTCCATGCCGTCGCCGTCAAAGCCGCTTTCCAGTTGGGTCTTCACTCACCAATCTACTATAAAGACCACTCGTTCCAGGAAAGCGAACTCCGGAAAAGACTGTGGTTTGCTCTAGTTAACCAGGATAGGTATTTTACGTGGGCTCGTTGCTTATAGTGCAGCCGCTAAGGTCTCACAGACATCTGAGTATTTCGTTAGGTCGACCTTGCATGATCCCGCAGCAACACATCCAAGTAGAAGTACCACGAGATGCATCTTTGATTCTGCAGACTATGCCCATGACAATGCCAGAACAGATCGATAGCTTGCTTTATTTTAATCGAGTAATGTATGTATGGAATCTGCCGTTAGAATCCTATTAGCCATGCTTACTTGTTATTAGATCGTTGGATACTGTTAAAATCTCGATAATTGACAACCTATATAACCACAATATTGATTCAGAGTCCCTACCTCTTCACGAGCTACTCATCAAAAGACTTCAGCTTTCATGGCAGCTAGAGCAATGGCGGCAAAATACTGCTTCGTTTTGCGACATCCTCTCTGAAATCGATTTATGCCAGCAGTCTAGAGTACCAAACGTCACGAACAGACTTCAAGTGTTACTTTCCATCCAATACTATAGTGTCACACTGCTCATCAACGGGCCCGTGCTAACAAAATTCTTAAGTGAAGCGGTCAATAAAAAACATAGTCCTAGAGACAAGACTATGCTAATAGATAGTATTATGCCAGTGATTAAGAGCGAAATCAAAACTGCGAGAGAGCTCTTAATAATCATTGACGGAGCAACTGCCTGTGGAGAAAGTTTCTTCGACTGTAACGCGGCGTGGTGGAACTGTAACTACATCAGTGAGTGGCTTGTGAGAGATTGTAGAGAGAGATTATGTACTGAGTGGGCGCTGACGCTGGCTAGTGTTCACTGTGAACTTACACTTATTTGGTATCCTTCTTGTACACAAGTGCCATGGAGGGATATTAACTGCTGCGGGAGGTATTGAGATGGTAGAGGTGAGGTCATCTCTCGACCGCGGCTTAAAGATTCTACAGACTTTCGAGAGAATTAGTTTAATGAGTCGAAAAGCTCGTCACTGCATATTGGGGTTCTTGAGGGTTTTTGACTCCCTAGGTGAGTGGACAGGCAAATACACAACCCTTTTCTATACTCCACCGACTGACATATGTTCCTCTTGATAGAATCCGATCTGCCGCCCACAATACCCGGTAGCAACGCCCAGGCCGAAGTACCCGCAACACCAGAGATATTAGATCCGTCTTGGATAATTGCCAATGACACTAATTCGATGCCGCAGAATCTCTTCTCACAGTATGTTGCACAATCGGCCGATGATTTTCTCTTTCAGTGCAGTGATGCTGCCCTCTTGGATGGAGATCTGAATTTTCTCTAGAGGGTTTGTCCTAGAGAAATTGATCCGGACCTGTTGTCTCAGCCGGCTCAGAGCAATTTAGAGAAGGTCATCGAACCTAAATTAGGAATGTCGAGTTCAGCTCTGAAAGATGGGCGTTGTTGTCCATTCTTAGAGAAACAATCAGTATTAGAGTATCTCGAATCTCGAAGAGTGGACGGGTTAAATAGATTGTTGGTGGTTGAGGCTGTATCTTGAGTAACCAGTCCACACTTGCTTGCGTCTTGGTCCTTAATGCTAGCAAAGAGATTACTCGAGGCAACCCTAGCTTTAGCTTCGTCGTCGCTTTCATCGTCGCTATTACCTTCGATAGTTAGGGACTCTTCTTCGTGAAATTAGTAGGGTGTATTGGTATACAAAAGCGAGCTAGAAACTCACTATTACAGAGCTGCGGCAGTACAATATAAGAAACTGGAAATGATTCGCGTTGGTCGGGATGAAGAGGGTACTGGCCCAACCCCGATAGTGAAGAATTATAGACAATAGTATAAAACCACAACTAAACAAACTGTTTTTTCCGCGTATTCGACGATGGAAAGTCGCGAAAATCTTCTGATAGCTCGAAACAACCACTTTGTCTTATTGCGTCCTTGCAAGATCGGACCTTGGGCAACAGGCGCAGAATCGATCGACTTGTTTACAGATGATAACTCCCAAAGCCACGGAAATCCTGTGGGTAATTGCTATAGCAGTACGACCCGGCAAAGCCTGGGTTGAGCTGAAAGGTGGGCGCAAGAGCTAGCTATTCGGTTATACACTGGCTCGGCCGCAAACGCTAGTCTCCAACCGCCCCTCGTTGGAATATCCATGTGACACTGGTCGCCAAGTTACCTAAAATAGGGATTCATTCAGTAGCTAGCCATGCAGTCAGACAGAAATACAGTATATATCTTTCTCGATACCCCGTTACTGGCCCTCTCCAAGTACAATAATGATCACAAAGCTCTCAAAGTAATGACCAGGTGATCAATCGTTGACGAGGATAGTACCGGCGCCATTCAACATTGAGAATAATATCCTTTAAAAGAAACTGTCCTGAGATTCCTTGTATTTGATTGATAATATAATCTCTTCAACTGCTGTCTACACACTCGCTAACGTTGGTCTAGTAAAAAGCCTCCCTTTCGTCTGTCCCGCTTCCAAACGAAGTAAGCCTTCGTTCACCTTGCTAAAAAGTATCTCTTCCAAGTCTGGCGTTATCTTTCCTTCACTTATCAAGGCCAAAACAGTCCGCAGGTCCTCTTTGGTCGCACCTAACGAACCCCGGATTTCTACACTCTTATGGACAATAGAAAATGTAGGTAAAGTCAACTTTTCGTCTCCTAAACCGGTTAGGACGATACGTCCGGACGGCTTGACGGCCTCGAGAGCCGCAGTCATTGTCGAAGTGATCCCAACAAAATCCACGACAACGTCAAATGTAACATCCTTTGCATCCCCGAGGCTGGAGAAACAGGACTTCGCACCATCTCGCATTGCCGCCTCGAATTTACTACTATCAATGTCGAAGCCATACACGATAGCTCCTTGAAGCGACGCAATTCTCAGGCCAATTGATCCTAGACCGCCTAGACCGACGATGGCGACAGTCGTTGACGCAGTGACTCCGCCTGTCCTGACAACAGCGTGGTAAGATGTCGCAACCGCATCTGTCGCTACAGAAGCTTGCTCGAAACTAACGTTGTCTGGGATAGGTTCGAGATATTTGACAGGGACAACGGCGTATTCAGCATATCCACCATCGTAGTTGAGACCAATCCCACCAGCTGGTCCTAGCAGGGCCACTGCTACTCTGTCGCCTATGTGCACCTCTGATACGCTTTCTCCTAATGCGATGACTTTCCCGGCAACCTCATGACCAAGGGTAATAGGCCGTTGTTGGATCCATGCTCCCCCTGTTCCACTGATAATATGGCAGTCTGAATGGCATAATCCGCAAGTTTCAACTTGGATAAGGACCTCAGCCGTAGAAGGTTGCGGGACTGCAATATCTTCAAGATGGAGGCCACTATTGGGGCCACCCCAGCGATAAGCCTTCATCACGGGGGTTGTGAAAGATTTGTAGGCGTGGATGGTTTATAGATCGAGTGTCCAGGCAGTATTAGCAGTAGAAAATAAAAGACTCCTGTTTGAAGGGAGATGGTGCAGGATTCTCCTGAATGTCGTTGTGTTTCTCAGTGGCCTACAATCGGGGAAGCTTCGCTCCATTAAATAATTGATAATTAAGGTACGTAGAATTACAGTCACATGAGGTCTGAGCATCCCCGCTGCATCTGAAATCACCGAGGTGGTGATATTTGCGGGGTTCAATGGCCAAGATGAGAGTGAAGGTCGGAAAGGAGAGGGGATATTAAACAACGCACTTTCCTTAACGCCTCTCATCTAGCTAGCAAACCCCAACCTCACCTCCAGCCCATCCCACAAACTTCTCCAAAGCCACATCAACTCCATTCCAACACCCCCTGCAATGACCACCACCCCCTCACCCCTCCCCCTCTCGGTCCTCATCTCCCCGCATACTACGTTCCACCCGTCTGATAACGACACTATTGACTGCATGAGAGCCTGGTCCGTCCGAATGCACCCCAATATGTTAAGTGGACTTGTTTTTAGCGAGGTTCCCCGCGCTTGGCCAACCCCCAATTCTTGGTCAACCCCGCTCGAGATCCCGCCCTTCTGCTACCTTTAACGCTAATTAAGCTAGGATAATCATGACCCACTTAGCCGTTCTTTGTTTGGGTAATCATTAAGTCCGATTTCTAGAGAAGTTTGATTTCTCGACGTGATGGTTTAGCTGCAGTTTAAAGAACCTCGGCTCCTTTCGATATTGCGGGGATGGCTTTGGGGAGGTATTTTAGCGCCATGCGCTACTATACCCCTCACCAAGGTACACACAAAATTGTAGTATTGGTCTAATGGAGTTGCAAAATCCTAAAGCCCTGACTATTGTTCAGATTTACTGTAATTTAAGACCTTGACTAGCAATATATAATTAATGCAGCTTCCTCACTGCCGCCTTAATTCTCGTATACACCCTTCACAAAATATCATTTCTAGTAAGAACAAAATGGCGTTTGAAACATACCTTCGAGAAGCCACTGGTAACGGACCTGACCGCACTCTTCCAGGTGCTGTCGTTGTAGCCGCTGACAGAAATGGCAAGTTTCTCTTTAATGACTAATTTTTCTACAATATTCTAACCTCCCATTTATAGGAATCACCCACACTTTCGCCTCTGGAACCCAGTCCCTCGATCCCGCTTCTCCCCTCTTTGAAAAACCATTTGCAATCGACACTACAATGTGGATTGCCTCATGCACAAAACTCCTTACAGCAACTAGTGTCCTACAGTGTGTGGAGAAGGGGCTCCTGAATCTAGATGCCGACCTCGCAGATGTTCTTACTGAGTTCAACGAAATTCAAATCCTCGCTGGATTCGACGACAATGAAAAACCAGTCTATAAAAAGCCGGAAAGCAAAATCACCCTAAGAACCCTTCTTAGCCATAGCAGTGGCTTTGGATACGCAGGACTTGATCCAAGACTCAAGAAAGAAGTCGATTACAGAGGCGGTAAAATTGATATAACAGGCGAATTGGTATGTTATCTCATCACCATTAAAAGCAATAACTAATTTATTTCCCAGCTCGAACATATTTTGGTCCCCCTTCTTTATCAACCCGGTACATCATGGTCTTACGGTGTAGGACTTGACTGGGCCGGCCTTGCAATTGAACGAGTCACGGGACAATCCCTTTCCGCCTACATGGAAACAAATATAATTAATCCACTCGGCATGACCTCCACATCCTTCAAGCTCCAATCTAGACAAGACATCCTAGCAACTCGATCAGACATGAGCCTCCGGCTGCCAGATGGGTCTCTCATCCCCAGCCCCACACGCTACTTTCCCGAAAATTCCAAGGATGACTTTGGTGGAGCTGGTCTCTTTTCTTGCGCACAGGATTACATCAAAGTTTTAATTGATCTCCTACAGGATGACTCAAAATTGCTCTCCGCGGCAAGTAAGGAAGAGTTATTCAAGCAACAGCTCTCTACCGAGTCCAAAGCAGCACTGAATTTTGTTCTGTATGGCGATTATGAGGGCAACACAAATGGAGAGGTGGGTATGCTGTTTAGTGGTGGGTTGCCAGCAGGGACAGATGTGGGATATTCGGTTGGAGGTTTGCTTGTAGATTGCGCTAATGGCGCGGGTCCGAATCGGAGGAGTAAAGGTGCGCTGTCATGGAGTGGGTTGCCCAATTTGCATTGGATGGTCGATAGGGAAAGAGGAGTTGCGTTGTTTTATGGGAGCCAGTTGCTTCCTCCAGGGGATATTAAAACAGCGGAGACTTTTGCGAAGTTTGAAGAGAGTATTTATAAAGGAGAGCTTTAAAGGGAGAGAATTCTTTCGGAGCTTCTAGATAAATGCAGATATTCTTTATATTCACAGAAGTATCGTGAATTGTTTGCGATAGCCTATGACCTATGCTCTACACCATCTTTGTTTTGTCCCTGCGCTATTCAGCCCAAAGGATTTATGCAATACAAAGATACAGGGTTAACAACTCAAGCTGGCATATGAGTTTTTGTACAAACTCAAACTCACCAGTCGATTTGAATAATTGACTCAACTAACAACCGTAGTATACTGCCTAGGACATTGAAACGTCTACTAGTTAAAGCCATTGATTCATCTGTATATGTCTGCCCAAAGTAGGCTATAATCATTTTCTATGCATCTAGCTATGCTTTCGTCAACTCCAGCCCAACAAGTCCTCCATTCTTCCTCCAATCCTCCAAAAGTTTAATAAAAGCAGAAGACCCCCATCCATAAGAAGAATTTCGCAAAGCCCTGTCCGTAATCTGGCCTTCCTGATTGTAGTATCCTGGCGTACAATCCTTCACAAAATCTGCCTGCAACTTCCCCCCCTCCATAATGGTCTGGACCCACTTATCCTCTGCCTCTTGTTCCGCCTCAACACTCATAACCTTCCTTTCTCTACATTCTTTGACCACATAGGCAATGTGCTTGGCTTGCTCACCTAACATATGCGAGAAATTAGGTGTCATGCCTGACTGGACAATGCTAACAACGAATAGGTTTGGAAAGCCTCGCGTCCAAAATCCTTGCAACGTGCTTGTTTTCTCACCGTCCTCCCATTTTTCACTAAGGGTAGTTCCGTTAACTCCCGTAATCTCAATACCAATTCTCTTGCTGTAATCGGTACTGAATTCGAATCCGGTGGCGTAGACGATAGCATCCAACTTGATTTCTTCACCATTTGCCACAATTCCATTTTCAGTGACACGTTCGATTCCCTTTCCGTTTGTGTCTACGAGGCTAACATTCTCTTGGTTGAAAACCGGGAGGTACTCATCATGGAAACAGGGCCGCTTGCAGAACTGATTATAATATGCCTTCAGCTTCTCCGCGAGCGCTGGGTTTTTTATGACCTGATCCACTCTAGCTCGAACTTGCTCCATCTTTCGAAAATCAGCCATTTGTAGAGAGGAGGAGGATTGATTTGCAGTGGGTTGATCGGCTCCTCCAAGGACTGAAAGGTTTCTCAGGATGTCGGTCCAACCGTCTTGTACAAGGTCTTCATCTTGATGCCCTCCAGAGACAATGATATTGAAATTGTCCATTCTTTTCTGTTGCCATCCTTTCGTCAATGAAGATGCCCACGTTGGGTCAGTTGGTTGATCGAGTCGCTTGTCAACCGAAGATGGAGTCCGTTGAAACACATAGAGGTGACCAGCCCCGCGAGCGAGGTGGGGAATTGATTGGACTGCCGTGGCACCAGTTCCAATGATTCCAACACGCTTATCAGCCAATTTGCTCAACCCTCCTGTTGTGTTGCCCCCAGTATAATCGTAATCCCATCGACTAGTGTGAAAACTGTGTCCCTTGTACGTCTCAATACCGGGAACACCAGGAAGCTTCGGCTTATGAAGAGGGCCACTCGCTGTGGCAACGAACTGAGCACGGATAGTGTCGCCACGATTCGTTCTTGCAATCCAATGACGGGCAGTCGCATCCCACTTCAGACCGAGAACTTCAGTCTGGAACAAGGCTTTATCGTAAAGTCCGAAATGCTTTCCGATGTTGCGAGCATGTTCAAACAACTCTGGTGCTCTGGTGTACTTTTCCGTTGGCATATAGTTGAGCTCTTCTAACAATGGCATATAGATATATGATTCAAGGTCACACGCTGCTCCTGGATAACGGTTCCAGTACCAGGTTCCTCCAAAATCTCCCGCCTTGTCGATGATACGGATGTTGGTGGTTCCAGATTCAAGAAGACGTGCTGCAATGAGTTGTCCGCCAAAGCCGCCTCCAACCACTAGGAACTCGACATCTTCGTCGATTGGGGTGCGACTGAACCCGGGCTCAGCGTATGGATCTTCAACATAGTGCTTCAACGAGCTGGTATCGATCCCCTGATACTGTTTAATACCATCGTCGCGAATACGTTTGTCTCGTTCCGCGCGATACTTTTCCTTTAACAAAGTTGGGTCAAAAGTGTCTTCTGGCATTTTGTCGAATATGTCTATGGGGGTTCAGGAACAAGAGAGTTGATTCTATCGTAAAGGAAGTGTTGGTTATGGGTGCAAATTATCTCCTATTTACACAAATAATATGCCTCGGTATGCTAATGATTCAACTCTATGTACCAAGCCACAGTCAAATATCACAAGTTAGAAGTAAAATTGCTTTTACTTTTTTTCTGCGAATCTAGTGTTTGATTCCCCCTCATTTTCCGCAACTAGCATTCTTCAATGACTAGTGTGGAGAAAGCGGGGTAAGAGGCATTTTATTTTACTCTTTCCCCGTAAATGTAGCCTTTGAATCTCCTGTGGAGAAAGCGGGGTAGATGTATTTTACCCTTTCTCCAAAAATCTAGTGTTCGATTCTCCTCCATCTTTCAACTACCATCCCTTTAACAAGCTGGATATACTTTCGATACAGAAATACCGAGGCAAGCTCCATTTATTACCCTGCCCCCTAACTTAAATCTATCAGTTGTAGGTATAGTCGTTTTGCGGAGTTGAATACGCGAAGCCTTTAGAGTTGGTTTGTTCCGTATCTGGCAAAACAATACCCCAACTATCTTGGCTTAGCTAGCCGTAACTAGCTAAGACATGCAATATCAATATGGGAAGAATAATATGCTTCGTTTACTATAGCATCGGATCTTGGGAACGCTTGCGTGGAGTGAACTGTCGCCTTAGCGAATGATATGCCTCGTTTGGTTTGCTATGACATAGCTGATCGTAAGGACGTTGCCCGAAGCGAGCTGTGGGAGGCATGGTTTGGCTGTGCGGGGAAGTCGAGACTCTTGACTCTTGGCTTCCCCGCACACCCAAACTGTGGGGCCTGCAGGTCGTGCCGTGTCGTAGGTCAACACGGGCCATGACGAGTCGGCCACGACGAGTCGATAGTGGATCTGCACGCTATACTATCCTGATGCTAAGCATCCTCAGCTACCAATTTTCATTTTCAATGAAATCGACTTCGAATTGGTCGGTGGTAAACCCCTTTGCTGTAAACGAGGCCTGCTAAGGACGAATAACTTGATGGCATCCCGCCCTACTGGCAAACTATCGATTACCTCGGCCCCGGGGCATAAATGAGACTTTCTTAATGAGATTCCAGAGATACGGTAGAGCCCCGCTCTAGGGAGTACTATGAGACGAGAGTGGGGTTTAGCGCTGGCAAAAAGTGGGTACTAGACATGTCAGAATAACGAAGTACTGGCGATTTCCTACATTTTTATTTCTCAGCTCCTTGTCCCGTCCAAAAGTCTATTGCCTGGTTTGTGCGCCAAAAGCAGTGACGACGAGCTATGAACGATTCAAGCCAACCACAACTTCAGAACAGACCGAGGGAGAGTTTCAACAAAGGTACTAGGCGACAAACTGTTGGGCGGCACGAGTACACTGACAGATTCCTGGGGTAAGCTTCCGCTTACCCCAGGAAACTAGACAGCAAGGAGGAAAGGAGGCAATGGCTTTGGAAGTAATATATAAAGGTGCGCGGAAATGTCTAAGATCTCTCAAGGCGATATTTAAGGATTCGAAACTTGAACGTAGACGATATCAGCAAATATGGCTCTTGAAAATAAAGCAGAGAATGAGCAGGCTGTACTGAGCCCCGACCCCGGCCCCGACCCCTAAGACACCATACCCCGACTCTCACATTCACTGACATTATACCAGATGACGATAGAAAACATCACCCCTCAACACCTAGAGTCTCAATTGACAGCGACACCAGACAATGTCGAGCTCCTTGCGGAAGAACTTGCCGTTGAAGCAACCCACCATGTTGACGCTGTTGGATGGAAGTTTCTTATAGAGCCCTACACGGTGAAGAATCCCATCATCCTTATCTTGGGTATTACTAATATTGTACAAGTTTGGCTCTCTTGCTGCGATGTCCTTTGGGTTGTTCTGTGCTGCATGGGGATTTGCTCCTCCGGCATCAGTTCTGATCTGGATTACCGCTGATATCGGTATTGAGTCTCATTTCCCCGTCATAGTCATATTCTGATTGATGCAGGATCCAAGTCCCAAACCAACGCCGCTCTGTTCTCTGTCATGCAAACCATTGGGACAACACTGGGTTACATGTTCGTTGGTCGGTTGTCCGAGATATATGGTAGACGCTGGGTTATGATAGTTTTTACACTTTTTGGGCTGGTTGGATGTGAGACTACCCCTTACTCCTCTCTGAATCCTGCTTACTTTTTTTTTTTAGCAATTGTTGCCGGAACATCTCACGACCTGAATACATTTATCGGAGCAAATGTAGGCTTTTACTCCCTTTTAGTAAATGCTGCGCCTAACTGTTTCAGATCCTTATGGGCCTTGCAACTGGCGCACAGTGCTGCTATGCGTTTCTAGCTGGAGGTAGGCTCCTTGATATGTTAAAACAAGCTAGAAACTACTAATGCTAATGTGACTTAGAACTGATGCCTAATAAGCACAAGATGCTTGGTATGGCCATAGTTGTCCTATTTTGTTTACCAGGGACTGCTATGGGCGCATTTTTTGCACGATCTCTTGTTGAGTATGCCTCGTGGAGATGGATTTATTACATATATATCATTGCACAGAGTACGTTTACCTGCTCTAATTCTGTAGCTAACCAACTTGCTGACAATTTTTAGCCATATCTCTTGCTCTTTATATCGTCTGCTACTTCCCCAAGGAAGCTGCCCAAGCTTTCAATAAGCGCGAGCAAACAAAAAAACTTGACTTCATTGGAATGTTTCTCTTGGTTGCTGGTCTCGTCTTGTTTATCCTCGGCATCATGACCGGTGGATCGCCATATCCTTGGAAGTCTGGTAGGTTTTGGGGGTTTGACTCCTGATATGTATTGGCTAACCACGCTCCTAATAGCCAAAGTTCTCGGAATGGTGGTATCAGGAGGGGTTTGTCTCATAGCTCTTTGCGTATGGGAGGTCTACCAAGGAGAGAACGCATTTTTTGCTATTCATCTGTTCAAAGATGTTCGAGGCTTTGGAATGAACTGTATCTGCTCAGCCGTAGGAGGGATTTCGTACGTCGCTTTAAGCATCATCTGGCCAACTCGCAAGTATTCCTTTCTATTGTAATAGTGTGATCTAACAGGCTGCAGAGGTTGCATATATGTACAGCACCGGGGGGTCGTCATGGCAAGCTATCGGTGCTATGTCTTGCACAATTGGTTTCGGTCTTTGGGGAGGAATGGTCTTTCTGGGAGCTTTGTGGGGTGCGTGTCCCAATCCTAAAATAACTCAAAATGCTAACACAAAACCAGGCCCCATCGGACACCCAAAATGGACCTTGATCATCTCGAATATATGGATGACGGCATTTATCGGAGCTCTAGCTCATTGTAATCCGGATAATAAGACATTTGCGATTGTCTGCTCATTTCTTGCTGCTCTACCCATCGGGTTTATTGAGCAGCAGACGGGAGCCATCGCCCAGCTTGTGGTAGGCGACAAGGAAATCGGTACATCTTTCGGAACTATGGGATGTGTAAGGGTTGGAACTGGGGCAATTGGAACAGGCATCGTGCTAGCCATCTTGACTGGTGAGCATTTCAAATACATATATGAGAGGCCTGAGACTGATATCTTCAAAGCAAAAATCCCCGTCGAACTTGAAGCTCATATCGTCCCCGCAGCGCTCAACGCTGGTCTCCCTGCATCTTCGATCGCCGACCTTTTTGCTGCTATTTTTGCATCTTCTGAGACAGCGATGGCCGCTGTTCCTGGAATTAACGCCGAGATCATCAAGGCTGTCGGTAAAGCTCAGCTAGATGGATACGCAGCTGCCTATCGCTATATTTACTATGCAACCATACCATTCGGGGTTCTGGCAACTGCCTCTGCCGTCGCTCTACGCCCAGTTGCCCACTTACTCACTAGCCATGTGCCGAAAATGGTCGAGAACCCACAGGCATATCACGGTAACCGAGACTTAGAGAAGACCATGGATTAAGTGTGGGGAGGACTTATAAAAGTGGTGGGAAATGGTCAAAGGGCATTAAAGGTTGCAATTATAGATCTAGTATCCCATAGTAATAAAGAATGCCCTAAGGGACTGTCAAGCTAAGAATAGTCGTGCCGCAAAAGGGATGTCATATAGCCAGACAATTGATGCCGCAGTAACTGGAAACTGAGGGCAACGTTATCCACTGTAGTTGAATGTTGACAAACGACATCACCCACTCACTTGCAATGCCTAAAACCCATCGAGAATGGTAATTCGCGGACATGGTTTGATATGCCGTGTAGAGAGGCTCTTCATGAGCAGCCACTTTAGTATACATTCTGTTCAAGTCGTCAATAGTATGCAGAATCCTGTTTTTAGAGTCAATAGTTGTAACGGAAGCATGATAGTATATTTTTCACTCACTCAGGGTGAATAAATGCGGGAATCGTTTCTTTCAAAGGGGCTGCATTTACAGCCACATACAGTGCGAATAAAACGACGCAGCTTGCATTCTCTTATATATTCTCATGCCTATAATCCTGACCACACGACTGTCTCTTCTACTTCCAAATCTCCCTCAAGGACAATATTCGCGCTGCTCTTACCAATCAGAACTTTATACTTCCCCTTCTCATTGACCCATTTCGCAAGGATTTCGTCATAATAGGCGGTTGCAAACCTGTCAAGCTGGATGATGACCTCTTGCATTTCGTTCATTTCCAGGAACACCTTTGCAAACCCCTTTAGCTCCTTTTTAGGCCTGCTGATTCTCGAGGCGTGCTCGTCAGCTCCTATGTACAATTGTATCACTTCTCTCCCGGCACAGCCACCTGTATTCGTGACTTTCAACACTACTCTCGTCTTCTCGACATGCAAGTCTGAGAATTCAAACGTGGTGTACGATAATCCATGTCTGCTAAGGTTAGCAATCGACCAACTTCATCTAAAGGTAGGGAAAGAAGTCGACTCACCCGAACGGAAACAACACCTCCCTCTCCACCTTCTCATAATACCGATACCCAACATAAATATCCTCCCCATAAACCACTCTCCCGCCTTCACTCCTAAAATTTAGAAACGCAGGATTATCTGCATTTCTCCTCGGAAAACTTAACGGCAGCCGCCCATTCGCATTCACATCCCCAAACAGCACATCCGCTAGCCCATTACCAGTCTCGTTCCCTCCATACCACGCATGTACCTGCGTTGTCGTTTTGTCCGCCCATGGCAGCATGTTGATCGGCGTTCCACTCTGCGTGACAACGACGGTCCTGGGATTTGCTTCCACGACTGCGCTGAGTAGCCGTGAGACGTTGCCTGGTAGATCCATATCTTGGCGATCAAATCCCTCGCTCTCCCAGTCTTTAGACAGGCCTACACAAATGATCGTATGTTCGTTCTCGCTCGCGAGCCTAGCCGCTCGCCGGATATGCTCCTCTTCGTTGATTTTGAGGGCTGTTCCAATCCTGCCCGCCCCTCCCGGAAATGCGACGACACCTGGCTTGAGCACTTTGCTCGTTGGGCTGCTCGCGAATTCTAATCTTACGTGATAAGTCTTACCTTCGACGAGGTCGACCTCACCGATTTCCTCAGCTGTGCCTTTGCCGAAGAAGGAGGTTCCGGGGCGCTGAGTCTCCGTGTTCTCAATCACCAGCTTGTTATCGATAAAAAGGTTTCCGGAGCCGTAGACGGTGATGCCAAATTGAAATATCCCAGTTGCTGGGGCGAGGAAGAACCCTTCAACCGTAGCATAGTACAGGGTCTCGAGCTGTGGATGGCGGTAGTCCATTAACTGGAAGAAGGCCTCACGAATCGAGAGTTGGTCTACCACTTGCCGATTGCATACTGACGGTGGGTCAGCGAAGAAGGATATCAATGCTCCAGGCCTTCCATCTGGAGTTGTTAAACCATCGCTCAATATTGGAAGAAGGGCATGGGAATATGCTCCGATCTCGTAGTGTACAGCTGTATCTTTTCCAAGCTTATCAATAATGCCTTGATAAGGCGAGATGGTGTAGTATGGCTCTAGTGACGCGCTGCCACCTCCACAAAAGGCGACATTCTTTAGGTTCGATCCAATCAAGGCAATTTGCTTGATATCTTTGGATAGTGGGAGAACACTAGCATTATTTTTCAGAACGACTACACTATCGCCAGCCAGTTGCCGATTTAACTTCCTGTCTTCTGGGAAGTCTCGTACAGTCTCTGTTAGAGAAATCTTTGCTTTGCTTGCTCGTTGCACAAATTCCAAAACGTTGCGGACACGGTCGTTGATGGTTTCGTCAGTAACTTTTCTCGATGATACTGCAAGATTTGCGATTCCAGTACGCCATCTCGATGGTCCAGGCATTTCCAGATCCAGTCCAGCATTGAAAGCCTCAGTCGTGGAATACGTCCCAAACCAGTCACTCATCACTAATCCTTTCCAGCGCCATTCATTCCTCAGAATATCTTGGAGAAGCCTCTTATCCTCCGAAACGTGTGTTCCATTCACTTTGTTATATGCGGTCATAACTGCACCTGGCGCAGAATCCGCGATGGCGATCTGGAAGGGAAGCAGATAAATCTCCCTCAAGGCTCGCTCGGTGACCTTAGCGTCTACAGCAACTCGCTCATGCTCCTGGTCATTCGCTACATAATGCTTCACAGTCGCAACCACATCCTTGCTCTGCACACCGTTGATGTAGCTCCCTGCTAATTTGCCGCTGAAATATGGATCCTCGGAGAATGACTCGAAGCCACGGCCACCGAGAGGCGATCGCTGGATGTTTATTGTGGGGCCGAGCCAGCACGCAGCCCCTTTGGCGAGGCATTCTTCTCCGATGAGCATGCCAGCTTTGCGGAGAAGTTCGAGGTCCCAAGTCGATGCTAGACCGGTGCCGCATGGAAGACAGGCCGCTGGAACGCCGCCAAAGAATTTGGTGCCTCGTACGCCATTGGGACCATCACTTGTACGGATAGAGGGGATATTGAAGCGCTCTAGAGGATGGGTATGCCAGAAATCCTTCCCTGTGTAAATTAGCATCAGCTGTAGCGTAGGTGGTGATTTATTAATGCTGTACCTGCGAGTAGAGAGATCTTTTCGTTGATCGTCGCCTCTTGAATGACACTCTCGATTTCGAAAGCTGGACTCATTGTTATAACGAGTCGTGTTTAATTGAATGTTAGGGGGCGTCAAACACGAGGGAAATAAGGAATGAAACACAGCTTGCTAAGTTTAGCAAAGAGAATAGAAATTAATGTAAGACCAGAACTAAATCGTTATGACCTACAGGTACACTACTATAAGTCTACCATATATAGAGAACACTCATACATGTCTAAGAACCCAAAAGTTTAGCGTCTCTCCTAAAGCAGTACCAAGATATTTATCCACATTAACAGACTCCACCGTGACTTCATGTTAGTAAAATGCTGGCAAAGTTACTGTCGGGGACTCTTCCCGATAGCCATGGCACCGGTTCTTCCGAAGTTAGCCCAAATTCCGAATAAAGAGACCCACAATTAGTCAATCATTCGATGGCGGAAATTCAAATATACGATTAAGACCCCGTCGTTATATCGCGGAATCACTAACAAAGTTACGGGGACCCTTCCCGATGGCCATGTATTTTGTAACGATCTGTTTGTTCTGTCTAAATATGTAGCTGCCTGAATTTGCGACGAAGTGGGCCTAAGTTACGTCCCAACATTACAACACCATGTGTTGTAAAATATAGACTAACTTTGACCTGCCAAAGTGTAGGTGCTCCACTTTTGCCTGTTTCCCTGGTTTAACACCATGACACACAGCCACAGCTTTTTCTGAGGTTGGCCTGAATTATGACAAGGGAAACCCACGATTTGGTCCATCGTTCGATAGTAGAATTTCAAATACACCATTGTAAGTATGATTAGAACTATTTAGATTACTTCACGTTCACGCCCTTAGTGTAAGCAGTTGTTTGACTGATTTCGGCGCTGTTGATACCAGTCTCATGAATTATTGCTTAACAACAACAATACCGTTGGAAACTCAGATTTAGTAAATACTTCGTTGTATATATTAGTAGAAAGCTGTAGCGTTTCGAAACGGAGCATGAAAGCACCTGCTCAGCGTGCCATTTTCTAGCAACGGAGAGTTACCACTAGTAAGACAAACATGTAGAAAGAGGTAATGTTCTTAGCAATATGAAGATAAATAGGGAGCATTCGATAATAATGTGAGAATATAATAGCTAATATTAGAAAACAAATACTATCTATAAATGCTCACATTGAAGGTCTTCTAGCTAATTAAACGAGGTTGCAAATATCACACCTTCTGTAACCCTTCCCCTACCCTAAACGCTGTATTTCATTAATACAATACAAACTCAGCGAGCCTTTGGTTCATTTCCCTCAGATTTATCAGCCACAGATTCTTCCTCTTCCTCTATCGGAATTTCTTTCTTGTCATCATCATGTGCTGGCTCATCTTTCTTCCCATCAAAAATCTCTGCAATCTCCTCGAGCGTATGACCCTTAGTTTCTGGGAAAAGAAACCAGATCAAGCTAAGCAGCACGGCTAAAAGAGCGCAAAAGAAAATGTAGTATTTCCATCCAATCGACTTCATCGCAATCGGATTGCAGAATTGTCCGATTATCAAGGAAATATAACCTGATGCCAGAGCTACTGTAAGACCTCGGCCGCGTAGGGCATAGGGGAAAATCTCCACAGGATAGGCTTGGAATAGCGGCGTCCATGCGATGTCATAGAAGAAATAGTAGATGAAAATGAATGCCAAGACAGCATTTCCAGCTTGTTGGTTGAGAGTTCGAGCAAACACGCTGGTGAGTATAGTCCAGCATACATATGAGACTAGCATGCCCGTAGTCGATATGAGGAACAATGTACGCCTGCCAATTCGATCAACCATCAAAGCGCCTGCCAAAACAGCGGCAATCCAATTGAAGACTTGGAGGAGTCCGTTGATAAGGGCTTGAGAAGCTACCGATGTAATGCCGATAGTGTTGAGGACCAATGTAAGATAGTATGACACGACACCAACACCGTTCCATTGAGACCCTATGCCTGTAATGACGGCGATGAGAGTCCTTCTTCGGTTTGGCGCTGTGCGGATTAGATCGAAATAAGTTGTCTGAGAATTGATGCTGGCTTCTAGGCGAATATTCTCTTCAATTTCGTTCATCTCATAATCCACAAGTGGGGAAGACTCATCACCGCCGCCATGATACTTAACCAGGATTTTGCGTGCTTCTTCGTGGCGATGTTTCGCAATAAGCCATCTGGTCCAAATTAGCAAAGCCCATGTGTTTAGACCAACAGATACTTGCCTCGGGGACTCAGGAAGCCAGTAGAAGAATGCAAACTGGATTGAAGGTAACGCTCCTTGCAAAAGTGAGGGGATCCTCCAAGCCCATGTTGACGGTATTTTAAATGTACCATAGGTAAACCATGCAGCCATAATGGCGCCTAGATACTATAAAACCGTTAGGATTCTGTGGCCTACCAAAACGATATACTTACATAGAATGTGTTATACAGAGCAGTAATTTGCCCTCTCTGCGTAGGATATGCCAGCTCGGTGATCAAAATCGGGGATGGCTGAGCGATTAGAGCTGTTGCCCCCCCTAAAATTAAACGAGAAATAATGAACATTGGGAGATTCTGAGCAGCCCCCTGCAGTGCCGCGCCGACTAAGAGGAAGATGAAGCCGACAAACATGGGGCATTTTCGCCCATATTTATCAGACAACCACGTGCATGGGAATAGAACAAGTATTTTCCCAATAGGATACACAGCGTTGATCGTCCCTAGGAGTGCGCTCTGGGGATGGTTGAAGTAGTTGCGCCATTGCTCAAGGGTTTGCAACCCGTTCATCATAGCACCTAATGAGCATATCAGCATTGAATCAATTGTTAGAAATTTAAAGAGAATGTACCATCAAATCCCACGGTAGCTGAAGAAAATAGCGCTACAAGTAGAATCAAGTTCAACTTGGCAATATGGGGTGTCTTGTACCATGGTTTTGGGTTTTTTGGCAGAACCTGTTGCATTCATTAGCCCAAACATCCGAAACAAGACGAAGATTTGCAAATCCTTACAGCAAGGAGTCCTAGGCCAACCGCCGCCTCTGCACTAGTCTCTGATTTCTTAAAGATACCCATAGTAGTCAGGTGCTCTGTTGTTATAGTAGCAAGTCTGTATAAGATGCCATCCAGCTCAAGAAATAGTTGCAAGATGATGATGAGAGCAACAGGTCTAAACACTTAGTTCTTATATTGATAATGCACGATGCTTTCTGACTGAACCCGAAATGCGGGGAATTAAGCGACCTCCGCGTTTTCTGAAGTGGATGGAGTCTGATCCCTGGCAGCCACGTTGAGAACTCTGTCTCGGGGAAGGTCCCCGGATGTGGCCTGAGTTGGTTAAGAGGGTCGAGCGTTCTAGGGCCTCTGATTTTAGTTGATTGAGAATGGCCTCGTTTCGGAATAGATACTTGGCGTAAATTAAGACTACATTCTCGATAGTACTCAGTGGTACTGTAACCTTGCATAAACAGAAGCATGTGCAGATCGACTGTCCTAAATTTCGGTAGGACCTCAGTTAACAACGAGGATGGACTAGACTCTCGGCTAAATTATGGGTTCTCTTTTCAGAATCCGGGCCAACTTCGGAGGAAGCCATGAATGTGTTGAGGGTTTGCGCTACCGGCCATAGACAGTAGCGTTAGATGTTTGCCTCGTCTGTCGGCAAATGTCCATTTCATCTGCCACATTAGTAATATTCATAACATAATACTGTCTGGTTTATACCCCCATATCCGGTGACGTGGAACGGGGTAATCGGGGAGAAGTTACCCCACATTTGGTGAGGAGACGATCTTAAAGAATCAGTCCCCACAATCCACAAAACAATCTCGCGGGGCATCCGACAACTCAACATGACCCATGCTCATCAATAGTTATGGAGGGGGAAATTGTTAGCCCTGTCGCTGGACCTGTCGGTAGGGATCAAGGACATGAGTTCCCTTCCGATGGTCATAGGCCCCCTGCTCGACAGCGAGCACGTACTCGCGGTGTTACCGCGTGTTCTCTCTGTCGAAGCCGAAAGACGAAATGCGACAATCAAAGACCAACGTGTGGCTATTGCTCGAGAACTCAAGTCGAATGCGCTTATGAAGATGATGTGGAGCTGAACTCGTAAGTCTGTATGGTGAGCTGCCGCCAGCCTTTAACGCAGCCCCCTTATCAAACAATAATAATAATTACTAGTTGTCATATTATCGAGTCAGAGTTGCTTAAGAAAATAGAGACTCTAACAGGCCTACTTCAATCTCAAGCTCTCCAATTAACTGGGCGAGATGAGAGTACATTTCCCCCTATCCTCCCCGATACTGAATTCTCGGCCCTACCGGCCCAAAACCACATCGAGAATCATTATCACCACTACCATTACTACCAAGAAACCAGCAAGAACAGCAAGCCGAACGAAAGCCTCATAGAACCACAGAGCACTTGCACAGACCATGGCTCCCTATCTGTTGGCGTTGATTCCGTATTATCATGGAAGATATTCCCGCAAACCTACTCTTATCTGACTTTACCGCGCGATTCCGACGACAATTGTGTGCAGTCCATTCCTTTACCAAATGTCGAGTATTTTGAGCTTGCAAGATTGGAATCCAAGTACATTACCTATGTCCATACAAAGAATCCAATCGTGGATCCCCGCGACATTCACCATCAAATTTGCCACGTTGTCGAGAACGGGCTGAGCTGGAACACGTCGACATGCCTTGTTGCTCTAGTCTGTGCTCTTGGTGCGACATCAGAGAGATATGTAGCACAACAGAAATCGTCCTCCAGCTTAAGTCCAAACGAGATGCAAATAGACCACGGACTCATGAAAGATCTCGAAATTGCGGATAGGTTTTGGAACATCGCAGTGAAGAGGATTGGCCTTGCGATGAGTGAGAATAGTCTAGAGGCTGTTCAATGTCTTTGCCTTGCTGGGTAAGTGAGAAACATCAGCATCTCATGATGAGGCACTATCTGAAGGAACAAGCAATCGATACTAATGTTTATCTAGAATATGGTACATGTACAATTTTCAGCCTTTACAAGCATGGAAATATTTCAGGCTCGCTAGTAATGCCTGGTATGTGTCATTTATTACAAGGTTGGTCATTATAGTATACTTCTAATATAGTTACTAACTTGCTTTCTAGAATGCCTTCTCTAACCAATAGGCCTTACGATGTAGGTGGCTCCTTGACGCTTGAGCAGAGTCTCTACTTTACCTGCTACAAGTCAGAATGGTATTTATATCTTCATACTAGATCATGACCGAACCAAAAACTAACGTGGTGCAGCGAACTTGCCTTTGAACTACCACTCCCTACTTCCATCCTCCACGACATCGGCTATCCCCATGCTTTTCCCTCTCCTCCAAACGTTGATGATCAAGCAGTAGACAAGGATGACAGTGCCATACAAAGACGTAGCTGGTACTATTACCTTGCCGAAATCGCATCCCGTCACCTCCTCAACCGGATAATCCAAACGCACTCAAGTAGTAAACTCCAAACGCCGAAAGATATCAGGTGTATGCTGCAAAAAGTCCAAATATTCCAATCGCAGCTTGAGGACTGGTACATCTCTCTCCCGCCAAGTCTATCCTTTCCGCGCCCTCTGGGAGATATAACCCCTCTGGAAGAAGAACTTCCCCAACTGCTGCGGGGAAGATACCTCGCAATTCTTGAGCTATGCTTCCGTCCATTCATCCAGCTATGCGTCAGCGATCCACTAGAGATCGAGCCTGATCTGCTCGCCAAAGTAGCAGACGCCGCGTCTCAAGGCTTAAAGTACTGTGTGATTAGGCTTTGGGGACTCCGCACGCCAAATAGACATCATGGACTGTGGTTTATTCTGCGGCTCATCGTAACGACGTCGCTCATTCTGATTGCGGCAGATAAGGCACAGCGTAATCCGGCTTTGAATGGCGCGCAGAGATTACAGATGCCAGAGGGTTGGAAACAACAGATTTTGGCTACCCGTGAGCTTTTTTCGAGGTTTTGGAGTGATCGGAAGGGTGGGATATACCAGTGTTCCCAGATCTTGGATTGGGCGCTTGCGGATGGAGATGAGGAGATGTCATAGAAATGCCTACATTTTATGATCCTATTTGCGCAATAATAGTTTAATTACAACGTCAATTAGGTATAATGGGTGTATAGTACAAATCTCCAGCTCATAAATATAATTATAAAGTATCTACATTACTCCTCATGCAGGTACTTCATCCCATTCTGTCTCCTCACCTCATCCATGATCCTCATGACCCTGACAGTTTCCTCTAACGGCATTGTCTCATTCTCCGTCCTCCCGTCGCGAATATCCATCGCCACCGCATCAGCCTCATAGAAGAAACCCCACCCTACAAATGAAAAATCTTGTACTGTCTCCATACCATCCTTACGCCTTATAACCAAACTCTCTGGCTTCGACGCCGCACCACCTACAATCTCAATACAGCCCTCGCTACCCTCAACCCTCCCAAACACCTTACCGCTCTTATAGCGGTATGATGCCGAGCACACCGCCTGCCGGCCCGTTTTCTGCTGTATCAACAGCACCGTCGCCTCTTCGTCCACACCTTCCTTCAACACCATTGCAGAGCGGACGGCCGGCTCCTCCCCTTCATCCCCCTTCGCCCCACACAATGCCATTCTCGCCCAGGTTAACGCATAAATTCCAATATCAAGCAAACAACCTGCCCCCAATCTCAAATCCACAAGCCTCGACCCAGCTCTCTGCTTCTCTAGCGGCATATCAAGCCCAAAATCAACAAAGACGCGAGTTATATCACCAATCAATTTTTTCTCGTGTAGGGCGCGCTGCAGCTCCTTCGCAATAGGGAAAAAGCGTGTCCAGAGCGCCTCCATGAGGAAGACGCCTTTTGCGCGCGCCGCGGCTATGAGCTGCTCTGACTCGGAAGCGGTGATGGTCATAGGTTTTTCGCAAAGAACGTGTTTTCCGGCGAGGATGGCGTCGAGGGCGTTGGTGAAGTGCAGGCCGGTTGGGGTGGCGATGTAAACAATGTCGACAGCGGGGTCAGTATAGACTTGGGCGTAGGAATCGTAGATAGAGCAACCGTTGCTCGTGGACGTCGAGGGGATGTGTTTTTGGGCAAAGGCTGTGCCTTTTTGGTAGGAAGAGGAACCGATAGCCTGGACTTTGTGAATGAGATTGGGCTCATTACGGTGCGTAGAAGGATCGAGGACGAGGTCAGAGACGAACCAGGATGCTATAAGCCCGGTCCCTAGAGGTTTGGTTAGGAGACATTTAATAACTACAGGAATGGAACTTACCTATGATTCCCCAACGTAGAGTGAAAACATCCTGCTTCTCGAGAGACATTATAAACTGTAGACGATGATTTATGGCTATTTTTAAAAAAACGAATATGCAATCCTACAAACCTACAAACTATTCTTATATGGGATTCTTATTTATTAATGAATACGTATTAGAAAATTAGATGATCTTTCTCAAGTTACATTTAGCTCGTGCAACTAGGGGGTATTCGGACTGGGGTAGTCGGACTGGGGTGCCCCATAACAAATTCTTGGCATCGCGGATGTCCGCGATTGGGTTAATGAATTGTGATTTTCCATGTTCCCCTCACTACCGAGTTCCCATTGCCATCGGCAAACAGCATGGGGGAATGCCACCCTACGACCCAGCGTCTCGTTCGAACGCGCTAAAAAGAATGTGATATTCCTCTGTTCTTGACCTGGTTCCCGACTTGCCACTGTAACTCATCGGGGAGCTAGCCGCCGCGCTGCTCTGTGGCTACCTATACCTCGCGGAGGAATTGTCCGCATGTGAGGTCACAAGGCCCTGATTCGATATATTTAAGGGTGATTATGTTATAACCTATATCTATATTATAACTATTTCTTACCGTGATAATCTACATTTCCTTCTTCTTCTTACTATAATTCTACTTTAGAATCGACTGCCAAAATCACACCAAGCAGCTATGACGCAAATACCACTTCTAAACACCTCGAAATCCCCCCAAATTCTTAAAGTTGGCCTCATCGGCCTCGGTGAAGTTGCGCAAGCAGTTCACCTTCCGACCCTGTCCCTCCTCTCCCACCTCTTTACCGTCGTTGCAATCTGCGACATCTCCCCCGCCTCGCTGGCCCACTGCTCCGCCAAATTCCACATTCCTCACTGCTACACCTCCGCTGAGGAACTTTGCTTTCGCCCGGACCTCGACATTATCTTCGTCCTCTCCTCCGATGAATTCCACGCTTCCCACACCATCACAGCCCTACAGAATCACAAACATGTCTTCGTCGAAAAGCCCGTTTCCCTCTCTGTCGCCTCCGCAGAACGCATGCGCGCCGCTGAAATCGCGAGTTGTGGCCGTGTCTTTGTGGCATATATGCGCCGCTATGCTAGTGCGCTACAGACCCTCCTATCAGAACTAAAGACGGCGGGCGACATCAAGTTCGCGCGCGTTCGCGACATCATCGGACCAAATTCGTTTTTTGTAGAGCAGTCCGGCACGTTTCCAGAGAAATTTGAGGATTTCCCGGCTGGGGCTATAGATGAGAGGAAGGCGCTGCTTGATGCGTTGTTGAGGGAAGCATATGAGGGACATAAGGAGGTTACACCATTGATGACGCGGTTCTGTCGCTTCCTTGGTGGACTCGGCTCTCATGATTTGAGCGTTATGCGCGAGGTTCTTGGTATGCCGAAGGCGTGTACTGGGGTCTCGATGCACCCACCCTTCTTCACTGCGACCTTTGAGTACGAGACTTTTGCTGTGTGCTACGAGAGTGGCCTAGATGATGTTCCAAGATTTGATGCGCACCTACAGATCTACGGACAGAAGAAGACATTGAAGTTGCAGTATGATACGCCATATGTGAAGGGACTACCGGTGAAGGTTTTAGTGGAAGAGATGACGGCAGAAAAGGGATACCAGCAGAGAGAGATCGTGCCGACATATGAGGATGCATATACAGCAGAATTAAAGCAGTTGCATGAGACTATTACGCAGGGAGGGGAGATTAAGACGACAATTACGGATGCAATGAAGGATTTGGAAATCTTTCAGATGATATTAAAGAAAGCATTTCCTCTAGACTTATGTTAGCAGACTCTGCTCCTATACTTTCTTTCCTAATGTAGACAATTGTAATCGTTGTTGTTGTTGTCGCCCTCACATATCTCGTGATCGAGGTGAATCTGAAAGTTAGATGATGTTCGCGAGCGAACTATGGCAATTGACTTGCTACACTCGGGCTCATTTGTCGACTTTTAGGAGTCACTGTTATCTAAATCGCTATTATTTGATTTTATATCCTTGCACATAACTAAGACAGCGCTTTCTTAAATGCTAAGTGTAACTAGTATACTTATACTGCGCATTTGTTCCCTCACTAAGCACAGCATTTAGCAACGACTGAAAGGGAGGTGCGTATCGAGCCATGATGAGCATGATCAGCGCCTTACATATTGGCGTAGGGTCAACAATTACGCTTATCCCCCCTCATGCTCCCCCTCCTTATGCCAACTTGCCTCACTAATTTAAAACCGTCCAAGCCGTGGCCCACTCATCCATTCCATATGGAACCCGTATTTCTACTGCATCCCCCCCCTTACGAACCCTATCCCGGCGCTCACCCACCTCGTCACGTCAACATCCACACAGCAGTCCGAGATTCGCTGCCTTGGTCGGTATCAGTAAGCACACACAGCCATCATCACAGGCCACAGAGAGAATGGGAAACTCACAAGTCATCCCTGAGAAGCACAGCTACTCGCTCCATTCCCATCCTATTCATGTACCGCTCAAAGGTGACTACAGTCCCATCCTGTAAATCCGGCGCATACTCAAGGCACCAGAAGGATTTCACCACCCCTCTCAATTGCTCTCCTTCACCTGGCGTTGATGCTGCTAGTAGTTTCTCTACCGCCCCCATTAGGTCCCTCTTCACCTCTTCCCTCCTCGCGGAATCGGCGGTACAGAATCGCCGCACAACAATAATCACTTCATCCTTCGTAGCACCGCCAAACTGCACAGTTTCATCATCGACAAGACTCAGATACCCGATCCCCGCCGGCGTCAGCGGCCGTAGATCAGTGGGCAACTCTGTGATTCCCTCTGGGACGACAGCGGAGCGGAAGGCTTTGTATTCCGGGGTGCTGCGGTGAGTTTGCGAGAGGGCCTTCTCAGACTTATACCTAGATTTCATTAGTTAATCTCTTATAGTGGAGGCAGATATATGTGGAGGAGAACGGGAGTACACTTCCAAGCCCCTCAAATACCGATCCGGAACCGCATTCTCGACATCACTTTTGAACCACGCGTAGGCAAAGCATTCGGGCTCGTTTGCGATGGTTGTGTGTGCGACGGGGCCGAGAAGGGAGAGCATCTGCGGAATGATTTCTGGGGTTAGCTGATTTTGGCCTTGCTGATTTGGTGGAAAGGAGAGGACTGGGACTAGGGTGGTCATTTACCCGATCACGTTTCTCGTAGGATGTGCACTTTGTCAGAGCAATAACGACGTGCATTTTTTCGATAGTGAGTGATCGCGTAGACAATTCCAATGGCCATCTTGAAGTTCTAATACACATATGTGATGTGTTTACATGGATACTAGTACTGAATCACTATGTGGGGTCGCTCGGAGATATGAGTCCGGTGAGCACGGCCACTGAATTGCGGGGTTTGGATGGAATCTTCATATTATAAGACCAACGACAGTCACTGCTTTCACATGACGTAAAAAGCAGAACACTCGGTTCTCGATTTGATTTTGAACATTCCAAAAGAAGATATGGCAGAATTATCCGAGGAGTTTGTCTCATCCCTCGCCCGCATCGGCACGGACATTCCTGACTTCAGGTGGTACCTATCAGCCATTGTGTTCCTCGGCGCTGCGAACTACCCAGAACACATCCCTTATCTATACCAGCAATTACTCAAACACCATATACATGAAGAAGAGCACTTTGAGGCCACAAAAGCACTACGAGAGTCATTTACAAAGGCCTCCGCCATCATGGGCGCAGCAAGGGTAACTTCCTCCCCCTGGCCAAAGCTTACGGCGTTGCCTTGCTCACTCCTTCCCCCCATCACTCACAATCTAACTCCACATTTTCAATAGACAGGCAATGCCATCCGCCTCCTCGGCACTGCTACTCTGCCCCACCTAAAGGATACCACCTTCCACCGCTCAGGTCTCACCGACGACAGCGTCACCGTACCCCGTGGCAAGGCTCTGCACACCAAGATCTACGGGCAGAACGTGCTCTTCGACGGCTCACGCACCGTCGACGCCTCGCTTGACTATGCTTACGTCGTTCGTGAGCTCTTCTACGGGAAGATCTTCTCGTTTGAAGGGATTCTGGGGTTCCGCGAGACGGAACAAGTGATTGTCGCAGCGCTAATAGGGGTTGATTGTATGAATCAGGTCAGTCATCATATGTTTGGGATGAGGGTAAATGGGGTTGGGAAGACGGAGGTGGAGGCGAATCGTCAGATTTGTTTAGCTATTGCGGCGGAGTTGGAGATTGGGTTTAAAGAGGGCGTTATTGAAGTTCCTGACGTGCCGGAGTAGAGCTTTGAATTGTAATGCCTTGTTTATTTTAGCAATTTAAAATTAAATGCCTGCTTATAGTGATCAATGGTCCACGGAGAATCGAACGGCACACGTCGAATTTGGGGCGACCTGTACAGCTCTCTATCATGGTCGTCCCGGTTATCGCTACTGGGGGTGATGTTTCTTCTGGAGTTGGCTAAAATGTTGCAAAGGTTCAATCGGAGCTTTCTTGGGGATTTTCAGCCTTTATTAAATATGGAAAGAACGGTAACCAAGCAAACTCAGCCGCAGCTTCCCCGTAGGTTTCGAATCCTATGTATGGAAAGAACGATTACTAAGCAAACGATCGCAACTTCCCTAGAACTTTCAAGCCATATATGGAAGGAGAGGTTACCAAGCAAGGCCCGAGTCGCAGCTTCCTTCGGGCATAAAAATTTGTTAAATTCGCAAACGTTCTTACACTGGGAATAACCCGAGCTACTTCGAAACTATGTGTGCACCTAGATTTTTGTGCCCATCGTGGCCAGTTCGTATTCACGAGACATTTTCTGGGGTCACTAGTGGAAGTGGGCATGGTAGTTGAGTTTTAAAACCGAGGAAACTGAGTAAAACTTATAACTAGTCTTGAGACTTCTGTTGTTGAAGTATAATTTCTCTAAAAGAATGCTATGGCATTTGGCGGGGACGCTACTGCCCCTGAATAGTTTAATGGGGCGCTGGAGACAAAAAAAGAGTACCGGCCGGTTTTCTTGCACATCCTCGATAGACCCTCGAGGTCGAAGAGCTCGCCGATTGGTGTGCCCCATCCTGCTAATAATATTGGATGTAGATGCCACGCTGGATCAGCGTGTGCTAAGAGAAGAGCTATCAGTATCGCACGGCCGTGGCAGAACAGAAAATAATGAGAAACTTACGGCCACACTCAAAAGCAGGATTATCAGCAGCGACTGCAGCAAACTGGCTCTCCCATAGCCACTCTGTGGTTGTTTGAGATTGCATCATTCCCGGCCATTGGCGCTCCATCTTCATGGCTTCTCGCTCGCTTTGGTCCAGCGTAAGATACCCTTGGACAAATCCCGTGCGGAGAAACAGGATATCACCTATGTGGACTTCGGTCTTAGTCTCAGCTAAAATAGTCTTTACTACGTCCACAGAGATCTGATGCGCTTTGGTCTTGTCATATTTGATGCCATTTCGATCGGCATAATCGGCATAGTCAACAAGGATGCCGCGACCGGCAATGCCTTTTTTTGCCCATGCATCCAGCCCATTCACCGGGTTCGAGTAGTCGGAGCCAGAACCATGAATCTCGCCCTGCATTGCTCTATGAATGCAAGAGCATGGTCAATAAATTTGTCCATAGCTTTGCGAAGAGCAGCGAGTTTACCCGTTATAGAATTGCCCCTCCTTCTGGAAAGCAAAATGCCTAAAACTATCCCATTGAGAGCTACTCTGTGTGTTAAACGATATCACGTCGTCATTTATGACCCTGGGGGCTTTGTTGATAATCTTCTTCTCAAAAGCGCTACGCCCAAGAAGGGGCGGGTTTATGAGATCCAGGGGGAGGCTACATCATGTATTAGACACTATGTTATATCATACAATGGCAGGCTTACTTCAGTCCGACACGCTGACCTGTCTTAACTTCACCCAGAATGGCTTTTTGCACAAGCTCGTCTGTGAGGTAATTGAGGGTTCCTAGCTGGTCGTCTTTGCCCCATCGTCCCCAGGCTGAACGCGGAGGATCTCCGGGCCGTAGAGGTAGGGATGATAGCGGGGGTAATGGTGAGGCTTCTGTTAACATAGCTGGAGCAAGTTATCTTCCTAATTGACAAGATCTTTATTCTTTTCATGTAGATTTAGATCGTTGCTATAGTCTAAATACTCCTGGGATCCCAATAGTCAGCGCATCATACCCCGCAGCTGCATCTCCTTCGGTATAAATTTGTCCGGAAAGTGAAGCCCGAGACTATCGGATCTTTGTAATCTACTAGAGACCATTTGGACGCTAGCGGCTCGACCAGGGAACCAGGGAACGGGGGGCCCTCCACCAGTCGCGGATGGCATCGAAACCAAGCAACGCCGCCAAGACGTTTCCATAATATCTATAAAATAATTTACATAGCTATAGGGGTAAGCCAAGATCCAAGGTCGGTGCTGTGCTTCCGGCGCAGGGACTGTGTGAACATTGTGGCTATTGAAACAGCGGACAGAGACTATTCTAGCAATTACGGAGCACTAAGAAGCTAGTCCCTGTCGACGCCTTATCTCTATGACCCTAATTGTCAACCCCGGACTTTACAACCCCGGATTCTGAACCCCGGATTCTGTTACTTTGTCCTAAATCCGGGGAAAAGGGTAGTATAAGTCACGTATCTGATATCTCTCTCTGAATCAAGGACCTCCCGGCACGTACATATATATAGGATGCCGATATCTTACATTATACTCCCCCTTCCCCTTTCAAGAGCTTCAGTTCTACACCCACGCCGTACCTTTCAAAATCATGGAGCTTGAAAAAGAACCAAGAGTAGATCAAGTAGAGGGACACTGTTCAGGCTCTAGAAGACCATCTCAAGACCAGATGACCTCGACCAGAGAACTTCTACCTCGACCTTCGGATGACCCTAGAGATCCGTTGAACTGGCCATTGTGGCTTAAGGTACGGCAACCATAGGCGCGTGAAACATTTCTAGCACTGACAAATAAAGATTTCAATCCTGATTCAAGTCAGCTCTCTAGCTGCTCTGGGAACCTTCAACACTGCGGTTATAAACCCAGCTTATGGCCCACTTGCGGCAGAATTTAACATAACGACGGTGACCGCTTCTTATCAGACGTAAGTAGAGAAAATCTCCATGTCTCATGGATTCTTGTTGACTAATGTTACTTTAAAGGACTGTGGCCATTGGTATAAATGGAATCGGTCCCTTTATTTGGATCCCGTTCGCAAACGTATATGGACGTCGCCCTATATACCTTCTTACAACCTTAATTGGATTTGCAACGGCCCTTGCATGCGGTTTCACGAATACTTTCAGCCAATTGATCATTGCCCGAGTCTTTAATGGCTTATTCCCCGTCGCCATGGCTCTAGGGCCAGCTACGGTGAACGACCTCTTCTTCTTCCATCAGAGAGGTCGAGCAATGGGAGTATTTACTGTAGCACTGACGAGTGGTGCCCACTTTGCTTCATTAGTTGGTGGGCCAGTCGGGCAATTTTTGGGCTGGAGGTGGTGCTTCAAGCTCACGGCAATCATGAACGCTGTAATGCTTTTCATTATATTCTTCGCGCTCCCAGAAACTCTCTATGTCCGCCGCCATAACGAACTAACCTTGTCAGCGACACAGCGAGAAGTGAGGCTTGCTCCAACTACATACCTCAGTTCGTTGCGGCTGTGGTCGACCTATCCCGAGTTGAAGCTCAAACTCAAGCACTTCATCATTCCAAGCTTCAAAATGACTAGATACCCTAGTGTTATATTCCCAGCACTTTATTACAGCGCACAGTATTCGTATGCTGCTATCCTTCCGGCAGTCACAGTCGCAACTATTTTTGAGGAGCGATATCATTGGGGTACACTACAGACAGGGCTATCGTATGGTGGGACTTTCACCATAGGCTCACTTGTGGGAGAGGTAAGCACGATTTGTTCTAAACTAGATGTACTTTGCTAACTTTTATCCAGTTTGCGGGGGGGCTTGTTCTTGATAAAATGGTAGCTTCGGAGGCACGTCGACTGGGCCGCAACCCAGAGCCAGAAGTCCGTCTCAAAGCAATCTGGCCAGGAGCATTCCTTGTACCTACTGGTCTTCTCATCTACGGTTTCTCTATACAATACCCTACGCCATGGTTTCCGGCGCTGTTTGGCATGTTCATAGCCATCTTCGGTCTTCAAATCATCGCCACAGTCTGCTATACATATCCAGTAGACTGTTACCGACAGGAAGGGTCAGAGATCTCGCAGTTAATAAATTTTATCCGACAACTGACGGGCATGACTGTGGCATTCTACGTAGTAAGATTGTGCAAATCAATTGGCTACCAGTATGGGTTCATTATTTTCACGATTCTTTCTAGCGTTTTGGCTTTCCTGCCAATGTTGTGGTTGATGAGGTATGGTGAGGCGACAAGAAAGAGGATTGGTTCTCCTAAGAATGTAAATGTATTCGACAGTGTCGGAATGCTAGGAGAAGAGGAAACGGTGGAGGCAGACGGTATCGAAAAGAAGTAGGAGGTGTTAACAGGTTGACATTACAAATTAGTTTCCTATGTAGACGAAATTCTCCCAACACAATTTCCCTCTTGGATTCTCAACAATGAGACTAAGCTTGAGAACTACGACGAGGGATATTAAAAAGGAAGAGAACGGATATTCATGTCCTATCTAATATACACTGATCTAAATAAAAATGATGTTACCAGAAGAATTTTCCTCCAATCATCTGTGGGACGTTCTGGTCATTAAATTTTATATTGACATTATTAAAACAAGATCGCCAATTTCTCGAAGTTTGGAGAGATTTCTAATGAGTGTAATGACTACGTCCGGAAATATGGCACACTGCCACCATTGTCCGTTGGCAAGGTCACCCCCGAAAATTTACTGGAAACTATAAATAGGAGTAGAGAGGAACCCTCAATGGGACATATAGCTCAGGAAGGTAGTACTATACACCTCGAGTGATTTATCTGACCTCCCCTATCTAATATATATCCATTTGCGGCCGCACATAACGATGCATTGGATTCATTTGATTGGTTATTGCAAATACATATAACAATTGTATATAGTACATCTAAGCAAATCCTAGATCTTAAATAACAATAAATTTTACCTATATAGACCTACAGGCTATCTAAAAATTGAAATCATTCATATATATTCGGCAAAGTCATCAATTTCCAATAGTCTTCAAACCCCAGGGTCTGTGTATCCCCAATCGTTCCTTTCCGTGTCTCTCTCTTCGTATATCCATTTCCAAGGTATGCAAACCGATTTATGTTGCCATTTTCAGATGGTATTAATTTGAATCGGTAATCTTCCCAACGTGGTTGGCGAATGGCTTCAGTATAATGGAAGGTTGTGCCTCCATAGATTGCCACAACCTTCCCATCTGTTGTTCCTCGTTTATACCAGCTTCGACAATTTTCTACCCAGACTGTTCGCTGGAGGTAGGTTTGAAGATGTTCGTTGTAATCATTACATGCTTCTGTCATGACTTCCATTGAACGGACATTCTCAGTCTGAAGCTTGTTGATGCAGTTGTAAATGTAGCTGCTGACTGCTTGCACGCCGAGAACAAGTGAGCCGTTTGAGATTGGGAAATTAGGCCCAATAAAACCTATATTTTGTAAGTTTATTTCTTGAAACTCGGTATAGAGCTACTTACAAAAATAATTGGGGAAGTTGGGAACAGTTATGCCGAAATATGCTTCCGGAGTATCGTTCCACTGCGCACCGAGACTCGCTCCATCTTTCCCAATAATGGGAAATCTAGGCTGGAAAGACGTATCAAAACCAGTAGCACAAACTATTGCATCAAACTCTAATTCTTCTCCACTCTTGGTCAAAATTCCCTTTTTGGTTATTTTCGCAATATCATCCCATCTCGTTTCGACGTTTGGCTGGATCAACGTTTCCAGAAAGTTCGGGCCAGGGGTTTGTCTGCGACAACCAACAGGAAATTCAGGAATAAGCATTTCTGCAAGCTTCTTTCCCTTCTCACTGCTTCCAAGCCGCTCTGTCATAGTCTTCGTAAAAAGCTGTTGTGCCTTCTTTTGTGCCTCTGAAGCGCTGTGGGCTCTTTTAAAATTGTCTATCCTCCGATCCATTACATCACGGCGATGTTGAAGAAGGTATTCTGGGTCGTCTTTGAATTTTTGAAGCACGTGGGGGGCATAATTATGCTGATCATCAGTGTCTGGGTCATTTTCTGTCGGCTCATTGATCCCAGGCCCTGGTGAGATCCACGTCTTTGATCTCACAAAAGATGTTAGATGGCTCGCCACTGACTGATATTAGTATAACTGAAATTTCGAATTTAGTTGGGTGATTTTCAATGTACCTGGCGCGAGTTTTGGCACTATTTGAATTCCAGACGAGCCAATCCCAATTACAGCTACTTTCTTGTCTTGGAAGTCGTACGCTTCGTCCCAACTTGCTGAATGAAGGAGCTTTCCCTTAAATAGCTCGATACCATCAATGTTAGGATACTTCCAGGCGCTTTGTGAGAGTTAGTTATGGCAAAGTCTCTCATGTTTATGGACCGGCGTTAGCAACACTTACTTCAGAACGCCGCCCGCATTTATGAAAACATCACACTTGTCCTCAATAGTACGACTTCCGTTCTGGATTGTAATATTCCATTTCCCGTCTAATTCATTCCAAACTGCGGACTGGATCTCATGGTCGAAGTTCATATATCGGTCAGTGTTGTATTTCGTCGATGTCTTCTTCAAATAATCGTGAATTTGAACCGAAGTGGCGTAGTAGTTCGGCCATTCGGGGTTTTGCTCAAAGCTGTAAGCGTAATTGTGGGCTGGAATGTCGCATTGGCATCCGGGATACCTTGAGGCTGTTACGACACGTATGTGCTTGTTTAGAGCGAGTCTTACCTGTTTTCCAGCCAAGTCCCTCCGAGATCTTTGTTTCTCTCATAGATGACAAATTCCAAATTACTATCTTGCAATTGCTTCGATATCACAATCGCCATCATCAAACCACTGTACCCAGCACCCATACACACCACCCGCAAAGGTCTCCGCGTACGAATCGGCTCTTCTCTAATAACATAGCTCGCGTTGGTAGGTTTAAAACTTTCTGGGGTATCGGAGTAGGGCGGTGTATCGATGCCGAGATGGTGAATATCTGGCTGGCGATCGACTTCGAGACTCGGCGCCATAGCTGAAATTATCCAAATGCTAAAATATGAGTACGATGAATCTGTTCTGCTCGGATGCACTGAAAGTGATGCTGTTTTAATAAGTATGCGCCACGTCCAATATATGTGCGCACGTGAACGGACTTTGAACAGCCGGAATATAATTAAGTAAGCAAGAAGAATGTAATTATATCCCTACGATAACCCTCCTCGCCGGGTAATTAGCTAGGCGCTCCAAATCCATAATGGCAGCTTGAGGTTCTACATTCCAAAGTCATGTTAACAGCAATCGGACGTTGACATCCGAGCCTTCGACACTGGGTGTCATGCCTTCTTGTAATTACTAAGCAACCCGGAAACCAATTGCCGGTATATCTTGGCAGCATTTCGGATTAAGGACGTATATACCCGAGTATGTCCTGACTTTCCAGCTGCCCAAACTTCATAGGTTTATTTTTCGGACTTTAGGTGCCATGGAGTTTCAAGGTGTTCCGGACGAACAGCCGCTTGCCATTGACCAGCCCATGTCTGACACAAGATCCATGGACGATGCACAGAACGGGACTCATCAACGGGCGCGAAGACAGAGGCCTATATGCCGTACTTGCGTACGATGTCGAGCCAAAAAGGTAAAATAACACTTACGCTTGTGCGAGTAGCTCTGTGTACTGCTAGCTAACAATCTTGTGAAGGTAAAATGCGATGGTCACCGCCCAAAATGTAGAACGTGTGTGGCCGGAAGCCACCCATGCACTTATCCCGAAGATGCAAGAAAAGCTGGAAGACTTAGCAAGGCTGAAGTAGAAGCATTGCAAAATGAAGTAATTGTTTACAGAAATTTATTGAAGTCTCACCCAAATGGACACCAACAACTATCTGCATCCAAACACGTGCCGACCGAACGAACAACTCCGAACCATCGCCTTGAAGGTGAGCGTTCTCATCTAGAATCGGCCCCTCGCCAGGAGCCAATTCTCAATACAGCAAGATTGGCCTCCCCAAGGGACGAACCTTGCGTAGAGCCATCCCGGTCAATTCGTCCTGTCACTCTAAGTCCACAATTCGGTGGCCAGGAAGTATCGGAGGTCCCTGATGGGCCATCAACGGCTGAAACACAGATAGCATGTGCTATCGATGAGGATGGGAGCATTCAGGTTCACGGAGTCACCAGTCACCTTCATATATCGTCTACCCCAAGAAATAATCCTATGGCCGATTTTTCAACAGAACCTCAACAGCTGCTTCATACTCAGGTGATGAAAGACCAATTATTTGCTTTTGCAGCCCTTCAAAGGCAACACGAAAGTGTTATACTAGGCCAACTCAGGAGAGGCATTAACATTAAAATTGAGCTTGATGGCCTCCCAGTTGAGTTAGCAACACACCTCTTAGACCTACATTGGAACCGTCAGCACCTGGCCTACCTCTTGACTTATCGCCCAGCAATATTTGACAGTCTCACAAACAATGGACCGTATGCTAACAAGCTTCTTCTCAACGCTATTTATTACTCGAGCTGTCTATATAGTGACCGCATCATTTTCCGCTCAGATCCAGATGATCCTGCGACGATGTAAGCCACGAAGAGTCTAAGCCTAGTTTATTTCTTCTTATTGATATATCCTAGGGGAGAACGCTTTTATAATCGATTTAAAGAATTACTCGTCCAGGAGCTCGACCGCCCTAGCCTTGCTACAATAGTAGCCTGTCTGATATGTGGCGCTACTCTGGTTTCGGATGGAAAACAAAGTGCAGGCTGGGTCCTTTGTGGAATTGCATATCGAATGATTGTTGACTTGGGTTGCCATCTCTCAACCTCCCCGCAAAAAGACCCTAAATTACTAGATTCTAGGTTGACAGCAACTGAGATTGAGATTCGAACTCGCATTTACTGGGGGTCCTTCGTGACAGATAAATTTCAATCACTCTATTTCGGCCGGCAATCTGCGCTTCCGCCAACAGATGCTCGAGTTCCACGTATATTTCTTGATGAATACGAAGAGTTGGAAAATTGGGTACCATATACGGACCCTTCTACTACTCCGCAGGATTCAACTACATCGACTTATCGACAACAACCACAGTACGCTGTTAGCACATTTCAATTGCACATTACGCTTGCTGAAATTGCACACGCTATAGCGAGTACTTTCTACACAATTAATAGTATAAGAGCCGAAAGAGACCAACTTTTAAAGAGGAAACAGGAGATCCAGTTGGACCTAGACGACTGGATGGCCTCTGTTCCTCAACACCTTCAATTTGACGAAGAAAATGATTCACCGCCACCGCCAAATCAAATCACACCATAGTAAGTGAGGTTCTAGCTATATTATCGCAGTATGCTAATTTGTTTTAGTACCACATACTATACTCTTACTATACTTCTCGAGAGACCTTTTTTTTCTACCGGCCACCTCTCCTCCTTGGCAGATGAAAGTTCTCAGTCCACAAATGAAGCTAAGTGCAATAACGCAGCAGTTCGGATTTGGCGCCTTGTCGACGTTTACAAACGTGCACATACTCTACGGCGTGCACCTTATCTCATCTCGTACGCCACCTATTCTGCAATCGTGGTATTGTTAAACCAGACGCAAAATGATGCTAGTGAATATGTCAACTGCATAAAGTTCTTCTGGTCTGCCCTGCAAGATCTACAGCGAGGTTGCAATTCAGGTCTCGGCAAGCCACTAAGAATATTGCAGACTTTAATGAATCGCCTTGGCCAAAGCATACCGACTGGAAATCCAGCTGAAACATATCCTACAACACAGCATCATGGAGCAGCTACGCAGCCCCAAATCTCAACTAATACAAGTGCCGAGAAAGTAGTTACTCAGGGATGTGCAATTGCTAGCCAGAGCATCCACAGGGATACCCTAGACATCGATGGGATGCCTCAAGAAAATCTTAATAATGAAATCTGGCAAGATAATAGTTGGGTTGATACAATGACGTACGGACAAGGGTTGATGGACGATTCCCTATTTGGCCTCTTCACCACAGACCAACAGTTTATGCCTGGCTTTGATCAGAACTTCTAGAAGAGTTCAACACCTAATAATTGAGCTTCGACAAAGAGGACATGCTTATTTAAAGATGGGGATACTCGTGATACGATAATCCCCGGGCTGTATTGATTCATAGCTATTTACTAAACAGCCTTCTGCTCTACAACTTTCCACACCCTCCTATAATGAGGCACAACCACATTTTCTCTGATTTTCTTCGACCAGATAGTTTCAACACTTGCCCTCCACTCCGGACCACCCAATCCATTCTTCTCATCATAAAAGTGCACAGCGAGAAATGGTGCGGCGCCAACTTGAGAACCATACGCCTTTGCTAGCTCATAACGCTCGCTTTTTATCCAGCCAGGAACCTTAGTGATCATTCCCTGGTGCTCTTCATCGTACCACTTTGAGTAATCTTCAGTGTCTCCTGGTGTGATGGCTACACAGACCATCACTGATCCAGGCGGAGCAACGCCGCCTTCAGATAGTTCATGGCCATCCCGCGATAGTTTGCTGATTCGTTTGTACACGAAACATTGGATGAGGCCGGCCTCGGCATGAGCTGGGCCTCGCTCGTAGGCGCCTTCTATCAAAAACTTTGAGATATGTTTCACGTGATATGCGAAGCTTGCGCTCGGCGCGCCCGTTTGAACTTTGTCGTCCGTGGATGCAATGGTTGTTATATGGGTGATATCAGAACCAGGAACGTAGATTTCTGGACCTACTTTTGCTCCATGCGTTGGATTGAAGAGTCGTAGGACGATACCGGCTCCTTTCGTAGGTGGCATGATGAGCGTCGAGGAATGGTACTGATGCTGTGTAGTCGAGTATTCAATTACGCATACGAGGGAGATAAGCACTTAATATAAATAAAGCTCGATGTATAAAATTCGTCCTATTTTCCTATACTCTATCAATAAGCTGCGGCTTTCATGTCTCCGGCCGAGCTTGTATCTGGACATTGTTCACCGCGACTAATGCAGCTTAGCGTATTAGAGGCCAGGTGACTTGCACACAAACATGACTTTCATAGTACGGGCTGGAAGCAGCGGATCACCATTGCTGGCCAGTGGATTTACTACTAGATCTTTTCAGATCGCAACCCAACTGCGATTTGTGTGATTTTCACCACATTTCCCATCTAGAGTCTCTATACTTACTTGTGTCGTTTTAGTAATCCCATTCGAGCCGTCAACTAATCGGTCAGGTTGTGAGCGTGGAAATAATAAATGCATTGGCACAGCCTCAACATCAGAGACCACAACCGGTTGCACACTGTCTGTATCCCATGTATCCTTGATGCGTATATGAGAACGACTGCCACCTTGCACATATCCACGTCTGTCACGATTCGGACCACTAGAGGCCCCGCCGGTCCCTCCGTATTGTGGTTTCGAGGAGTCGAGTTTGGAGCGGAGCCCCAGCTTTACCGCCATAATACGCAGCAGTGGTTGTAGAGCGGGAAAACACGACACCCAGAGTCCAACATGGCCCTCTAGATCTGTCCAGACAGCGACGGTAGGCAGCTGGTAAGTTCTATGGAAAATTAGCCACAGTCCAAGTTTCAAAACTGACTATTAAACCAACGGAAGACATACGTGTTTACGGAGAAGTCCACGTTAACAATAATAATGAGACGTATTATTCCCGTTACGGCGACAAAGATGCCTACGACGATTAGTTTCGGTTTTATCCTGGCAAAGAAATCGTCCTACCAACGCTTAGCACAATCATAACTCTAATTGATCTTTGCGAGAACATCATCTTCTTGTACACGAGGACAATAGGAACTACCAGCAGCGCAACATCAACTGCAACGCCAATGGCGGCGTGGGTCCAGAACATGTAGGCTTCTTTGGACTTTGGCATGCATTGTCGATTTGGGGCTGCGCCGTCCCAGAGGTCTCTATAATGGGGGAGAAAAGGTATCAGTGATGGTAGCCGACTTTATGAGGATGTGAGTTGAGGATTTGGGGAAACCTTACGGGACATGCTTGCACTCGAAAAGCTCTACCATAAAGCACACGATGGATGTGCTGGCAACAATGAAGCCCAATCCCCAAACCAGGTAGAGGAACTTTTCTGAGGAGGGTCCATTAATTCAAGTGGTTATGCTTTCTGGAGAATTGCTTACTATTATTGTTCAACCGAGGGAGGAATGCGACAATTGAAAGCCTCACGAGGCCTGTGGCTGCGAAATACACCAGTTGCATCGTTGGAAGTATCTGAAAACCATGAGTATTTGATACTCCTGTTTCTTTCTGGTAGCGAACTGACAGAGAAGAATTTTGCTAAAATCTCAGGGTCCAAGCTATCTTGTGGTTGTCCAGCGCCGAGCCCTACCTCTATACTCATAATATCCGTTAGACGCTATCATACGACCGATTTTATGATGATGAGCATGCCTTTGATCTCAAGGGCCGACAATGCCAGCAGGACCACCTGGATACTATAAGCCTCTTTTCACGATCGAAGAGTCAACAACCATACAAATGCCATTGCCGCAAATAGATCATCCCACCCGAGAGTGTTAGTCATGATACCTCTAACATAGAGACGAATGGAGATAAAAATGGTAGAGATAACAATGAGGCAGACATTGAGGCGAAACAAAATATCTCCACGTTTAGATGGCATGGCTGGATCTCTGATGCATGTGTTCTTCTTAGACGAAGAGAGCCAGTTCTATATAGTATACGGGTTGACTTTGGTAAGGCTTTCAGCTGTAAGGCAATTGAAAGTGCTCAAGCCCCGGAACAGACATGGCGGGTATGCCAACTTGACTGTTATGGTAGGTACCCTAGATGAAACCAGGTTCTTCGATAGAAGTTACAGCACAAAGTGGCGGCTTTCAGGGTAAATCCTTGAAGGCGCTCGAGCGCGGCATCAGAGGCATGGGCGTGCCAAATTACACATGCAGTGCAGGGCATAGCATTGTTGTTAGGGATCAAGCCGGGAATACGGTGTTCGAACACCCAAAACGGGCAATAATGTCCGGCATTCCTAATCTTCCCACTGTGCAAATGGTGCCGAGGAATATCACAAGTAAATACAGTATATAAAATATATAAAATATATAAAATCGATTGAATTGTCTACCTATAGTATACGAAAGTCTGTGCTTTAGCGCATGATGAGACCTTTTGTTTAAGCATTGGCGGCGGGAACAACAGAACTGACATACACTAGGCCTATTTGTAGGCCTACTTGCTGGCCTGTGCACCGCTTTGACTGGTGTCAGACTCTACCTAGCAAGGCAAGGAAAGCTATTGGTTGCCTTGCTGGCTCCAACAGTTGGATTTACAACAGGGTCTAGTTAATTAGAAGCAAAATTGGACGCCTTTAGTGGTCGGTTAGCTCTTGAGTTTCATCCAGTAACGCAAGCAATGCCATCTCAAAATATCAGATCTCAACCAGTCGTCGGATTAAAGATTGAAAGTCGTTCTTCAAACCCAACCTAAGTTAGAGGATTCGAGACAGACAACACGATTCGGATTTATAGCCACGACATGTAGATCAAATCTGTACCCATCATTCCTACGAAGTCCAGGTTGCAATGTTCAATTCTCCAACCCTGTGCCGCGCGGCCCTAGTAGCCCCATAGTACGGCCCTATAGTACGGCCCGTATGGGTCTGTCTGTGCACAAACAGGTGTAAAACCCGCTTTATTGCTGCAATTAGTGCACAGGCCTGTCTGTAATAGCGCTTTGACTACTGGCCGCTTGAGCTATATTGTTGGTTTCATCGTTATAGGCTCATATATTGCTTTTGGATCAGACGGGACAAGGAGGCGGCTGTAGGATAAATTTCCTATTGGGCTGTCCATTACCAACAGGTAAACTTACCTATTCCGAGCCTTAAATTTTACCTGGTAGGATAATGAATAATCCAACTCTAGTGGCTTTCGGATCAAAAGGCCATACACAGTCCAAACTGTCTCCCCAAACGATTGTAGCGATCTACTATCTACTCTTTTAACAAAACGCCAATGCGAGTTGGATCTTCACATGTATGCCTTCTCAGCTGTGGGTCAGCCATAGCGTATGGGAGCTAATTGGCATGACTCTAGCATGTCACCTAAGCTAGGTTGAAATCGTCGAATCCCACGCCCGTCCCCTGCGATTTCCAACAACAATTATTCCGATTAATATTGCCATACATTTCTAAATTTCCGGGTTGAATTATTGACAGGCCTATTGTAACATTTCTTCTTCGCTTCTAGTCCGCTTCTAGTTTGTAATTTCTTTAAACCCAGCAGCCACGCGTATGTGGGAGAGATTTTGGTCCATAAGAATGTCTCATACTTCCATTTAACTCCTGTACATCTTTTGTTCTCAAAGTTTCACAGTACACAAAATCAATATGCACTCCTTTTCGAAGTTTGTTTCAGCCCTCGCCTTCGGGCTGCTGTTAAGCCAGGTTGCCGCCACTTGCACTCGGCCCTTGCAGCGAAAGGAGTGGTACGTGACACCCGAGATGATAGGCGCGGGGGACGGTCCAGTCTTGGGAATATTCGCGTTCTGATCATTCCTTTCATATAGGAGAACCCTACGGGCCTCGGAGAAGCAAGCTTATATTAAAGCTGTGCGATGCATGCAGACCAAGCCAGGTCTTCTGGGAGACCTTTACCCCGGAGTTCGGTCTCGCTTTGATGATTTCCTGGGCTTGCACATCAACCAAACAGACTTTATCCATTTTGTGGTATGTCTATCACAATTATGTCTTTGTCCAATGAACGATAACTTACAATTATGGAATATACAGGGATTCTTCCAACCGTAAGAGGTTCTTACTGTAACTCAAGGTGCACATCTAACACCAACCAGATGGCATCGTTTCTTTGTCGCAACTTATGAAGCAAGTCTACGCAGTGAATGTGGATACACTGGAGCTCAACCGTGCGTACCTACTATTTTCCACTCTTTTGACCACTCATGCTAATCCGAGCACAGATATTGGGGTTTGCCCTCCCCTTCTAGAAATGTTAGGTTAGACCTAATGGTTTTTAGATTGGTCTTTGGATTCCTGGTCCGAGGCAGCCTTTCTGGCGTCCCCGGTTTTTGATCCAGCAACAGGATTTGGAGGTTTGAAATTCACAAATTGCTACCTGATATATCGCTAATATATACTGTAGGAAATGGGCCATATATCAACTCCACCGACGATGCCAGTGTTCGCCTCCACATCCCTGGGAAAACAGGAGGAGGTAAGTTAGATTCTACAGCATATAATCTTCCAATTATCCTAACGTTGTTCTGAATCTAGGGTGCGTCTTAAACGGACCTTTTCTGGATATGTCTGTGAACATGGGACCAGGTAACAGCTCCCTTAACCAGTCTATCAAGCTATAGCTTATATATTACAGGTCTTAACAACGACTACAATCCTCACTGTCTCACCCGCGATTTTAGCCCTTGGCTGGCAACACAAAAGCTGCAGTTCATCAATTCCTTTACACCCTTTCTACAAACTACGTTCTCGAAATTCGATGTCGCCGTTCAGGGCTCTATCGATGTCGCAGGTTTAACTTATCATGGCGGCGGGCATCTCTCCGTTGGAGGTGATCTTGGAACCGTGAGTTTATCTTTCTTTATAACAGCTATGTAAAACGCGAGAGCTGACTTAATTTACAGATGGGAGATGTCTACGCAAGCCCTGGAGGTATGAACTCATCAATTCCTACTTATCTTTGAGACACTTACTAAAAGCTGCCCAAGATCCGCTCTTCTTTCTACATCATGCAAACATGGATCGCTTGTGGAATCTCTGGCAGCGTGTCGGTGGGTAGACAACTAGTCTTATACTGCTGCTTTCTATTTACGCAAATTAACTAATGACACAGACTTTTCTCGCCGCAGCAAAGACATCGCAGGCCCGACTGTTCAATTCACAGCGCCATTTGACTTTTTTGAGCCTGCTACGTCCACGAACGTAACTCTGGACTATGCTATGGATTTCAAGCATTTGGCTTCCAGCTCATCATCTGTCAAGATTAGCGAAGTTATGGATATCCAGGCTGGAAGGCTTTGCTATACTTATGTATGAGATAAATCTGTTTAGCAAACGCTGCTTGCTCCTGAGTAAGCAAGGAATACGAGTGAAATCGAAATAATTTAGTTATTCGAGCTTGTACTCAATCTTGGACTTGATACATATAATAGACGCCCCTCATCTATCTTGTTATAATAGGCACTGTTCTCGTATACTATCGTGATAGTTACTATTCCCTTCTTTTATGTTAATAAGCACTATTCTCGTATCCTATCATAACAGCCGCCATTCTCTTATTTACTAATAACAGAAACTCTCCATCTATCCTGGGGTAACAGACACTCTTCTCGTCCGTACTCCTAACAATTACTCTTTGTTTACATGAAGTAGCATAGATCTCGAGTATATTGTTAGCTAGTTCCGTGCCCGAGAGTATCTATACATACTCTGAACTATTGCCCTCACTCCGATTGTTAAAATGGTGAATAACGGTCAAAATATAGAGACGGGATAAAAGACACATAACCCTTTATTACTAAAGTTGTTGGACATATGAATGCATCAGCTGTGAATCTAATACGGGCCCGTTGATGGCAATGATGGTTTTATACTAAATTACTGTTGTCATGTACAGCCTCTTTCCGCCCTTCGCTTCGATTGCTATTCCGCCACCACTACTCCAGTCCACCCACCCAATGACAAATGCGCCGTAAATACAAATACGCCTCTGAAAACAATACGCCCACAATTTCCATCGCTAATATCCATCAAGTACCCCTCATCTACATGAGTCCGGTGAACACGGCTGCAACCCCACAGAGCCCAGCCGCCGTCAGCGAGACTCTCATACTCCTACCCGCGGCGCTCTCGTCACTACTCTTCCCCACGCCAGCCGTGGCAGCCACTGGGTTCGAAACAGCCGTCGCAATACCAGCTGCATCTTTCCCAGAACTCAGCTCCACGATATTGCTCTTAGTTGCATTGAATTTCGTCTGTGCCAATGAGATCTCATTGTTCCCCAAGTCATACACGACGTATGCGCTCCGGAGGAACGTGTCGCCCAAGACGGGTACGGTGACTCCGGAGGGCGCAATGCCGAAGAGGCAAGCTGGCTCACCACCTGGGAATACCGCGGTTTGGTTGTTTGTTTCTGGGATGTCCAGGATGAGTTCGTCTAGAGGGACGGATATTATGGGGGAGGTGAATGTGAAGTCGAGAGTCTCGTTGATGGACCTCATCGAGCAGGGGACGAAGGCTGCGCCTTGTGTTGAGTCGTACTGTGCGCCGATGGCCTCGTAGACGGCGTTCGTCATGGCGTTTGGCAGGTAGGTGAGAGAGGAACCGCTGTCGAGGAGGACGGCTTGGGCTTGCTTCGCAATGAGTGTCTTGCCTCCAAATGAGAGGCTTGTCAGAGTAATAAGGAAGTCTGTGTAGCCAGCGCTTGTTTTCTGAACTGGGAGAGTCTCGAGGGTACCAGTGAAGCGCTCGGTATCGACACCACCAAATAAGATATTGCCAGAATGAGAATCGAGGTCGTTGAGCCAGAGACTGTAAGCATTTGATGGGATGGTGCCTTGGGCAGCTAGAGCTGCGGGAACGTTGTTATAAGCCTTCAGGCCAAGATTGGCAACCTGAACCTCGTTGGATACGTAGCCAAGGCCAAGAACAGCCTCAGCCGAAGTGCTCTGGTAGCCAACGCCGAACTGCAAGTCTTTTATTTCGGCATTGGCTATCATCATCATGTCCGATACATAGTCGCCTGCTGCTCCCGATCCATCCATGTAAGTAATGTTGAAGTTGCTCTGGAGATATTTATATGTAGAAGACGAGTTTGCCGAATAGGTGCCTGATTCTTCACACTCGCCAGGAACTGTCGAAGTGCCAGTGCATATCTTTGAACCTGCAGAATTTACCCATAGATCACTGCTCCCAGTGTCAATGTGGACCCGAAGATGTTGAGCAGGTGTCCCGAGCGTGATGTTGGCAAAATATAACGATTGCTAATATACCATTAGTCATTGTTTATTATTCACTGCGGCGAAATTTACATACCAGATTGTCTAGTGTTGCCTCCAACGTATCTCTTTTACGCATTCGAGTTCTATCCGCCTCTATCGGATCTACAGCGGGTTCCCTCTTGATAGGCAAGCCGACAGCTCTTGGCGGCCTATCATTTTGATTGTGTAAGGCGGCAGCATCGATCAGCGGAGACAGGAATGCAGCCGTGAGCCCCAAAGCGAATGTGCACTTCATGATGCGGAAAGCAAATAAAGAATGACTGAAGCAACAAAGTCCAGGCTAGGAATGGAAGGCAGGCGGTATATGTATATTAGTGCTTCTGGTGGCGGGACGCTGGGTGCCAAAGGCTAGATATGTGGGACTAGGCCTGGGCTCCCGAGCAAAGGGAATCCATTCATTGAAGTATAAACTTAGCAGATTTGCGCTAGCCGGTGCTAGAATGACTTGCGCACTGCCAACGAGGCAGCGTGGCGGAGTTGGGTCAGATTTTAGCAAACCCGTTGAAAGGGTTTCCCAGACGGCAATGTGCCTTTGTTGATGGGCCCACGGGTCCAAGACAAAAATCCCCGGTCCCCAGAGTTTGTTTTAGGGATGCAGTTCCAATAATGGCGTGACTGGCGCTTAGTATCCGACTTTGAATGTGGTGTAGTGTTATGATAAGATGTGGCAAGGCAACAAATTCCACGAGAGCCAGAATGTTACAGACGACGGCGAAATGCTCCTTAGAACAGGGTATAAGAAGCAAAAGTGTATATCGTATTGAAACAATTAAGAAGAAGGAGAATCATAGCACAGCTGCTTTACAGCAGTTACTGAGTTGGGAAAATAGGTATGGTGGCGACATGAGTCGGACGTACCAAAAACTAGAACCCTTGGTTCCAGGATGTCTTAGATCGAATTAAGGAAAGAGGGAGGGAGTAATGGAAGAAACAAAAAGGAAAACTAGAACACAGATAAGATAATAATATCCGGATTCACAGAAACTAGAGGCCAGACGGTAAGCACGGTCTGTTTAGTCTCATTGTTTTCTGTGTGAAATGTGGTAGACAAGGATTGCGGATCATGAGGTTGTAAGCTATGGCCTACGTATGTCGTCGCTGACGCGGCCACCCCCATAGTAACTTCCCCTCGGGTCCGCACATCGGATATCTGCATGGGGCTTCACTCACATTTCTCTTGTGATAGGCTCTTGATGTCTAGGGAGGACAGCGAGATACAGAGAAGAACCACCGTATCTCTGCGGCAGACAAGTTTTTGAAGTGCACAGGAATAAAAAATGTGTGGTAGAGTTGTTGAGCCTCTTACCAAGTAATTTAGCCCGCCCGCCGGGAAAATACAGCGCATACATATGGTTACATAACAATGAGCCAGGAAGCTCTGCAAGAAATTCCTTCCTACACTTAGCTCGGCCTGACATTATCAAGTGCGACTTTCCGATTTTGGGTGAGGGTTGTAATGAAACCTGACGCATTGCTGACGGAGGCATCTTTCGAAGCCAATGCCGCAAAGCACGACGTGGTAGAATATCGTCGGCCGCACTCGAGACCTTGCACCGTGCAAATCGTCAAATGGTATATAGATAAAGTTAAACTCACAAGGTACAAGTAAAAGCTAGCTTCATCGATAAAAAGCTTTGCTTTGCTGGTGTTTCATCGACATGTATCACGTGGTAGCGAAGCCACTTTAGCATTGATGGCACGCTAGCAGACGCGCTTCGCGTCAACCTCGAGATCCAGCCCAAGCCCAATAATTTCCGTAGCCTTGTGACACTGCTCTTGCGAAAGCTCAACCACAACCCTTAGAAAAGCATATTCTTACTACACAGTAACGACCAAGGAACTCAAGAATTGGGCCTGAAAATTTTCACAAGCATGGCGCCAAAATCTGTCGAGGAGACGGGCGAATCGTCAACTGCGGCCACGAAGAAGGTGTTAAAGGCAAATGGAGCAGGGGTGACGAATTACGAACTGCCATGGTATGGGCGCAGCTTTGACCTGTACCGACATGAACTAATAGATATAGGGTTGAGAAATACCGACCAGTTTTCCTTGACGATGTTGTTGGAAACGTCGAAACTATCGAGCGCCTCAAGATTATCGCAAAGGAGGGGAACATGCCCCACATGATCATATCCGGTATGCCTGGTATTGGAAAGACAACATCAGTACTCTGTTTAGCACGCCAATTATTGGGCGAATCCTACAAGGAAGCGGTATTAGAGCTTAACGCATCAGACGAGCGAGGTAAGAATACACTTAAACGGGCTGCATCGGCAGCAAGCTGACACCGTTGCTCCAGGTATCGACGTCGTACGCAACCGTATCAAGGGCTTCGCCCAGAAGAAAGTGACGCTGCCCCAAGGGCGCCAAAAGCTTGTCATTCTCGACGAGGCCGACAGCATGACGTCTGGTGCCCAACAAGCCCTGCGTCGCACCATGGAGATCTACTCTTCGACCACCCGCTTCGCATTCGCGTGCAATCAGTCAAACAAGATCATCGAGCCCCTGCAGTCACGTTGTGCCATCTTGCGCTATGCAAGGCTAACGGATGCACAAGTCGTGAAGCGCCTGCTCCAGATTATCGAGGCGGAGAAGGTGGAATACAGCGACGATGGATTGGCCGCGCTTGTATTCAGTGCAGAGGGTGACATGCGGCAGGCGATTAACAACTGCCAGTCAACCTGGGCAGGTTTTGGTTTCGTGAGCGGAGATAATGTCTTCAAGGTCGTCGACTCGCCGCACCCAATCAAAGTGCAGGCAATGCTCAAGTCATGCTACGAGGGGAAGGTAGACGCAGCGCTGGAATCGCTGAAGGAGCTGTGGGACTTGGGATACTCGAGTCATGACATTATCAGCACAATGTTCAGGGTGACGAAAACGATTCCGACGCTGAGTGAGCACTCGAAACTTGAGTTCATTAAGGAGATTGGCTTCACACATATGAAGATTTTAGAGGGCGTGCAGAGCTTGCTCCAGCTGAGCGCGTGTGTTGCAAGGCTGTCGAAGCTGAATATGGATCCGAAGCTGTTTGCGCCGAAAAAGGCATGAAATATAACGAACGAGAAGGCATAGCATTGGCGTTCATGGTCAAAAGGGGCCCAGGCATGGAGTAGGGTATTTGGTATAAATTAAAGTTTTGAGAGCTTCATGCTCTTTATGTTATACATGTCACTTTTCCGCGTTCTGTCGTGCTATTATGCGGGCCTTCTCAGCCCTAACGTCCTGCTCATATTTCTCCCAAGAGGCTTTGTCGAGTCCGATTCCCAACTTCTTCTGAACCCGAATCCTTGCCTCGTGCTCTCGGAGCCTTCGATCCGCCTCCAGCATGCCTCCCATTATCATCGCGGACATCTGTATAAACCTAGATCACATCCACCATCAGCAAATCGCCTTGAGAATCTCTCCGAACAGTCCGTCCGCGGAGAAGCTTACACCTTGAATTGAAAAGTGAGGCCGCGATATATCGGTGATATCTTATATCCTGTAGCAGCCAGTATGGCTGCCCCAATACCCCACTGCGTGTATTAGTTCCAGCACAGCATGCCATTGTATGAGACCCCACTGGATCGTACCTTGCTCGAACCGACGACAGCTCCCCGCGCAGCTTCCCAAGCGGCGCCAGTGGCCTCATCATCTCGCAAAGTGCCGTGAGTCTTCATTATTAGACTATTCGAGCCTCACATCGGTGTCGCCTTTAATTTAGAGAGCATCCAAGGATATTCCCAAGTCATACGAAACAGCTGTTTCGGCGGGGTGCCCATAGCTGGTAGTATATTTCCACAGCTATGTTTGCTCTGTTTGCATCGCTCGGCGTAACAGTTTTTCCCGGATTTCTGGAATCCAGACCAATGGTGGCGGACTAGGCCAAAAATGCCTGGTGGGATGAGGCATTGAAAGTCAAACCAAATCAACTCGATTAATACACTCACAATGGGCTCTGAAGCACAACGGGTTCGCGCCGCGGTCCTCGCGCGCGACACCAACGAGACGAAGATCCAGTTGGCCATCAACATCGATGGGGGTGCCTTCCCCGAGGGCATTGACGAGCGCCTCGTTGCGTCCCTGGAGGGCCATGCAAGTCAGGCTACGAAGAGCCAGACGATTAGCATAAACACCGGAATTGGATTCTTGGACCACATGTTGCATGCGCTGGCGAAGCATGCGGGGTGGAGTTTAGCAATCAGGTGTCAGGGTGATCTTCACAGTGAGTCTACAGTCGTACAAACATCGCGGAAGGAAGCTAACGGGATTTCACAGTCGATGACCACCACAGCGCAGAAGACGTCTGCATTGCCCTTGGCTCTGCCTTTAAGGAAGCCCTCGGTGCGCCTATTGGCGTTGCCCGCTTCGGGTCCGCCTACTGCCCTCTTGACGAGGCCCTGTCCCGCGCTGTTGTCGACCTCTCGAACAGGCCCTATGCCATCATTGAGCTCGGTCTCAAGCGCGAGAAGATCGGAGACCTGAGCTGCGAGATGATTCCTCACTGCATGGAGAGCTTCGCCCAGGCGGCGAGGGTCACCATCCATGTGGATTGTCTGCGGGGCTTCAATGACCACCACAGAGCGGAGAGTGCGTTCAAGGCCCTGGCTGTGGCTTTACGGATGGCGACGACAAAGGTTGCAGGACGGGAAGGGGAAGTGCCGAGTACCAAGGGCACATTGAGCACTTAGACTATCTATGTAGTAGTAACAAATTAAAAGTTAACTCAAATAAATCTGCAGTCCGTACCTGAATAATCCTGAGAAATATATGCCAAGACCATTCCGCCCGATAGCGTGGCAATCCAGGGCGGAGCGGAGCGGAAACTTATCGCGCCCCGCCAATTTTCATGCAGCCCAAAATTATTTCGGTTTATCGCCTGTCTTGGAGCTCCAAACATAAGATACCCCATTCTTCAAGCACCAATTGCAGGACAACCTTTGTAATGGCGCCATCCAAGACCTCGACGGTGAAGAACAAGCACGCTTCGAAGCGCAGCGCCAACGGTTCCGGAATCTCGAACTCGAAGTACTCAACGAGGCCCCAGAATGACGGCGTGAGCAAGAAGAAGAAGGAAGCGCCGAAGACAGCAAAGGGAACAGGAAAGCCGCGATTCAAGAAGAGGCGGGTGTACACCGAGAAGGAGCTGAATATTCCGGCTCTGAATATGATTACACCCGTGGGCGTTGAGAAGCCGAAGACGGGGAAGAAGGGAAAAGTTTTCATCGATGATAGGGTATGTCGATCCTGAGATTATTGCTACAGATGAGAGGTAGCAATTGGAATACAGGATATAGTTACTAATTCAAAATAGGAATCCATGCTTACGATTCTGGCGATGGTACATGCCGACAAGGATGGCCAAATTGAGTCGAAGATGATGAAGGCGCGCCAGATGGAGGAGATCCGCGAGGCCCGCAAGGCAGAGCAGGAGAAGAGGATAGAGATCCGAAAGGCGAAGTTGGACGAGACCAAAGATGGCATGCGCAAGAAGAGGAAGCGTGAGAAGGCGGGTGGTGACGCCATGGAGGGCGTAGAGACGAAGGAGAGGCTGGGCACGAAACCGCTGAAGGTTAAGAAGAAGAGCGTCAGCTTTGCGTAGACGGAAGCCGAGGCAGACGAAGCAAAGATGTAGGTTGGGATATAGCATTGTTGGGACACTGTGAAAATGGGTGGGGAGGCGTTATTGGCGGGGCTTATAGGCGTTGTCCTGGATCAGCTGAATTGCTGAAACCGATACCAAAGAATATGAAAATTGGCCTTATTATATTGGGTTCCACCTGTCATATGTTGATATCAGTGCCCAAGATCCGTCTATAGTACAAGTTCGGAGTCATGGTGTTGGTGGCCCTCTGGCGAAGATGGAACGTGATTGGCATCCAGCGCCAAAGAAAATTGGCCCTCATGATTGATTATTGAAAACTCCGTCTATATCTATCTAATGCACATCCAAGTTCCACATGCAAAGGTATAAAGCGCTCGGAGCAAAACAGTCAAATCAACTCTAACGCAGTCCATTCCACGCTATCGTTTTGGAAGTGGACCTCCTATCTATTATCCCTAAACAGTGAGTCCATGGTTACCATCCCTAAGTATAACACCCTCGTGCACAGAGTTTGAATGTAGAGCCGCCGTCCACTGTTCTTGAAGATTGAGCCTTGCCTATGCTCCCTGGACGTGGAGCTTTCGTCGCATAGGTGTAAATTGAGAGTGTCCATTGGCGGTCTCCACGCCGACGTTCACCTTGCGCGGGATCATCGAATTCATATCTACATCAAGAGCCATGCTGTTCAGGAAATTGACTGCCGGTTTGGCGTGCCAGCGGTCTCCGTTGCTGAGGGTTTCAAACCAAGAAAGATGTCCCCCTAACGATGTGGTACACAGGACTGTATACGGGTTCTGCTTGAACTCTTCGTATGGGATGGCTTCGTCGATGGCGATTGGGTCATCTTGGGCGTTGATTGCAAGGAGAGGGATGCGAACTCCCAGAAGTGAGTCGACAGAGGAGGCATCTCTGTAGTAAGCCCCTTCCGTTGGGTATCCCCATGTCGGGCCTTGAACTTCTCTGTCGAACTCGTGCAAATACGTGACGTTCCTAACACGGTCCATGTTGATATTAGTGTGCTTTTCGATTTGCTCCGCATGACGCTCTACTAGTTTCTTCATGTTGCCAGCCATCACTTTGGAGTAGACTTCTTTGCCCATCCAGGTTCGTTGCAGAGCCATACTCCCAAGTTCGAGATTCCATGGGTTTGAAATCACAACAGCTGCCTTCAATTGGCACGACTCTCCTTCTTCTCCAATGTACTACATTGCGTTAGTGAAATTCCGTGATCAGTTCGGAGGAGTATCTTACATTCGTAAGGATGTTGGCACCGAGTGAAAACCCTATTCCGAAAAGAGGTCTATTCGGATATTTCAACCTGAGCCATTTCACCACCTGCCGCGTATCCCATGTTGCTCTCGCGTTGTAAAGGATGCTGCTCGATATCATATGCCCTGCACAACCTCTCGAGTTGATGCAGCATGCCTCCCACCCCTTGCTGTCCATCAAAGGTGCCAGCACGTGACGTAAATAGATTTCAAAGGACCCCCCTGAAAGGCCATGAAGAGCAACAATCATGGGACGACTGTCCAACGACCCAGCTTCGAGTTCTTGAAGCTCCTGTTTGTCATAATATATGGTTCGGGGAGGTAGGCCTTCTTCTGCGCCTTCAAAAGGCGGAACAATAAAATCGACAGCAAAGTTTCCCTCGTATGCAGGGTCCTCAGCATCGAAGATCTTCCGCTTATAATGAACGGCTGGTCCCTCTGGCTTGAGGACAGTCATGGCCGTCTGAAGGTGGCCATTGAATAGCCACGGGTTCAATCGGCATGGCGGTGTCGATTTCTCAACTATCCGAAGCAAATCCGTTTCTTCTCCATCTTTTGTCTTAAACTGGAGAGGTTCAGGGGAGGTAACGAAGCCAACCTTGGCGTGCCCAAGCCACTCCATTTGCGGCAGTTTGCTGCTTATGCGTCTGACAGGTAGGGGTCTAGGCTGGGTATTATAGGTCTCAACGATTAGACAAAGAATGAACTGGATAAATGAGTGATCCAAATACAAATAAATTAGAGAAGAAAGATAGAATACCACCCTAGAGATATTTTACCCGCCACTCTGGGGGGCGATCAATCTCGGAATAGATTCTAGCCCCGTTTGTGGATCCTCAGGGGTGGCAATTGGTGTACCTCGGCACAAATAGGCGCGCTTCTCGCGCTTATGCGTGTCCATAGCGTCCATCTTCAGCCGCGCGACCCAAAGAGGAACCTCTAAATTCGATGTGAGGCAGCAAGGCAGCATGCATTATCAACCCTGAGAACATGTCATATCAGGGCCCGCCAGGGTATGGGAACGGATACCCTCCCGTATATGGCCAGCATGGAAATTATAATGACCGGCCGCCGCAGGGCGCGTATCTTCCACACCCCGAACAACAAACGGCACCATCACCTGGCGCATATACTCAAGGACGGATAAGCATGCAACAACTCCAGGCAATGCAGGCACAGAACGAAGCAGCATACTATCAACAAAGTCAATATGGGCAAGCTCCTTATGTCCATAACCAGCAGCCCGTTTACTACCAACCTCCACCTCCTCCGCCTCAGCAGCCACAGTCCTACGCTCAGTACATAGACCCACGGCAACCACAATATGCGCCTGTCCAGAGCTACCCATCTCAATATGATAGATCTTATGACGAACTTAGCCTTCCAACGCCCATGCCACAGGTTCAGGCACCACGACAACAACCACGACAACAACCGCGACCACAAGACAACGCGCGAATGGCCCATAATCCTATGCCGCCGGTGGTGAAGAAGCCCAAGCCGCCTCCTCTCCAGCCTATAGACCCGTATTCGCTATTACCTGCGCTAGCGGAGGAGTATTTTGCAGCTGCACATGATGTGGGACTTGCGACAGCTCAGCGCATGGATGCCAATGCCGTGATCAGCTACCAGAAGATGATTGCAACAGGATTAGGGTGCCTTGAAGTGGCTCTAAACAGTGGAAGGCTTGAGCCGAGGCTCGAGGCAAAGATACGTTTACGGTACGCAAGCGTATTGTTGGAGGATACGGACAACGTGATGGAGGCAGAAACCGCTCTGAGCAAAGGAATAACGCTTTGCGAGCAGGTATGTTACCCCTCGGTATCACTTTGACACGGCTAATGTGGGGTAGAACCGGTATTTTGACCTGAAGTATAACATGCAAGTACTACTGGCCAAACTCATGTTCACCAAAAGCCCAAAGGCGGCGCTGAAAGCGTTGGATGGCTATATCAAGGATGTTGAAGCCTACCAACACCACTCCTGGATTTACGTCTTCCGTTTCTTAAAAGCTACTCTTGCTCTGCAGTCCGGTCGCAGCTCAGACGCAAACTCGGCGTTGCAAACACTTCGCAGCATATCCAGTATCGCCAACGACCGCGGCGACCACGCTATAGTGACCATTGCTTCCCTCGTGGATGCACTCGCCTCCCTTCATATGCCTTCTTCGGGGTCTATTGAAAGCATCGAGCGGGCGCTTGCGACCGTGAATATGTACCAGTTAGATCCTGAGTGCGCAATACCGCCATTACAAGCGCTTGGGCACATTGTAGATACTACTGCGAGCCTGACCAATTCTTCTTCAGACAAGACAATGCCTAAACTGAAGGCCATGCAGGATATGATAAACAATGCATTTGCGGACTCAGAAGAATGGAATAGGTCTACCGATGCGATGAAATTACCTATAAATAGGGGTCGAGGTGATGCACATATCTCGAGTCAAGACACGTCGGGGGTCTTGAAACTGGGCCACGATGGGAGAGATATGCTACTCGTCACTTTAATGGGCAAGTCGGACGTGTTCATCTTATGGTGAGTACCATCAGTACAAAATATTAACTCTACTTCCGCGACTAACTTTTGTAGCCATCTATTGACGGGAATAATACGTCTTCACGTATCAGCTGTGGACGGCTCAGCTCTTAAATACCTTCGGCAAGGGTTGCAGAGGAGTCTCGACATGAAAACGATTAAGTACTCCGGGTCATTACCAGGCGCTTTGGAGAAGATTCGCTGGCGCGGGATGATAACCTGCTACTTCTACATCTACATGGTGTTCTGCTCCATCTCCACCACAGATTGGACGACCGCCAAAGCGAACCTGGACGCGTTCGAGGTTGCCATCAGCGATATGGGCGCTTCTGTGGGGCCGGTAATTGTGCAACTGTATATTTACTTGTCGGCCATGTATTTCCAGGGTACGGGCGACCTCGAACGGGCATTAGAGTTGTACAGGAGTGAAGAATTCACACTACCTAAGCTAGACGACATCGCACGCTCTCCAGAAGAACATGTTCGGCGAGAATTGTCTGTCCTTGCGGCAATGAACTCGCTGTGGATAATGCAGTGCGACCCGCAAGTTGATCTCGAGCAGAACGCGCGTCTGCTTGCAATGCTCGAGCCGTGGGGCGCAAACAATGCCAACAAAGAGGTAGAAGCTGTCTATAACCTTCTCCGGGCCTCGGTGGAAACCAGACCGGCGACCACACAGACACAGTCAAAAGCATACATACGAGCCGCCATGGAAGTGGCGAGGAACATGAAGAACGTGCACCTCATATGCGTCGTGCTTAATCTTATGTGCGAGAAATACTTTGGCGGGATCGTGGGAGACCAGGCCGAAAAAAGTGCCGTAGCCGCATCGACGCAGGCGAAGAAGAGCGGGAATTTGCTGTGGATGAGTACCGCGGAAGGCTTGCTGGCTCGCAGTTTTGAGATCCAGGGAAAGACGCGCGAGGCGCAGACGTCCATGGCTGAGGCGGTTCGGCTTGCTAATTTGGCTGTGCAATCGCCGCTTTGATGGTATGCTGGGAACCTTGATTTAACGGCTACATATCGGAGTTTTGAGGGGCGGTGTGTATGTCCTACATGGCTGGGCTGGGTTGTATTTAAACGGAAATTTGGTCACGGGGAGGTAGGAGGCGTCCTCATAGGTATACCCAATTTACTCTTGTGACTCCTTGTCACTTACTATAATGCTATAAAGCTTTCTCACTCAGGGTCTACTACCAAGACTCACTATCCCTTGACGAGGCGGACCAGCCGCTTCGGATCCGTAGGACTGACGTATCCAGCAGTCACCGTTTCCGCGGTGCCTTTAACGGCATAGCCTCCATCTGCATTCTCGATCCAGACATCCCACTTTGTAATCCCACTGTCCGCCGTAGCTTGTTTGCTATCCGCCTCTATCGGTGTTTCGGTGGCATCGACTTCCGTAGAAGCCGCACTTGCCTGAGGTTGACGCCTGACACAGATCGTCATCTTCTCGTCCGCAAAAAGCGGCGTCAAATTCTTATAAGTGATACACTTAACCATCTGCGGGATCCCCGTCTCCAAGCCCCTCATCTGCGAACTGAGCACCTTCAGCATCAGGAGGATGGAAAGCGGTCCATGGACGACAAGGTTCCGGAATCCCTCTACGGTGCGTGCGTACTCGCGGTCTAGATGGATGCGGTGCGCGTTGAAAGTTAATGCTGAGAAGCGGAACAGCAGGTTAGCGTCGGGGACTATGGATACACTGAAGTCGGGCTTGATTGTAGCTAAGGTAGAGTAGTCAGTGACGATATCGAGATAGCATCTAGGGTATAGAATGACTTTGCGCCTCACGTTTTATGATTCGAGTCGGCTTAGAAACGTCGTCGATCGCCTCCTCGGGTGTCTTTGCGGGCATGAAGACCAAATTCCTGCTCTCAATAATAGCCGCCTTGTCGACAGCCTCCGCCGCAGACAAGTTGAGTTTCCGATAGGCTCTTGTAGGACCTATAGCCCTCGTAATATCAACCCAGACCTTCTCATTCCCGACGCTGCCTTTAACCACGGCATCCGTTATCTGCTCGTTGCAGCGCAGCGCATCGTCTTGGCGGTGTTTGGAGGTGAGGTATCTGCGCCTAGCGTCGGTCCTGAATTCTATCGACCCCCCGGCCCACATGCGCCGTACCCACGGCTTGCCGGGGAAGTGCATGTCATCGGTGCCATCGGCGAGGAGGTTCGCCGTCGGCGGAGGGAAGAAGACGAGGTGATATCCAGCAGGTAGCTGCCAAGCACCTGTCGATGCTTTCGGAAGTGTCCGATTGACAGAATCGGGGAGGAATTTGGCCAAGGTTATCTCGAGGAGTGCATATGGGCTTGACTTGTCATGCCTTAGTTTGTCGTAGATGGAGTTTGAAGCCCTAGATTTCAGACGCTGGCATACACCAGAGTGCCTTGCGTGCTCGCCGGAGTCGGAGATTGCATGGAGGGGTCGAATTGCGCGATGGTATGCTTTTATTACACCGGGCCTTTTGGGCCAAGACGCCATAGTCTGTTGTTGCAGCCGTCAATGGCCCAAGATGATCACTTTTCGGTATCATTGTCTGAATGATAAGGTTTATATTGCTCGGGAACCTTGGGAGACACAGCTAATGGTCCGTGCATATACCGACGGAACCCGCCCGAAGCACAATGTAAATGAACAGTCAGCTCCATTGGAATCTACTTTTAGCCTATGTAATCACGATCTTGCTCCCATTTTCGCAGATAACTGATCTGTCCAGCTTCCTAGCCATCTCCAGCTCTGTGCGGCCTTGTCGAGAAGTTCAAAGGCACCCTTGACAACTCCCTGAGGATCGTGGAGCTTGCTTCCCTCGAACTCCACGAAGAATATATACTGGAACGGGCGAATCTTGCTGGGCCGGCTATTAATACTAGTCAGGTTCAGCTGGTACTTTTTAAAGCTGTCCAATGCGTCCGCGAGTGCCCCCGGAGATTTGTGGTCCACCGTGAATGAAACCAAGCTCTTCTCATGAGCTCCAGCTTGGGTGAATAGACCCGCATCGTCCACTTTGTCGTTCTCTAAGCCCTTTCTCAGGACGAAGAATCGAGTAGTATTATCCACTGTATCTTCTATGTTTCTCGCAAGCACATCTAGCTTGTGGGCAACTGATGCTGCTTCGCTTGCGATAGCGGCGCTCGTCCCAGTTGTATCTGCCTTTACCAGCTCTGCCGCCTTGCTCGTAGATGTAACATCGATCCTCTCGATGCCCTTGAGATATGCCCCTAGGAATAGTTCGCACTGCCCGAAGGCCTGTGGGTGGGAGTATATTCGTTGGATCTTGTCTAAGCTCGACAACGGCTTTGTCCGCGGCTTCAATGGCTTGGGCACAGCAGGCGTCGGGGTAGAGGATCCGTCTGTATCCTGTGGTAGAGAACTCGATTTGTGTCCCAAGAGGCAGTGATGGACATCTTGATATATCTCGCCGCAAACGGATATGTCGGGGTATGAGAGCTCTCTGTCCGCGAAGAGGTCGAGCGTGAAGACTACGGAGCCATTCGTGGAGTTTTCGAAGGGAACAACACCTCGTGAGGCTGTTCCAGATTGCACAGCTTCGAATATATCTATTTCGCCATGAGTAACAAGGAGCTATCTTCAAAGGCCTGGCTTAATACCTCTAATTGTCACCACGGGCACAAGTTCATAATCGGCTTCGGGGAAGCATCCCAGAGTAGCCTGGGGCACAAGGTGATTAGCTGAGTGTAATAAATTGAGCAGTTAAAATCAAACCTACCTGATGTGAATACGAGGACACCGGTCCAAGGAAGGCCACCTTTTCCTTCGTCATCGTTCAGTGCGTCGTTTTGGCTGTGATGCCCATATGAAAACTACCCCACCGATAGCGCAATCGGCGACAATCGCGATAACGGCTGATTCACAGACAATATGGGGAAAATCGTCCAGCGCACAAAACGTTAGTATGAAACTACGGCCCGGTTCAAATGGCAGCTAGCAAGCGAATGGTGGATGTTGACCTTAGTATTATTGAGAAAGTGCGCATATTACAGTTATTTTGGGGGAGAAACAAGGGTAATTTTCATTGGCAAACTTAAATGGTCATGGTAAACTTTTTTTATTGGCAAGCTATGTCGGAATGATTCCACTGTCGTAGCAGCAGAATCTAGGACATGCTATATAATACGGGCTAATGATTCACAAAACAAGACGCCTGCGATCAAAACAAATTCATGGAGCAAGCGATCTTCATCCCAGTCATCCCAAGCCGTCGTAAACTTGCCAGTACCACCTATAGAATCGAAGGGGGTCCTATTAAGTCTGCCATACGTTAACTCTGCGCAACATCTGTCATACCACATGCAAGCTTACCTTTTTCAGCCTGTTTACTGTCATCTTAAGCCAACATCATGGAGTGTAGCGGACTGGGCCGGACCACCTGGGCAACCGGGCCGTGGCCAGGATAGATGGAAACTTGACCTGCCGTCTGCTTCGTAGCAGGAGCGCGCGGCGGCAGGGCAGGCGATGACGGGGTTTCTGGTTTAGAGTCCTCGCTCACTGCGAGGGCATCAAACTGTCAATCTAGGGAGGCGCGTTAGTGTAGTTCGTCGAGACTCTGAAGCAGGGTACAAACCGTCATAATAATCATCATCATCCTCATCGACTTCAGCCAGCTGCTCGAAGTTGACCTTGTAACGAAGCAGACCGCCAATGCCACCGAATCCCTTGACGAACTGGTTTCCTTCGCTGGACCTATCGGAGACGAACTCAAGCGTGGTACCGAAGTCTCTGTACTTCTCAGCAATCCACTCAAGGAAGGATATCTGCTCAACAACTTCCATTTCTTGGCCAGTCTCCTTGTCCATGAATTGATCTCTGTCGGATGCTTCCTGTTTCTTCGTAGTGTGGAGAATGACTTTGTTTCCGTTGGAGTCTTTAAGCTCCCAGCGGTTGATTTCCAAATTCTCAAAGACAATGAGGATCTCCACAGCACCCAGCTCCAACGCCTTGAGCGTATCTTCAACACCGTAGCAGACACGGCCAGTATCCTGGCTAATCTCCTCGAAGTATTTGCCGATAAGCTTCTTCTCCTGGATGAACTTGACGTTGCTCAGCGTCTCGGCAGAAAGCTCGATAGCCTGGTTGAAACCGTTTTCACCTCCGTAGGAGACATCGACAACCTTAATGACCTTGACCTGGAGTCTTCCATCGAACAGATCGGACTGGTTCAGGTCGTTCTTGAAATCGGCAGAACCAGCCAAGATAATACCGGCAACGTTGACCTTGTCATTGGTAATGAAGTTCTGCACTGCCAATTCTGCGACCTTGCGGACATAATTGTGACGCTTTTCCTCACGAAGACGGGCGAAACGGAGAGCGGACTGACCACCACGGCCGTGCTTCTTGGGGAGATCGACGGAGAACTTGTGAACAACGTCTCTGGTGTTGCCACTCAGGGTACCAAACAAGGCTCCGTTACCATCCATAATAATGAATCCAAACTTCTGGTCATCCTCGAGCAACTCCGCGAGGGCTTCCGTGTGGAACTTGTTGTCGCAAAGATACAGAGAGGTGTTGATAGGCCTGAAAGGCTCGAAATCAATATTGACCTTCCTTTCCTTTCCTTCAGAAGTCAAAATTTCACCACAGTACACGACCAGTCCATTCGGCGGGACTTTGTTGTATAGCTTCAGCCTCTGCTGAGTAGACGTAATGGCGGACAGGACGGACTGTCTGTTGACACGCGACTTGATGTTGGAGGCAGTTCCCTGGGGAGTTATTAGCATACACTCAGCCATGATAGTGGCAAGGCAGAGCATACATATTCTTCAGCCAACATCTTTGCCGCACGCGAGACTTGATCCTTTGGAGCTGTTATATTGTCAGTGATGCGATCGGCTGAATGAGAAGATCCAACGTACGGATAATCAGCGAAATCATGGAAGTTCCATTTCCTCTGGCTGCTTCAAGACGCCTGATGAGCTTCTTGACCTTCCAAATCTCAATGTTCTTCTCGGCCTCGTTCGCCGCTGGGTCGGACATGATGTCGAAAAGGGTCCTTCAACCACCGGAAGTAAGAGAGCGAGAATTCGAGATTATGTGCGTCACAAATCTCTTGTGTATTCGCGATCGGATGCCGCGACTTTCTTGAGTTGTTTTGGTCGTGGATTGTGGCGTCGTCGGCCTCCAGGTGTAAATTATGTGGGACGCACCCAAGCGAGCGCGAAAGGTGGTTAAATGCTGCAAAAAAAGGGCTTCCGTATCACGTGAAGTTAGTTGGAGGGGTCAGGAACAACCCCGCAGCTGAAGTGGTCGTCTCACCTCTAGTACCTGGTTTATATAAGAACGGCAGATTCACTTTAGGTTGATTTATTTGTTTCTTGAGTCTCTCTTAATAGTCTTTCTGCTCGTCGTGAGGGGAGGAGAGTGGCTATATAAGGCTCTACAGGGATTTACAGGGAAACGCACAAAAATGTGCTCTTTGGTACTGATTCATGGTGTATATTGGCGTCATTGCAGCTCATGGCGGGATTTGTAAATAGGACAACTTTTGCCAGCGCAGAGTCTACAAGCTAAGATGCTCACCGTCCCGAATTATTCTCTATACAGTAATACATGCAGCTTCAATTTCAAGTTTTGCCATTCAAACCCTCGGAGAATCTGTCCGAAATCGGAAAATATATCAACCGCTCGGCAATCTAGTGGTATCTAGTGAAATCCCATGACAGCACCGTTCGTGGGTTTTCCCGCTCCATGTCTGGCATCTCAGCCAATGATATTGATCCATTAGCAAAGCTGAGTGGGGCAACTCCCTTGCACTGATAAGGAGCAAGACCCTGTTTACTTTGCTAAGTACAAGGGCATTGTACTGTGAAGCTTCATATTGCATCTCGATAACGGAAAGAGCTGGGGAAGCTTATTAGCAACTCATATAACTGATATTGATATCCTTATCTTGGCTTCCGTGCCTACTCTACTCTCTCAGGCACTTGATGCCTCTGTTATAACTGATCTCTGATGCATCTATTCAACTAGATCGATCCTACATCTCTTGCCGCGGATACCAACGCCCGTCGCCATGAGCCGTAACCCACCAAATCCAACGAACTGGGACGACTACCAGTATGGCACGTCTTACAGATCTTCTGGTAGCTCGACTGGCAGAAGAAGCGTCCGCTTCGGTGCTGAGAGCGAGAGGGATGTGTCTCCCAGTGACACTGGTGATCGAACTGAGGTGGACTCTGGACTGCGAAGACGTCGGTAAGTTCCAATGAGGAGGATCGAGGAGTAGCCTCAAACCCCAAGGACTAGGCGTATTTAGGGACCTACTTATAAGGGTCCCTTAAACGTAGTCGAAGATATCCTGCAAGCTGTTCAGTTTGAAGCAGTACACAAGCCATGTCCTCGTGTGACCTCCCCGTACAACAAGAGCATATATTAACGTTTGAACTACAGGTCGTCCATAAACATGCACTTGAATGCAATAGGCGAATTCGGAGGCGTCAACTCTATAAACAACTTCGCCAGGAGCTGGCAGCGAGCCGCGGCATTCCACGAAGCCGCACCACAACGGCCATCTTTCATCTTAGCTTCCGACTCCGAAGAGCAACGATTCTCGCGGTCAGAAGTCGAACCTCGAAGCGATGCCCGTGCTTCCCTCCTTCAGCAGCATTTCTTGCACAGAGGTTCCGATGAAGCTATACAGGACGGCGAGAATGCTGAGAGCAGCGTCGTCTCGCCCCTGCTACAAGGACACGATGAAGCGCGCAAATCTCTGCGCGGCTCGGACTTTGGAAGCATAGGGGGCAGCCCAAGAGGAAGAGATTCTCTATTTCCGCTACCTGGAAGCTACGGGACCTCATACGGTACCATTCGCTCAATGGTGAATGAGCCCTCAATGGTGCATGCGGGCCGCCTATGGCGTCAGGAACAGGAGGCTGGCGATAAGTTGGCTGACGGAGAGAGGCCACCTCTTCTTGTCAAGGAAGTTGAGCAGGATGGCAAAATTGTTTTGGTTATTGACGGCCAGTCCACCTTGCCACAGACAGTCTTCAACTCAACGAACGTTCTCATTGGCATTGGTATCCTATCTTTACCGTTGGGAATGAAATATGCTGGTTGGCTCTGCGGAACCATATTCCTAGCTGCGGCGGCGTTGGTTACTGCATATACAGCCAAACTTCTAGCGAAGTGCATGGATGTCGATGCAAGTCTGATCACGTTTGCTGATCTTGCATTCATTTCTGTATGTGTCCTGGATTTACCCCATCCTAAATCATCGCTAATACTCCCATAGTTTGGCCACAGAGCCCGAATCGCCACGGGGATTCTGTTCTCTGTTGAACTTCTAGCCGCCTGTGTGGCGTTAATCGTACTCTTTGCAGAGACCCTGGATCTTCTAATACCAGGAGTCGGTGTTGTGGAATGGAAGATCATATGTGGATTTTTGATGATACCCCTGAATTTTGTTCCTTTGCGTTTGCTCAGCTTTACCAGCATTTTGGGGATTTTTTCTTGCTTCTGCAGTAAGTTAGGCATTGGGGGTGTAGAGGGACAAAACATCCGTATTCTAAAACTAACGGTGTGATAGTTGTTCTCATTGTTTTCATTGATGGATTCATTAAGCCGGAAACCCCTGGATCGCTTCGACAGCCTGCGGATACGTATATGTTCCCCAAAAATTGGTTAACTCTGCCAATCTCCTTGGGACTTCTCATCTGTATGACTATACCATTTGCTCCTTGATAGGCATTGACTGACCTTTCCAGCGCCCTTTGGAGGCCACGCAATCTTTCCCTCGTTCGTGGCAACCCATTTACTTCATTTTGACAACAACTAATCAATCCTCAGGATCTACCGTGATATGAGGCATCCTCACCGATACGGCACAGCCCTCAAGATTACATTTTCATTCACCGTAAGTCCAAAAGAATACGTCAGATGGTCTTTGGGTGGGGAGCTGATTTAGCCTGTAGTATTTACTCGATGCCCTAACAGCAATTGCCGGCTACCTCATGTTCGGCGATGGTGTCCTCGACTCCGTAACTAACAACATAATCCGAACTAGCGGATACCCGCAGTCATTGACCGTACTTCTCTGCATCTTCATCGCCATCATCCCGCTCACTAAACTACCTCTAAATGCCAGGCCCATAGTGGCCACCCTCGAGGCGCTCACCGGCCTCGACGCACGCACTGTCCCCGGCGATGATTCCCTAGTGGGGTGCTCCAAATTCGGCCGCGGCATCCAGAAGGTGGCGATACGAGTCGTTGTGATCATTTCTTTTGTCTTCTTAGCAGTCGTTTTCCCCGCATTCGATAGCATCATGGCGTTTATGGGCTCCTGTTTGTGCTTTGCCATCTGCGTCATCCTGCCGCTGCTGTTCCATCTTAAAATCTTTGGGGATGAGATACCGCGGGCAGAGAGGATCATGAATTGGGTCTTGATTGTTATCTCGACGATTCTTGCGGTTATTGGTACGATTTTTGCGTTCTTGCCCAAGTCTTGGATTGGAGCGGAGTGAGCAAGTGTTTGTGCATTTTTGTTTTGTTGATATTTATTGTTTGATATATTTGTTTTGGTTAATTTGGTTGGCTATCTGCTGCATTTTCGAGGGGTTGTTAGAGCATTGTAAAATATATCACATCATTATAGTACACACATGGCATATGCCCTCAAATATATTTAGTCTTGTTTCTTCAAATCATGGGCAATATTTGGTTTGATGAAGATGGTGGTGGCAATACGGCCCAAATCTAGAGCTTCGTCGACATTTTACAAAACATTTCAGATACGGTTTACAAAGCCCATTTGAGAAATCTGTTTCGTTTACACTAGCAGCAACCTCTCAGCACTTGATCAGCTGTGCGATAGTATCTAATCCCCCCTCTTCTGCCACCCATCATCACTTCAAAATAATTGCAAAATTATTCCTCGTCCCTCCAGCCCTCACCTCCACCTTCTTGAACTGCTCCCGCTTAGCCTTCGGCGTCAGATCCACACCCCGCCACAGATAATACACCAACTTATTCGACAGCTTCTTGTGCACCTTGGCATAGCCCAGGCTCGTCAATATAGCCTCCAGCTTCGGCTCATCCATGTATCGAGAATTCGACACACACGGTGCTGGTAAGACCAGAAATAGCGCAGGGAACACGGTCTGCAACTCTTCTTCGCTCTCCCCAAGTGGGCTGCGGAGGAATTGCAACGTCCGCTTCAGCATTTCGCCCCTGGAAACTGCGTCCGGCACATAGTTGAGCACCAAGCTCAGGCTGATGATTTCGAATTTCTCGTTCGATAGCTTAGGCAGCGGCCTTTCCATAAAGTCTTGCTGCGTAATGCCTTGTGCCTGGCTGTTCAAATCGATGCGCTCGGTATCGAAGAGTCCGCTCCTCGAGCAGGCATTGGTGGTACTCAACGCGCCCACCTCAAGAAGTCGCAGTTTCTGCTCTCCGGTCCTCGCTTTAAGTGATGGTATTATCGGCTTCAACCAATCCATCAAAATCTTGCTGCTATCACCCCCGCGCTCATTTCCCTGGCCAATCAAGCTCGCCGTCTGGTACTTCTCAATCCCTCCCTGTTTCGCAATCTGTCTTTCTAGATCCGCGACTTTGATGGCATCGCCGGCTTTTTGGGCTATGGCCTTTTGCTTTTCGAGGGTGTGGTGGGCGCGGATGAGGGTTCGGGTGGCTTTGCTGGAGAGGGATGGGGGTGGTTTGACGGTGGGTGGTCGGCCGTGGGAGAGGCTTTTAGGTTTCCCACTCTTTTTCTTGGAGATTGCCATGCACGCTTTGTTGTTGTCAAGTTTGAACTTGACTGACAGTTGCACAGGGTAATTTGAGCGTGTTAATAACTTTACTCGTCGACGATATCAATTCTCTTAATATCCAAACCCCACTGAACATCGCGAATTAAATAATGGGCGGTGAGTCTAGCAGAATGACCATATACAGTACTAGCTCCAATGCGATAAGAGTGCTGAAGTTTTCGCTTACAGGGTGCATGGGGTTGCTAGCGCGCACACAGAAATTCGGACTAAGCGCAAAATTCCCGGCGCAGCGCAGATATCTTCCGACCTTCAAGCTTCTCTCTCGACCACAACGAATCCGACAAACTTCGACAAAATGGCCCCTCCTAGCAAGACTGGTATGCGATGACACTTCCATCTACTTCTCCGCACAGGCGGCTATTGCACTCTGGCAATGCGATGAGCCCGACTCTTCTCGACGCCCGATAAGATGGAGCGAAACTTCTTTTTTCGAAATGGAAAAATAAACACGTTGTGTTGACTTTTTTCGGGCGTCGAAGAGGAGGGATGTCATACAATGCACACAAGCAGTAGCAGCTATTGCGAGTTCACAAGAGCGAATGCTGATGCGTTGTAATTAGGTGGTGCCTCCAAGGCCGGCAAGGGCAACAAGAAGGCCAATGAAGCCGCAAAGGCCGCTCTTAAGGGCGTAAGTATTCTCTCCTCTCTCCATCATCATCCTCACAACGCCCTCGGGACGTCACGGCTGACAATTTCAACAGGTTCACTCTCACAAGGCCCGCAAGGTCCGTCTCTCGACGACCTTCCACCGCCCGAAGACCCTGATCCTCTCGCGCTCGCCCAAGTACCCCCGCAAGAGCATTCCTCACCAGCCCCGCCTGGATGAGCACCAGGTCATCATCCACCCTCTCAACACCGAGAGCGCGATGAAGAAGATTGAGGAGAACAACACCCTCGTCTTCATTGTCAACATCAAGGCCAACAAGCGCCAGATCAAGGAGGCTCTTAAGAAGCTTTACGATATTGACACCGTCAAGATTAACACCCTTGTCCGGTATGTACTCCCATTGATGCACCACAGCGAATAATAACAAAACTAACGTAATACCCAGCCCTGATGGATCCAAGAAGGCCTTCGCTCGCCTGACCCCAGATGTCGATGCTCTCGACATCGCCGCCACCAAGCTCGCCATCGTCTAAGTACGTAATGCCGGGTTCGGTTGTGGTTTTGCAAGGGATTGGAGGGATTATGATATTTGTTCGGGCATTATCAGGCTGAGGTCTTCTCGTGGCTACGGGGGACTCGATTTAAGCGGGTGTGCTATCGAAGGGCATTGTTACCCAGGCGTTTCTCCGTGGGGGGAATGAATGAACATCAAATTCAAACAACACTTGCAAACCTATATGTATTTTGTATCGTTTGGAAGTGAGGTGATTTGACGACGTGATTTGTTGTTGTATTGAGACCTGTGAACTCTCGTAGACTATCGAATTATGCCCATCATAGTTCTGTTGATTTATTGTGTCTTGACTCGCAAACTCTTGTAGACTGATGCATTATGCTTGATACGCTTCAATCCTCCCCATTCGATCATCAATTCTATTCATCCCAGAGTGGAACATTCCCCATACTCTGCCATAAAAATACACACCCCCATCCCATCCCAACCCTCCCATCCAGCCACATCTATATCAACACACCCTCCCTCCAGCCTCATAATAATACACCCTTTTCCCATCCCCCAATCTCCCAATCCCCTCATCCCTCTCCCCATCTCCCATCCCCAATAGTCTATCCCCTCATCCCCTCAAGCTGCTTAATAACCAAGAAATTCGCATCCAAAAAGCGATCCACACAGTTCCTCGCGCACGTCTCCTCGCTCTTATCCAGCTTCCCGCTCTTGATGCTGCCAGTCACGCACTTGGTCCAGCAGATGTCTGTGAGGTTGTGGACGGCTGTGGTTTCTTATTAGCTTTCTGTTTTGCTGTCTGTGGTTTGGGGCACGGCTGGTGGGCTCGCACTTGGGATGGAGGGAGGCAGGGATGGAGAGGGGAGAAGGGATGTGATGGGATTGATGGGGGGAAGTGAGGCGGAGGGGCAATGGGGAAGGAGGGAAGGTGGGAGACATACACTGCTGCAACTTGCTCTTCTGCGTCTCATTCTGGATGAACTGCTGGAGCTCCTGCTTGTCGCGCTGGGTCAAGCTGTTGACGTCGAATTCTCCGTTGGCGTCCATTGTGATTTGAGGGTTTTTGGTTTTTTTTTGGGTAGGTGGGTTGGTTTGGTTTGGTGGAGGTGTGGTAATTGGCAATTGTCTTGTGGATTGTGAGTTGTGTTTGGGTGGAGGTTCTGGGCGAGGCGCAAATTGTTGGTATGACGGTTCGGTGGTGGTAGAATTATTTGTGTCACGTGATAGTATTATTGGGTTGGCAGGGGGGTCGAGGAGAGCTGAATGGTAAAGCGTACAATTAAATATCACGAAGGTCATCATCACTGGGAAGGCGAAAAAGGTAGATCATATAATCCAATCCATTATTCAAATCAGTTGACTATCTATGGTCTCCAACTATAACCATCTCTTCGATTAAACTCTGGAACAAGACAAGCCTATATATGTAGACCTGGTTCGACAAGTGCAAGATACATCAAACAACCAAGTTATAAGGGGGACACAATGCCCGTCCGCACCAAAGAAAAATTCGCATCGCGTAACATGTAATCCAAAGCTTGCTCGCATTCATGCCGTCGCAAAATCGTAATCGTAGTCATCATATGTTGCATAACTCCCAAAAAGCGACATTGCTCATGCTTTTTCTTATGCCTATGCTCATGCCAACCACAAACACAAAACAGCGCAATATCAGATCAGATGAAGCGCATACGCCTCGCCAACGCGAGCGAGAGCAGGACGAAGATGAACAGCCCAGCGAGGATGGTGAAGAAGGGAATCAGATTATCGCCATCCATGAACGGGACCTTGACGTTCATCCCGAAGAGACCGCACACCAAATTCAGCGGCACCAGAATCGACGCGAGCACTGTGATCTTGCTGAGGACCTTGTTGGAGTTCGTCCCCTGGGTGATATTATCAATCGACAACTGCGCGAGGTAATTGCTGTGCGAGCGACTCAGCATCTTCTCAAAGTGCCCCAAGTTCGACATCATAGTCACGACGTGGTCCTGGATATCGCCGAGGTAGAGACCGATGTCCATGCGCGGGGTGACGTTGTAGTTCTCGTTGCAGCGCTTGGTGAAGCCGCGGAGGACATCGGCTTTGCCGCCGAGGAGCTTCATGAGGGCCATGACGGTCTTGCGGACGTTGCCGATGGTGCGGAGGAAGTCGTGCATGTCGTCGCTGCGGGCGACAAAGACTTGGTCTTCGATGTTGTCGGTTTCGGCTTCGATTTGGTTGATGAGGGGGGCGAAGGAGTCGACGATGTCGTCACTGGGTGGGTTAGTTGGTATTCGATGGTGTTTTAGGTGCTGTGAAAACTTACATGAGCGCGTAGCAAATCCAGTCGCTGCTGAGAGAAACATAGTCCTTCAGAGCTGTGATTCTCTTGCGAACAACTCCGACGTGTCGGTTGGGGGCGAAGCTGAAGCTAAGCGTACCCTCGCGGAAGACGATAACGTAGACATTGAAAGGTTCCAGCTCGGTGGTACCAAGGCCGTCGTCATTGGCAACAGTATTGAACGAGCGGAAGCATGCGAAGTAGTAAGCAGGGAACAGCTCAATCTTCTCGCGAGTCTCTTGTTTCTCGATATCCTCCATTGTCAGGGGATGGATCTGGAAGGCCTTGCAGATGGCTCGGATTTCTTCTTCGGTGGGGTTGCTCAGGTTCAACCACCACACGCCGTCGTCCTCGTTCTCGGGGAGGTAGAAGAGGTTGCGAACATCTTCGCCTGGCATGATCAGGTCACCGAATTCGGCAGCGTGGATGGTAGACTCCCACGCAGACGAGAAGAAGCTGAAGCGGTTCCCATCATAGTGCTCAGTGGCCGGCTTGCCAACCTTCTCGTCGAGAATATCATCCAGTTCCTTCTTCTCCTCAGAGACGGAGACGGAGTCGACGATGGCGGACTTGGAGATGCTCGCGGAAGATCTGAGATCCTTGAAGGCAGTGCGCGGAGGAGGCTGGTTCTTTGGCGGAGTGTGATCACGCTCCTCTTCGGCAATGAAGTTCTCGAGAAAGTCAAAGTCGATGTAGAGCTTTCTCTTGTCGCGCGGGAAATTGGCCGTGGACAGCGGGAAGCAGACATCCTCTGCAGCAGAGCTGTGGATGGAGTCAGCCACGCTGATACCATCCGTCTCATTCGTATATCGTCTGCTGCGTTGGCTGGGCGCCTTGCTAACGCGCGAAGCCGTGCGGTGGAGGGATCGGTCATCGACGCCGAGCTTCTTTTGAGCAGCCTCGACGGAGTGGTCGCGCTCTCGTCTGCGAGCAGCTGCGAAGGCCTTCACCGAGTTTGGCGGCGAAGGGGCTCTAGATTCAACTGTTGGCCTGCGGCTACGCTGGTAGGTTGGTGAGATTCCCTCTCCGTCGTCGATTGCAGTCTCATAGTCGCGGCGAGTATTGGTGCGAGCCAAGGCATCATCGACCCATGCTAGGTCTGTCCCGGATTCGTTCATCGCTTGGGCTCCGTACAAGGTGTCGATAGTGCCTCGTCTGGATCGAATTGGCCTCTGCACCGAGGCCATCTGGTGGCGATGGTCATCAAGCTCAGGCACAGGAGTGCTGTAGCGCGTATCGTCACGGTGCATCTCGTAGAGGTCCTCCTGGTCCGACATATTGGCTGCTTTAGCTGTCTTAATTGTCCTAGTCTCCGGTATTTCTCGTTCTTCCGTCTCTTATCTTCGTATTCTCCCCTATATTCCCCTACTTTCTCTCTCCTTTCTCTCCTTTCCAAGGCGGGTCGCAGCGACCGCCCCTATTGCGTAGGTGACAATGTGAGAGATGTCTCCCCGCACAGGTCGTCCCTGAGCGTCGAATTCGTTTAGGGCGCCAGCTTAATATCGTTCCCTACCCCTTGCGGTAGGACGCTCGAGTTGTCTATTCGTATGCAGAGTTGGTTGTTGGTGTTGTCTTCGCTCGGAAAATCCAATTACGGAGGCTTCTTGTCACCTCCGCAGTAGGCCCAGGACTTTGGGCCGAGGAGCGGACGGATGAAGGAGAACTTGAGGAGTACGAGTCCCGCCAATTTGGTGGTTTTTGATATGGAAGGCTGCCGAGGCGCCGGTAGTCAACTAGAAAGTGCGTTGGAGAGAGCGACGGAACTCAAGCCACCCAGATCAGAATCCCTAGGAGATAGTATGGTGGCGTTGTTTGAAGTGTCGGTGTGGTGGTATGGTAGGTGGTGGCTATTGTCAAACGGACGGTGAAGTTATCGCTGTGTGCGAAGTGTGGAATGACGTATCAGATGCGGTGAAGCTGGATGTTTCTTTGCACGATAAGTAGTTATTTTAACAGCGGTTCAGAAGGACTCTGAGTTGCGGATATGTTGGGGTTTTTGAAGTTGTTGGCTGCGTAACAAAAGTTTTGCAGTGTGGTGGCTATTGTTGTGGTAGTAGGTCAGTGAAGAGGCGGGATGTGGATTGGTTTTGTTCTGGTGAAAGAACTTCGGCAAATGAAGGTCCGGACGGTACACACACGGACACAGCCAAGGTTTTCTTTAAAAGGTGGGTTGTGGTTGGGCGAGGAGGGCTGATAGTGGGGGAACTACGACGGCGAAAGATTAGTAGTTCATAGGTTCATAGTACTCCATAGTACGCTACAGTACGCTACAGTACTTGTATTGGACTTTTTGTTTAGTTCTTCAGGTCCATGATCAGCTATACCTGACTTTTTCTAGGTATAATGGGTAAAATGGGGGTTTAGTGTTGGTTTAGTTGGTTTAGTTGGTATGAGCTAGTGAAAATTGTATGCTACGGCCAGAGTCATCGCTCTAAGCCGCTCCTCTACATCACCCTACAGCGGGGTCGCCGACAGCACTCAGAGGCCTAGAAGACTAGACCATCAGGACCAACGTCAGCCTCTCTCTACGTGTATGTTATGCTATGTACGGCATTTATATCGGACGATGGCATGGAAAAGGTATAGCACACGATACTATAGGAGAGTGTGGCGTCTCCTACATCGGCAGTGACAGTGCATCTACTAGTCTACAGTTAAAAGCCATCGCACTGTCTGTGTTGTGTACTGTAAAACACCATGTGCATGTGTAGAAACTACCCCTCTCCTCCCGCTTGAGGCATTTACCTCATGAGCCAGCCACCAGCCCAGCCCAGCGGTGGGCTGACAATCAAACAGCGGCCGCGGCCAGAACCACCCTCGCCGCCGTATCATACTTACCTAACACATAAACATGGCAATATGGCAATATGGCAATCGAAGAAGCTGCCAATTCTTCCTTGCATTCCCCTGCAGCCAGTGAAACGTGCGTGTTGGGCCTGTAAGAAAGACACTTGGGCCTTGGCTGCCATACTATTGGTAGGACGGGCCGGGAACCTGCTGGTATCCTTCTGTAACTTTTGTAAACTCTACAATAGCTACTTGACCATATCGACCTTTGAGGTCATATCATTCTGTAGGTCGCTCGCTATGGGCCATTACATAGGACATATGGACTGTTCTTACAGTATAATTTGATAATATACTCTTTTACACAGAGCACTCTACTCACTCTAATATGAAATGTTGCCCCACACCCACTCCCTCTCAAACAGTTTCAGAAAGTCGCGCCTGCCACACTCGCGCCAAGACATGTCACGTGCAATCCGTGTGATCGTCCCCATCCAAAGGCCACCACATCAACTTGCCTCTCAGCCTCGTTTGTGGCCTTGTTGATGCAAGGTGCCAACTCTCATCTCGAACCAAGCTAGCACCAACCAAAACCCAAGCCATGGCCGACCAGATCCTCGAGAAGGTTCGCGATCTTGCGGAGGGCCAGATTGTATGTTCCATCCCTATCCTCGTTAACTCCCGGCCGGCCGTCAATTACAGAATGAATGCATGCTAACACACGCCTCAGGACTTCGAGGGCCAAAGACTATCCGAGTTGCTTGCCACAATCGTGCTGGCTGTAGTGGGGGTACGCGTCTTCCGGATCGCTGGTGATGGGTTTGGCTAATTATATTCACGTAGGCTATCGCGTTTGTTATTGGATTCGTTCGCCAAGATATCACACTGGCGCTCTACGTTGGTCTCGCCGGCACCGCCCTCGCGTTCGTCCTCGTCGTCCCGCCGTGGCCCTTCTTCAACCGGAACCCCGTTCCGTGGCTACCAGTGGGAGGTGCAAGGGCAGCGGGCTCGCAGCAGGCGGCGGGAGGGATCGTGGTGGATGGGAAGCATGTCACGACTTGATGGTCTGGGGGAAGTGGGAGGGAGTCAACGGGGTTATAGGCAGGCAAAAACAACAAAATATTTCCACCGCAGCAGCTGCCTTCATTTTTTGATATGTTCTATGCCTAGTACTGATTAAACGCCATGTCATTAGAGTCATTGACGTCTATGATATCCCGTTAGATATCCACGCCGGCCGCGTGCGGGCATCATCAGTTTCGTGCCCCCAAGATTGTATACCACCATCCGTCGTCAGTGTCGAATATGCAGTCCCGGACTGATATATTGCTATCGTGCCACCAGATGCAGGCTCTAGCGACCGTACTTTTGGAACTCCCAGTCTCTGTTGTCCAGGGGGCAGACTTGTCGGGTCTTCAGCCAGCGGGAAATGCAGTGGAAGTGAAATGCGTGCTACGTAGAGTGTTAGATCATATTACCGACCAGTCTTCTGGAGAAACTCACGTTGCAAATACCCCAAGCCACAGTACACTCTTCACTTGTTGCCGATGCTTGATTTGCTTGACATTCTATACCTATTGTGTGTCAGTCGAGAGTGCGGGAGATCCGGTCAAGGCAACATACATAGATCCATGATGTGGTTTCTGCAAATAGCACAGTTGTCGACAACAATATCCCATGCCCACAGAGCGACTGCATTCCACTAGTAATATTTCGTCAGCTTCAAAATCGTAAAATATGTCCCCGCCAGGCCTGCATACCTTCTTCACTTCAAAACGCTTCTTGCCATCTGCCCCTCCATCTCCGGCCGGTCCCTTGGCCTTGGCTCCAGCGGCTCTCTTGACGGGCCCAGCTCCCGAAGTCGATGGTGCGTCGGTCATATCTACGTCTGCCATTGTAGCGTTGAGGTCGAGGTCAAGTTCGAGTTTAAGGCTTTATTTATATGCTGGTATGATGCGACCTTGCGGTCAACTCGAACGAGGTGGTACGGTCGAGTAGATTCGAGTATATGTCAGCCTAGCGTATGAGAGGCGAGATCGTTAAGCTTCAAAGGGTTCAAAGACTCGAAATCTATAGAGTCTCGTTCAAACGATTATGAATGAATAGCCACTGGACCCTCGAATATCGTTCTCGAATACCGTGGTTCGTCCGGATAAGGCTGGAATCCCAGGACGATTAGACGCCGATGGAATATCCCGCGCCCTGTTTCCGTCTCCCAAACGAGTTTAGCGCAGCCTCTCCATTGTGGGCGACTGTCGGCGACCAGACGAGTATGAGTTACCTTGACGTCGACCACTTTGTTAGTCGTCGTTCACCTCTTGACACTCAACCTCCAACACATTCACCACCATTACCTACCGCAGTCGAAGAAATGACCATCTCACTTTCACTTTTATTTCCTCACCTATACACAAACAAATCTTCGACCCAACAACGCCCGACCGTCCGCAACTCACGACCTTCGATACATAAACCGCCACCAACGAAGTGCCGCTAAGCCTCAGGAGCCTTGCCCCCAATACGTCTCTGTCAGTGACTGTCCGACTGTCCTGCTAGGACCGTTCCTATCGTCTACATCGTCTATATCAAGTACTCTTCACCTCCTTCGACTGCGTCAGAGACCGCTTATTTATCAGGCCCAGCATGTCGAGTTTGACCCCGCAGATGGCCCGTCGCCATCGCCACAACCAGAGTGCCGACGTCTCGTCATCTGGAGAGGCACCTCGCAATCCACAAAGCCCTCACTTCTACAACAATCAAGTCCATGCAGACAACTCACGCTCTTCGACAAACTACGGACAACCAACTACCCCGCCCAGAACGCCGCAGAAGGCCCCAAACGGCAAGTCCGACAAGACTCCAGGGGCCAATATGGGTCCTGGCAGTGCGAAACCTAAATCTAGAGGCAATAACCGTGCAAAGAACACTGCAGTCACTCCCGCTGCCGCGAGGGCGAAGCCGATCCAACCTACTGGGCACCCGTCGTCAGTGTCTAAACCCATCTCAACACCGAATGCGGCGGCTTATGCGGGCCCAACCTTCCACGCCTCCCCAGCACCATCAGCTTTGCCTATGCCTAGCTTCTTCTCCAAGTCGGTTCCTGAATCACCAAGCATCAAGATTTCCGATTCGAGGGCCGACGAGACCAATTCCAGCTCCAGTGACTCATCACCCCCTCCTATTATCAAGGCTCGGATCGCTGCACAAGGTCAAAAGGAGTCTCCATTAGACTTCTTCTTCAACGCAGATAGGGAAGAGAAGGCTAGAGCTCGCAGTGCCAATTCAGCTGTGGGACCATTTCAGCCTCCAGCTGGTCCACCGCCAAATGACTATAGAACACCTGCCGCGAATAACCAAGGTCGCAACAACAACCCCAAATTTCAAGGTGGCTCCGCTAGTAGCATGTTTGCTATGGAATTAGATGGCACTCCTGGGAAGCCATACGGCCCCGCCTTCTCCACGCCTTACAGCGAGCGAATCAACGCTGCGCGATCAACTCCATCTCTTGTTAATTCACCATCTGCAAGTACATCTGATCAGCAAAAGACCACGGACCGCTCAGAAGCTCTGAAATCATTTTTATTCTCCGGCCAAAAGCCGCCAGCATACGCGAATGGTCGTGTACCTGAACCCCCTTTTCCAGGGCAGCAATCGCCGACTCCCAACCGCACGGCCGTTCACCAAACTTCCCCATCTGGGCCCCGGAACAATTCATATTCTTCTCCCCAGCAGCATCGCCAGAACGGGTTCCCTTATATCAACGATGGCTCCGCATACGGCAGCGCAACCAGGAATACCCCTCGCACTTCCGGGCTTCGTCAAGAAGTTACGCCCACTAAGACGCCTCCGGAGAGGATGGATAACTCGATCTTCCAGAACTCCCCGTCATATAATTTCAAAGAGAACTCCGCTCGCCGCCAAGTCGCAGGCAGCAACCTCGTCTTTAACAACCAGGCACCACCGCCTCCCAACGCGGCCGCGTCACCATCTGTATCTACACCATCATCGCACATCAATAACTCGGACATACGAACCATGGAGGACAGCCTCCGCCGCATCCTCAAACTGGAACCCTCAGCTTCAGGCTCGGGGGTCCCGGTCGCATCTGCGTCAAGCCCGCATTATTAGAACGTGTGTGTGCTGTGCAGTCGGCTCCTGTTTTCTGCGGGTGGGGGCCCAATAGGCAGGCGTTTTTTTATGGAATCAAACTTACTTACTTACTTTGCATGTCGAACCACGATCATATGATAGAGAAGGGGTGGGCGGATTGGGTGCGAGGTGGGGGGGGTGGGATTTCCATTTCACATCGGCGGGCGGCGGGCGTTTCTTCAGACCTCTTGTGTTTTATTTAACATCTGTGTCTTGTTAGCATCATGAGGGGACCTTCCGCTTTTCCTGTTTTCTGGGGCTGCTGCTGTTGTTGCTGCGCCCTCGACAGCCTGCTTGCGTTACTGTGGATATTACAGTTCATGATTTTCTTCGGGTTTTAGCTCGTTTTTCGAGCCAGCGATAGCGGCATGGGCAGGGCATATACAATATATATGTCTAGCGGCTGGTTTTTGCTTTTTCTTTTTTCAATCTTTAGCTTTGGGTTGGGATGTTCAGAGGGTGGGAGGCTCTTTTATGAGGTTCGGTGGGAGGGGAGGAGGTATTATTTGCGGTCATGGGGCGGGACGGAAGAGATACACAGCACATTCTGCGAGAGATGGTTTTCTTTAGTTGTTGCGAAGGGTTACACGTGGGGTGGGAGGTACAGGAAGGGCAGTGGGAAGGGAAGGAAAGGAAGGGGTAGAGGGTGGGGTGTGAGACTATACCAAGGTTTCGACAGCGAGATGGATAGGGGAGGAGGGAGAGAGAAAATCATTAAAAAAACAATTGGGGAGATAAAGAATCTGTGGCAGCCTGGTTACGGAGAAGGCGGCTTATTAATATCAATTACTTTATCCTTCCATGCTTTGAGTTCTGTGTGCTGTGATGAAGGGGGTATCATTGCGATTGTGATGTTAGGTCATAGAATACATGGGTAAAGTTTCCCTCCTCATGCTCGCTTCGTAAATTTATCATGGAGAGTAACTAGATAGTGTTGTTAGAGCGTTTTGGGCTTGAACGAGGATTTGTCTTTGTTGGTAACTGGATACTGCTGTCAGAGTGATTTTGCTCTGAACGGGAATTAAACCATCACAGTAACTCAACACCAGCTCCACAGAGGATGAACTGTGGCAAGCATTTCTTCTCAATAGCAACTCGCTAGTATTGTTGGAATCAGTAGGTTCTAGTGGTATGGTATTCCCCTTCAGTAACTGAATACTGTCAATGAAATCGACAGTTGCTAACATAATAAATTTATATCATAGCAATTTATAGCTATCTCAAAGAAATCCACATCATAGAGTGAATCAACTTGTTTGATTCAAGATAACGCTACAATTTTATGCCCGCTGCTCACCACAGCCAACAAGCCCGGTATCTATGGCCCAAAACTCCACATCCCATCAAACTCCACCAATGCAATACCCAAAGACCATCCCAAATGCTAACACACGTACAACACCCCCGCATCACCTCCCCTCCGCCCCACCCAACGGCGGCGCCAGCACCGGCGCTCCCGGCGGCACCTCAATCACCCCCGCCGTCTCCTCCGCCTCATCCCTCCTCCCCTCAATCAACCTCCTCCACCACCCCGGCGGATCAAGCGGCTTATACCCTCCATGTAGCGGGGGATACACATCCGTAAAAAAGTACCACACATGCCCCACCACCACACCCATAATCTCATCCTTCGGCACCGTTCCATGCAGCACGAAACTAAACCCCATCAACACCCACGGCAGATACGGCGCCGTGAACACCAGCAGTCCCAGGAACGAGAGCCGCGTATCCGGGTTCCGCCGCGACCAGATGTAGACGAGTGTGCTTGACAGCGGGTGCCCGAGGAAGGGGATGGCGACGAAGGGGGAGAGGGCGATGAGGCACACGCAGGAGTAGAGGAGGAGCCAGGAGAAGTGGGCGGGGGAGCGGCCGGAGGATTCTTCGAGGAGCCGGGAGTAGCGCTGCATGAAGAAGACGTGGAAGACGAGGTCGAGGGAGAGGGGGCCGAAGTAGAGGAAGTTGGTTAGGAGGCGCCAGAGCTATGGGAGGGGGGGTTAGTCTGGTGTGTTTGCTGAGGGGGTGGGCGGAGGGGGGGGAGGGAGCGTACTTGGTGCTTGTAGAAGACGGCGCGGTAGCTGTAGAAGAGCTTGAGTGGGTTGACGATGTCGCATTGGACGAGGACGCTCGTGAGGACTGTCGCGGTGGTCCAGAGGCGCGTGCAGACGGGCATTTCCCAGAACCATGCTTCGAGGGGGAACCCGGCCTGTCCGCCGAGTCCGCCATCCCCGCCACCCATCATTTGGTCCATGTTGGGCGGTGTTGACTGATAAGTGGCGCGATATCGGGGGTTACAGCTTCGGTTATTGATATTTTGTGGGTGCTGTTGATCAGCAGAGCATTTGGCGTAATGATCGCGGGGTGGTTTTAAGATATATCGTGTGTGTGTCCTTTGTTAGGTTGTGTTTGTTCGTGGAAAGTGGTGGTGGAGGCTCAATCTCATAGAGCTGTCCTTTATCTGGCGTCAACGAGATAGTGGCGTTTGGTCACTGTGGATGATGGGGTACCGGGAAGCACAGCCACAGGGACGGACACACTGCATATTGATCCCTGTCATGTGGGGCGGGCGCCATGGACATTGGAAATCCACTTCACACGAAATCGCGTCAATCAACACAACGAAACCCAACTTTTGTCTCCAATTTCGCGATCCCACCACCACCACACTACGTGACACTGTTCCGAGGTATAACTTGAGTTCGCGCACACTTCATCTACGATAATCGCAATAAAAACACTCAAAACTCGCCTCATTGCCGCATTTACCAACGCGTTTTCTGCGCCCAACCTCCCCATTTTCCAAGAGCCTGCGAAGCTCACATCGCGATCCCTCAACAGCTCCTCTACGACCTCACAAACCGCAAACCACATCCACAATGCCTCAAAAGGTCGCGCGGCGCGAGCCCCACCCCTCCAGCAGTGGGGGGATCCGCAAATCCTACAGCGGCAAAACCACCACCAAAACCACCGCCTCCAAGCGCCTCTCCTACAGCGCCGTCGAGCCCGGCGACCCCGTCCCGCATCGGAAAAAGCACCGCTACCGCCCCGGCACCGTCGCATTACAAGAAATCCGAAAATACCAACGCACGACCGACCTCCTGATGCTGAAGCTTCCCTTTTCGCGACTAGTGAGGGAGATCGCGATGACGCTCGTGCCGAGGAATCAGGAGCTGAGGTGGCAGAGTCAGGCGATTCAGGCGTTGCAGGAGGCGGCGGAGGCGTTTTTGGTGCATTTGTTTGAGGATACGAATTTGTGTGCTATTCATGCGAAGAGGGTGACTATTCAGCCGAAGGATTTGCAGTTGGCGAGGAGGGTGAGGGGGATGTGGGGGGGGTTGGGTTAGGGTGAGGGGTGAAGAGAGGGAGGGTTCGATGTATATGTTTGGGTGGAGTTCTGTATTATTGGGAGTTGGGACTATTGTATTTTGGCGCTGTTTGGACTGGGTTGCTTGAGGGATGGCTTATATGGGGCTGCTGGGTAATATGCCTGGGCTTGTCAAAATACAACAATGTTAATATCGCCCATCAGATGTTCAGAAGACACTTGAGTTGAGGTTGAAGCCTTAATACTTCGCTGTGACCACCAATAAGCTACACGATCCATTGCACAACCCCCATTACCGCTGAGTGGCGTCCCAAAGCTTCCCGCGCTTATCCCTTCGCTCCCTTAAAATGCAGCACCGCCGACGAGGCGGCTATGTCCAAAAAAATCCAACAGGCTTCTTAAATCGCCTTCCCCATCCATTCCCTTTGCAATACAATATACTCTTCCAATTACTCCGTCCCATCGAATCCCTGTCTTCAATCATCGCTAACCTCGAAATCGAACACACCGAGTTTAGCTGTAAGTTCCGAGAGCGACCTCTCTCGTTTATGCGACTTTGCCACAGGGCTACCATCAGCCCTCGGGTTATCATCCATGGACCTTTTGTCAAAATATCCGTCTGTATGGCCGACTCTCTCGAACCTAGGTGTGGTGTTTCGCATAACGGCATCCATAATAATCGAATCACTCCCAGCGGTCGTCGGCCGCATAAGCTTGCTCATTTCCGCATCATCTTCATACAAGCTCCTCGTTTCCAGACCCTGTGCAATATTTAAGTTCCTCTGCAATAGCTCCAGGAGACGGTCTTTCTGCTTCGCCCATCTCGAATTTAGGATTTGTATTGCCTGGTCAATATCCTGCGCCGTGGGTATGGGATTATCCTTCTCCTTCATATGGACTCCAAGTGTAGTCAGCGTTTTACGAACAGCGTGTTTCGCTCCACTTTCTCCTTTGGCGGCACTATGAGTATCGGAGATGATTTGTCTCATGCGTTTGACAGCTTCATTCTGGTCATCTTGCATGAGGGGCAAACTGAGGACCGTAAAATTCTTGGCAAGAGCATTGACAAGAACCGTGAAACCCTGGAGATTGATATTGTTGTGCTCGCAATATATATGGGTGATCGTATCGTTGCCTTCGATGACCGAAGAAAGTGTGTTGGCGCCTTCGAGGCCGAGGTTTTGGTATTCCAGTTTGAGAACTTTGAGGGCGTTGTTCTTCTTCAACCCCGTCAGAGCATGGTTAAGCCCAATCCCAAAGCGCGCTATCTCAAGATGCGCATATTCTCCAGAGATATCCAGCTCCTCAAGTGTAGAATTTTCTTCGAATACACGTTGAAGAGCAATGCATGTATCCTCTCCAGCATCGTATGGAAGCGAGGCCTTGGAAATGTCCAAGCATTTTATCGTAGTATTTTCCCTCAATGCCTCCAGAAGTTGTCTGAAGTGAGCTTCCGATTGGTATTCCACCATTCGCATGGTGACATGGGATGGTGTTAGGCAATCTTTGATAGCTGAGGCAATATCACTGTTGCCTTTCTCAAGTCTATTTGCACTGATGTGCAGCTGCATGTCTCTTCCTTCTCCTGGCACATGGCACATAGTCCGCATGAGAACAGCCACTTGGGTGCCAGTGAGATTGCACTGATCCATTTGCAGCAAGTGAAGAGAGTCTGACATATCGCTATGGAGATAGGTTGATATCGCATCGAGGGTCTGGTCATTTATCTAGAATAGTTAGGAAGTGTGTTATCGGATAGTGGATTATACTGGCTACTTACTGGAACACCCGTCAAGACGAGCTCCTGAAGCTTCCAGGCCAACATAACCTCGGCAGCTATCAGGGGCTCGTCTCCAGACGTGCTGGTCACCCGTGATAGGTCCAGCTTTCTAATTTGGGAGAATCGACTCATAGTAATGGGGAAATCAGCCAGGTTCAAGCGCCCCGGGTTGTCAGCTATGTTGATACACTCCAATGTTGCGTTTTGCTTCTCTAAATTGTTCAAGAAAACTTGAAGGCCACGGTCAGTCAGTCCACATCGTGCGACCTCGAACGACCTGAAATGGCAGAGTCTCTCGTGCAATGCGGGAGCGATCTCTTCCAGATCGGTCTCACCAAGTTCAATGCCACTAAAGACTATCCAGTCCACATTTGTCAGTTGTGCTCGGCATAGGGGTAAAATCCCAGCTGCAATTTCACATCCAGGATCTTTAGGTGCTCCTTCATCTTCCTCGTATGTATCTCGTGGCCGTCTCCTCGGGAGAGTATCACCGAAGTTCATCCTCCGCGTTTTATATGTTTTCAAGGCCAAAGCCTGCACTTCCTGGTAAAGCAAGGACCTTCCATCAGGGACTATATCAAAGTACTTCTTGATCGGAATCCCTGACCGAGACTTGAGAGCAATATGATCCTTCCCGTACTCGTCGACTGTTCCATGAAGACATTCTAGATCTATCCCAGCGAAGGACATTGATCTGAACGACTCATTATACCGCAATGCTCGTAATATTGCCAGAAGCTCATGTGTGCTGTATCGTCTTGAATCAGACGGCGGCAAGAGGAGGAACTCTGGTGAGTCTTCGACCTCATAACCAATTGTATACCTAATATTGCTAGGATTGCAGCCATAAGCAAGACAGTATGCGATCAACGTTCTATCAAACGCTCCATTGTCCTCGGTGGGGCCAAAATCGACATTCGAATCATCGAGCACTTCTTTTGGCCCACTATACAGGAATGTATAGTCCAGCCACTGCGGTTTGAGGTAGAGTATGGATCTGAAGATATCACGTCCAATATCCGGGCCCTGGGACGCTGCCAAGGAAATAGTAACCGCTTTCTCAAGTGGAATGCGGAACCCCAGCTCCAAGGTATCATCGCTGTTGTTTATTTCCATAGTCACCAGTGAAACCAAACCGTAGCTGTTTTTATTTGCCTTGACGTTCATAGGACGTGATGGAGACTCGTGGAAATCCGGCAGGGAAATCAAATGCAGCAGGTTGATACCTATAACAAGATAGCATGCAGTCGAGCTCAGCTTGGAAAAGTCCTCGGAGGATTTCCCAGGTGCTTTGTTAGCTGGCCGACGGACCACTCGGTATATCTTGAAGTAGTTCTCGTCATAGTCTTGCGACGCTTCAAGTAGGCGTCGGATGTAGCTTATCGTCCGCGAAGGGAATGGCTCGTCTGCCATCAGCTTCGATTTCAGAGCAGCGGCTCGGATAGAGGTGTGCCATAGGTCTGCTTCTCGGGGGTCTTGGAGCATAAGCTGGATGGAGCCGACACTACTTGTTGCCTCGTCCAGGTATACGACTTCCGTTATGAAGTACGGCCTGCCGCCTTCAACCCTATATGCAGCCACAATCTGGTTCAGGAGAATCCCATTGTCTCCTTCGCTGCTTGACCTTGAGTTCAAGGACTGGATCTCATGTAACGATCCGATCGAAGCCGTCGACGAGTGCCTCGTCCCAGAGTACCGTCTGTTTGCCCTTGATATCGTTGGGAACGCCTCCAGCGCTCTGGAAAGACTCTTGAATCTTATCAAGTGAGTATCTGTTAGGGCAAGATATTCTTTCTTCTTCCGAAACAAACCAATGGTCGTCTGCACCTGCCCATGATACAGCAACTGCTGCCCGTCTTTGTGAAATGCAAAGCCCACCTCTTCAGATGAGATATCAATAGAAGACTTCTCCATAGCCTCACTACTCGCCACGGAGGACTCATCCACAGATAAAATCGATTTCCTTCCAAGAGACCCAAATGTCGAACCAGGTCTATACCTGTGCAGACGTTGCCGAGTTGAGGATGAAATCTGTGTTCCCCCACTCACCAAAGCCGGCGAACCATCTAGCTGTGAATCACGACCCATAGGAGAGCCCTGGCGTGGTGCAGGTGAATGGCTCGTGAACCTCTTGCGCTCCGCCGGTTTAGTGTCATCTTTTTGCTTCGTGATCAGCGGCGTAAGAGAGGACAGTTTCGCCCTTGAGAACCGATTTGAGGAAGTCTGTGTGCCATTGCTGCCCCCTGAACTGGATACCATTGTTATATTAGGTTGGCATTAAGAGGTCTTATAATCTAGGGGTGGGCCAGTCCCTCAAGGGTGTGATGTTGCAACCAGTATACGGTCGGGCTGTCAAGAGACATGCAATCCCTATACTCTTTCCCCCATACCATACATTCAGAAGGCGATGTAATCCAGGAGGAAGTCTAGAGGGTAGGGAGCTCCAGACAGTTGGGCGACCAGTTGGCGTACAGCCTTGTAGCCACGGTTCTCTGTGTCACTGGTGGCGTTGCACTGTGAGCCAAAGCTGGAGTCAGGGCAAAGCTCAAGCACAAACAACTATGACTCTTTTGCAGTGTCAGATCCAGATAACCTCAATCCGTTTCGTTTCAGATGGGGATTGACCAAACGTCAAGTTCTGCTCAGCTTTCGCGTCCCGAAATCAACAGACGGTACCGGCGTTCACCCGTCGTGGGTCTCTCTCTGTCCGTGTCCAGGCTTAAACCCACAATAGCTTAAGCAAGGGGAAATCACACACAACAAGAGTACCAGAGCTCAGTATATAATTGAATAAAGGGATAACAAAGGGCCTGCCATAGGGTTGAATATCACAAATCACAGGAAAAGAGTACGAGGCATTTTTAGGGCGTAGTATGGAGAAGAGGAGGCGTAGCTCGTATTTTTATGCCGTTCCGTTTGACCTTGGTGGGATGCGGAGATCTACGAGTGGGCCGGCACATGCAGTAGGTTGATGGCCGATAAGATTTCAGCTGCTGTGTACCTTGAACGGCAGGGGCTTGCACATCAATAGCATCATCGATCACGTGATGGGTGGTATTTTTAGATGCTGCAGTCTAACGGACAGTGCGGACAAGGCGGACAGTGGTCGTGTTCAACAAGATTTGCAATGGCTTGTTTCAGGGGTTCATGAGAAGAAATTAGACCTCGTGTTTCATGAATACAGTCAATATAAAAGTCCGGCGCACAGTTCTTCGTCGCATAGCCACATTCATTCCGGCGCCTTGGCAAATTATCCAAGAGCGGCCCAGACTCTCAACATATCCACACTCGCCACAGTCTTCACTTTTACGTCAGATATTAACATATAATATTTCTCTCGCGTTCTGATCTAATGCTCCATATTCTCCTGCTGACGTATAACTCCACCCATGCGCCAAACCACACCACACCGTCCTATGCCGCAGATAACACCTGGCCATCAATATGCATAGAAAGCGCCTCCTAGTATGACGATAAAGGTCCGCCTATCTTGCCGATATAATTTGTGCGCCTTAAAATAAATAAAAAGAAAGGGAATATTCCTCCGTAAAACTCGGGTCCATGGTGGTGGCCTGAGAATAGTCGATCGTACGACATGTACGGAGGATCGAGTTGTTGTTGCGGTTGATCGAGTATATAATATAAGTTCCTAAGTTGCAGTCGCCAAGTGCTCCATTTACTCCTTCTTGACAACGGCCGGGTCCTCATCACTATCCTCGAACTCCTGGTCTCCATCTGCGTCCTCATCCTCGTCAAAGTCATCGTTCATCTCAGCGTCCTCTCCCGAGCTGTCGCTGCCTCCAAAGTCGTCCTCGCCATCGCTCTCATTCCAGAAGCCATCATCATCATTGAACTTCTGCGGCGGAGCATCCACCAAGGTTGTGGGAAGAACGAAACCCTCCGGGATATCAGTCTTGCTCTTCTCAACATCCCCATGAGCCTTAGCGATGTAGGCTGCACGATCATTGCGGTATAGCACGCCAGCGTCGACATTGGCCGGTGACGAGACCTCGGGATCATCCATGAGCAACAGGATAGAGCGGAGAACGGACTCGACGCTCTGCACTGATGTCCAACGTTCTGTGGCCGACTCTCCAGACATCTCGTCTTCTCCGGGGGGGTGAAGAATCGATATGCAGATTCTTCCGTCGGGGTAGATGTTCGGGTGGTAGATTGGACGCAGGAATTTGAAAGAGGGCGGGCTCATGGGGTAGTTCGAAGGGAAGGACATCTGAGCCTGTTGTGAAGTTGTTAGCTGACGCTCATAATCGGATGTTCATGTGTGATGTTGCATACCTTGAAGTAACCGCCGTCGTAGTAACTGTCCGAGTTCACGACCATGAGGCCAACCGTCCATTTGAAGATGTTTGATCCACCGCAGGGCTTCAAGGAGTGTCAGCATATTGTTCCACGGCCAGAGAATCAGGGATCCGTACCTCCACAGTCAACCATTTCTCCTTCTGGAGACCCTGCAATTCATTCATGAGGCGTGTCTTTGCCATCTTGAGCGCTGAAAACGGCGAGGATGAAGTCTCGCTGAAAGTATAGTCGAGTTTATGACAATGTCAAATCCGTTCGCCGAATGAAAGGTCGAGTCCTGTCGTAGAAGAATCCGCCACCAAAGTGGCACCCAGGTGAATGTGTCGGTTGATCTGTCGAAAGCGGATCAAGGGTCCAAGTCAGATCAGATCAGGTTGTCTCTTTTGTAAGAGCAACTAGCGAGTGAAAGAGTGACAGGCGAGGGCAGAAATTCAGGTCGGATATTGTGAGAATTGAAAAAAAGACTGTTAAACACAAAAGAAGTTGTTCTCGGAGGATCTGGAATCAGCAAGGCTACGTCGAGTGGTCTGTGGCTGGTGCCCGAAACTGCTGACTATGCGTGCCGCGACCAGCCTGATTATCGCTATCGGTGGGGCCGAGTACCGATGGCCTCGCCTCATCAAACAGGACAAACAACCCCCTTATACCCCTCAAATCAACAAACGTCAGCCTTGCCAAGGCACTCTGTAAATTATAACAGATTCTAGAAGTTCCTGGGCTATTTCACAGTTCATTTACTCAAAATCAATACAAACTCATCAAATAATTACATCCTATTCCTGAAGCAAATACATGCAGTATGAAGTTTCTTCTCCGATACTTCAACGCCCTAAAGAATGCGGCCCGCTCAGATCCTGACCAATAAAAACGCCACCGCCACCCTCTCCTGACAACGTTTTGCGCCCTAAAATGATGTATAATCCCAATCAAACCATTAAGCCCCGGTTACATAACCATGTTCTCCTTTCTGTCCTTTGCCCTTCGCTTCTCTGCATTCCTCAGATCCAGTCGTGCCTTCGCTGCTGCTGCCCTCTCTGGGTCCAGTGTTGTCCTTGATCTCGTGCTTGCCATACTTGACATTCTACTCGGTCCCAAGTTGCCTGGTCTGACTCCCTCCAAGTGTGCAATGGATCGCGGGCGAACTGTAGCTGGTACAAAAGTTTCATGTGCGGTGATGTCCATGGTTGGTGGGAGTTCTGGCACAGCTTGCTTCTGAGAAGGCGTTCGTCGCAACCCATGGCCTGAAAATGGTCCTGGAAGTGGATGGTCTTTCTTGGAGGAGTCCACAGCCAGTTTCGCGAATCGTTCACGTAAACTGAAATCCGATGCTGGCGGGAGAGTTTCTGGCGTGTGCGAGGCACTCTTATTGCTCCCAATCTCCCCAAGTGCATCAGACTTTGACCTCTGATGTTTTGATCCGTCAAGAGATGTTTGGGCACGCGCCGTCGCTGACCTTCTTCGTTGCAGCGTAGAGTCGATAATCAGCTTTTCACGATCCTGTGGATCTTCGTAGATTTCGTACGGCTTGCTAGCTTCTTGTTCCGTCCTGCGCGTATTCCGTACCTGAGGCATTACGTCCTGTCCTGTCATCACGTTCGCATCTTGTGAAGTCGATTTGAACTGAGTCTTGGTTGGCCTGAGGTCTCCACCGGTCAAATCAGCGGCACGTTTGTCCCCAGTTCCCTTTTCTGACACCAGAGGGCTTCGTTCAACTCTCAACGCAGCAAGTTTCTCTTTCAGGGCAGCCATCTCCTTTTTCAACTCTGAAACTTGGTCGTGGCGCTTCTTGAGGAGATGTTCCGCGTCTCCGCGTTGTGCTTTCGCCGATTCTTTAAGGTTGTCGTACTTAGTTTGAAGACCTTGTAGTAATTGTGCTCGATCATGGCTCATCGATTCTGAAGCTTGCCGGCGTTTCTCACTTTGGTTGAGTTTCTCGTTTACCTTCTCCAGGTCCCGAGACAATTTAGTATTTTCGTCACGGAGCTTAGATGCCTCCCTTTGCGACGTAGAAAGATCCAGTCGCAGGCGTTGTAGTTCGCTCTTTAGGTCGCCTGAGGGCTTCTTAATCTCTCCATTTTCACCTTCTTGTTGTTGATCTCGGTCCCTCAGTACATCCCTAAACTCGTCGACTTGGCTTCGATACTGGACCGCAAGCGCAGTCTGCCTAGCAAGGTTCTTCATCATAGTAGGCGAGTCGTCTTCGATGCCATTCAAGCATCCGTCGGCAATTTGAGCAACGAGTTCAGCAATCCTATCTTCCATCTGCACTGCCCTTTTCTGTGCTTCCTTGAGCTTGCTTCCGAGATCAATCGCCTCTTCGTCCTTCTTCTTGGCGTATGATTTGGCCATTTGCTTGTACTTTACAAGCTTTGTCATCTGAGCCCTCGCATCCTCGTTGTATTTCTCATACTCTGATTTCCAGTAGCGGCCCGACTGCGAATGTGGCTCGTTGAGATCGGTAGTCACGTCACCGTCGAAGTCGTCCATATCTCTCGAGTAGGGCCTGGGTTGATCCTCGTCCCGTTGTGAGCTTTCCAGTATTTGGGGCGCTGTTAGACCTGTCTTTATATCCAACTCCAGCAGCGATTGCGGTGTATCAAGAACGGAATTGTGCGTTTTCGACCCCTCCGTTCTCCTCCTCTTTGTATCCCTCACGTTCTCCAGGGTCTTTGTCAGTGCAGTTCGCCTCAGCGATCTCCCATCTTGCTTAGCAGCAGCCCCATTCACAAAAGGACTGGGGAATTTCCCTGGGCATTCATCTGGGATGCCACTGGTGCTGTTTGGTTTCGCCTCCTTGTCTTTGACGGTTGCGCCAAACGAGACTGATTTCCGACTCCTCGCTGTTCCTGGTGTCATCAGAATTCCTTTCGACGGGCTCGATATATCAGTCCTCAGATTTTGTTTTGGGGCCGGCATGTTTGTTGACTTGGCAATTTGTTCAAAGTAGGTGTCGTCGCTGGCTGGTGCAGGAGTGCCAAAGAGGGCACTTTTGAATGCTCTCGCTGCAAATACTGGGGCTGGAGTTTCGGGCGGTTCCTGGCCGTCTATTGGGGGGTTTTGTCAGTTTGTTCGCTTGTTGTGAAAGGAATGGGCGAGTTTCTTTGTGACATACCCTCTCGACGCGTCTCCTCGCCGCTTTTTCCCAGCCACCAACCAAGCATATTTCGCGTATAAATTGTTTCTCTGTGTTAGGATTGGAAGGAGTAAATCATAGCCAAGGCAATTTGAGGGGTTGAGGGGCGAAGTGGTGGTGTTTTCTCAAATCGTCGTCGGTTTTGGCATCTTTTGTTTACTCTCGTGAACGGACAGGGATTGAGTTGGGAAGTCGCGGGTCGGGCCACACTAGCGCAAGGCACAATGGTAGCCTTGTGGGTGACAGCTCAGCCTCGTCTAGGCGTATAAATACTATGGTTCTAGAAATTTACTACAACGAAGACTTGTTTAAATTCTGATGAAGTGAAACGTTATTCCTTTCTATGTTTCCCTATAAGGGCTTTGCTGGCATCTTAGTAGCGATGAAATCATAGCAATTTAAATACATTCCATCCTAGATTATAAATATACATTCTTTAATTCATTTACTCACTTAAACCTATAAAATTCCTTAGGAAATCATAGTAATATCAGTCGCGGCGTTCACCCGTCGCGGGTTTGGTGCCCACATGCTCGGGAAAGGCGCGCGCACACTACCTGTCGCTGCCTTCGAGCTGTATAAATTAGCAGCGCCTTGTCCAGCTGTCTCCCTCCCGTTTACCTAACATTTCTCGCACCTGATACGCCGTCATTATGTGGCGCTTAGCTCGGCGCTTACCTCCCCGCCTGTACCAATGGCGCGCCATTGAACGGATCCTCCAGGCCAGCCTCGCTGTAGGTGAAAACCCATATTGGCACATAAGCACTTCTTCGAACCGCAATCTGAGACACCTATCTGCGAAATTAGTGTTCAATGGGGATTGGCTGGTCGTAAGCGCCGAAGGATCAAACCCTCCTCAGGTACAGATTCAGCTCCTCTCAAGGAAACTGCTCTCCCCTCCTTAAAATGCTCTACATATCCTTCACTCCACAATTAATTGAACAACAATTCTCGCCATTCCGAGATGAGTTCGGCTAGTTCACCTCTGTCTGCACCGGTTTCTCTTCGCGCCGTCGTCCTTCTCTTGTGCCTGTTGTCCCAAGTCCCATTTGCGCAATCTACGATATGCTATGATGTGACAGGCCTCCAGAGCGAAGTGTTCTTCCCATGTGAACCGGATGCCGAAGTCAGCTCCTGTTGCTACGCAGGCGATATCTGCTTCAGCAATGGACTTTGCTCTCCTAGTGCAGCCACGAAAGCCAAGCATCCTAAGGATTTCTATGTAACCCCATTTTTCTGGAATGCTTGCTCTGATCCAACATTTCAAGACCCCAAGTGCTTCTCAGGATGCTTTAATGGTAAGCACATCTATATTTCAGTTATCATAGTCCTCCATAGATGTTGTAGTCGACAAATGCTAATTGTAAAATAGTTCCTGGAAATGGCGTCAAAAGTTGCCCAGAAGCTGGCCCAAATGCATATTGCTGCTTTGGGTACTCTGGATGCGACTGTACCGACCCTAACCAGGTTGTCACCGCCCGAGCTGGCTCTATTGTTACTACAATAGATCCCAGCGCAACGTACACAAAGAGCACGGCCTCAAGCATTCATACCTCTTCGTCGACTTCTAACACTCATACGCTCTCATCGAAATCCAGCACCCATGCCCCTTCGTCGACCTCAACATCTGAAGATTCAACGGCAACAACCACTGAGCCAAAATCCGTCACGCCTACAAATACATCGCAAGACCAGGAAACTAGCACTCCTACAAATGCTTCGCAGGACCAAGGAAGCAGCACGCCAACAAATGCTTTGCAGGATCAAGGAAGCAAAAGCTCCGCACTCCCAATTGGCGTTGGAGTTGGAGTTGGTGGGGCAGTTTTAATAGCGGTTGCCGCGGCCATAGCAATCATTTTACTACGACGCCGAAGGCAAAAGGCGCCCTACTTGGGACTTCAACTAAAGTACGAGTACGAGACGAAGCCCGATGAGGCACATTACGAAATGATGACAACCTATAATGCCGCTGAGCTATCTAATGCAAACCCAGTACATGAGTTACCGGCTCGCAGATGATCGGAATTACGGAGTTGCAGGTTAGGCGCACTGGGAAGGTTGGGTTGGATGTAATGAGAGTAGACGATGGACTCTGCGAGGTGATTTTGCTCCTCAACTAATGCATATGATAATGATGACGAATCAAGGGGAGCCAGCCAAGCCCATGGCCGCGGCGAGTGGGAAAGGAGTACATATGTTTAACTACCTAGTTGACAATCTTAGAAATGGGAAATAGAAGACCATATCAACGTTGATACCACGTTTATCAGCAACTATTATAGCGCTGCATCTTGGCAAGAAGTCCATCTAGATAACTCAAGGACAGAAGATGCCCGAACTACGACCGCCCGACAGATCATCATGGAGTCTAGATAATAGTGAAGAAGTTTTATTAATTGTTTTCTCGTCTACTCCGGACTGCCAGTAGAGTTGAAGTAGGAGTACACTGAGGCGGCACCCCCCGAAACCACCCCAAAGACCTGCGCCATCCCATTAACAGCAGCAGTCCCATATCCTCCCATCCCAGCGCTCTGCAAATACGCAAATGCGGTACGAGCTCCGACAATTCCTATCTTTGAGTGAATCCAAGCCGCGACCGAGCCTAAAGCGATTTAAACAATGAGTATAAAGGTCAAGTCTCCATCCCTCTGCAAACCACAACTGTTGATAACTCACCAGCAGTAGGACCTGAAGCCCCCCAGCCCATCGATGCGAGGACCGGTCCCGTAAGAAAAGCGGGCGTAAAGACCAGGACACCATTGACGACGTAGAAGACAGTTTGTCCAGGGTGGGCCCTCATCCAGTCGAAGATAAAGGGTGGCACATCACTGATGTTGAATTGGAGCACTACGCCCTGAAAAAAATCTCTGATGATCCGTAGGATCTCTTCTAGGGTCATCATATTGATATAGGTATTCTCGAAATCGGCTTGCTCTTGTAGTTGAAATGGATATGTTATCTACGTTACCGATGCCTGACGGAGATAGCTGGTGTTATCTCTACCTGAGCTTAGGCTTGAGCTTTATGGACCAATGAGGGTATGCAGGATCTTGATGTTGTTGGACTTGCAGCTGTGGGGGCCAGCCTTATATCAGGCTGCGTTTTTGTGCGGCACTCTTGACTGTACTGCCTCTGCGAGAACTCATGCTTTAGAGGGCCCTTAAATATCAACGTTGATACCACGCTTATCAGCAACTATAATAGCGCAGCATATTGGAAAGAAGTCCATCCCGGTAGCTCAAGTACAGAAGATGTCCATTGATTATTTCCCAATATACCCCGTCCTACCGACGCCCACCAAACCTAGAGCTTCGAGACAAACCACCCCGAAATAACCCCACAAGCCTGCATCGCCCCATTAACAACAACAGCCCCATACCCCCCCATCGCCGCACTCTGCAAATACGCAAAGACGCTTCCTGCCCCAACATTCCCCAACATAGACTGAAGTGCAGCCGCAACGGAGCCTGACGTGATATTAATACGACTTTCTATGAACGACAACCCTGAATGAACTCACCAGCAACAGGACCGGCGGCGCCGAAACCCATAGACGCTAGGAGCGTACCAGTAAGAGCACCGGGAGTGAAGATCAAAACTCCCGGTGCAACGAGTAAGGCGGTTTGGCCGGGGTGGGCGGCGATCCATTCGAGGACCACGGCTGGCACTTCTGTGACGCTGAATCGGAATACTTGGGTCAGGGCGGTGAATCCCATGGTACCCATGGTAGTAGCGGCATATTGGAAGATTTCAAAAGTTGTCGCCATATTGTCACTGTTATGCTCAAAACTGCTTTGTCTTTCTCTTGTGATGGAAACGGGAATGTTGTTGACGTTGACGATATTGATGTCCAACACAGACTGATGTCGTTATCCGGATCCAGGCCTCAGATGCGGCCTCCACAGACCAATGAGGGGATGCAGGTTTGATGTTGTTGGACTTGCAGCTGTGGGGGCCAGCCTTATATCAGGCTGCAATTTTGTGTGACACTATTGAATGTATGAAGCAATCGTGTGGTACTACCTCCGTGTGAAGTCTTGCTTTGGAGGACCGTTAAATATTGCGGCTTGAATTCATTAGTTGAGACTGTGGTGAACGAACGGGGACATGCAGGAAGCCTCCATACCATAGGGCACCACCCAACATTAGAACAACATAGAACTCTCTGTAGTAGAGTAACATCGATGGATACCATCCTCAATTTATGCAGCCTTGTAATCTCTCAAAGGATACACACCCTCTATAACAATCTGAATTCCCAGCATCCCCCTCTAATACTACAACCTTCCCCATCCCCACCTAACTATTAAAAATCCTCGAATACAACAACTCATGCCTCCCAATCCACAAATCCACCACCGGCACCGTCTGCCCCGCATCCTCCACCCTCCTCCCCCAATTCCCCCTAATCACCCCCTCAATCCCCCTCTGCACCTCCCGGCTCGCCAACAACTTCTGCGCCTGGTACGGCCCAAACACACTCGCCCTCACCGCCGCAGACAACAGCGCTTTAACGTGCGAGAGCATGTATACATATGCCATCTCCTCCTCCCCTACGCCCGTGATCCGCGCGATGACGCCGAAGAGGGGGGCGAGGTGTGCGGAGGCGGGGGGGAGGTCATCTGTGCTTGCGTTTGCGGACTTGAGGAGGGCTGAGAAATTCTTGAGGACTTTCAAGGTCCCCTCTTCCGCATCAGTGGACAGAGGAACCGCACCGCTAAACGCGCGATCCCAAATACTCAACAGTGCCCTCCCCTGCGCTACACTCGCGCGTCGGCCAACGGTACACATAATCGCGGCATCCAGCGCGTCGTCGAGCTCCAAGAGTCGCTCTGGGTGTCGGTGGCCTGCTAGGACGAAGGGGAGGGTTGCCGAGGCGTGGGAGGAGAGAGAGAGGGAGAGGAAGGTGGGGAAGGAGGGAGGCCGGGTGTGGGAGATGTAGGATTCGAGGCCAGAGCTGAAGGCGAAGGAGCCGAGGGGGAGGGCGGAGTCGGCGAGGAGGAGGAGGAAGTGGGAGGAGGTTGGGGGGTTGTAGACTGTGGGGGCTGTTAGTTTGCTTTTCCTGGATGTGTGGGAGGGGGGAGGGGGGGATACCATTGTTGAAGACGCTGGGTTGGGATGGGACACCGCGAGAAGTTGCGTCCGTGACAGCGCTCAACCTCTCCTCCGCATCTTCCAGTTTCCGCTTCAGCTCGGCAATCTCATCCTCAATCATCTGCGTCTTCACCTCCCCATTTCCAACACATCTAACACTACTATCCGCCATGAATGCATTAGGTTCATCAACCAAAAATCGATATTTCGCGTGATGTCGTCAGACTTCAGGACCATCCTTATCTCAATCCCTTATCACGGAAAGATCGAAATTAAGCTATGTGGGCCCCTGCGCAAACGTGGGGTACCTGGAGCTAGCGAGTGCGGCCGCGTGGTTGACTTGACTCGTTGATAACGTGGGAGGTGCATCTCGATTCACAACTAAGGTCATATCTGCGTTTAAGGGAAAACGGATTGTGCATGGCTCCCCCACGGGGCGTTTCCGGATTACGGGCTCTATCCCGCCTTACCTGGTCATCGGTAACTCACGCCCGGCCACTCGCATCTCAGTTCCCCTCTTCACCACGCCAGAGCTCCAGATCACCACCCCACCACCGCCTCAGTTCCTCAACCTCCAACCCCCCCTCCACAACCACCACCACCACCACACCAGCAAAACCAAACCAAGCAATGCCCCCCTCTCCCTCCCCCTCACCACCCTCCCACATCCACATCCTCGGCCTCGGCAACCTCGCCAAACTCTTCGCACACTCCCTCTCCCTCCTCCCCCACCCCCCCCCATCACACTCCTAACCCACCGCCCCTCCCTCCCCCCCTCCTCCCCCATCACCCTCGTCCTAACCCGGCACGGCACACCCATCCCCTCCCCCCCTCTGGAACTCTGCCTCATCACACCCCACGGGCCGGCAATAACGCACTTAATCCTGACTACGAAATCGCCTTCCACCGCTGCGGCGATCAGGCCTCTGCTCCCGCGGCTGTCTGCTAGTTCGACGATTTTGTTTACGCAGAATGGGATTGGTGCTGTGGAGGAAGTATCTGCTTTCTTCCCCGCGGGTGGACAACCAACATACCTCTCAGCAATAGTAACACACGGTGTTTTCTCGACCGGTCAGTTCAGCGCCACGCACGCGGGGGTCGCGGATCTAAAAATTGGGCCCGTCTCGCGGACCACCGAACTCAACGGCGAGGCGAGGTGGTTGGTTGATATCATTCTCTCCTCTGCGCCACTTGCTGGGACCGAAGTAGGAGCAGATGAACTACTCCACGTCACCCTCGAGAAACTCGTCGCCAACGCAGTCATAAACCCTCTCACAGCCATCCTCCGCACCCCCAACGGCGAGATTCTCAATCCTTCTCTAGCACCGCTGCGGAAGGCAATGGTGGAGGAGACGAGTGCGGTGATACTCTCGCACCTCCGCACGCTGCACCCCGACTCTCCCCTCTCCGAAGCGATGATAGAGCGTTTCAGCACCGCAAGACTAGGGACGATCGTAGAGCGGGTGTGTGAGGCGACGAAGGGAAATCGGAGTTCGATGTTACAAGATGTCGAAGCAGGACGGGGGACGGAGGTGCGGTATATTAATGGGTGGATTGTTAGGAGGGGAGGGGAGTTGGGGGTGGGGGTTGGGGTTAATGAGGGGGTGATGGGGATGGTTGAACGGGGGGAGGTGAGGGGGGTGGAGGAGGTGGATAAGATGTTTGGGTGGTTGGGAGGTTATAATGGGAATTAAGAGGGGATGTGGGTAATGATATAAGGTGGTGATAGGATGGTGATAGAGGATGGTGATGGAGGATGGAGTACGGATGGGAATGGAACATGGACATATAATCACATACATCATTCACATACACATACATACACAACATAATCATAATCATAAGAACACATACAATCACAATCACATCACATAAATAAGAAGAATGATATAAGCGGGTAATTTCTGGTATTTCCACGTCTCCCCCCACCCCAAGGCTCTCTACGACAGCCTCAACGCAAGAGGGAATCTATACACAGAATCGCGAGTTTAAGCTAAGTCCCAAATGGCCCAGACATCAAGTCCATCGACGGCGCCATTCCTTTCCCTTCCCAAATTTGCCTATTGCCCCCTTTATTCAATCTTCCCATTCCTATTTACACTTTCCATCCATCCATATTTGTGTGTCCTCCCCCTAATCCCCCGCGCGCAAACGTGTCGTCAATAAAAGTGGTGTTAAAACTAAAAAATCTCAAGAAAGACCAGGTCTCTGAAAACAGTGTTTTTTTTGGAGTGTGGTTTTTGGGTGTTTCGATTTTTGGGGTTGTTTGGTGGCGTTTTCAAAGAGCGGAGATAAGTGAGATTTTTTTGGGGTTTTGAAATATTTGTTGACGTCCGTCGTTGGGGGGTTTAAGGTTGTGTGTGTGTGTTGTTGTATGTATGTTTGAAACGTATAAGAATGAATAATATTAAAAAAAGGGTCGTCGTTCGGAAGGTAGAGAGAGCCAAACTACAATTGGAGGCCGGCGACACTGTCGCCCCAGCCCCCAACCCACTCAAGGTCTCCGAGGTTATCCTTGCGATAAACCTCCTTGGCAGTATAATCTACATTCTCCTGCTCCCTAGCAGGTGTGCGGTTATGATATACTGCCGTCGTTCGCGAAAAGATTGGTGTGTGGTGATGAGTATCCTTGCGTAGCCAGGATGCATCCTTTGCCTTGTGCGCATTGCCGGTCGCCGCCGGCTTGTAATCCAAAACGCCAAGAGCCCCAAATCCGGAGCTCGCAGTTGTTGCTGATGATGCCATTCCTACAGATCGCTTGCCGCGCCAAATCTCCGGGCTCTTATCCGCGCTGTGTCCAGTGTATGCTCGGCGACGAGCACCAAGTGCGGCCCATTTGTCCATGGGGTTCGACTTGCGCTTGCATGGTGGAGAGTACAGCTCCGCTGAATTTTTGGCGGGGGATGAATTCTGGAAGAAGAATCCATCGTTGACGTTGTCGCCATCGATATCGCTGATGTTCTCCTGGTCGGACTCGACTTCGTTGACAGTTGGTTTGATATTTATATCTGAAGAGCTCTTGGTTGAAAGCACAAGCTCCTCCTCGTCATCGCTGAACTGAGCAGCAGTCTCATCCTCTTCGAGCTTGATCTCGTCGTGGCTGAAGGTGCGAGCGTTCTGGGCCTGTCTGCTGAATTGATGATCCTGCTCTTCCTCTTCAAACTCCTCATCGTACATGTCGCTCCAGCTCTTGGAAACCATCTCCTTCTTGCCAAAGACAGAAGACATAGCCTTCTGCTTCGTAACGTTGATTGGCAGAGAGCCGGAGATGGGTGCCAAGTAAGGGAACCTCTTCATCATGGGACGGCTGTTAGCCAACGAGAAGACAGAGCCGCCAACAGACGAGTTCATAGCAGATGCCATCGAAGATGTCTGAGCACCAATTGAAAACCAATCCTTGGCGCTCTCCTCGGACTTGGGGAACAAGTCCTCGGTGTAGCTCTCGGTGTCCGGGATGATGGACAATTGGCGGATTGGCTGAGGTGGGCTGGCGTGCAAGGCCTTGGCCCACGGGAAGGCGCTGGAGAGTTCGATCTGGGGCGTCTTGATGGTTGGTGTGCGGAGAGGCTCGCGGTTGGCACTGGCAATGGGCTTGCGAGAGATGGTGTGGTAGTCATCCTCGAGCTCGTCCGAGACGGTGAAGCTGACGACACGGTCGATGGCATCACGAGCGCCTTGGAGGGAACGCTTCTTGGGGTCCAAGCTCATGCAGTTAAGAATGACCTCGAAGGTGTCCTGGGACATGTCTGCGAAGACATCGAAGAGCGCCTGGTTATCCCGGGAGAAGTCGAGGAAAAGTGGGTCGGCTTCAGTTGGTGTCGTAAAGGGGTTGCGAGAAAACAAAATGTTAAGCAAAATGATGCCGATGGCCCAAATATCAGCCTGAGCTGGCGAATATCCAGCGCCAGCTGAGTCATATTGTTCTGGGGCCATGTAGCGGTCACTACCAACAGTAGTCTCGTATGACCAGGTGTCCTTGGTTGCCAGCCCAAAGTCGCCAAGCTTCATGCTGCCATCCTTCATGAGAAAGATGTTCTCGGGTTTGATGTCACGGTGGTACATCCCCTTGGAGTGGATGTATTCGACCGCATCGATTAACTGGATCATGAAATCCCGAACGTGCTCAGTTTCTAGTGGGCCGCAACCAGTGCGAATAGCTTCGTACAAATCGCCATTGGAGCAGAACTCTAGGACGAGGTAGACGTGGTTGTCCGTCTCGAAAGAGTGAATGAGATTGACAGTGTTCTTGTGATCGCCGAGAATGTTGTGGCAAGCGAGTTCCTCAGACTTCTCATCGATGGCAAAGCTGGACTGAACGTCTTGGGCGGCAGACTTCTTGGTGAGGCACTTGATGGCAACGTTCTCGCCGGTGAGCAGGTCGTTCGCCAGGAAAACCATGCCAAAGGAGCCATGGTTCAAAGGCGAGACGGTCTGGAACCGGCCGTCGAGAACCAAGCCATCGTAGAAGTTATCTCTTAAGCAGTCCATTTTGAAGGTGGTAGCCGTCGAGGTATGAGAAAAAGGGGTTGAGGATGGTGTCGATTAATTGAGAGAGGGTGATAGATTGTAGTATACACCAAACGATTCTTAACGTATTAGCCTAAGGACGGCAATATGAAGTCGAATGCTTTTGTCTGTTGAAACAAGGTGGTGGATGGCAGTCTTATGCTGAATGTATGGTGGACAAGACGTGGTGATGCAAAGGATGGTGCTGAGAGTGATTGATAGTGTTGCTTGAGATAATAATGCTCCGTATAGTATTGAAGAGAGGAAAAAAAGTTGAAACTCCGTATCGTATAGTGTCAGTGGCTCATTGGGTGGTATCGAATTGCTGGTAACAAAAGAGAAGTGATCGATTGATCGTAAACGGGGAAGGTCGACAGGTGGACGAGTGTCCGGAAAGGAAAAAAATAATATATATCGTTATAATGACATGAGAAATCGGATAAAGTGCGAACGAGGTTCGACGAGTGATGGAAGTCTCGAAAAAAGAGTTGTGTTTGGCTTGCTGGAGGATGTCGAATCCAACAAAGGAAGTAGTGGCGAACTGGAGTAGGTCAATCAACGGAGACGTTGGTTGTCCTGGAAGAATCGAAGGCACCCGTGAATAGGTGGCCGGTAGATGGTGAGGATGAGGGAAGGTAGCACTGAGCTGACGAGTTGGGGAGGTATGACTCGATCGATGGTGCAGTCGACGAGATCGTTGGGAGAATGAGCCAGCAGGCTTTTATAAGGAGGCTGATAGCAGAGCGGCAGTCATCAGCTGACGAAGTTGATTGTTAGAACAGGTAGTCGAAGATGTGACTCTTCGGCCGCCGTGTTCACGAACTTGTTCGACAACCTTGATGGTGGAGTACGCGTGGAGCCTCGGAGCAAGACGAAGCAAAACCGGGATTTATGCTGAACAGTTGCGGCTTTGAATTTTCGAGCAGTGATTGAAAGAGTTTCGATTGTTGGTGACACAAAGAATGTCGAGGATGATGTTTGTTGTTGGTGTTGTTGATTCCTCGTTGGTGGTTTGTCTCAACAAGTGGTTGATTGGGGGGGTCGAGGTTCTAGGTGGCGATTGGGGGGATGAGTCGAAGGGTCGAGAGTGAGATTGGGGTGTGAAGAGAAGAGGAGAAAGAGGAGGATGGATGAGCAACTGCGTGCACGAAATCGAGCTGCGTCCAGTCCTATATGGAAGATGAAATGAAGTTGTGGATGTGATGAGAGAAGGAAGAAAGCAAGAGGAGGATAGTCGGATGGAGAGGAAATGGGGTCAGTCATGGACGGGGATATCAGGGTGTACTTGACTTGACGCCGCGGATTGCGAGGTAGTGGATGCCTGAGGCAAGAATACATGGGGGAACGGTACAAAAAGGTGGGAATGGGTGTGGAAAGGGTGGGCAATGCTGGGAATTGCTGGCGGTCAAAGAAGCGCTAACGCAGGCTGAGCACTAGCGCGGTCGGAGGGTGGCACGCTGGCAAAAGGTGTAGAAGGTGCTGGAGCAACCGCCAATCTTCCATTTTGGGGTGCGGTACCCGCCAGTCAAAGTTACTGTAGGGAGTACATGCCCCGCCCGTGTTGATTGAGGAGGCCGTAACCATACCAACCGTGGGAGTATGAAGGTGGACGGTCGGGGTTTATGGACACGAGACCAAGGGCGAGGCCGAGACTTGAACCACACCAGACCAAGACGACCAAGACGACCCAGACGACCAAGACTCACGTCGACCTCATCTCCGAGTGGTACTGTTTACTACTGTATATTTACTACTGTACAGTACAAACATGAGGGGAAGAGGGAAAAAGAAGAATAGGGGAAATACAGTACAGCAACACAATCGGCATCAATTCCTATAGTAGATTGCAACCACCCTTCGATGATGCCGAACATGCATTCTTCATGTGCCAATTCGTCACTCTGAGCCCATTCTTCATCATCAGAGACTCTCCCCTCCATTCAATCCCTTGCTTGTTTACTTACTCCTGCAGCAACCCATACACACTCCATACGATGTTTACACCTGCGAATGCCTGAGGTTGCATGGGATTTACCTGAGATTGCCTGAGATCTGCCTGAGATTGATTACAGGTGTACACTTCGAAGTGTATGTATCTCCGCACCCCAAACGGTTGGTCCTGACCGTGTCCAGCACAACACAAACTACTACTAAGCTACTGTACTCTAATCTACTCTACTGTACTCTAATGTACGTGCATCCACGCACTCCCAGTTGTCGAGGCAGCAAGTGTACCATGACGCATTTGGCTTAATGCACGTCCCCCCATCCTCGTCTGGAGACCAATCGATGAACCCCGATCGACCACCTTAGCTCAGCAACGTGAGACAACGACCTGTTGCCGCTTTCACAGTTTCCTGTTGTATGTACTCTTCCACCACTTTCTACACATAAATCTGCACTGACGGCTTGGAGAAGGGTACATATCCCGATTACTCCTAGCGGCAGACACCTGGTTGGCTGGATTTGTGAAGCAATCTTATGCAGCCTTCCTGCCTCTGGGCATCCACACCAAACACCACCACCACCGACCGCCCATACCGTAAATCCATCCCACACGCCTTGGCAATACAACGCCCAAGCAACGACCAAGGAGTGGCAGGAGAGGCAAAGAGGCATCATGCGCATACACCACCCGTCCACGCCGCCCATACCACACCACTTCGACTAATCAAAGACAAAAAATCGAAGACACTCGAAGGGTCTCTCCCAACAAACGATAGAACCGTGACAAGTATACCCCCATCAGTCAGTTACAATTAGCAATATCTCTAGTCTCTCGGCAAATGGAATCTTCGGGGTCTTTCTGCTCTCCGAACGAGCGAGCGGGAGTATTACGAATATCGATGGCGATGGCGATGGCGATGTTGTATTCACCCTTACCTGGCCTCATACAGTATCTCACCTCACCTCACCCCGTTATTCCAAAATTAGATGACGAATGCTGCGTAACCACACGAGGCGGATAGCCGGCCGCCCAGCGCGTCTAGATCAGGAGCGCGAGTCATCACCCAACCATTCGTTTCCTGTGAACCTCCGTTCTCGCAACTGTGAACTGTACGGACGACGGAGTACTGTACTCGTATACCTCCTTACCAAACATCGCCTGAATCGCCTCCCCCATTCAAAGATTCGCGGGTAGAAGGGTATCGCATCTAGAATATGGGGAAAGCAACGCAAGCAAGTACCTCGGCGCAGTCCCATAGGTCATCACATCATCAATCACGGAAATAGCACAAGGCCAGGCTGTTCATCTCAGCGCCAAAACGCCTCTCTTCCCCCATTGACCACCCAGACGACCGTGTACTCTCTCTCTAACTGTACTGCTGTACGTACTTCTAACCAACCACCACCCACCAACCACCCCCATTGACCATCCCATCCCCAGCGATCTTCCCCCCAGTCGACCGCCGTTGGGCGTTTGTCACAATCTTAAATTCAGCAGTTAGTAGACCACATGCTCAATTATAGCACCAAGCGTCGCAGCAAGCGTTGCAGCATAGCATGGCAAGTACAGCGGCGGGCATTCGTCCTTACATCGGTGGCTGATCCCCGCGGCGCCTCTCTGGACGGCAGGTCCGATAACTGGGTGGCTTTTGGAGAGGCGAGTCAATAGTCAGTTACTTACCCTCAAAAGGGGTGATCTTGTGCCATCATCACGACGGCTAAATTGTCTCACTACGCCATCTTCCATCTTCCCCCTCTGCCCCGACTGGCCGTACCGTACAAAGGTGTCTTCGAGCCGTCGAGTTAAGGGAAGTGGTAAGTGCAACGCTATTACTCGTGCTACGACGGACTGGGCTATCGTTGTGTAGGGGGCCGCGAATCCCGTGCTACGTCGTTGTTGTCGTTGTTTCACCGATAAGCAGGCGCTCTCAAGGCATTGAGGGGGGAGAGTGCGAGGTACTTGTCCCCCCCGCGGAGTTGGGTGAGGAAGTGATGTACCACGATACCTTATCCAGGGACTTTTACCTTCCTTGCCCAGGAGGGAACCGTTTCATGAGTCCACCTCCTTTGCTACGATCAAACACATCAGATAGAGTACTCGGCATTAAGCATCAAGCAATCACGACTTAAACTGGTCCGATGTTTCTATATCCGCCCATCTATCTACCCCTCCACGCCTTATCCCATCCCTCCCCCCTTCCTCGGCTAGATCTTTCTCAAACGTGAACCTTGATAACCACAACCCGTTATCTATCTCCAGACGAGACGGGACGGAGAAGAAGCTCCAACCAAACTCTATCGCCGTATCGTGTATCGCGGGATCGACGACGGAGGGACCAAAACCTGCTCAGAGGCGAAGTGTGCTGCTTCATACTTATGTAGTGCTTAGCAGTGTTAGCACCCATTCACAATGTTCGAAGTAAGTTAGTAGTAGTTTAGGAGTGATCAAGACTGGTTAAGACGGCCTTAGTCCCCCCCTCGTCTCCAAGAGTCCAAATAACCTTCAGCCCAGCACACGCGACGAACCAATAACTTCCCCGCGCCGTACACCACCTCCGGCCAAGCGACGAGTCCCTTGGGGCGCGGGTGAGGAGGAGGATGAGCCAGCCTGCTTGTTTGGGGTTTCATGCTCAACAGAATTGGCGTCGTCGTCCTTTTGCCGCTTTACGGAGTATAGTAACTTGTTGCTTCCGTTCGTCTGGTAGTAGTAGGCAAGTCTACAGCGGAATTACTCCTCCTCCCTCCTTTCCCTGTTAGCCGATTCACCCGCGCCCCCTTCGCTGATCCCGACGACGGACGGACGACGGCGTGCTGGTAAAGCCAACCACTCGTCGAAGCCCGCCAGTGCGGCACTGACTGAGTCTGGCTGTTTCTCTCCGTCTTCCCCGGTTTCCTTAGCATGGAGGAAGGGACGGTACTGTACTGTACTACTTCCCCAAGTGTAGAGGCTACATACACCCAACTTGGCTCTCTTGAGACAGTTTCGAGGCCGTGGGTGTTGATTTCAAATCTCATCTGCCGTTCCAGCCGTTTTGACTGACGAGGCCTTGAGGCCCTGACGAGGCCCTGATGAGGCCTTCTCTGCCGCTTGGTCAAGCGCCAGGAAGGCCAGGAGGATTCAAGGGGCTGGGGACTTACTTACTTGGCTGCCGCCGTCCACGTATTGTACTGTACTGTAACTGTGCAGCAAGGTGAGGTAGATAAGGTAAAGTTCATGTACACGTGCCCAACCGCCCTTCCCAGCCAAAGCAAACCCACTATCCCCATCCCTCCCCTCCTCAATGGGGAAAATTTCCATCCATCCTCCCATTTCCATTCCCACCCTTCCCACTTCAAGCGTCGCACAACGCAGCAAAACTGCAGACCCGCCTGGCTGCTGCTGCTGGATGGATGTCGTTTTTACCAACCACCCAGCTTGTAGGTGCAGCATATGTGGATGGATGGGGATGGGGCATGCAATGGGGGGATTGGGGAGCCAATGGAAGGGGGGTTAGTTAGAAGCTAAGAGCTGCAGGTATGGAGAGGGGAGATACGTGGAGGGAGGATAAGACAGCGATCATGCTGTTTGGGTACCTGACATGCAGTGTGTGGTGTGTTTGCCAACGTCGGGCGGCGTCGTGTGTTTGGCTAGACTGCCAGCCATCTCTCTCTGTCAACTCTGCCGGCAAGTGATGTGAGAGAGAGAGGAGGGAGAGGAAGAGAGGGAGTGGCTGGTGGAAGCACCATGTTTGCCAGTGCGGGGGAGGGGGTTTGGAAGGGGTCCTGTCGTGGTGTCGTGACACGCGCTGGTGGACTCTGACAGGTCATATCCCGCTACGTGGATGGTGGTGTCTCGAGGGATGGCTGGCGAGCGGCCATGACCACCACGACGACCACCATCTCCACCACTGGCAACACCACCACAACCACAGCAACCACAACAATAACAAACAGACAGGTACGGTGCATCAGTCTACCACAGCAAGGTGAGTCCGGGGTAATCAATCACTCAGTAAGAAACCTTGCTCCTGTTCCAGACCTACAACGTCGCCGTTACGCCGGGCATGCAAACCCGAGACAGCGCCTCAGAGGAGGCGTTCGCAGGTGGTTCTTGAGGCGTGACTTGGGCGGCCTGTGTGTCTGGTGGTTGGGGGTTTGAATTACTCGATTGGGGATTGAAGCCGGATGGATGATGGCAGCACGCAAGGAGGATGGGGTGCTGGGTCATTCATGATGGGGAGGGCGGCGGCGGTGAGACATCGTGGCCGTTTGGATTTCTTCATCTTCAATTTCTTCGCGACCGTGAGCATCGCATTGGAAGAGAGAGTTTAACGGCCACACCATCTGGTATCAATATTCAAACATCCAACAATCGTACCCACCACTATCAAAAAATCTCTTCAATCCTTCCATTTCTCAAATAACTTTTCCAGACCGCTCCTGCAATCCCATAGTAAACAACCCCCATCAAATCCCATCACTCCACACAAGGCATAAACAGAACCCACACCAGCTCTCCCCACCACCAGAGCCCGGCCCCGCTGTGGGCCAATGCGATGCGATGCCATGCCCTCCCGCCCTACCTCCCGCTGTACACCACCCACCAACATCCCCGTTAGCGTGCGCTCACCGCTATGTTAATCTCAGCCTGCATCTGCACTATCGAGGTTGCTTCATCCACACCTCTTTCCCTTTCTCAGCCGTAAGGCCCATCAAGGCCAGCTACCAAGACCAGATGGGTCGAGGAGCGCTTGCCTAATACGATTTTTTTCCCTTACCCAGCAGAGTTTTCTTCCGGCTTACACAATAACACTGCGCTGGAAGACGCGAAGAAGACGTGTTGCCGAGGGGAGGGCCGGGGCACCAGTCGCTTTACGGACCCTCGCACGTGGGTTTGCACGCGTTCACCGCTCAATTGGGGTGAGAGCTGAGAGCTGAGGTGTCGTTTCTTCTACCGGTGCCATGTTGCTAAACGGCGCGGATCGTAACGGGGAGGGGAGTGAGTGGGGGGGGAGGTTGGGGGAGGTGAAGAGTTTTCATCCCAAGGAAAAGAGTTTGCGCTTCATTTCTGCTGCTTTTGGGTCTGACCGCCGCCGCCGTTGGTGGTGGGCTGGGGAGTCGTCGTCGTTGGTTTTGGGGTTTTGAGAAAATCTCTTGATAGTTATCACGTGATGAGGGTGGTTTTTATATCACGTGTTGGGTTATATTATGATAATTGTTTTTGAGGTACGTTTTAAAGGAGGATTTGTGTCTTCTGGAATTTCTTCTATTATCGATGAGAGATGCAATGAATTAGAGAATAATATACATGGTCACATGATATATATATAACTGCCGGTGTCGCCAAGGCGGACACGGGGCAATGCCATGAACGACGTGTGTGAGAAGTCATGAAACTTGGTCTGTTTCGAGGAATATTCAGGCTGTTATTTTTATATTCTAGATGCCGCTGGAGAGTATCAGGTTCGGAAATAGGCGCGGGGAATCGGGTATTGGTTTTGTATCGAATTATTCTTCATGTGGTGAGGCATTATTATATTATCCCAGATATAATATGGATATTTCTCAGATGAGTTTTATCGATTCCTGAGACGGAGAAAAAAATAGCACCGGGAGAAAAGGATAATAGTACTAAAATAGCTGACAAGCCACACCTTAATCACTCCGCTTCACCCCGCATTCTGTAGATACCCGCCTTTATCATGTCAGAAACTTTACAAACTCCGCGCAGCAGCGCCAAAGTAATTAGACTTAGCGACCCCCCAAAAAAATAACAATGTTGCGTGCCTACTTCTGTCCTTTCCGTATTGGCCAACTTCACTCCACCTTTTAGTAGCCCGCGGAAAAGCTAAACACCACAAGGGGTAGCGGGGCCGGAAGGGAGGAGGGGTGGCAGGATGTCAGGAGAGGGAGCGGGGAAAGGGGCAGGAGGGAGGTATCTAAGGGAGGGGTGATCTGACTTCGAGGATGATTAGGTTTGGGCTGTTTGCTTGACTCGTAATCGTGTATATTAGCTATGAATGACTATGCGAACTACACCTGAGTCCTGCTGCCATGCCTGATAATGAGCTCGGTGGAAGCGTCTTGTGCTCTGATGCATAATTCTGATGCATGAGGCATTTGGTCATTAGATCATCATACTGCAGTCAAACTCGCAGAACAGTGAATTAAAGTAAACACCCCAGCCATCTCTATTCTAGAATATGTAATTTCTTGAAACTCATCTTCAAAATCGAGATCACAGTGAGACATCCATGTCTTACCTCCCCATCATTCACAAAACTCCCAGCCATCAGGGTCTGAAACATCATTCATGACCTTCTGACATCTATAAAATTTGCAGCACTCGTGCCCTAGATATATAAAATGACACTAAACCATGGAAGCACTGGGCCGTAATAAACTTCGGGGTGCATTATATTGGAGAAGCCCCCCCAGCCATCATTTCTAGCCGCTATATAGAAAGCTCTAGATCAATCCATGTCTTTAAATAGAGGTCATGCTAAGATAGCGATGTCTCACCTAGCCCATCATTCGGGAAATATCCCAGCCTTCAGGGTCCGAAACAGTCGGGCAAGATCCTGTGATCTCTAGAAACCTCGTGGTGGACGTGCTCACTGACCGAATCCTTCGGAGGACGTCGGCGTTGGTATCGGCGGCGGTTGGTATGCGGATGCCACTATCCGGCCTCCCTCGCTTGTGCCTGAATCTGCGCTGCAAGGCGAGGCGACGCCAGTCACTCCCCCTTGCCGTGTGATCCATGCTAGAATCCAGGAACGCCTCATTTTTCTGTCGTAGGATCCGCGTTTGTGCCGGTGCTTCGCTTGGGATGCTTTCTCAGTGGTCAAAAATTCATATCCCAGATTGTGCAGGGGATCGTGGAAACTAGTAGCTCCTTATTGGAGTACTGCATTGTTGTCGAAAGTGCTTACTGGTGGCCATTGGAGGAGCGTCGAGTAATCGTCGACGGCGTTCCAATTACCATTCCACATACCCTGAAGAAAATAATGTCAGTAATCTAGTTTCCAACCTCGAGATGAGGAAGATGGCGCTGTATCTTACCCATTCAAAGCCTGTAACATCTGGTACGGTCTCGGTGACCCGCTCCTGCGGCAAGACGACCGGCTCCAGATGATGCACAACATCATTGTTCAGTTGAACCTTTTGGTCTCCCCCTTCCGCGACTGGCCATTGCGTTGCCTTTACCTTATCCAGTACGAATGAGAACACTCCATACGCCTTGGCAGCATCCGCAGACTCATCCTTCCCGAGCCTCCAGAACCCAATGGCCGTCTCCAGCGCACCCACCATCTCGAATTTTCGATTAGAGCCCCAACGAGAAGCATCACTTGATATCTGGCCACTGGCACCGTGTTGAACTTCGGCGTATAAGTCCAGCGCGACTATTATCGCAGCAAGAAAGAAATCGTGCGTCGTTAGCCTGTGGAAGTGTCGTTTCTGGACATTCCGCGGGCAGGTAGCGCCGTGGTCCAAGACTAGTGCAGCTTGATGGCTTAGCAAGATCATGGCAGCGTCTATGCAGTTATCGCGGTATTCGATCGCTGCTGGGTAACGACGGGCTTGTGGTACGAATTTCCTGTACAGGAGACAACGGCCTAGATGATACACGCTGTCAACATCGATGCGTGATCGCTGTAGCTTCGCAGTTGCTGTGTCGCTGGCCGTGGGGGTAAATGGTTGGACACGGAGATACCGAGGTATCAGCTCTCTGGCTTCTAAAAGAGCTTCGTCGTGTTTTTGGAGGTCTTCGCGCTGGATTTTAGTACGGGATCCTATGAGTTCAATGATATCACTCAGAACAAGTATGAGTCTTCCTTTGACTATTGTGTAGGAAGCTTCTGTTGCTTCCTCCAAAGCCTCAGAAGGTGGGAGCTCTGTTGTAGTATCGTCGAAGTCGTCGTCGGAGATATTTCGTGGCATCGCGCAGGTGTAGTCGCATCTGCGAATCGTGGTGGGAAATGATAGCTTGAATGAGTAGAGGAGATCGGTGCGGAGTATGACGGCCCATAGTCGACTGCGCATTTCTCCTAGGAACGGACTGAGTCTTCGATGGTCGCTTGCGTTGCGATGTATTCCCATTCGCATGGCCAGACGGATGGTGACGCCAAGTACTAGATAGCCTTCCATGCCAGTATCCTGAGCGGTCATCCATTCGACCTGGATATATAACATCAGAGTTTCAATCGTATAATGGACGGGATTGGTATAATCCGCCGCTAGGAGGCATTCGACTGTGCGCTTTCCAAATTCCCAAGGAGTGCGAAGAGCATCAGCCAAGACTGGTGGCATTTCAGTCGGGTCTCCATAAGATAGTTCTGCTAGGTGCAGCATGGCAAACATAAGCCCAAGCCACACGATTCGCCGTTGCGTAGGATCATCCCAATAAGCTTTATACTAATGCAGACATTTTAGCTATCAAACGCTAACGAGCTCAGAAATGGAAGCTCACCTCTTTACGAAATGTACGTTCGTGTATTATAGCTGTTGAGTATCAGAAACGATCGGACAAGGCAGCCATGACAACATACGCATTATCCAGGAATAGACACTGAAGTAACGATCAACAAGTATGTCGACTACAGCTCTCGGAGGTAATTGAGCAACGAGCTCTTCTTGGCTAACTTTGATGCCTGTCCCGCGAAGTAGACCCGATCTGCCTTTGGCATCCCATGAACGTTCCTTATATTTTAAGGCATTGCGCTCATAGTCTTCGTGGTTTGACGCAAAGAACATGCGGATTTCGTCAATCTGATAGAAGAATAAGCCAACCAGACAATGATATAATGGGTTTCTTGCCCAGGGGGTTTGAAGCTAACCTCAGCCAATATTGATACCCAGTGTGAAGAACCAAGGTACTCGGTATTGTTCAACTTATCAACTTTCATAGCCCCTAAAGACTCAGTAATGCCATCAAATTCCCGATCATCCACGTGACTCGAGTCATCGGACTGAGGGGTTTGGTCTTTTTCCCCCATGACAGACCGTAAAATAGACTCTAGTTTGTTAATACGAGCAGTTAAAGCATTTTTCGTAGTTCTATCCATGACGATTTGGTCGTCTCTGTTGGTGCCGCGGGACTCAAAGTGGCATGTGGTGGCATCCCCAGATTTGGAGCAAGCCCCGCATGGTTGCACTCGATTGCATTTCAGTCTGGTACAACACAGTTAGTATCGCGTATGATGTATGCAAATGGATGGAGACAGGAGATATCTAGCTCCTCAAATTTCTCAAGAGCCTTCTTACTTTCTGATCCGGCAGTGGTTGCAGGAAACAGGGGGCCTGTTCCGTCTCCTCTTTCGGGCCAGCCCTTTATCCGCATGTGCGACATCCATGGAATCCATCAACAATTAAAGCGCCCGAGGCTTAAAATATTTACAATATGGCATGAGATGGCCAACAATTCATTCTGATTAAAACAAGATATCCATCCACGGGTAGAGAATCTATCTGTTTGCGCCCTCAGGAGTCAGATGAATTGCCATGGGTTTGGCAGCCGGACTAGCGTGCTTTGTAGTCAGGGGTCCCTGTCGCTTCAACCACACAACTTCAACGACGTCACGTTGTCAAGAGGATTCCACGACCATGGCATAAAGGGGTTTCTGTGATAGTTTGCCTTGTTGAAACATGGACATCGCACATATAAGTGCCTTCTGGTGGCAAATGGTGCCGTAGCCTACCGTTTTGGAGACACCTTGAGCAGATAAGTGCCTTCTTCATTAGTTGCAAGGCTCTTTGGACGTTTCCTTCCGTTTTACTATATTTATCTCAGATTTCGCTCGTTTCCTTCTGTTGTACATGCGGACGGGAAATTCCACGCACATCTCTCAATTCTGTGGTGGTTCTTGGTATTTAGCCATCTGGCTAATTACCACGTTGTCCTTGGAATACATTACTAAATTTCGTTCGAACATGAAAAGGGTAGTTGTTGGCAATGAAGAAGTTGAGGGCAAGCCAGATATCGATATACCACGGCGGTTAAATGTCAGTTGCTCTAAGCCTCAGGGGTTGATTAGACTTTGCGGGGTTGAAAGCCCCTAGTAAGCCATCGCTTTTTAACAATCGGGATGTACGTTATTTGGCGACGGTCCACGGGACAACAATTGGGCCTCTGACAGAAACATTCGCGGGGTAAAGTATGATTCCGCGCAAGTTCTTAGTTCATGCTTAATTTCATCTTCAACATTGACTGAACATTGGCCAGTGACTGATGGCACCTAAGCATTCTTAGACATGCATAATTCATATTAGCCAGCAAGAATCACATATGTTTTGACGCCATCTCATGCAGTCTTTATCATCTTGTGCTCAGGTTTACTCCTTTACATCCCAATTTCTCTATTGTCAACAAAGGGGTTGGCTTCATCATTTCAGCCTAAACCATTCCGTGATCTTAGCCGCCGTTTCCTCCTTTCCTGCGTGCCGCGTTGGCTTCAATATTGCAACTGGCAGTGATCTCTATTACCTGGGGCGGAGAAGTATAAAGGAGTGATGATCCCCCCTCGAGGAGTGGTCTCAGTTAAATTCTCAGAGCATCATTCACCAATACAGTATATACATTGTTCTTGAAGCCAAATCCCAACAAACAACCACCAAAATGAAGATCTCCGCTGCCACCATCGTCCTTGTTATTGGACTTGCTGTTGCCGCCCCTGCTGCTGAACCAGTTGCTGAGCCAGCCGCAGTCCTCGAGGGTAATTATACCCTACTATCTATCTTTTGGTAGCTTAATGTTTTCCTTGGCTTACTTGAACCCATAGCCCGTACCTGTCCCGCAGGTCCTATCGTCGAGTCTTGCTGGAATACCTGCAAGAGTCAAGGCAAGACTGGTGCTGCATACACCAAGTGCTGGAAATGCTGCGGTGCAACCTGCACCACCTGCTAAAGGGGGTCCTCACTACGCTGCCTCAAGGTCGATGCATTGGTGGTGGCATTGGAATTGATATGTGGAGGCTCGAAACGTGGTAGATAGCTTGGCAAATTCGGATACTATGGCTACAGCTGTAAGCGCAATTAAAGCCTTTATATTCTCTTGGTGGACATGGAAATCGAAGTAATTTTGTATGTCTAATATTATTATTAAATTGTACCCCTCCTTCCACTCCGACAACTTCGAATCTTCATTACATGGTAATACATATCCTACAAAGCAACCTAGGTCTTAAAGCTCAAATCCGTATTTACGGGTATATTGGAGAGAACCCGTACCTCAACTCTCAGTTCCATATTGCGAAAGCAACTTCCCAGTCCACTTCTCCCCATATGCATTCGTTCCAGCCCCAGAAAAAAATCTATCATGACCCCTCGCAATGACATCTATCCAGGACCCTTGTTCATACACAGCATTCCACTATCCACCGTCAGCTCTCTCGTGTCATTAGTTTGAAGACTCTGCTGTAACATACCTGATTATGCATATGGTACGCCCATGCACCGCGGAAGAAATTCTCCATCGTGCGATTGTTTCCATGCTCCGACACGGCCGCCATCTCTCCATCATACGCACTCCACTCATCGCCTGAGATGCGGGCTTTAAAGACATCGCTCCAGCTCTTCAAACATGGCACCAAACATCTCCCAGTCGCCATGCCATCCATGGCAGGCCATGGAGGGTCAAAGAACGCGCTCTCGAGCTTCAGCAGGCCGCGCTCAGAGTTGACCTCGTTACGGCCTTCACTAACCATCATTCTCCCAAGGATCATAAAATGATACATCAACCCCATCCGCGTCCCGCCTGTTAGTAGATAGGATGACATGCTTGAGTTCGCAGGGAGAGCTACCAAGGCGTTGTTGTACAGTGTTGGATCAGCATGTGCGCCCCAGCGCTCTGAGAATGGGCGACCAGGCAGCAAGAGAGGACGCATGTCGCGTAGAAGAAGCATGTCAATGTCGAGATATACACCCCCGTGGAGATGAAGGATGATGAGGCGTGCAGCGTCGGAAGAGGCGACCGTATAGAATGTGAGTTGTGTCTGATCGCCCGGTTTGTAGAACTGGATATACTCCTGTCCCGCAGCATCCCGGACGATAGAATCTGCAACAAAAACCTCGCCCTGAGAGTTTGGCTTACCAGGTTGTGCGTAGTAGCGTGCTTTGTCGAGAGGGTCGATGGTCGGGGAGATAGGAACACGGGAGGGGAGACGCCACTCCTTCAACTCGATTTCGCCAGTTTCGATGAATGAGAGGAACTTCGCGAAGCTTGGATGCCTGATCCAGTTTGTTAAGGCACCGGGGTGATGATCGACGTTAATCCAGATCCAAAGTCTAGAGCAGGCAAGTCTCTGAGTATAGAAGTAGGATTTTATGAAGAGTTCTGTGCGCCATGATGGTGGTCCAGACCACCAGACATGGTATAGAATGACAGGACCTCCACAGTTTGAATCATCAGGCCCTAGTTTAGGAACTGTAGCAGTTACAGCTTGGCCTGCCTCTGGAACCTGGAAATATGTATCTTGCTGGGTAGCTAGGTAGTCGATGCACTTTCGGACATCTCGTAGTTTTTCTGGTTTCTCGTAAGGTCCTCGGCATTCATCCACCAGAAGGTCTAGGTTTGCCAATATATCTGATTTAGCACGTGGACCAAGGTAGGCGTCATGGTCTGGCGTTGGAGGGAAAAACAGAGGGAGTTGGGCTTCTGTCCCATAGAAGCCTCCGATCTGGAAACCAATGTGGCAGGATACCAAAACTATAGCTGTTATGAGAATACGCCGGAGAGTGAAGAACCCGAAATATTCTTTGTGTCGAGGAAGCGACGGCTTCTCTATCCAAGAAAAGAGAGTATCCAAGGACTGCATATGGTTTTTTAAGAACCAAATTCCGGAAGCAATGCAGACAGTGATTCCAAACTTCTGCGAAAACAACAGACTTGAGAACGTTAGGACAGTCATTTGTGAAGCGTATGCAAGAACAATAACGAAATTGGCTGTAGTCGCACAGGTTGCCCGTATGAGCAGAAGTGTGCTGCAGAAAAAGATAAAGCGAAAGAAGCCAACTTGTATCTGGAGTAGGAGCCATTGAAAGAGTACGCCATTGACATAGACGTTTCGAAAAACTTGTTGTGACTCTGTTGAGATAAGAACTGCAGCAAATAAGAGGGCTACGCATGGTAATGATACGTAGCAGGTATACTTCCAAAAGGTAAGTATGCTTTGTGGTCTGTCTTGTGGTTTCGAGCCTCTAGGAAGCTCAAAGTAGCCATTAACGTTCCTGCCGTCGTTCTCTGGCACCGGAGTACTTGCAAAGGCATACTGTGTAAAAACAGGCCAAATAGCTCCAAGTATGGATGAAAGAAATGCGCACCAAACAGCATTGGATGGCCAGGGAAGATCGTGTCGATATGCCGCGACGGCGGTTCCCAACGACAGCAAAAGTGATGGATATGCCTTCCCCGCTACTGGTAATATGTCTTGATTTGAGAACACGAGTTTTGATATCAATATCGATATGGGAAGAACCAACGAACGAAAAATGACATATATCTCTAAAGGAGCAAAGCAAAAAGCGTAGCTGGTCAGAGCATATTCAGCTGCGATAATCACAGCCAGCGCAACGATTCCTCGAGCATTATTAGGATTCCATGCTGGGCGCAGGACTTCTTTGGTATTATCAACATCGGAGTAGTCGTCTAACCCGGTGTCGGTCGGGGGTATAGGATTATAAAATGCCGATAGCCATGTTCGTTGGACCGGCTGTAGGAAGGAGAGAATGCAACCGCTCAAAAGTATAAAAATGCTCGCAATCAATTGATGTAGTAGTGTGGTTGAAAGAGGAAAGGCAAATCGTAGGACTTCAGCATATGGTAACTGAACTGCACCAGCTGTGGCGTTATTAGCATTGGCGGACCAGAAGATGCAGTGATAGGATGCTTACTTTGCAGCATAGGCCTGCCGATGGAAAGCCCATAAGTTGATAGCACAACGCATACTATGAGGGCGCCTTTATATCGGTATAGCCAAGTCCATTTTGCTGGAAGACTGTTCGACATCCTTCGTGGACTATGTTTCAATACCAATGGTCCACCGACGAGGGAGGAGCTTCTGGAGGTCCCACGCAGGGAAAGCTATACCCCTCGAGGCCCTCCCGTCAAATGTAATTGATCGATGCGAAGCTAGACGCCGCACAATACGAGAAATTGTAGATCATAATATGACCGCGGTGCTTCCTCCACATGTTGGATAGCGATCTACAGGACTTTTGGTCGCCAATCATGTACGCGTCTATCGTCACGATTGTTGCAGGCTGCGCACTGACCAAATGTGTACCACCATACAGTACAGTTCAGCTGGAAGGTTTTGTTTTTGTCACGTTTTTGTCGGAGTCTACAAAATACCACGCGTAAACGACTCCAATGTGCATGACTTGGCGGTTGTAACTGAGGCTAAATATAGATATAGTTGAAGGATGCGCCCAGCATTACGAATGCCCCGCCTTATGAACCCAACGTGCTCAAAAAGTCAGTCATATAAAACTGCACTGTCAACTCGGTCCCATACTGTGATATGTCTCTACTTTCTTGTGGCTGTTGACCATGGCTTGTACGAAAGAGACGGTTAAGGCTCATGGCCTTAATATATGGTCTACGGGTGCTCCGCCAGGGTCCACAACAGAAGTGGAGTAAGTCAGCCTACACCAACTTGTAACCTGCCAACTCGTCATAGTATCGTCGGTGTTCAGGGATTAGGCTCTGACCCGTTCTTCACCTGGGTCAAGAAAGGGCGAGCCCCAGAAAGTAAATCGTCGAGGAAACTTGTGGATAAGCTATGGACCAGGAAAGATAAAAAGCACCCGAAACTAGACGGGAACAACGAGCCCGTTGAGTTTATGTGGCCTCGAGACCTACTCGTGCCATCATTTACGAATGCGCGGGTTGCCACCTATAGCTACAAATCCGGCAAAGGGGTTAAGACCACCTTGCGCCAATTGGCCGAACAGTTCCTAAACGTATTGTTCCAACACAGGCAGAAGCCAGATGTGAGATGCTCAGCGATTCTCATCTGATAAGAGTGCCCCTAAATTAAGAGCAACAATAGGAACGCCAAAGACCACTGGTCTTAATTGGGCACAGCCTTGGGGGGCTTGTCATCCAACAGGTCTGTTGGACGCCATTCTGCTGTGAGGGTCTCACCTACTGACTAAACTGCACAAAGGCTCTCGTTATCGCCGCGCTGAACCGAGACTTTCAAGAGCTTCGTCTCTCAGTGTCGGGTGTAATCTTCCTTGGGGCACCTTTCCAAGGAAGTAATGCGGCTGTGCTTGGAAAACGGCTGGCACAGGTCACCGGGGGTGATCTTTCTCTGTTAGAGTTGCTACAAAAAGATAATACAAACCTACAGTCTCTATCGAAAGAATTCTCTGATAGCCACCACGAATGGGACTTCGTGTGCTTCTACGAAGATACAGATGCTGATTATACTCTGTTTAAGACTCGGGTTTGGATCTCTTTCTTTTTTACATATCGATCTCTCCCGTTAACTATATGAAGGTAGTAACTGCCTCGTCGGCTACTTTAAGCGGAAGGCGAATGATATTTTTACACACCGATCACTCTGGGCTTAACAAGTTCAGTGGATCAAATGATGAGAATTATGCTTTGGTACTGCCCGAATTACAGAGAATGGTCAATAATGGACCTTCAATGGTGGCCAATCGATTCAAACCTAAAGGTACTAACTTATTGGGCTCCGGGATCTTCTCCTAGATACTTTGGCTGACTTTTTAATTTTTGGCTTAAAAGTGGGCGAACCAGCTGGAAACAAGCATTGGCTAGTTCCCCGCGGGATCAATAAACTATTTACTGGGCGCTCTGAGATTATCGATAGGATCAAAGCGGCGTTACAAGATGACGGTGCTCAGCATGCCGGGAAACAGAAGGTATTTGTAATTACCGGCCTTGGGGGCATGGGAAAAACCGAAATCTGTTTACAAGTAGCGAATATATTGCGGGAAGAGTGAGCTCCCTCGTTGGACTAAATTATGGATCCCGGACTTAACTGACAACGGCAGCTTTTGGGGCGTGTTCTGGGTCGATGTCGATAGCGAGTCTACAGCAAAAAACGACTTTATTTCCGCTGTGGCGTCATTCGGATCCTCAGCCAAGAGTGTTGATGATGCACGTCGATTACTTGCAAACACAAAGCATAACTGGCTCCTTATTCTGGACAACGCTGACGATCCGGAGTTCGACTATCAAGCATACCTACCATCAGGGTCTCGAGGTGTGGTACTCGTGACATCTCGTATTTATGACTGCAGTCAATACAGCACAGTTGGCTCAGAAGTACTCACGAGTCTTGATATCGGCCTATCCAAACAGCTTCTACTCAGAGCAGCAAATATTGCCGAGGACCTGTGGCCATCTGTCGATCAACAAGCAGAGGATATTGCTAAACTCATTGGTTCACACACACTTGCGCTAATCCAGGCTGGAACATACATTGCCAAGGGCTACAGCCGACTAGACCAATACCCCGAAGTCTATGGAAAACATCGCAAACGACTCCTTACATATCGACCTTCACAGGCCCAGTCAAGATATGGTGACGTTTATGCGACCTTTGAAGCGTCTGCCCAGATTTTAGAGAATTCTGAGAGTGAGGATGCTAGAGATGCTCTACGTTTGCTTGGGATACTTTCAATGCTGCATTCAAGTGCTCTCCCACTTCAGATATTCGAAAATGCATGGAACCGCTCTAGGAATGTTCTTCACGTCAGTGACACAGAGATAGACCTAGGAACTTGCTCCCGATGGCACGCCTTACAGTTGCCAGAATTCATGGAAGTGGAAGCAAACGAATGGGACCCCCATCGTCTCAACAAAGCGAGTTACTTGCTTGTTTCGCTTTCATTTGTCGTGCGAAGCAATCTAGCTGGGGAATCACCTAGCCTATCTATGCATCCGCTAGCTCACGCCTGGGCTAAAGATCGCCAGGAATTGATCCAGCAAGGCCAAACCTGGATCGCCACTGCCTGTATTGTTGCACTATCTATTCTCTGTTATGGCTCCCCAAGGGACAGCCTAGTGCATCTCCAATCTTTGCTCAATATAGAAGTCAAGACAGCATTCTCTCTCGGACCGAAACCCATGCTGGTCTCGATTTTTATCATTTTTTGCCAGAACCTAGCAACAAACCGGGACGATTCAAGGCTCAAGACCCTCCTTCAAGACATATTCGGCATTCTTGCAATCGAGTTTGATAAACCATCAATAGAATACCTGGAAATATACAGAATTTATGGGATAAACTTGCAAGACATTGGAGATTTAGCAAATTCCCTTCAACTATATATACAAATCGCGAAGATTCTCGATGAGAGACTACCTCATTCTCACTACAAGCGGCTTATTTCACAGCACAACGTCGCAAATGCGTATCATGCCAGTGGGGAAGTAGAAAAAGCGATAGAGATTTTTGAGCAAGTAGTAGAGGCTCAAGAGGACCTTCATATTACTAACGGTCGCCGGCTCATGTCACAGCATGAGCTTGCCCGCGCATACGTTGCTAATGGGCAAGTGGATAAGGCGATAGAACTCCTAGAGCAAGTTGTGGAGATTAAAGGCACAATGCCCATTGCTCACCCTGAGCGGCTCATGTCACAGCATGTGCTCGCACGCGCATATCATGAGAATGGGCAAGCGGATAAGGCGATTGAGCTCTTTGAGCAAGTTGTGGAGATTAGAGAAAGCGTGCTACCTATTACCCACTACGATCGACTTGCGGCACAAGACGAGCTTGCATTCATATATAATGCAAATAGGAAAGCATATAAGGCAACACATCTCCTAGAGCAAGTGGTAAAGATTCGAGAGGAATTGCTACCTACTACTCATCATGACCGGCTTGGATCAGAGCACGAGCTTGGACACACATATCTTCAGATTGGGCGAGTAAAAGAGGCGATAAAGCTCCTAGAGCAAGTAGTGAAGAACCGAGAAGAGATCCTTCCTGTTGATAATCAAGCCAGGCTCATGTCACAGCACGAGCTTGCACGCGGATATGTTATAGATGGGCAGGTGGAAAAGGCAATAAAGATCCTGGAGCAAGTTATGAAGCATAGATGCAAACTGCCTACTGACCACCCTAGTCGACTCATGTCACAACACGTGCTCGCTCGCGCATATTATAAGAATGGGCAAGTGGATAAGGCCATTAAGCTCTTTGAACAAGTTGTGGATAGCGAAGGCGCACTACCTATTACTCATCCCGACCGGCTCTTTGCACAGCATGAGCTCGCCTGCGCATATAATACGGATGGCCAAGTGGATAAGGCAGTAGAACTCCTAGAGCAAGTAGTAAAGATTCAAGAAGAGGCGCTACCCGTTGCTAACCCGGAGCGGCTGAGTTCACAGCACGAGCTTGCACACATATATCTTGTTAAAGGGAAAGGGGGCCGAGTTAAAGAGGCAATAGATCTCTTAGAGCGGGTAGTGAATGTTCGAGAAGAGGTTCTGCCTGTTACTAATACTCAAAGGCTCGCATCTCAACATGAGCTCGCATACGCATATTATCTGAATGGGCAAGTAGAGAAGGCGATAGAGCTCATGGAGCATGTGGTGAAGATTAAAGAAGAAGTGCAACCTGCTACTGACAATAGTCGGCTCATATCACAAAGTCTGCTTGCTCGTTTCAAGAAGGGGGTATAAATACGTGGCTTCAGCAGATCAGCGGACGTTTTATATCCTACATAACAAGTCATGTTACCTCAAATATCTACATTCCAATGATATATATTTGTTCCAAGCCCAATTTGTCTCTATATGAACCATGGTGGTGGCGAGCTGGATAATATTGTATTCGTCGCAGGGTGGCCCGACTTTCCAGCAAAAAGTTGCCGAAGGGCCCGAGAATGCTGCATGTATAGATTGGTGCAGGTATTAGCAGAGTAATTGTTGTGATTTCACGAGCGACCAGAACGGGACATCCCAAGGAAGAGGTTCCCTGAGAGAATTTCGGCACAGAAATTCGAGCGTGTTGGCTGGAATCCTTCAGTGCCCATTCTTAAACCTCGGAGGTTTCGGAGCTGTTGTTGATCGAGAGGTTTAGTGTTCCGAGTATGCAAGCATGAGTCATTCTGAGTGTTCCACAGTGTCAGCTCGTTCAACCGAGAATAGGGAGTAAGGGGTTACTTGAAAATTCCTGTTCGCTCACTTCGACTCATTATGATACATGATGGCCGTACCAAATGATTCTAGTGTCGCTGAGGGTACTGAGGATAATGAAGGGGGATATCGACAATCATGATTTGGGTGTATTCGCATCTCGACTCATTATGGCCCATTGTGATACTGAATGATTTGAACTTCGCGAGGTGTAGAATGCGAAGATAGATAGAATAACGCTCAATTGAATAGTATATAATGATCGTAAACTGTAGAATTAATTGACAGCAAGCCATTGTGATAAATAACGCGACTGCAAGTTTCCTGAAGTGAGTAAAGCAACTCTGCCAAACCCCATTCATCTCCCTACCAGGACACCGCACTGTCAGTCACATATTATGAAAAAAACACTATTTTGCCAATCTGATTCCATTTAAAAAACTGGAACTTGATCAATAGCAACCGACATCGTTTGAATTACCGTCAACGTGCCCCTATATCCTAACATACACGTGTCAAACTCCATTTGTCCCTTGGCTAACCATAACCAACACTACTAGCACTACTTCCCCGAATTCAACATCTGTCGCAACGCTCCCAACTCGCCTTCCAATCGCGCAACCCGAACACTCAGGTCGTCTCGTTCGCGCTGCGTATTCTTCAGCGCCGTTTCCAGCTCGGTGACTTGGTCAACGCGCTTTTGGCGGTACCGGCGGGCGGCGAGGGTGTTCAGTTTGCGCTTTCTGATTGCGGAGTTGGGCTGGGTGGTGGCTGTGGTTGCAGTGGACATGGTGGAGCCGGGAGAGGTGGTGGATTTGGTTGTGGGCATGTGGGCCGGGGAGTCTGATGAGATTGACTGTGAAAATGGAGAAGGGCTGTTGGCGACTGTCTGTAATGAGTGCTGTGAGAAGTCGTCTAAGATATATGTTAGATATGATCAAAACGTTCCATAGCTTTAGAGGCTGACCTTGATATGCATATGATACAGGTTCCGAAAGATTCTCGAGGGCCTCCGGAGGAGTGTCTAGGCCGTTTTGGTTGTGAGGCGTGATCATGATTGACTGGTAGGTAGCGCCACCATCGAATGCGAATGGGTCTATAATGGAAGTAGGGTCGTGAAAGGCTTGGTCATCGAAAGAAACATGGTATCCCGGCTGTGGTGCCAGGTCACCGTCGGTGACAGAATTGTCATTTTGAAACCAATCAACTTGTTCAGAGGCTGGACTTTGAAAATAGCTAAAGGATGGTGTGCCCGAGTAAACGGGATCGATAAGGTGGGGTGAAGGAGCGTAGGATAGATTTGCATTGAGCTCGGGAGAGTAAAGGTTATGAGTGGTATCTGTAGCCAAGTAAGGCTGTTGTTGTTGGCGCTGGTCTTGTCTATACGACAAGTTGCTGCCATGGAGGCTCGACGACAACAGCGAGCTGTTGCGGTTGGAAGTAGAAGGTCTGGGAAAGACACGGTGCGCACATGGTTCTGATGTTGGAAGAGGGCAAGGGGGAATTGCTTTCTACGGGCCCTTATGACCCGTTGCGGTTGAACTCAAGGTTTGAGTAGACTTGGTATCAGCGAATGATCACTGAAGGGGGATGAAGTCGAGGATGAGGGGGGATGGACATATAAGGTGGTGTATCTTCGCTTGGGGCTGTGTCTCGATGCCTTACATAATCAATTATTGGGGGATTCTCCAATCACAGGCCCAACACGAGGTTAGATGGGTAGAAATACAATGCAAACAATCGGCCTCACTGCCTCTACACTTTTAGCCGTAATACCTAATAATACGGAATTCAGTGGCACTGCTTCAATTTTAAGCTGCTCTTGGATCAAGTTGTCCATCAAACAAAAGTACGTTGTGAACAGACAGAAGGTGCATACCCCGCTACTGCGTTACCCCTCCATGACATTCGGCGTGAAGGTCTGCTACCGCGATTGCGGTTTACACGGTGTATATTTATACACGATATGTGGCAATGAGCTATTACTGACGTCTTTCTATTAAAGGGAATAGAACTCATTGTGCCCCTTTACACTGTTCTCAAACTACTCAGAAGAGGCAGAATGGCCGTAGCAACGGGAAAGATAGATGTTCCTGGGATTCAGGGAGTGATTCTGGATATTGGTAAGTTTTTAGAAGAGCCAGGGCAATTAAAATAATATTTTATTTGCCTAGCTGCCTAAGAAAGCATACGGCTGACCCGTCACTAGAGGGGACTATTTGCCCGATATCGTTCGTTAAAGATGTTTTGGTAAGTTGAGCTTTATTACTTTTTTTTTTTTTGGAACGTCAACGTGTTACGCACCGTGGTTCTCTCCTTCACATCTGGAGTGTGCTGAGCATGTCATCCCCTATTTAAGATCTCGCTTTTGTTTCTACTTTGAAAACCCATCACACCATCATTTTTAGCATCGTTTTTGTGGGCTTTCCCGTCAATATCAGACTATCACTTTGTGTACCCCTATGTTCCTGGTTACTAACATTATTAGTTTCCCTACGCTCTAGAATCTCTCCCCGGAGTTCTCGAGACATCATGGGACTCCCCATCTTTAGCACCCTTCCGTGACGCCTTCCCGGCTGAACATCGCGGCAGCCCTTCGGCACTCCTGTCACACGTCCAGGACCTTATGGCCAAGGACGTCAAGATCGCCTATTTAAAGTCTTTGCAAGGACATCTCTGGCTCACTGGTTATCAATCAGGCGCATTACGCTGTCCTCTATTCCCAGATGTTGCACCTGCAATCCGGCAATGGCACGCTCAGGGGAAGAAAATCCTGATCTACAGCTCTGGGTCTGTCGCTGCGCAGAAGTTATTACTTCAATACACAACAGAAACCGAAAATGGGGGTGATTTGAGGGAATTCATTGAGGGGTGGTACGACACTGTTAATGCCGGGATGAAGAACGAGGAGAGCAGCTACCAGAAGATCCTGGAGGAAGAAAGGAAGAAGGGGGTTGAAATTAATGCCGATGCTTGGGTATTCTTCAGTGATAACTTCAAGGAAGTGGAGGCTGCGGATAAGGCGGGCATGAAGACAGTGCTTACGGTGCGTCCTGGAAATGCAGAGGTTCCGGGTGATGAGTTGGAGAAGTACAGAGTAGCAGAGAGGTTCGATAATGTGAACTTCGTATAGGTTGATAGGCTTACGCACTCAGACCATGCTTTGTCTTCAATATAAGCCTTTCCATCCATCCTGAGCTTCCTGTTATACCATAAAAATACATAAAATAGCACAGATCTCAGGCAATCTAACCCGCCTATGAACTACCCACACCCGAAAAACGCCATACCCATCTATCGATCTTACAAATCCACCCTCGGCAGATAATACCTCACATTCTCATACACCAAAAACGTAACCCACGTCGCCGGCAACACCCTCACCATATTCAACCCCAACCCCCTATAAAACCCCCTCACGCCCTCCTCCCTCCATAATCGTCCCACCACCCCCATAATCCCCTTCCCGAACCTCGCCTCCGCATTATACGTCTGCAACCGCGCCCTCACAACCTGATACGGATACGTCGCGCACCCCGCTACCATCTTCGCCGCCCCGCTTATTGCCAACGTAGCTTCATATCCTATTTTCTCTTTCTCCTCTCCCTCCCTTCCTCGCCGCGCCACATACGACAACCATGCTCGCTTCATCGGCTCGTAGACCCCGAACTGCACGGCCCCGTGGCTGACACCGAGACAGCTCGCGCCCATCCCGCGATAGAAACCCCTCCACCCCTCTGTCCTTGCGATCGCCCGCGCTCCAGCCCACATACTCGGATACGCTCCAACTGCGCCGCGGTCTGTCGATAGCATGCGAGTTTTCAGCACCCATATCGGATTCGTAGCGAGGGTTGTAAGGAGTCCCGCGCCGAGGGACGCGAGAAAATAGTCCCCTGGTGTGAGGGCGCTGCCATGGCGTGCGCGGTGCAGAGAGAGGGGCGTTTCGACGAGGGATTTGAAGTAGAAGAATAGGGCCCAGGAGGCGCTGTTGCCGAGGAGGTTGGGGGTGAGGCCGCGATAGAGGGAGGTGAGGGGGTGGGGGTGCAAGAGGAGGGAGCGGGCGAGGGTGAGGGAGGTGGTGGGGGTGTGGGAGGTGTGCGTGCGGTGGACTAGGTAGAGGGTTAGCTGGGGGTCGTAGGAGGTAGGAGGAGGAGGGAAGGGACATGGGGGGAGGGAGAGGTGAAAGGGAAGGACGGGGCGTACTTTGTAGGCGTGTCTTGATTATGTCGAGAGGGTGGACGACGAGAGTGGAGATTGCGCCGGCGCTGAGGCCAGCGCAGGTCTCGACCAGCGCGGGGGAGAGGCGCGCATGCTTTTCATTCATTCGAAGGGTATTGAGTTGTTCATGGCTTGGGGGTTGGCGGTGTTCAGAGGGGGTCGGAGGGGCGGCCTGGAAATTTATTTGTCGATGACGGAGTTGAGGCGCAATGTTTGCCGAGGCGGCCGATGCAATGCGCTGATATAAATTACATGTTATCGATCGACAAATTTTTGGGGAGCAATTCTGCTTCACGTGGAGATATGTTTGGTTTAATTTTGGAATATAATGGCATTGGAAGTGCCAAATACAGGTTAGGCACAAGTGGTGATTCCGTATTTTCGGATTTTACAATACAACTTTCCCATGAAAGACCTCATATCCACCGCTTCCCACCCCTTCGATAGCCATTGACTAGATATCAAAACGCCTCTGATGCCTGAACAATCGTACAACCCGCTTCATTAGAGACGTCCTATCCCCGTAATCCATCCATCCATTCATCTGCCGCCGTTCGTTTATGCGAGTGGGGAGAAGAGTCTGCGGAGGTTAGCATCGCCCGCAGCATACACATAGCAGGTAACTCATACCTAATCAGAGATGGGCGAGGCTGGCTCTGAGTGTATCCTGGTATATATGTTAGTCCCGTCCGTCAAGTTCGTCTTCGTATGTCAGGCGTTCGTACCGATGTAGACAACCAAGGGGAGGAAGCCGCTGCGATGAGGTTAGCTACTGATGCTACAATACTGCGCAGCATGGGAGAGCATAAACATACTAGTGAATGACCACGCGGGACACATCAATGAGCTTTCCGACTCTCTCCTAGAATGCAGTCAATATCCATCCGGGCGCCTCAAACATCGCGGTTGCGCGCACCTTCGACTCCTCGGACAGTTGGAATGAGTAGGCCATTTTGATTTGGTGGGACTACACAAACATCATCAGCATCTCCATTTGCAACATAATCCCATCTACCAACTTACTGTGAAGAGGAACGTTGTATTGTCGGGATCGTGATGTACAGTTAAATCTACCCTTCTCCCTTCCCAGAACAAAAGTTCAATCTCACCCCCGACCCCAAACGCCGCCTTCCTTACGTAAGCGAACTTTTTTCCAGAACACCGCAGCTAACCACCGCGCGCCCCTCGACCTCACATATCACGGGCAATTCTTCCGCCCAACACCTCACCACCGCCGTCAAGATGTCAGGAGCAAGGCATTGGTACGCACATTCCACTCCCCAGCTACCCAGCATATAACTAACTCGAAAACAGGGAGCAGGACAAAGAAGCGACGGTGTACGTCGGCAACATCGACGAGCGCGTCACGGACAGCCTTGTGTGGGAGCTCATGCTGCAGGCTGGTCGCATCGTGAACGTGCATCTCCCCAAAGACCGGGTGACGCAGTCGCATCAGGGATATGGGTTTGTAGAGTTTATCAGCGAGGAGGACGCCGAGTACGCGGCGAGGGTTATGAATCAAGTGCGCTTGTACGGGAAGCCAATTCGTGTGAACAAGGTACGCTCCCCCTCCCCCCCCATACCAGCAAACAGCAGAAGAGCAAGCTAACTTAACTACTCCGCAGGCCTCAGCAGACAAACAAAAACCCCTCGACGTAGGCGCAAACCTCTTCCTCGGCAACCTCTCCCCCCACCTCGACGAACACTCCCTCTACGACACCTTCTCGCGCTTCGGCCCTCTCCTCGCCCCCCCCAAGATCGCTCGCGACCCCACCACCGCCCTCTCAAAAGGCTACGCCTTCCTATCCTACGCCTCCTTCGACGCCGCCGACGACGCGGTGGCCAATATGCACGGCCAGACCTTGCTCGACCGCGCGATTAGTGTGCAATACGCGTATAAGAAAGACGGCAAGGGAGAACGCCACGGCGACCCAGCGGAACGTATGTTAGCCGCCCAGGCAAAGGCACACGGCGTCCTACCAGAAGCTCCGCCCGCACAAGCAATGATGGGCATGCCCCCCTCCGCACCACCGGCCCTGGCACCGCAGCAGCAGCAACAGCAGCATTTCGACCCCCAACAACAGCAGCAGATGATGCACCACGCGCCACCACCTCACCACGACCCCTACGCCCGCGGTCCACCACAAGGGTTCCCACCGCCTCCACAGCGTGTTAACGCGCCCCTCCCTCCGCCTCCATCGGGGCTACCGCAAAGGCCACCGCCGAGTCAGGCGGGGTATGGAGGGCCGGAGGGATTCGGGGGGCCGCCGCCTGGAGCACCACCGCCTGGGTTTGGGGGGGCAGGAGGGATGCCGCCTGGGTTTGGGGCACCGCCGGGAGCACCACCACCTGGGTTTGGAGGGCCGCCGGGTGCACCACCGCCTGGGTTCGGGGCGCCGCCGGGGATGCCGCAGGGGTTTAGGAGGTAGATTTATTGTGGGATGGAGAGAAGGGAGAGAGGATGGGGGATGGGAGTTTATGGGTATGGATGTTGGAGGGCATGGATGGCGTTTTTTTTGCTATATGGAGGAGGAGTCGTGTATACTATCCAGCGTGTTTGCATCATCAGATTTATTTCGCAGAGGTCGATTCGATTCGGGGAGGGTGAAATTGGGGAGGAAGGAAAGGGGAAGGGAGAGAGGGGTAGGCGTGAGGATGTGTGAGAATGTGGATGGGGAAATAGACCTGGATGGAATGGATAAACCATCCCCGTCACACCTATCATATCATTCCCCTCCGTGTCGTGCTGGTCCTGTGTTGTGAGTTTCATCCCGTGCTGTTCACGAACCCCTTAACCCGCCACCGCCACCACCACCTCTAACCGACCTCTCTCACCCACCCCCTATTCCCCACCCTCAGCCGCACTCTCAACCCCTCCCTCCCTCCCACCCCCTCCAACCCCCCCCCCCCACGCCCCCCACCCCCCCCGCCCCCACCCCCCCCCCACCCCCCCCCAACATCCCTCCGGCAATGCACCACCTCCTCCGCGCTCCGGTTTTAGCTTCCCAATACCGTGGTCATGCCGTGTTGACAGGAGCAGCAGCAGCAGCAGCCCCTCTATGTCTTGGGGATATTGAACCACCGCCGTCAGTTCGTGAATGTATCACGTCGTTCGTCTGAGCCCCTTGGTCTCGGGGGTATCGAGAACCAACACCAGTAGTCCGGCAATGCATCACGTCGCCCCCCGGCGCCCGTCCCGTTTTGGGGGGGTTTCCATTACCGTGTGGTTGGAATGGGTTGAAAGCCTCCTGCTGTCGATCGTGGGAATATTGAATGGGTTGGTCTAGGTAATACGATTGGGGGGGGGGGGGGGGGGGGTCGAACTAGCTGTGCGCGCTTGCCAGTCAGGAATTATTGAACCAACGTCAGTTCGTCAATCCATCACGTCGTCGTCGTAGCCCTAGTCTCTAGGTTCCCATACCGTGGTCATACCAGCTTGACAGCCCCTCTACCTCAAAATATCGAACTAACGCCAATCCATGAACCCATCACATCGTCCACCGGGTCCTTGGTCTCGGACCAGCTGTACTGGGCTAGTTAGACCCCCTCTATCTCGGGGACGTCGAACCAACGTCAATCCATCAATCCATCACGCCGTTGGAGCCATGGTCTCTGGGGTTTCCAATACCGTGGTGCAGGCCGAGTTGACAGCCCCTCTATCTCAAAACTACTGGACTGACGTTAACCCATCAACTCATTACGTCGTCCGTGTCCGTGGTCTCGGACTGGGTTGACAACCTATCTATCTCGTAATTATTGAACCTTAACACCCCCCTTTTGAGAAATACCGAACGGGATATACCTACCCCCTGCTGCGATACTCAATACCATCGACGTAAAAAATTCCCACCCGAGATAGCGAGGGACTAGGTAGATTGCCCCTCTTGAGAATCCTACACGGGACGCATTTACTGGTACCTGGCATGGCGTTGTTGTTGTTGTTGATGATGATACGCGATTATGAGAACTCCCTCCCCGGAGATACTCCTACACCAAGTGGATAGGGGCCCAGTGTGAGACATCCCTACTCTCCCGTCCCGCGGCACCGGACCATCCACACCCCGTCTCTAACGTCTACACGCGTTGATTCAGCCCTGATCTATGCACCCACCTAGTATACTGAGAGTTCGGAAAGGGGAACCGAGAGATCTGTCAAATATACTACCTTCTCGTAATCTAGCGGAGGTGTGAGGTAGTGAGTGGATAGGGGGTGGGTGGGTGCCGGGGAGATGTGCCGTGCTCCCCGAGCCGCCGCTGCCACACATCTGGTGTTTGGATAGCTTGGTACAGCGCACCTCAACTCTGGGAACCTCTGTTCAGCTCGGTGGGCCGTATTATCTAGCGATGTGAGAATTTTCATCATTCACTGGATATGGTGAGAGACGTGGGCAGGATTTCGCGAGAGAGCATGTAACTGAGACATCCCTTCTCTCTTTCTCTCAATGCGTACGCATCTCTCATCTCCGCTTCCCTCTTCTCCTCTCCCCTTACGATCTCAGCCCAGCGGGGTTCAGTATCTAGCGATATGAGAATTTTTCATCATCTCAGTGGAGATGGTGGGAGTGGGTGGGTGGGTGGTTGAGACGTGATAACGGCTACGCATCTTTTATCTCCCATCCTCTTACCTCTTACCTCTCCTCTACACACACGCTCGCCAAGCCTCGATATCAATATCAATATCAATATCAAAAAATAATCTCGTAGTGGAAGAGGAGATAGATAGGTGAGGAAGTGGGTTATATGAGACATTTACTCTCTCTCCCCACCAAGTCGTACGCGTCTCTTATCCCCTCCCCCCCCAACCTGCCCCTCTCCAGGCACCTCACCCCAACACCTCCCACCTCATCTCATCCCACCTAAACTCATCTCATCTCAGCTCCCCTCTGTCACCACCGTAGTGTAGATCAGCGACATCCCTCAGGCGGGTCGACGACATCCCCTCTACAGCGCCGTGTCTCGGGATGGTGAGCACGTCATTGTGATGCGCTGGTGCGGTATTTCTCTGTCTGTCATGGAGTGGAGTGAGAGGGAGTGGGATGTCAATGAAGCTTGTATGGTTATAGTGGGATGAGAGTGGGAGTGGGAGTGTTAGAAGTGGGAGTGTAGATGCTTGGTAAACCAGATGGTCTAGAGCTTAAGTGGTTGGGGGGATGATTAAGCAGATGATACCAGATAGTCACATTTCCATTACCCCCATCAATCCCTCACACCTCTCTTTTCTCTTACCCTCCCTAATCCCCTCCTATCCTCCCTATCCCCTCCCTATCCACCACCATCAGATAAACTCATCCCTCATACACAAATATCCATAACCCTTACACCGACTCACGTGCCCCCTCACACGACCATCCCGCGCTGACCCTAAATCCCTTGAGAGTTCCAACTGCAGCGCATGTCGTACATACATACGTACGTATGTGGGATACGGCGCGGGGGTTCATCCGTTACAACGGTACGCAAACGGCACGATACGATACGGTACGGTGGACTCATCCACAACGCGGCGGCTACCGGCCGGCACGGCGCGCGCGTGTCGTATCGTATCGGTGCGAAGGCGTCATCGCGTGGGTTACCTGGCATAGCTAGACTTTGTTACAGTAGTTACAGCAGTAGTGGTACAGTAGTACAGTAGTAGGTTGAGATGGACTCCCCCACGTAAAACAGAACGGAGGGGGGTGTTCGTTGGCGGTGACGGTGTGGGGGAATATGTATCGAGCTTGATGAGGAAGATGGGGGGTAAACTAACACTCCCTCCCTCTCTGTGTAGAGATGAAATCTGCGATGGAACTGTAGGGTATGCCTAGTGTAGCGTGGTAGAAGCATCAAGACGGTAAGGATGGATGTCGAAGAGGGTTTAGACTTTTATCGGTATTAGTTGTGTATTCGATCGAATAGGCGTGCGAACGTCGATATTGCGAATTTATGAATTATCTCATTGGTCGGGCAACACTCCCCAGCGTGGGGGATTATTGTTAGTTGGGGGTATTAGTTGGGGTATTTCTCTCTCCCTTGCTATTATTGCCCTGCAGCACCGTCGTACCTCCCCCGCACGCCCACCATGACCGCCGCTGCTGCTGCTGCACGACAGTAGGATCGCATCTGCTAGGGTGGTCATGGATCGGGGCGAACTGGACTGGGGAGGGGTGATGGGTGGGATCGGGGAGTGAGATGGACTAGGGAGGGGTGATGGATGGGGGTGTGAGATGGTGAGATGGAGTAGACGGGGGAGGGCACGTGTGCGTCTTTGTTGGCGGTGTTGGAGGAGGGTTCGTTAGATGGAGGGTTAGCTTGGGGGATGTGTATGGGATGGGGATGGGGGTGGTGAGAAGGAGACGGGAAGGGAAGGAGGATGTGTTTTGGGATGGGATGGGACGGACGTTTGAATGGGAGGTGGGAAGGGGGGTGAGAGTGATAGTAAGGCAGTGAGAGGGATAGTAAGGCAGAGGGGTGAGGCAGAGAGGGTGAGAGTGAGAGGGGAGGGAGGGACTTGGGATTTGCAGGTAGGTGGCTGTGGAGGGATGTACTCCTCTTCGCCACCATCACCAAACCTCCTTTCCACAGTCTCACTCTCATCCCCATAATAGACGTGCAGTGCTGTGCTGTGACGAACACGCCCTGGTGGTGCTGAGATCGACGACAGGGAACGGAGCGAGGAGACGAGACGAGACGAGGCGGGACGAGAGGCTGCCGTGAGGCTGTAACGCGTGAGGCTGTCTTGTCTTGAGGATGGATCGAGGAGAGGGTGCAGATGAGGAGATGAGGAGATGAGGGGATGAGGAGATGAGGAGGCAGGCACGTGCGTGTAGGTTGAATGCGGTCTGGTACTCTCCTCCTCATCGAGTACGTAGTGGCGGGTGGAGGAGGGTGGACGACTAGCAATACTACTGTCACTGCGAGACAATCTGCGAGTCGGAGCACGTGTGCGTTTGGTGATGTGATGGGATGTGGGAGGGGGGATGGGGGATGGGAGGGGTGTGTGAGGGATGTACCTGCAGTATGATGGATGGGGGATACGTTTAGTTGTGAGAATTGGCAGGAGCGATAGAGGCAGGGAAAAGTGAAGGGGGTTAGTAGTGGTGGTGGTGCCTGATTGAGAGGTGGAGTCGATTGATTGTGGTGAGGGAGGTACTGCTGTACTGTTTACGCTGTTTACGCCCTTATACGCCCTTATAGCAGGCAGGTTGACCCGTGGTGGACTGAGACAGAGTGAGTGAGTGAGTGAGACAGAGAGGTGAAGATATTGACATCCTCCAACATGGTGTCCTATCCGTACGTACAATCGATCCGTATTACAATCGATAGAACAGTAGACAAGCCAGACATCAGACAGACGACACCAGCCAGACAGACCAGACAGACCAGACACCAGGCATCAGACGGACACTCACTGCTGGCAAACCCACCCACCCCCACGATGAAGAAAACTTCAAGCGTGGGGGGGGAAACCAGCACAGAACAGCACGCACCACTGCACAGCACACCCTCTTTTCCCAATTTCGATACTGCATCCTCACACACCCATCTGTCGTTCCCTTCTCCCCCCCCAGCCTTCCCGCCCTCGATCCAGCACACCTCCTCCTTGGGACGGACCAATCAGCAGACAGCAGTGACACGATCCTTTTTTGACAGGGAAGGAAAAAAAAACAGGCACAGGGATTGCCCTGATCCCTGTCTACCTCTTCCCATTCTTAGTAGTTTTAGTTCAGCATGCTTAGTTTTAGCACAAACTGAGATGTGTAGGGATGGTTCAAGATGCGCAGGCATGCTTAGTTTTAGCACACTGTGACGAACAGGGTTTGTGTAAGGCTGTCAGGCAGGATTTCGTGATGGGGGATGGTAGTGTAAGCGGAGGGGGGTCTGGATGGATCTGTCGGATCCTCTGGAAGCGATGGGGGGACGGGGGGATGGACGGCAGTGACGGCCAGGTGGGCAGGGGTGGGGGGGAAGGGTTAGAGAGGCTTCTGGTGTGAGTTTTGGGGTGGGCTAGGAGGTGATGAGGTGGATGTGGATGTGGATGCTGATGCTGATGCTAGAGTGGGAAATTGATCCTTGATGGGGGGAGTGAAGAGAGGTGAGGATGCATGAGAGAGGGAGAGGCAGGGCAGGGCAGGGTCTGGTGGGTGGAGGAGAGTGAGGGCGGGTGTCTCGGTTGTCCCGTCTGTTAAGTCTGTCTGTGTCGTCTGCCCTGGAGAGAGAAAAGAGAGGAGGAGGAGGGTGAGGAGTGAGGAGTGAGGACAGTGGTGAGTACGAGTACGAATATGAGTACTTACTTTGATATGATATACTCTGCTATAATGGAAGTACTACTAGAGAAGAGAGTGCACACTTCTACTCAAGAAACACTACTCTACCCTGCATCACAGTCCACGCTGGCCCAGTCTATCCATCTCCCTGCCTGCCAGTCTGCCCGTCTTACTGCTCCTTCCAAAACTACTACAATCCCCTTCTTCTCTACATCCTCCACCATATGGCATTGTACTATTTCCCATGTACTTCCCAATCCCCTCCCAATCCCATCCACGGCTCTCCCCGTCCGTACTCCCGCCCACCCTACCTACTCTACCGTACTCTATCGTACCGTTCCCTCGCCTGTCTGCCTCTCTACCGCTCTGTCGCTCTACCGCTCTACCGCTTCCCCCCGTCCCTTCCCCCCCGTCACCCGTCGTCGAACCCCACCCATCCACCCACCACCCACTACCCACTCTTCTTCGCTATCCAGCATCCTTCAACCACCCTAAACCACCCTAATCACCCTAACCGCCTTCTACCACCATCAACAACCTCATCCACCCACCACCACCACCCTCAAACATCCTTCACCATCACCATCACCACCCACCACCACCACCCTGCCCTTCTTCTTCATCCATCCTCCCTCCCTCACCCCCCCCGTCCCCTCCCTCCTCCCCACCCACACCCCCCCCCGTCGTCCCCCAATCTCCAATCCCACCCACTACCACCACCATACATACATACCCCCACCCCCCACGGACAAGGATAAATCCGTACCGATCGAGTGGGATGCGCCACAAGGGTACGCTACGGGATTGTCGTACCCTCGCCAACCCTCTTCGAGTGAGAGTGAGTGACCTTCTCTTCCCGATCGATTGCACGCTACATCCCCCCCCCCCCAACACCCACCACCACCACACACCTCAATCTCTACAGTACAGTAACCTCCCCCCCAACACCGCCATCACCCACCCACCCCACTCCCCAACTCCCTGTTTCACACCGGATTCCAACTCCACCACCATTACCACTGCCCCTCGTACCCTCCCTCTCTCCCCTGCCGCCCAGATCCCCACCCGGTGCCGCCGATCCCCCCATCCCACACCCTGGTCCCTTCATCCTCCTCCAAAACCACCCACGGGGCTCGATCGAGACGAACTACCCTACGAACCGACGACGTGCGTGGGATGTCTGCTTGTTGTCTGTCAGGGCCAGAGGAGGCATATATACCCCTTGTGTCTCCATCTACCCCCCCCCTCTCCTCTTCCTTCTCCTCTTCCTTCTCTCTTTCTCTTATTCCTATTCTTCGATATGTCCGCTTCTGTCGTCGTCGTCGGAACTGTTGTGTTGTTTAAGAAGGGTATTACGAGTGTGAGACGGTTACCTCCTTGATTTTTTTAAAGTCGTGCTTGCTTTGTGCTATTACCTGCCTGTCTTGTCTATCAACCCGATCAACCCAATCAACGACCAGCCAGTCCATCGTTCTCACTTTTCTCACCTCACCTCACCACCACCTGTATCTTGTCCAACCAACCACCAACCTCCCACGACACAACCACCAAACCGCAACCCTGGCTCTCACATCCCCCCTCCCCCCCTCCACCTGGGGCAGTACCACCACCACCAGCAGCTCCAACAGCACCACCAGCGCCGGCAACACAAGCAGCACCAGCAGCTGGTCCACTGCCGCACAACCCTACACAATGGACCTCCACGGCCTCCTCCAATCTCGCCCTCACCACCACCACGCACACGCCCACCACCAGGGACAGGGACAAGCATACGACCAGCGTCTTCCCGCGGCGCAACCATACACCTCCCCCCCCATCTCCTACGCTTCGAGTTCGTATATCGGTATTGCGCACCACCACAATCACCAGCACCACCAGGGGCAGGGCCAGCAGCAGCAGGGACAGGGAGGGATCTACGATTTCCCATTCTCTCACCCGCAGCAACAGCAGCAGCAGGAGCAGACGACTTACCTGAGGCGCCAGGGGTATCAGAATCAGATGCCTACTTCTGCCCCGCAGCAGCAGAGTAGTTACCCCCACCAGCAACAGCAGCAACCGCAGCAGCAGCTTCCGCGCAGCTATCAGAGTGGAAACGCTCAGTCAATGTATGGGAAGACGACTGCGATTGCACCAGCTGCCGAGGGATGGGGAAAACAGCACCAACACCAGCAACAAGGGCAGTATCAGCAAACCCAGATGCAGACCCAGGAGGTGGCGCAGAGTACGGATGTTGATGCGCTCATGCGTGCTATCCAAGCTAAACCCGCTGGTGGTGACAACAGCAACAGCGACGCGGTAGCGGCTGGCGAGAGGACAAGGGATACCAGCGCGGAGAGGGAGAATGCCGCCAGGGGACGAGGTGTAAATGGGGTGAATGGAGGTGTGAATGGGAGTGGAAATGGTGGTGGAGAGGATCCGAAGAAGCGGTATGAATGCCATATTGGGGAGTGTAGGAAGGCGTTTTTTCAGAAGACGCATTTGGAGATTCATATTAGGGCGCATACGGGGGCGAAGCCATATGTACGTTTCTTCTCCTTTCCCGTTTTCCCTTCCCCTTTTCCCCCTCTCCCCCCTCTACCCCAGCCTCGCACCACGAAACATCACCAGCAGCCAGCAACAGACAGAAGAAGAAAATAGACCGATGCTAACGAACTCACAGACATGCACCTACCCAACCTGCACCCACGCCTTCTCCCAACTCGGCAACCTCAAAACGCACCTCCGCCGGCACACCGGCGAGCGCCCCTTCGCCTGCCCCACCTGCGGCAAGACCTTCGCGCAGCGCGGAAACGTGCGAGCTCACGCTGCTGTCCACGACGCGGGCGGGGCGGCGAAGAAGTTTGTCTGTCGACTGGATGGGTGCGGGAAGTGCTTTACGCAGTTGGGGAACCTGAAGAGTCATATGAATAAATTCCATGTTGAGACGCTGAGGGGGTTGACGGTGAGGTTTGGGGAGAGTGAGGCGGCTGGTGGTGGTGGTGGTGGTGGGAAAGGGGGGGAGGGGAAGGAGGGGGAGGAGGATGAGTTGTTGGAGTATTTTCGGAGTTTGTATCGGAATGCGAATAAGGGGATTAAAGGACGCGGCAAGGGACGGAAAGTCGCCTCTACCACACCCAGCAGCTCCACTCCGCCATCGCTAAGCTCCTCGACTTCCTCGCTCTCTTCTCTCGCTTCGCTGCCTCTCTCTCCGCCCGCATCCACAGGCTCATACATCAGCGGTATCCCCGCACACTACGGGATGGGAGGCATGGGCAGCGGACTTGCCGGGATGGGCGGCATGGGAATGCCCGTGGGAATGGGGGGGATGGAGGAACTCTTCGACGGGAGCAGTTCCGGCATCGGCTCTCCCTGCGCTAGTAGTCTGGGGAGTCTGTATGAAGTCGGCCCTTATGAAGAGGAGGAGGGGGGGGAGTTGGCGTTTGGGGATCGGATGTATTGAGGGTCGTGATGGGTGGGATTTTTTTTTTAATATATGGGTACACAGTACAGTACACTGTCACATATGGTTGGGGGGGGGAGGGAGAGGGGGTTTCTTTGGTTCGGTCTACTTGGAATTGGGTCGGTTGGTGGTTGGGCTTTGGTGGGGGGGTTGGGCGGTAGGGGGGATGTCCTCACGGACGGGGATGAGATGATTTTCTTGTGCATATGTTATACCCCTTTTTTTGACGAGTCTACTTTTTGTTTATAGATGCGTTTTTGCTTTGGCTTTGATTTGTAGCGTTGGAATTTAGCTGTGTGTACATATACATATATATATAGAACGTGTATTTGTTTATATCCTCGTCGTGTCTATTCATGCCTATGTCTATGTGATAGTATCCAGTGTCGTCTCCGCAAACGAGTTTCTGAAGTCCAGTACCACGTGGTATACACCAACGATCATATCGTTTTGCCACCGCGCCGCGCCGCGCCAGGCACCCCAAGTGTCTCCATCATTCCTCTCTCCCCCCCATCGCTCTGTGCGCTGTTCTCGTCACCCATCTGACGAAAACTAGGATCCCCCACGCCCCGTAGTAGTGGTGGTGTTGAGGGGTTGTTTCAGCCGCCGTGAAGGGTGCTCACGAACAAAATATTATCCCCCGGCTGCACCAGATACGCCTCCCCCCCCTCGAGTTCCCAATCAGCGTCGTTTATTAGGACGAGGATCCCTGGGCGTCTGCGTGTGATATTAGTCTCTCCTTCTCCCCAAGAGGTTTTGCGAGAAGATATATGAAGCAGGGTAGTGAGTGGTGAGGTGAGGTGAGGTGAAGAGGGAGAAGAGGGGGGAGATGACAACAAGGGATTGTAATGGAGGAAGAGAAGATGAGCTCTATATCTCCTCCTCTAACTCCGCCTCTACCCCCCTCGTCTTCACGAGGGCCATCAACTACCCCTAACCCCCCTGCTCCTAAGAAAAAGGAAAGAGGAACTTACACTCCTTCCCCCTGGACGAACATCTCGCCCCCATCACCACCCATCATCTCCTTCGCCACCCAGCGCACAAGACCCGCTACATCCGTTGATCTCCCCTCTAGCGTTGAGGGGATAGAAACTTTATGCATCCTCTTCGACGAAGTTAGAGATTCGAGACCACCGCTTTTGTGTTTTCGTTAGCCTTTTTATTCCGTAGTGTTGGAAACGGGGAGAAGAGGGGGTTGAAAGCAGTGGGAGGAGGGGAAAGAGGAAGAGAGCCGTTGTGGGAAAAGAAAGATAAGGTAAGAGACAGCAAAATAGGGAGGGATAGAGGGAAAGAAAGGAGGGGCTAAAGGGAGAGAGAGAGGATGGAGTAGGAGACAGGCATGAGATGGGGGAGGAAAAAAAAAAAAGGAGGTTAAAAGAATAGAAGAACTCACGTGAACTCAAGCACAACATCCATCAACCCGCCATTCGTCTCTGTCGTCGCCATATCTTCCCTCTTCTTAATCTTTTATCCAACACCTCCAAAACCGACACTGCAGATAATAGCAAGCACGTGACAGTTCCCTATCAAAAAATGTACTCTGTGGGTGGAGGTATGCGTTCGTGTGGTTAGTTGTAGGTATAGAAGAGGGCGATTTGCACCCCACTACGACGACAGGGCCGGCGAGGTGGGGTTGGTGTATCACGTGACATGTTTTGATGGGAGTGGGATTTTTTGATAAGGAAGTTTTATTTAGGGATTAAATCGGTAGGATAATGGAGGGAGGGGCCTGAGAGAGGGGTGGAAGTAGATACTTGGAAAGGCATTCATGGTTTATATTCAATTTTCACGGTTTAGCATGTGGTGGAATGGGAGATGGTGAAAACAAATCCATTCCCCTCTATCCCTCCCCCCCCCCTCCCAACCCCCCTTTCCCGATCCAAGTGCTGAAGCAGAAAGGGTAGGTTACCCTACCACCCAGCCTACCTCCTCACTTCTTACTAATAGCCGCCCTCCCTCCACATAACCATCCCATCAGCCCAGCCAGCGGACTCAAAAGACGGTAGATAGACACACCTACCTCACAAATATCATCACATCAAAGCAAACTCCTCATCATAGCACAGCACAAATCACAACAAAACTCCCGCATCAACGAAACCCCAAGAGCACTCAAGACACTCAAGACACTCAAGAGACCAATAGAGAGAGAAAAACACAGTCTTTTACCCCATCATCACGCCCTAATAAAAAAAAACGACTTCAGGACAATGCACCCAGCTAACCCTACCCCCCTAGCCTAATTCATCCATCCCATACCCATCCTGCCCATCGCAGTCCCTCCTAACATTTATCCCCCCCAATCCGCATCAAAAGCATCTAAACAGCACCACCGATCTTCATTTCCCCAGTTCAAATTTCACTAACCACACAACACTCCCATTCGCCAATCTCAACTTCCCCATCCCCATACCCATACCCATCCCATCCCACCATCTCCCACTCCCATTCCCATAGCACAACGGCCCATAACCATCCACCCCTCCCACCATAAAACAAGTAAAGTAATAGACGAAGAAGAAAAAAAAGTACGTCAAAAACACCCAGACCGAGTCCCGCACGCAAACGCAACGTATTCGTTAGCCAGGTATTCCCAGACCCCCCCCAATCGCAAAGGATGCGCCCTAAGCGCCAAGTTGAGCAAAACGAATGTAACGATAGAGCCACATCAACCAGCCAGGTAGCAATTGACGACCAATGGCGACAATGGGCGACAACCTTGAAAAACATGGACGGCGAGTGAGACAAAAGGTCGAATCACAGACGAGAAGAGCACATGACCACCGCTCTTCCAAGGTCTGATTTGGCGTCGTCCCGGAGCGATATTACTTTTTGGCTTTAGGACTTTAAGAAAGAGAAGAAAATCAAGTGCGTTGCGTTGTTTAATTCGTAATTCCGGCATCGTTTTGAAGCGAGCGAGTGAGGGGGGGTATGCGTGCATAAGCGGCGTTAATCGAGAAGTGCGTAAGCGTTTATTGCGTTGCGAATTGTCATGTCTCCCACTCCGAGGATCCGAGAGGGGATACCAGCAGTCTGATTGGCATTATGTGCGAGAGAGTTGCGAGAACGCCGTTATCGTTTGTTGCCGTACAAGAAGAAGAAGAAAGAAAAATCATAAAATGGAGAAGAAGAAAAAGCTAAGCTGAGCTTTGCGCGGTCCGAGGGGTCATGTTATGCGGGATCAAAAACAAAAATAGTTGTCTAACAAAAAAAGCGCTTTGAAGAAATAAAGAGGGGAGGCCGAGGCGGACGCGGGGTGCCATGTGCACGACGAGGGGACGAAGGGGGGTAGGACGATGAGACGAGACGAGACGACTGGGGCGGTTGCGAGAGAGCGAGAGTGAGTTGAATGCGATGATGTTATTTCCATTTCCTGCATGATTCGGGAATCTCGAGAATTGATAGAATTGCCAGCCAAGTTCCCCAATTGGAACGACCCATTCCCAAACACCCCCCGAACCAAAGGTCCATCCGCGGCGACGCAAGAGCGAGCCCCCAAAAGAACCCAAGCAAGCGCCCATTCATTCATTCATTCTCGATTCATAAATTTTTTGTCCATAACCCGCGCCACACGCCAACCACAACCACCATCAAATCAAGTTCTCTAGATCCAGATCCAGATTTTTGTTCACAGGCTATTTCTTCTCTCTTCCCTCGCATCTCAGGTGCCGCAGCCCTCTCTCCCCACCAAAAGCTGCGCCGCCTCTCTCCCAAAAGGTATTTGTGCGTGTTGTCCATCGATCGAAAGGGGTGGGTTGGGGGGTAGCCGACGTTTTTATATTGATTTCAATGCTCCGGGGTGGTAGTTTAATTGTCGTTATTGTTGATTTGTGGAGTGGAGAGGAGAGGAGGCGACATGGACGCGGGCGAAGGCGTGATTTTCATAAACGTCGTTTCTGAGGCGCGGGCCTTCAGTCGAGGCGGGCCATCATCTCCTCTTTCGGCATGGGCGTGAGGTGGTCGATGTCGAGGCCCTTGGCGGCGAGCACGGAGCGCACGTGGGCCGGGACGAGGCGGTGGTTGAGGTGTGGGGCGATGGAGAGTTCTGGGGGAGGGGGGTTAGCAAATGCCTATAAAAGGTGGTTAACTATAAGACATACCATGACGGGAGAAGTCGAAGAGGACGGGCATCTCCTTGATCGGGCCGTTGGGGTGGCGCGAGTCGGGGAGACGCGTGGTAGGGTCGCGTAGCTCGTCGAAGAATGGGTGCACCATGGCGTCGACGGATGACAGACGCTCGGTGGGTGTGTACTCGAGCAGGCGCGAGATGAGGTCGATGGCATTGGCGTCAGCCTTGCGGAACACCTTGTTGAATGGGTGTGGCTTGATCTGCGGGAACTTGTGCTCCATGTAGTTGGGGTTCATGGTGCGGATCTGGTCGCGGGTCGGTGTGCCCAGCACCTTGATAATCTCGACGAGCTGGTCAATACCCGACTCGCCAGGGAACAGGGGCTGGCCCAGCATGAGCTCGGCCATCACGCAGCCAGTAGACCACACATCTATATATAACGTTAGCCTGATCTCACAAAAACGTCAAAAAGTATATTATGTGGGGTATTGCTTACCAATCTTGGTCGTGTAATTCGTCGCTCCAAAGATCAGTTCCGGCGCCCTGTAGTACCGCGAGCAGATGTACGAGACGTTTGGCTCGTTCTCAACCAATATCTTGGCGCTACCGAAATCGCAGAGCTTCAACACGCCGGTGCTGGGGTCCAGCAGCAGATTTTGTGGCTTGATATCGCGATGGCAGATTCCCTGGGAGTGGATGTACGCCAGGGCGCGGAACAGCTGGTAGGTGTAGAGCTTGACCTCGAGGATAGGCATGGTCGTCTTCATCTTGTTGAAGTACCTCGACGCGCGGTAGACAGTCTCCGGGACGAACTCCTGCACCAGGTTGAGGTAGACCTCATCTTTCTGCGAGGGGAGGGGGTCAGCAAGGCAGAAACAGCGAAAATAAATCATGGGTGAGCTCTTACCCTCTCGCCGTTTGAGTAGTAGAAGGCCTTCAGCTCTACGATATTCGGGTGTCGGACAATGCGCATAATCTGCAGTTCACGGTTCTACACAACACAGTTAGCTCACTTGCCCGCAGTAAAGCAGCTGAATATGCATGCCTTGAAGCGCTTGTCTTGCAAAACCCTCTTGATGGCGGCGTCCTCACCCGAGGGTGACAGCTTGGTCTGGAAGACGACACCGAAGGAACCATTGCCGACAATCTTGCATTGTGTGTACTGCATATCCCTCGTCTCGCCCGTAACGCCGTCCTGGACCTTTTCGCGAATAACCTCTGCAAGATAAGTGTTAGTGGTGGGGGCTCGACAGGAATCTAGCTATGTAGAGAGATGACGTTGTGATCTTACCTCCCATCCTCAGGCTCGAGAAGGCGGCGGGCCGATTTTGCGACATGGCGGAGGGCCGAGGTAGGTGGGCGTCGGGAACGGGGGGAGGTTGGAGCTGAAGCTAGGTTTAAGGTGGTGAGAGTAGAGGTGGTGATAGATCGGATGTGTTGTTAGAATCCGTGGTGGGCAATTGAGGTAGTTTCGAGGTTGGGGTGAATATGTTGAAGATGATGATGTCCAGGTGCGCAAGATGGAATTACTGGGATGAGGGTGCAATTTGGTAACGTGACAACCAGAGGAGGGGGGGTGTGGTGGGTATGGTAGATGGTAGTTTTAGGTATTGGTTAGGATGGAAAGAGTAGTAGAAAGGGTAGGTAGAGGTGGGTGGTTTGGTGTTTTGGTGGTGGTTGGGGTGTGGTGGGTTTTCTGGATTTGGGTGGGTTGTGGTAGGTGGAGGTGGTGGTGGTTGTGATGGTGGTGATGGTGGTGATGGATAGTACTTTTTGTAGGGTGATGGTGGGTTTTGGAGGTTTGTTGCTGTGGTGGTGGTTGTGGTGGTGGTTCTGGTGATTTTGTGGTAGTGGAGATGGTTTTGAAAGAACGGGAGGGATGTGTTGGTAGTATGGTGGGTATCGCAGGTCGACTATTCCTCACTAAACCCGCTCTGGTTGGTGGGAGTTGAGACAGGCGCAAGGCTTAGTTGGGACTGTATTTGTTGGTACAAGGAAGGTACTTGGTAGTGCAAGTACTCGTACTGTATTGTACAGTCAGGCAGAGAGAGAAAGTACTTTGGGTTCAAAGTAAGCAGCGTTGGTGGAGATAGTAAGGCAGAGAGTATGGAAGTATGAGGGTATGAGGGTATCGGAATATCAGATTTTAAGCTGATAGAAATCGGGTGTGTATAGACGAGTGAGTGAGTGAATGAGTGAGTGAGCTGTGGCAGAGGGGGAAAAAGGTCCTTAGTTCCGTCGTAGTGGTGGTGAAGGGAAGTGAGTGAGTGGCTGTGGTTAGTCCGAACGAGCAGAGCCGTAGCGTATGTATGGTATGTAGTAGAGTATCGTACGCAGAGTGGTCTCGGGGGGGTTTTGCTGGGAATCGGGCTTCGGTTATTGTTGTATGTATGGGTTATGGGTTTGGTGGGTTAGGCTGGATGGAGGTGGGTATGGGTAAGGTAAGGGTAAAGGTATACTCTTAGGTGTATGTGAATGTCTATGTGTATACCCTAGGTTGTAAGAGTAGCGAGAGTAGTGGGTGTAGTGGAGGATTATAGTCAACTGTAGTGCAGAGTAGTGCAGATGTGTAAATTATTTGAGGGGAAAGAAGGAGAGAGGGATGATATGGAGGAAGGGGATAGGCTGGGGTATGTTGGGATGAATTGACGGGCGGGGGGACGACGGAGCGAGATCGATTATTTGGGTGAGTGTGGAGAGGTATTTATTTTTTGGAGCACCATTGGAGCATTGGAGCAAAATGGAACCCGTAAAACCGTATATTGAAGGTTAGGTACTGGTGCGTGTTGCTGTCGGTTTCGGGTGAGAAGGAGGGGGGGGAATGAGAAAGGGCAGAAAGGGAGAAAGGAGAATAGGTGAAGGTTTGCTGTGCTGGGCGTGCAATAGACTGACGACTATACGATACTATGCCAGTAGACTGACTATACGACCATACTATACGATACTACTTCTCTTCTCTTTCGTAGGTGGAGGTAAGTGGATGAAGGGATTGGTGAAGTCAGGAAGGTTAAGGTGACGATCAGTTTTGAATAGTGGGAACAATTATGGTAAAGCAGTGAGTGCAGTGGGATATGCCTCCGTCAGGTACCTCTGCTGCGGCAATGCAGTACAAAGAGTACGTGGAATGAACATACATACCAACAGATCACACACCAGCACAGCAACAGTACACTCATTGTACACCTCACAACAAGGTGCAGTTGCAGTAAATATCCACCTCACACGGCACACAAATATTTAGTAGTAGTGTTAGTTAGGAGGAGTGTACACCAAACACACACATGTACACCTCACAAGCACACACAGACAGAAACCGAAAAACAATTGGGGGGAGGAGATTTGGGGGGAGGGGATTCCCACACATTCCCACGAGAGTGGGAAAAAGAGAGAGTGGGGATGGGACAAAAAAGAGGGGGAGGGGAAGAGAGGAGAAGAGGGGATGATGGACACCACACGCAGCAGCACTGTACTCCAAGTGGTGCGTGTACTGCTCTGGGTGGTGAAGAGTGGTAAAGGGTGGGTGGCAGGTGGATGGCAAAAGGTGGGCCAGGAAGAAAGCTGGGATGCTCACGCGCTCCCTTTTTTCAAAACGAAAGTGAAGCGCTTGCTCGTCTGGTACAGTAACAACAGTAACAACAGTAGCCGTACTGCTGTATGCCTGCCTTGCCCTTGCCTTTCTTTGCCTGACTCCAGCGAGCGGCGGCGCGAAGCTACGGGGTACTGGCTGGGAGAAACAGTCCTGGGCATACGAACGCCTGTTGCGATTACAGGATTGGAGTCTGCCCATCATGCCCTGTGGTCGGATTTAACGTTGGCGATGACGAGTGGAAGGGCCGGTGGCGAGCCTGTAGGAGGCCGGCGTGAGTGCTGACTTGCATGCCATGGACGTGCCACTGCATGGATGCGCATTTATATATATATCTCACGGCCTGACAATCAAATGTCGCGGCGGTACAGTGGACCAGTAAGGCAGTAGAGTATCATAATCATAGATGAGGGAGACACACACACATGCATACAGGAAGTATGCCTGAATGATGCCTCAGATATGCAAATGTTGCGGCTGCACTCAGCATATGTTGTCTCTGTTGGCTCCTGTACAACTACATACACCACATTCACACACACAACAATTCCTTGCACTTCGTCTGACCAAGTGGAGCAGAGACGCACGTAGAGGGTACCATACCACTCATCCGGGACGGATGCAGAAAAGGCACAAACACACCAACACCAGCCAGACAGCGAGGCCGACCACCCCGGCTGAGCGACTCCGACTCTTGCCTTCGCTTTCCCCTGCTCCAACAACCGACGGGGGGGAAGTTTGGGAGGGTCGGAGGGGGCGGGACACAGCTCGAACCTTGGCCGCCCGCCCAGAGGTACAAGAACAGTACTCCCCATCCCGTACACAGCTCCAACTCCACCGCGCCAGCGAATGGAGATGGCTGGCAAGCAAAGTGGGGCCAAGGAAGGCAAGCTTGCCTGGGATGGCGCTGAGCAGGAGGTGACCCCAGCGATCGTCTGAGCATCTTAGTGTGGCGGCGTAAAAATGGACAGGGTTGGATGACAGCTCCTCTGTAATATTAGTAGCTTGGTCCTGGTGCGGAAAATGCTCGTAATCAGCATCACAGGTCTTGGTGTTGGAGGGAGGCAGGGACGAAGGGGAGCTGGGCGGCGGCTTCGGATAATTGTTGTTCGGCGCTGTGCCATGTGTATGCGTGTGCCTATGATGCAGGTTGTACTACGGTGGTTTGGTACTGTACGTGCACCAACTGAAGCTACGGCGCTCCTTCCCTCCCGCCTTGAGAGAGCCCTTTTCAGGGTGCGCCGGAAGGGGTCCCATCACCCATCAAAACCTCCATCCACCCCCCTCGCAAAAACCCCCCAGTGACTCCAACAACTGACCTACAAAGCCTGGTGCGAATCAAGGGCTGGAAAAGGGTATCGCGGGATCGGGGGCGAGGTTGAAAGAGGGTTGCGCGCCTGGCCCTTCCCGATTGGCACCCAGCTGATCTGGAATCTCGCTCGCTCGCTCGCTCGCCACAATGGGACGCCGCAGGATCTGTAGGAGTGATTACGTCCCGGCGCGGGATTAATGGCCTGGGCCAGCGCCGGCCATGCGCCTCTTGTGTCACCCCACTGCTGCAGGACATGATGCACCAGCTCTGTTTGCTTGTTCCTCTTCCTGGTCCTTCCTGGGGGCTTTTGGTCACTTAGCGTGGAGAAGGGGCGTCATAGCTGTGTTTGTTGGAATGTGGGTTACTTGTTGTAGTTATTTTTAACGTTCGTTTGTCCTACGGAAACCCGGGAGTGGAGGGACACTTGGACGTTTAACGTTGACTTGTCAGATTGAGTGGAATGGCCGCCGACCAGGCGGCCAGGCAGAGCTATTCGCCCTGTAGCTCGAGGAATCGGGCAAAGCGTCAGTGGCGCCAATGGGTGGATGGCGCTATGTCTTGCGCCTATTCAGAGAAAAAATAGGTTTGGTCATGGGACGGCTGACACGAGTTGAGACTTCTTCATTCACGCCCTTATTATGGTTCCATCCAGGGCCCGTGAGACAAAGACTCAGCGGAGGGTCAGTTGTCTCAGTAAACGAGAGACGGTCTCTTGCTAGCCATGTCTTGCCTTGAGCGCGGAATCCAGTAGAATCGCACGACGTCGAAAATCGAAAAAGAGTGTGCCTGGCAAGCTCACCTTCCACAGCTCTGGTTGGAGTTCTTCGATCGCGCGTGCATGCAGACGTTGGTAGCCTTGCATCCAACAGGCCACTCGATTCGACAACGATGAGCTCTGCATCCAACAGTTTTTCCAACAGCTCCAAACTGTCAAGCCCAAGCCCAAGCCCCCCCATCCCACCCAAGCCCCATCACGTCCCATCACATCCCATCCAGACACGGCTAAACCCTTTGCATATGGCTCAGAGGAGCAATGCCATGTGTTCCCAATAACGTCGCGACATTCCTGTGCGATGGGCCGCGGACGGTGGTCTGCCCAAGCGACAGGGGCGCCGGGCCCGCACACAGCGTCATTGATCGGCAGCGATGGAACCCCTACGGTGGGATTGTCGAGAAGATGGCTGGTCAACAGCTAATCAGCTCCCTCGTTTCTGAGGCTCCCCCTTGCGACTAGGACGGAATTGATGTCCAAGGTCGGTTTTTGATCCTGGACAATCAATGCCAAGTCGGACATTGGAGCAAACCAGCGGTCCGTGTTTACGAAGCCGGGTCGGTCACCTTTCGCTAGGTCGCCGCCGCCGCTAACCAGCTCGCGCACAATGGGAAATTCAAATGGATGGCATATACAGTACGAAGGTAGTGAGGCTATTGAAGAGCGTTGTATGTGTGTTTGCTTTGCATTAACCTACATTCTTAGTATAGTGTGGTGCTTATAGATGCTTATTGGGCATAATATAATCCCTCTCCCATCGTGCTTCACAACAGCTAAGCAACCAAAGCAAGCATCAAGGAAGCAAGCAAAACAAGAAGCCTGAGGTGTTACTACTGTTACTACTGCTACTACTGATACGACTCTACTACTGCACGGCATGCACGCACGCACCACCCCAAAACAGCCGATTCGCACACCCACAGACCCACCCAATCACGGGGCCGCCCCATCCTGCAAATACGTCAACGCCCACAGGCACAAGCCGCTAAGACTCGCTCCGCTCCCACGCACGTCCTCGCACTACAGAGAGGAGGACGAGTACTTTCGGAGTACACAGCGCAGTACACAGCAATAGTAAAATACTGTACGCTGGTACATACGGCATACAAACATTCAGTACAGAAACACGCATTTACGGGCACCAGCATCACTAACTGCCACTACTTCCACTGCTGCCACCACTAACTGCCACTGCCACCACTGCCACATTACCCTGCCACCACTACCATTACCACTACCACCACCGCGACACGACCGCCCACCCGCCAACGGGGGTGCCGCCCTCACTGTGATGCAGCCAGCCCGATGCAGTCGAATTTCCATCTGGGAACATCCCAAAGACGGCTACCTACCTGCGCCCGTGCGTGACCCTTGGGGCTGGAAAAGACAAATAAACGCACAGAACTGCAAGTTATGAGTAAGTTAAGTAGGTACTCTACGTAAGGGCGCGGCGGGAGGGTACGGTACGATTACGGAGGGTTGGGAGGGAACTGCTGAGGGCGTTGAGGATGGGATGGGAATGGGGTTCCAATATTGGATTGCGCCGGTGGCACGGCGGATCCGTGGCGTCGCCGCCCCATGCGAGCTAGCGGCGCGGATAGGGGGCTCGTGACCGCCCCGCCCGCGTGCGCTGATGCACCCTCGCCAGTTCCTCATCCGTCGTCGGGGCTTCGTGTGTGATGGATGGAGGGATGGGGGGAGGGATGGGAGAGGAGGCGGAGTGGACGAGGGCGGCCCTGGCTGCGTGTACGTACGTGTACTGTACGTACGGAGTACTACTGTACAGCACAGGATGCATAAGCCGGACGCGCGAATGTATCCCATCCCCCCAGGGGTGGAGCCAATGATAACACGTGAGGAATGCAGGTAGGTAAGGGTGTGAGGCGTTGGATTGTTAAGCGCCGGAGCCTGCGATAAAAGATAGGCGGCTTCACTATCACCACTGCATTTGCATTCCTGGCCAGATCCGGGGACAACAGGCACACGGTAAGCAAGGAAAGGAATGGAATCCCCTCCTCCTTCCTCTGACCGCCCCTTCGCCCCGGTCGTATGCCAATATCTAAATCCCCATCCCCCCCTCATCCCCCCCTCATCCCCCTTTCACCCTCCAACGGCGCTTAGCACAACCACTCACAACCCCCTCACTGGCACCTCAAACCACACACCCGCACACCCAGCAACAGTCCATACCAGTAGTCCCAGCACCTCCCCTCCCGCAAAAACCAACAGGCCGCCCGTATTGTATCTACATCCATCCGTACGACACCCCCCCTTCCCTCACAAACTCTCCGCTCCAAACCGCTCCCCTCCCCCCTCTCCTCAAGATCCCAAACCCTGCGCCCACCCGCGCCGTTTCGCTGCCGACATGTGAGCCCCGTGTGCCACAGCGTCGCACTGGAATGCGGGCTCACCTCTATCTAGCGAGCGCGCGCGCGTGGTGGCACGGCCGGACACGCACCCTGTCCGGGGGACTGTGTCTGTGCGAGTGCCGCCTCATGCCGACTCTGGCCTCAAGGGGGGGAGGGGAGGGGGTCTCAAATCCCGAGAAGACTGCAGGTTGTTATTTATTTTTGGGAGCGCTGACACGCGTGATGGGGATGGGGATGGGGATGGGGGGTGAGATTTGTTATTCCCGAGTCGTTTCCAGAGCACCCTCGATTGATATCCAGTGGGCTGGGAGGAGCTGGGATGGGATTATAAAGCTTACAGGAGAGTGAAGAGGATGTATGTACCATACCTACACCACAGCACGTATTGTGTATCACCCCCCCTCCATCCCTCGCCGGAGAAAAAAATCCTCACATCACACCTCCCTCCCTCCCCCTCCACCCCGTGCACCACCACCCCCCTCTCTCAAACCCGCCACGGCCTCGCCCTCCCTCCCGACCAACGCCTCAGCCCTCCCTCCCCCAAGCCACCGCACGGCGGTACAGCTATGTATGTATGTAATCAGTAACACAACCCGCCCACCCCGAAACACACATAACACACCACCCATCCCCCATCCATCCCCTAGCATCAGCATCCCGCATCGAGCGTCCTGCATCGCGATAAACCAGGTGAGAATGAAAATTTCTTTACGCCGCACGCACTGCACTGCGCTGCACTGCACGGAGGGCGCGCACGGGGCGGGGGGTGGCGCCGGTTGGGTGGTGGCGGACAGGCCTGCTGGGGGCTGCGAGGATTGCCGCTGTAAGCGGTTTAAAGAGGTATCACGTGTAGGCGGCGATCTAGGCTCTGGTCTGGGGGGAGAAGATCGGGGGGGGCTGGGGATGGTGAGATGGGTGAGGGTGAGGATGGATACGGTGAGTGAGTGCCGTGGACCTGGACTGTTGCCAGCCAGGCTGGGGACAGGGAGTGAGAATCGACCTCCCCAGCCGAGCCGCGTGTTCAACGGCCAGTCTCGGTCAACCACCACCCCCTTCCCTGCGATCGATCGTGATCCATCCCACTCTCACCGGGTGCATGGATAGCCCAGTCTCGCCTCCCCCCCGCGCCACGGACCGGTGAACCAAAGCCTCACCTCAGCCGACACCGTCAGCGCCCGGTTGCAGGCCACGCCGTGTTTCGGGTATGGCACGGCACGCAACAACGTGGTGCGGACGGGGAGATTCTAGATCGCGGACAGCCGGGAAGACACGAGGTGTAGAACCCGGACTATCGACGCCAGGACCTAGATAGGCTCGGGTCGCGAGGGCGGCGGCGCCACCAACGCGAGGTGGTGGGAGGGATGAGACATGGAAGGTGAGACTGGGCGGCTGGGCTGACGAGAGAACGGGGAGATGGGGAACGGATCCGCGGAGCAAGTGGAGGCGGCTGCGGGTGTATCCCGATGGGGATGGGGGAAGGAAGGGGTGGTCTCGGGAGTGGGAATGGGTGGTTGTGGTTGTGGTGATTGTGCCGATGGATGGATGGGGGGTCGGGGTCGGTGAGGGGAGGAGGGCGGAGAGTCGGTGTGCGAGGCTGGGGGGTAGGGCCGGGAGTCGGTGTGCGAGGCTGGGCTGGGAGTGAGGAGGGGCGGAGAGGGAAGAAGTGGGCGGATAATACGATAGGAACGCGGTGATGAGGCGTGCATGCTTGAGCGGTCACTGGAGTTAGAAGGCTGGGCCATGTAGAAGACCGAACGGGGTTGTGGGCCCAGGTACCATCACATCCTGATGCAGGGGCACTCAATATCCAGAGACAATGTTTCGTTGCTATTCGTACAAGTATCTATCTACAAGCCGCACAGCACCAACCCCTCGCCGCCTCAGCCCATCCATGACGCGCAGAGCAAGAGTAACAGAGAGAGAGAGAACAAAAAAAGGACGCAGGGCACGCGCGCGAGGGCCACCAAAACGTAAAGCTAGTATACAACCGAAGATTCGAGAGCGTGCGTGCCGGCCCGTCCGTGTCAGTCTATGGAGGAAAGATGGAAAATGATGTGTCGTCAACCCGTCCGTATCCCGTATGCAAACCCTGATTAACCGAAACTAAGAGACAAGAAATGGATGATGGTGGTACGAGCACGCGCGTGCCTGCGATGTTTTTTGCGAGGTAGGCGAGAGGCGGCGGAAGGGGGGTTTTTTATAATAAGACAGGTTGAGAAAGCGGGTGGAGGGTGCCGCTATGTGAAGAGGTGGTTGTCGAGGTGTGGATGAACGAGGGCGAGGTGGAGAGTTGTGCGGGAGGGGAGGTGAAGGGTGAGTTGCTTAGAATGGGATTTGAGCCATTGGCTGTCCCTGGGAGAGTTCTTGCTGCTCCTGGAGCTCCTCGTTGCTGGCCTCGATGGAGACGGAAAGACCGATCTTGGCTTGTTGCTGTGGGTGAGGCAGTCAGTATATGCATTCATTGAGTAAGAAAGGAGTCAGGGGGGGGTCAACTAACCTTGAAGTGATCCATATCAGCGGCGAAGGTGATCTGAACTGGTGGTGCAACGCGCTTCTCCCACAGACAGCTGAGCTTGCCGGTCGAGTCAACCTGTGCCCTGAAAGTAGACATGTGGAAAGCGTATTTCGCGCCGACAGTGGTGACGCCCTCCTTGCTTGGTCCTCCCATCATGGGGTTTCCGCCCTGGAGGGCAAGGTTGAGGTCAACACCGGCCTCGACCTTCTCGGACAGCCTCCTCCAGTACGATGTTTGGAGGACACCCTGTGCCTGGAGCTGAGCAGACGCGATCCAGTCGCTGCCCTTGTACTTGGCGCAGTATGAGATCGCGGTCTCTGGGCCCTGGTTCAGGGCTGCGCGCTGCCAGACACCCTCGAGTCCGAGAGCAAGGCTGGGGGTAACAGATTGGAGGTAGCTAGCGATGAAGATACCGGTAAGGCCACCCTCGATGATCGATGGGTTGACAGTCTTGAGGGATGCGGTGAAGTCGCTGCCGACGTACTCGGTATCGATTTGTGCCATTGCCTGGGCCTGGCCCGGTGCAATTTGGATGTTTGTCTTCGTAGTTAATTGAGGGCTCCAGCGGTAGTTGGCGCGTGCCATCAGTTGTCCTTCATTGTCAACGTTTCCCTGGAGGAAGACCTATAAAAATTGTCAGCATCGTGTCATCAGAGTCGCCATCGCCGCAACTAAATGCTAATCATTGTATCAACGTACCTTGCCTGTGCCGTAAAGGGCAGCAAATGTGTATGGGGGCAGCCCCTGTGATCCCATGGCAAAGGCATGGGAAACTTGGAATAATGGCGCAACGCTGAACGCCTTCGTGAGATCCGCACGTAGACCAGTGAAGGTATAGTTTGTGAGGAACACCTCCCTTTGGACCTCCTTCGCAATGTTATCCACCGTACCCGGGTTCGATAGCCCCAAAGCCTCTCTCCTGGCGGAAAAGGTTTGGTAGGAATCTAACAGGGCGTTGGTGATGGCATTGTTCTTGAGGAACGCCAGAGGCGACTCCTTCTCCAGCCCAATGGAAGACATTATCGCACAGCTGAAAATTAAAAGAGGGAGGTGGAAGGGCGCGGTCCGAGGTGGTCGTTGGATAGAAGCGGGTGGTCGTAATATGCTCCGGCCTTGAGGTCGCCAATATCTTTTTCTCAAGGAGATGACTGTTGTGGCCTGAGGCGCCAAGGCCAACCAAGTTAGGACCGAACGTGAGTGGCGTATTTACTAAATAGCTAATCGTCTCTATCTTATCGGGTAGTTCATTTGATAGCTCGACGATGGCAAAAGTAACCCCATTGACCTCATAGATTCTTCATTTATAAACAAACGCCAGCTGCCTGTGTTCAAATTGCTTGTGTTATTCATCTTGTGAGTTCTTTCACCAATTTGCATTCTTGGTACTAATGCCCGTGAAGTTACACCACAAAGAGCAATATACCGCCCTATAATAAGCAAGTCATCGCTCTTCTGAGCATGAACCACGCCTACAACTCCTTGTAGACTTGGTCAATTGCCGTTTGGAGATCAGTCTTGCTTCAAACTTTGCTTAGTTTGGCTTTGCCTTCTAACGAGACCTATTGTTCTGTTATAGAAACTAGTGTCGTCATCTGACGCCTGACGAGGGCTCCAGATCCTGTAACCATGGACACCTTACTGTGAGTTGTTTTCAATCATTCACTTAACCTCGTTCTGGACTTTGAATATTCCATCGACACTGTCTGTGTTTGCCTCTTTTGTCCTGGGCATGATTCTGGTTAAGAATTTTCCCTCAAAGTGGCCAAGCCTATATCACTTCGGCTGAGATCTTGGCTGTTCCAAATGGCCTTCTCGGAGCTGCTTTGATACAGGAGCCACAATCTTGAATGATAAAAGGCTACCTATCCTCTTGCGTCTAGTATAGTCTAGAATGATAGTCATTGGATCTAGCAGAGACCGCTACGTGTCTTGTTACTAACATAGACACAGCACTGCAGAGATAGCTGCGAATTCTCCAAGGTACCGGAGAAGATCAAGCACTTTCATCGATGGGGTACACGATCTTCCAGATGAGTCCGAGAAGAACGAGTTGGCACCGGCCCAACTTTATAGTACGATGTCTGGCCGGCTCTTCCACTCTGGTAGAATTGTCATTGTACTAGTTGGGCCTCCTGCTCGTGGGAAAACGTGAGCTCATTCTGCTAATTCCCCGTTATTGTCGCTAACCTACTAGGCACATTTCCGTTTCCCTGGCTAGATACTTGAGATGGTAAGTTTAAGACATACTATGCAGGCATTTTCATGCTAAAATAAATATAGGTTGGGCGTGAAGACCAGAATATTCCATTTGGGTGATTACCGCCGTGCCACTCTTGAACCGGGCAAGGAGCTCCCAGAAGATTACTTCTTCATCCGCGCGTCTCCTGAATCTGTCCTTTTGCGTCAGAGAATTCTCAAGAGGTGCCGTGGAGACATCTATAACTGGCTCAACCATGAGAATGGCCAGGTTGCGATTTATGATGCGGTCAACCCTCTGGCATCCGGCCGACGTTCTCTAGCAAAAGAGTTTGCAAAACATGATGTACAGGTATGTGTCCATAAATTATGATGCCCGTTACGCTTTATTTTCGAATACTCTAACCCAGAATAGACCTTGTTTCTTGAATCATATGTAACAGACGAGTCGATTCTCGAGGAAAATGCTCGTAGCGTTAAGATCTCCTCACCAGACGTAAGTCAACTTCTCATTTCGTTTATCTATCAATGCTAATTCAAGGAAGTTTGCGAACTGGGACCCAAACGATGCTGCCAAAGAGTATCTGAGGAGAATTCTCACGAGAATTCCCGACTTCCAGACCATGGCGGAAAATGAACTCAACTTTGTGAAGTTAATCAACGCCGGTCAAAGAATTGAGACAAACAATGTGAACTTCGGTTATCTCTCGATGAGAGTTGTGTTTTATTTAATGAACTTACATAACAAGAGCAAGAGGACATTCTTTGTCCGGGCAGGCACCTCGCGAGAGGAGGACTCCTTTAAGGCGGATGCACACCTATCCCCGGAAGGCAAGGAATATTCAACCATCATGGGAGAAACCCTGTTAAAGCATAGAGAGAAGGACCATAAGGCCTATCTCGAAGCTGGTGGTACTGAAGCCGACCTAAAACCCCTGATTGTGTGGAGTTCGACTCGGAGGAGAACTGCTGAGACAGCTGACTTCTTCGGCAATCGTGGATACACGGTCACCCAGAGGCCCCAGTTAAGTCAATTAAACCCGGGCGTCTGTGAGAAGATGCCAGAAGAGGCACTTCGTGCACAGTATCCAGAAGAGGTCGCAAAACATGAGATTGACCCATACCACCACCGCTATCCGCGTGCTGAGGTAGGATCCATACCCTACATACACCAGCTTATATTAATATTCTATAGTCATACCACGATGTCGCTGTTCGAATGGAACCTATCATTCTAGAGCTAGAGCGCGAGAAGAGTGACCTCCTTATCATTGCCCATGAATCTGTCCTCCGAGTCCTGTACGGATATCTTATGGCCTGCGACGCAATGGCTATTCCCAAACTTCGCTTCCCTCGCGACGAGATTATCGAGGTCAGTCAGTCGCCTCCCCCTTCGTCAAATTCTTGCTAACACGCCTGTAGATCGTCCCTGCAAGTTACCAGAATGAAGCCAGGCGCATCCACATTCCCAATCTTCCACCTCATATCATCCCCTCCTCACCCGAAGACCTGAAACTTCCAGTTGTCATTAGTGGCATTGTCACTCCGAGCTCTGGCATAGGGTCTCCAGCTGAACCGGTCAAGGCGAGCCTTCATAACAATACCCTTAGAAGGATCCATGAAGGGGCAGTTAAGATCGTGGCCCCCGAGGAAGCGAAAGACTCGCTTCACGATACGATTCTCAAATCATTCGATGAAAAAACCCTCGAAAGGCTCCAGAACAAATAAAACTGCGCGCTGGTTTATTATGGAATAAGCGTTGCTGATTGTTTACGATGAGACGTTGAGAGACTGTATACGCACCCGGTCCACGTATGTCCAGTTCGCGCGTTAGGCGCGCCATTACACGATAACGGAGTCTCCAGCTACAAGGCTGTAAAGAGACCAAAATTGCTTGGAATAGGTGTTTGGATTATAGTCTTAGTTTATTAATTACCTTAGAGTCGTCCTTCAAATATTATACATGCTGCACGGATAGTTTGCGTTTTGATGCTTGCTCTTTTTGGAATGTGATAGCCACTTGCATCGCCCTTGCTGAAATAAGATAGACGATGAGTTTCAGATTGCCTGAGCCTTGTATTATTATGTATCCCTATGATATAACAGGAAGCCCTCGAGCTTAGAAATCTTTATTCCTGCCCATATCCGTCCGAATGTGCAGAAATTCTCGACCAGCCAGGTCAGCCTGAATGTGTCCTAGTATACAATGCAACGCTCATCCCTTTCCGAGAATAAAAATACCACCCCCCCTCAAAACCCATCATACATCGACCTCGACCTCCATCTCCCCCGCATCAGCCCCATTACTCTCATTAGCCGCCTTATTCCCGACCTCCACCAGGAACGCCTCCTCAACAGCCATCTTCCTCCTGAAGACACGCAGCCACTTCTCGCCCCACCTGCGAATAAATGCCTCATCAGTGGTCTCTCCAAGGCCCGCTTCTATGGCCTGGTCTTTGCTCCCACTAGCCCAGCTGAAGAGCGCGTCCTCCATGACCTTGAACATGTCCTTCATGGCCACCCTCTCCCTCAGCAGCGTCTCATCGAGTAAGAGGCGTTGCTCGTGTTCGAGACCCGGCGCATTCCTCGACGCGACGATCTGGCGGAGTCGGTTCGTGACTTTCTGCACTGTGCCGGCAACCATCTCGAATACGAATGGCTCGGCGAGCTTGTCGCCTGCCTTGGTATCGTCCAGGAGCGCCCACTCGACGACACTGAGTGGTGTCAGGATGGTGTAGTTAAGCAGCTTATCAACGATGTTGACGCCGATGCCGGGCTGGTCGACCCAGTACGCCATGACGGATGTAATGATTTGGCGGCGCGCAGTCTCCGAGGTGTTTCCGATCGAAAGAAGACGCTCCTTGCAGCGCTCAATGCAGGACAGAACGTGGGAAAGCGACTTTGATCCTATGTAGCAGATTGAAGTGACATAGGCATCTGTGGATGATAAAAGGGGCTCGTGGATGGCAATTGTCGTTGCTTGAGTGTGGATCTGGTCAATCACGGTCTGGATTTCTGGCTCGGGCGCTTTACGCTTGAGCAGAGTGTGGATTTCCCGCCCTTCGGCAGCAAAAGGGGTATCTAGTTTGATCAGCTTAGTTTCTTGTAATAGCGCATGTTCCTTACCTTCATCGTTGTACTTGAAGTCTGGGGTATCCTTCTCTTTCCCTTCAGTGATAAGCGGTTGATATGGCTCAGGGAGAGTTCCCTTGATGCGCTGTGCAAAGCTCAGTCTGACCTCCTTGTCCAAAGCTCCCGCAATGAAAGCTTTCTTTGGGTGCAGTGGTGAGAGTTCGACATCATCAATCCACTCAGTCCACTTCCAGGTGAAACCGAAATTGCTCAGATGGTGCGCAAACCAGTCCATGAATCTATAACCAAGTTCCAGATCCATCTTATCGAAATTCCTGTACAGATAACGAATCGCACGTCCCAAACTAGGTGCAATGGCAGCGGGCGCGATCTTGCATGCCTCTGTGAGCACGGAATGGTAGTAGACGAGCTTATGCTCAGGGGTTGGCAGTTGGAAGAGCTGCGAGAAAACGGCATCGACGGCCACATCCTCGGGCTTCCAGGTTGATCGGTCTCCCTCAATATCCTTTAACCTGTCGAAGGGCGTGGCTCTCTTGACGAAAGTGTCCGCTGTGAAATAACAGTCGATATCAATGAGATAACGGGCAGTGGCATTTCTATTAAAGTCCAAAATGTTGATGGTATCGATAATTGAGTCTCTGAGAATGCAAGACGCAATGTTTGTGATCGGAGGCACCGTCTCGATATCTTGGTTGGCATAAACTGAGAAGTAGATTTCCGGGAAAAGGGGCTTCTCGCCAGGGATCACGGCCTCTGGGATAGTAATGGGCGGCAGTGTGTGCTTTGTCGACGCAGCCAGAGGATCCTCCTCGTCTCCTGTAACTGGCATCTTCCACGGCCTCGGGATGCATGCGAGCACCCACCCATTAGCCGCCTCGTTCTGCAGCTGCTTTTGCAATAAACTGATGACGCTTGTTGGCTCGGCTGCTTCCTCAATGCCATTTCCTGGGTATGGGTCCACCAATGCCTCCAGTGGTGATGGTGTACCAGCCAGAATTTCTGTCTTGTCGAGGAGGGCCGCAGCCTGCTCCTGAGATTCGGTGGCAGAGGACGCCATGATGTATGGGATCGTAAATAGGATGACCTTGACTAATTCCATTCCCAAAGTCTTTCATCGTTAGCTGCAAGCCTGCATAATTGATGACTTATGATAACTCACATCTTCGGAGGAAGCTGTTTGCAGATCAACAGCTCTCTCAAAGAGCTCTGATAAAACGGGCCACACACCCTCATCGTTCAGAAGGCCTTGCAAACTCCCCAAAAACTTCAAGAGCAGCTTAACCTCCCTCCACTCTCCAAGGGCAACCTTCTTCTCAGTTTCTTCAGCCGCTTTCGTAAGGATCAATGCGACCGCCTCCTCGCCTCTGTTCATGCCATTCAGCACGACGACAGTCGCCGCGACGAAGGGAATCTTGAAAGGCTGCTCGACCACAACCTGGAGAGTGAGGTCGATGTAAGAAGTTCGCATCTCGACATCGTCATAGTTGTCGGAAACCAGCTTAGCCAGTAAGTGGACTTCCTCTTCGACAGGCTTCAGTGGGGATTCGGCAATGGACAGCAGCTGTTTGCGCACCCTGACTGGCAGAGGCTCTTCGTAACGCCTGCGCTGAGGTCTGCGATCGAAGTCATCGTCATCTGCGCCCTGTGTCAGAAACCGCTTCTCATTCTCATTTATAGCTCCATTATAGATCGGATATGCGCGTCTTACCTCTGTAACGCCTCTTCCTATTATCGTAACCACCACGGCCACGAGGTCTGCGATCGTAATCAGCCATTGTGATAATACCGTTGGCGTTGATGCGTGGAATGTGAAGTCGTGTCAGGTCAAGCTTCTCAGATTTATTGACGTCTCGGGTTTAGATCCCTAGCAACCGCGAAATTCGCCCAAGCCCAATATGGTTTAGTCAATTTCGGTCACGTGCTCAATTTGAATTCACGCTCGCTAATTCGATAAAGGAAGGCTCGACCCTGGGCACGTAAATTGGCGCTAGCCTCCCAAGCGCTTGTCGCGGCTGTTCCCGACAATAATTTTGTAGCATCGCGGACGTGCCACGAGCGAAGGACGAGGATCTCGACCATTCCCCCAGCGCTCCCACCATGGCCTTAAAAGAGGTTCCGTCGACATTTAGTCGCTTAGTCTTACGAGGCGCTCGCCCTTCTGTCCAAATACTCTCGCACAATGGCAGGCGTGCGGCCTCCAACGCCGCAACACCGGCTCAGGAGCAATCCGAGGATTTCCAGGACCTCGAGTCTCAATCGTCGTTCTTGACCGGCAAGCCGAGCCCGAGAGAGGTCAAATCGTATGATCCGATCAAGAGAGCGGAGTCGCGCAGGACACAACTCCCTCGCAGTCGGTATGGGTCACGAATCGGACTGGGCAGCTCAGAATGCTAATTTGAATGTACAGATATCAATACAGGCCTCCACGATACTTCCGTGGACCTCTGCATCCACATCAACCGCCTCCAACCTCCGACCCAGCATCTCGTCTCTTCGTCCCAGGTCCATTCTCCACGCCCCGATTGGTCGAGACGTACCAGTCCACCGTCGCCGCAGACATCATGACCCTCGCATACTCCCACACACCTCCTGGAACTGTTAAGGAGCCGAGGGCAGATCGTCTGAGATCCTGGGACGACTCGTCTCCATACATGAAGAACAGACCGAAGCGTGGGCCCCGCGGTAGCGATAACCTGAGGCTGCTCGAGAAGGAAATCAACTGGAGGACTATCCCGAAGATCAAGGAGGTGACTGTTCACTGCATGGTGAAGGAGGCAGCCGGGAGCTCGGGTCATCTGCATGTTGCCGGTATGATGCTGCAGGCTATCACCGGGGTGAGGCCCGAGGTCCACAGAGTAAAGCAGACCGTCCAGAATTTCGGTATTAGGGCGGATATGCCGATTTCTCTGACGTCCACCATAAAAGGAGATGCTGCATGGGAGTTCGTCGATAAGTGTGTCAACCTGGTCTTGCCTAAGATCAAAGATTGGCCGGGTGTCAACGGATCTTCCGGAGACAACAGCGGCAACATCGCATGGGGTATCGACAAGAACTCGGCGAACCTGTTCCCAGAGGTCGAGGTCAACTACGATGTAAGTTTTATGTTTGACAGTGATATTATTCGTGCGCAGGACTGACTATCTATAGATGTACCCGCCAGCTTATATTCCCGGATTCCACGTTATTTGCAAGACGACCGCGACTTCCGACCGTCACGCTAGACTTCTCCTTAAGGCTCTTGGTGTACCATTCCATGGTAAATATGTGAACTAGGGTGGTTGAACAGATTTGTATGAATAGCATTGGGAGCGTTGATGTAGGCTATATGTATCTATATATCTATTAGAAAGGCCGAATAGACAGAGCCATTCACTGAATATACCTGAGGATCCAATATTTGTTTATTCATAGTTATCATTATAATTTATTTACAAGGTTCAAAGATCCAGCAACAATGGCATGTCTCACAATAGTAATAAGTCAGACAAATTAGATATGACAAGTGAAGGTGCATGATATTTTATCCTCTCGTTGTATCTTTATATCTAGCAGGTCCTGTCAACCAGGCAAAGGCCCTTTGACTTCTAATGCCCATATGCCCTCATATGCACCGCCATATAACTCCCAAACGCCTTTTTCCGCTCTCGTTTATATATCTCAATCCTAAGCAGATTTCGACGCCTGCTCTCTCAAGTAATTGATAATCCCATCCACAGCATCCATATCCGCCGCATCCACAATCCCATAGTTCTTCTGTCCCTTATCCTTCATATCATCCACGAACTCATTCATCGCCTCCTGATAATTCCTCAACCCCGAGCTAAGCGCATACACCGCCTTCCTCCTCACCTCCCTCGTCTCCTTCTCATTAATCGCCAAATCCACCAGCGGCGGGATGCCCCCCTCACCAAATAGCATCTTCTGGCTCTTCTCATTATTCTGCACCGCAGTCCCAATACACCACGCGGCCATCATGCGCAGGTCCGCCTCGTCGCTCGACAACAGGCTGATGAGCGGCTGCCACAGCTTCAGCGGCTCCATCAGGTTCGCGTTGTCGAGGTTCTCGATCAGCTGCTCGAAGTTGTCGAAGGCGATCATGCGCGCCTCCATGGTCATTTCGGGGTCGGTGGAGAGGATGGCCGACATGGAGTCTTTCATTAGGTCGGCTTCGGAGGGGCCGCCGAAGAGGGAGGCGAGGACTTCGGGGTCGAGGGTGCTGGTGCTGCGGGGGGGGGCGGCGGAGCCATCAGCGCTTGCGACGGGGGCGGCGGAGTTTTCGACGCTCCATTTGAGGATCTTGTTGAGTTGGGGATTCATGGTGGCGGGGTTATAGAGGAGTTTGTGAGGTGAGGCTTGTGTGGTGAGGCTGTGGAATAATGTGTGAAATTCGCGGGACAAGGCTTGGTGGCTTTTGAGAAAAATCCAGGAACTGATAAGGGCGATAAGGATGCACGTGGAAACGTTGCACAGCAGCGGTGTCCAAAATGGCTGCCTAGGTAAATTGAGAATTGAGGATTATTGGTAGGCCGCACGTTATATTCTCGGCGAGGAAGGGTATAATGAATTGTTTGATTAAATTTGAAATTATGTGAAATTATGTGAAATTCTGCTTTACCATATTATTTCGAAGCCGAATATCTCGTTCCTTCTTGTAGGTTCCGAGACATTCTGTACGTATACACGTATACCCGTATACGGCGGTGGGTTGATGCCTGATGCCTGAGGCATTAAATAAAATACCTGGGTCGATGATGACCAGTTATTATACGATGGGTCTAACCCACAAAACCAGTTGATTCAAAAAACGATGATGCGCCTTCAAAGTCCAATATAGGATTGACATACATACTTTAAGCAGCATTGACAATTCCCATAGCATCTAGCATCTATGAACGGATCGTTATATGGCCTCGCGCTTTCATCTCGATATTGCGCTGGACCGCTTACTTTTGGACCTTACCCCACTAATGGCTGCCCCTCCCTTATCTAAATTAAGTGTTGGAGGGTCCGTGTAGCCCGTAAGAACAGCGTGCCATTTGTCCAGAAACGTGGTGGCAGCAGTTCGCCGACCGATGGCTGGGAAAACCAACGATTCCCCCCCTCACTTTCTGTTACGGAAAGGTACATTTGTCCTCTCTTCCCCCCCACTTCCCCCTGCATTATTGAAGAATAGATGGGTGCCTCGACCAGGCCGACCATAAAGGGGATTAAGGAGGCAGGAGGCATCTGATCTTCCAAATCTTGAAGCCTCCTTTTATAGTTACACTGAACAATATATATATGGAGGGGTACTGTAAGACATGACGTTGCTCAATGGGCTGAGCTGTTAGTTGGGGCTGAACAGCGGTACAGTACAGTAATAGTACTCCCCTCCCTCCTCTCCGTCTCTCCCTCTTCTCTCTACCTACTGAGTTGGGGTACGCGCGTTCGTGGCAAAGTGTACAAAATGGTGCTGCCTGCTACGGAGATTCTTAAGGTTGGAAGCCTAAATGAAGTAAAATATGCTATGGTACAACGATATAAAACGTAGATATGTATGAAAGTGAATATTTTTTCAATTGTGCCATCATTCCCTGTACAATTTGTTGGCATTTGATCGGAAGAAACGTTGGTTACCCCCCCTTCTCCCTTTCTCCCCCAGCCTTCCCAAAAAAGTGTACTTACACTCTAAAGTAGGAGTAGGATCAACCACCCAACTCCCCAGCCAGTAAAGCGGCAACTGCCCTTCTCGCCTAGCCCACACTACAACACTACTACAACATCGTCACGTCGCCGACGACTTCCTCCTTCCCTCTTGCCTCTATCTCTATTACATCAAGAACTCCTCCCCATCGACCACGAATTCCTTTTCGTGATCTTCATATATTCTTCACTTACTCTTATCGAGGAAGTGAGCTCTTTTTCGTACCTTTGCACATATTGCACATTTGTTGACGGTTCAACGTAATCCGCAGCCATGGAAGGTAAGCCGATTACCATCTCCCCCCTCCCCCCCAATCTTGCGCGATGCGCATATGGATGGACCTCTTCGAGATCTCAGGGAGCTCATGCTAATACGACTCCATCGCTATAGAAGAAGTCGCAGCCCTCGTCATTGACAATGGGTGAGTTGTCGCATTAGACCCCTTCACCGACTTGATTGTGGGGTAGCTTCTACCCAACAACCTCCGTCACCATCCCGCGATATGCCCTCAACCACCACATTCGGCGACCCTATTCGGCATTGAGCACCATACTGACGATTGTTGCAGCTCTGGTATGTGCAAGGCCGGTTTCGCTGGTGATGATGCTCCGAGAGCAGTTTTCCGTAAGTACCCATCACATCACAGGTGTAGCGTCAGCACGACCGCCAAGCCTGGTGAGCGCAAATACTCGTAGTCAGACACTTACGAACTTTCCAGCTTCCATTGTTGGACGTCCTCGTCACCATGGGTAAGTTCATTTGCATTTGCCTTCGTCTGTTGACGCAGATGGATGCTAACGGTTCCAAAGTATTATGATTGGTATGGGCCAGAAGGACTCGTACGTAGGAGATGAGGCACAGTCCAAGCGTGGTATCCTCACCCTCCGCTACCCAATCGAGCACGGTGTTGTCACCAACTGGGACGACATGGAGAAGATCTGGCATCACACCTTCTACAACGAGCTGCGTGTTGCCCCCGAGGAGCACCCAGTCCTCCTTACCGAGGCGCCAATCAACCCCAAGTCCAACAGAGAGAAGATGACACAGATTGTTTTCGAGACTTTCAACGCCCCAGCGTTCTACGTCTCCATCCAGGCCGTCCTGTCCCTTTACGCTTCCGGACGTACCACCGGTATCGTTCTCGATTCCGGTGACGGAGTTACCCACGTTGTCCCCATCTACGAGGGTTTCGCTCTTCCTCACGCCATTGCTCGTGTCGATATGGCTGGCCGTGATTTGACCGATTACCTGATGAAGATCCTCGCTGAGCGCGGTTACACCTTCTCCACCACTGCCGAGCGTGAAATCGTCCGCGACATCAAGGAGAAGCTTTGTTACGTTGCCCTCGACTTCGAGCAGGAGATCCAGACCGCCAGCCAGAGCTCCAGCTTGGAGAAGTCATACGAGCTTCCTGATGGACAGGTTATCACCATTGGTAACGAGCGTTTCCGTGCTCCTGAGGCTCTGTTCGCCCCAAGCGTTTTGGGTCTTGAGAGCGGTGGTATCCACGTCACCACCTTCAACTCCATCATGAAGTGTGATGTCGACGTCCGCAAGGATCTTTACGGCAACATCGTTATGGTACTTATTACACCCGACCCCTCCTCCCCGTTTCATGCTAACATATGCCACAGTCTGGAGGAACCACCATGTACCCCGGAATTTCCGACCGTATGCAGAAGGAGATCACTGCTCTTGCACCATCCTCCATGAAGGTTAAGATCATCGCACCACCGGAGCGCAAATACTCCGTCTGGATCGGTGGATCCATTCTCGCCTCCCTGTCGACCTTCCAGCAAATGTGGATCTCTAAGCAAGAGTACGATGAGAGGTATGTGCATTCCTAATCCTGTGTGTATTGATGCATTTGTTAACTGTTTTTGCAGTGGGCCATCCATCGTTCACAGGAAGTGCTTCTAAATAAGGTTATTATTCGGTGGTCATTGCTGGTGGAGAGCCTTCCTCAAAATAGGTGAATATGCCTCGGATTTGATGCTTTCGGCGCGAGTTGTTCCGGACGCTTTGCTCCTCTTGTGATTTTAATGGCACAGCTCCATGGTGTAGTCAAAGCGCTCATAGAAGTATCAATGCAACAGTTCTCTAAATATTGTGCTCTCTGGTGTGATTCTGTGTGTTCTATGTGTGCTAAATTGTCACTGAGAAATGGATTGAGGATCATGTGGAGGATGATGCTTCTGACCTTTGCTTCTGTATGCCTTCGTGCATAGCTGCAGCCCCTAGTCTCTACTCTATGTTTCGAAAACATAGGGGTTACATATAAAGCTCGAGGTGTGTTTGTAGTTTGAGAAGGGTGTAAAGTGTTGACGAAAAATAATTATGGCACCATGTACAGAGAAACATCATGTGAGTACATAAGGCATGGAATAGACCTATCTAAACAAATTGGCCTAGTATTATATTATTGGAAGCTAATATTATGAAGGAGGCCTCTTATATAGAGTGTTTATTACAAAGGAGTAAATAATTGTAGCTTGATTATTATTTTATATCTTTTATTATTTTTGCACACGTGAACAACAAACTCAAGTTCACTTCCTATTGCAACGATAAAGCCGTATTAATTCGCTGGTGGAACGTAAAATAATTGCCATACTCAGATATCGAACATTTTGCTCCCAATGACACTGGGACCTATAGCTCTCGGGGTAGCTGTCATCGCCGCCAGCACACCTGCACTACTCGGCAACTCCCGTAACCCCATGCCACCTATGTAACGACCACCATAGCTTCACCACCGTGACGACGCCCCCAAACCAATCCAGCCTATTGCGCGCGAGAATTCCCACTCGACATGCCCTCATCGCCGTAAAACACCCATCCATGGCACAAAACCCCTACGCAGGCTTCAATGCCTCCGCCGACCCGTACACGCAGAGCAGCGACTCCCTCGCCGCCGCAACCCCAAACCCGCCGCGGGAACGCAGCCCGGGTGCAACACCAAGCACAGACGATTACGACCCGTACGGCGACAGATACGGTACCCCGCCTCTAGGCACACCACCACCGCAGCAGGCTGCGAATCGCGAGCAGCAGAGACGCGCGCCGCAGCCGCCGGGGCAGGGGCGCGCGGGGGGGTATGGTGGGTTCTATGCGCAGAGTATTGCTCCGGCGGGCAGCGCTGGGCCGTCGCCTAAGCAGCCGTTGCCGGTGCCGAGGGCGCCGCCGCAGCAGCAGCAGCAGGTGTATGGGGGGAGGGATAATAGGTCGAGAGAGAATTTGCCGGCGCCGGGGCAGCAGGCGCAGAGGAGACCGTCGGATGAGTCGAGGGGGTTTAGGAATGGAGCGTCTGATGGTGGGAGTATGAGGCCGCCTGATGGGCCGGCGGCGAGGGAGTTTAGGAAACCGAGTATGGGGGAGAGATCGTACTCGGGTGGTCAGAATAATTCGGTTGCGAGGGATAGAGAGAGAGCTGTTACGAGGGGGGGTGGTGGGAGTGGGACGAGGCAGATCGAAGGTTAGTAATGTTGTCTCTTCTGGAATGTTTACCCCTTGCTTGGAGGAACACCCCCTTCATTGCCAAGGTGTATAACATGAAGCTACTCCTTGTTGTTAAGCTTCATGTTCAAGTTACTACTTGTTGCAAAGCTCCATGTCATCACGAAGGAAGAACTACAGGGCTAATCCGTGGTTCCGCGCAGATGTTCTCCAATATATCCAGTCCGAATGGTCCTTTATGGCGCAAGACAAATGTGTACCGGTCCAGGTCGCGCTCCAGCTCATGGACTCGAGCTCCCTTGGCCGAGCGAACCAATACAGCGAGTTTCAAGCAACCCATAAGCAATTACAACGAGCGCTGAAAGCTATTGTCAATGAACACCATCAGGGTTTCAACAGTTCGATCGGTACATTCCACAAAATCCAATCAAGCATACAATCGTCTCAGACAAGGTTACGGCAACTGAGGGAATCATTGTCACAAGCTAAAAGTGGCCTGTCAACTACACGCCCAGAATTGAAGGGGTTGGCTTCGACTTCACAGGGTTACGATGAGATGCTCCAATGCCTAGCCCAGATAGAGCATCTGCGGCTGGTGACAGACAAGCTGGAGGCAAGGATATCAGAGAAGCGATTCTTGACAGCGGTTGATGTGCTTCAAGATGCTCTCAGACTACTCAGGAAACCCGAAATGGACAATATTGGTGCCTTGAGCGACCTGCGGGCATACCTGGCGAACCAAGAGACGAGTTTGACGGACATCCTGATCGAGGAGCTGCATAGCCATCTATACTTGAAATCACCTTACTGTCAAGATCGATGGAAGGCCCATGTTAAGGAGATCAGCCAAGGCGCCAGCTCGGAAGGCCGTGACGCTTCTGTGCCTGAGTTACCACCGCTATACCATTTCCTCGACGAACTTGACACAGAAAACCCTATGGTGGAAGACCCGACAAGGAACCCCGAGGCCGACAGCTTCTATTATATCCAATTACTTGTTGAATCGCTGAATAAAATGGATCGACTAGACGTCGCTGTGAACGCTATTGAGCAGAGACTACCTGTTGAGCTTTTCAGAGTTGTGGACAAGACCAATAACGAAGTTGACCGAAGACACCCCAATGTCTCCCGTGGCACTGGCAATAATCAGAAAAACCGAGTTGATCTTGGTATTGAGAATGATGATGTCAGGCACGTTGTTATTAGCGACCTACTGTGGACATTATATGCAAAATTCGAGTCTATAGCCGAGGGGCACCGCGTCTTCCACGATGTTGTCGTGGGAATAGCGAAGCGCGAGAACATTCGTGAACCGGAATCCCTGACGGGTAGTTTTAGAGAGTTGTGGATGCTTTATCAAAACGAGATACGCTCCTTATTACATGACTATCTCGCGACAGATACCAATATCTACCGAATGAGCCAGTCGATTAGTCAAGATGCGGATGTGTTCAAACGGGGGCAGCGAAATAAGAGCAAGAAGATATTCAGCCTATCGGATATTGATCCGAAGTCATCTATCATGAATATTGAATTTGATGACCTGGAGTCTATCCTGAAGACATCTGTGCCGGGATTAGTTTCCGTTTCTAAACGCCCAACGGGCACTACATCGGACGACAAAGCTCCTAAAACCGATGGAGCTGCTACTGGGCATAAATTACTGATTGACCCGAGCGTTTTCAATATGGGTGCCCTCTTACCGCCGTCTTTGGCCTTCCTGCAAAGACTTAAAGACATTGTGCCTCCGGCGCCAGAAATCAAGACGAAGTCGTTGACATCGTTCCTTGACGATTTCCTCGTCAACGTGTTCCTTCCTCAACTTGACGAGACATTGGTGAAGTTCAGTAGCCAAACATTCGAGGAAGGAGATGCGTTCCAGGAAGATCCTAAGTGGGCAGAAGTTGCACGACGGCCTATCCTCAAGGGGTGCTCAGCATTCTTTGATCTCATCACGGCGTTCTGTCGCATGCTGGACACCATTCCGCACGACCAAGCCTTCAGCCAGCTTATTATTACGCAGATGGTCAGTTATTATGACAGGTGCTGCGACTGGTACCAAGCGCTGGTGTCGAAAACCCAGGATTCAGAATCATATGGTCCATCCCTGAAAGCGTCGGCTGCCATCGCAATGGGGCCTGGCGAGATTCACGATACCGTCAAGAAGCTTTGGACGGATGGGGAGGAGAACCGCAGCCTTTTGGACAAAGAGAGTGGTCTTCTAATATTGCAAACAAATGAGAATCCTCTGGCTGACTCTGATATTATATTGGATCGGAAGATTATCACATCTCTTTGTCTGCTATATACGAGTATGAGGTGGCTGGCTAGCAAGATCAACCAGCTTCGGAATATCACGCATCATGACGCTGATTCTTCCCGACGGACAACAATGCGTGCATCACAAAGCCGTCGCTGGACTTTACTACAGGCTGCAGGAGGGCCTGGTGATAATGGCTCTGTATACCTACCGATGACACAAGAGACTGTTGTGTAAGTTCTATCCACTGATTTAAATGATTGTCTATTCTAACAGTTCTAGCGCCTTCGACTCAATCGTCTCGTCATACCAAGATCTCGCCGGCACTGTCCTGTTGAACCTGCACGTTGAGAGCCGATGCCAGATTGTGCAGACCCTCGCACTTGCCCTATCTCCCTCCAACGCACCTTACCTTTTGGAACAAGTCGTCAGCGACCCCGACCCTCGCATCTTATCCCTCAATGCCGAACTTGTCGCCTACGACGAGACGACCAGCCACTACCTCCATGACAAAGAAATAAGCTTTCTCCGCAACGGCCTGGCCCTCCTCATTGACAACTACCTCGTCACCAATGCTGGCATGGTACAGCCCATGAATGCCAACGGCTGCGGACGCATGCAGCTTAACATCCTCGTCCTACAGCAGAACCTCAAAAACATTGAGCCGGATTCCAGCCTCACCCGCTCCGCAGACTACTACGACCTCTTCATGGAGGGCTCCGCCGCTGTGCTGGAGAAGGCCAAGGAGCCAAAGGGCAAGGATGGAAACCCAGAGTTCACCTACGACGAGCTGAAGACGCTGATTGAGCTCTGCTTCAGCGAGCAGATGGCCGACCCGGAGCGAGGAGTTAGCACTGTGGCAAAGCGGAATATGGGAGATCTCCTACTTCAACTCAGCGAGTATATGTGGCAGAGCTGATTTGATGGGACGTTGGTGTTGGAATCATTTTCAGGGGGAAGGCGGGCGTATGGGAACGGGTCACTTGGATGGATACCTTGGCGGAATGATTGGGTGGGATTGTACAGTACATTATATATATCCGATGTGATATTTGGCAGGTGAGCTGGGCGTGTAATATCTATTGGAGAGCGGGCTTCATTCAGGATACAGTTAAGGACACAATACCAGGCAGGCGCTTCCTTCCCACCATCATCATGCAGAACTTCATATTATTTCCCATGCCAAACGCGTGCTCCACTCCGCGGCGTCGCCAAAACCATCAAACGGCTCGCGCCTTGATCAGTGCGACGGTGGCTGACACAGAGGCTGAGCAAACGCAGACGCACAATCTATAATCCAGTACGCATTCCTTGGCGCCACAATAATTTAGCCCGCAACTTGCATCTCCCCTTGCCCAGCTGCTGTGTGGAGAACTTCCCTCGTCCTTCCCCTTCCATTTCGGCACCTCGAACTTCGAAATCACGTTACGTGACCAGGGTAGCCGAGCTAGCTTGTAAATTATAACTGGGACCACCACCGCCCCCCTTTGTTAGTGTACTTTTGTTATTCCCTTTGTTTCCCCTTTCGGCGCGCATCGTGGGGATTCTGAGGCCTTTGCCACGCTGATCTGAGATGGGTCCAGGCCGTGTGTGTATGCCGTTTGCTTGGTAGAGAGGAGGAGAGAAGCTGAGAAAATGGGGACGTGGTAATGGGGATTGGGGGGGGGGTGCGCATCATTTGCCGTTCCCAGTTTTTGCGTGCCGGGTTGGTATTTTTTTTGCAGGGCTAGGAGAATCGTATGAGGATCGTGAAAAAGGAATGCTTCATATGTTAGAATGAGAGGGAATTGGCAATGGAATGGTTCTGAAATGTGATCTGTAGGATATAACGTTGGGGTTTGAGAATAGCCCATCGCCGTTCTTGGATATAAAGCGATCTATACATAGAACAGTTAATATATGGGTAAGTGAGTCGGGCAAGGAACGAAACCAGTTTTGGCCCTTCTCCCATACGCCAACACGCGGTATTAATCCTCATTTTCTGTAAAATATATAAGTTGACAGAACGAACAAAACCCAGTAATAAAACCTGTCAGTGATTGAAGCATCAAGCATTCATCTGTTGTTCTCCCATACAGTACCAAGACCCTAAGAATAAATCGGCCTGTCCGCCTGTGGCTAATTGTAGGAGCACCCTGGTGTCCCCGTCCCCTTTAATCATCTACTCGTACCGCGTCGCACTGAGATGAAGCGTACTTCCAAATATTTATTTTGTTTCATGTGTAAACTCACTAAAGTATTTCGCTGCACCTTCTCATTTCTTTTTTATACATATTAGTAAACGTAGTAAATTACAGTATTTTGCAAGATTAAGTTCCTGAACGTTCCAGGTCGGACCGTTAGGTCGTTCCTCGAAACCCTGTTTAGCGCAGATTACCCTAATCGAGCGATAGGTGGATAGGCACAGAGGGAAGGAGGAAAGGATACTATCTGTAGCCGACTTACTCCAAGTTCCAAACTCCTAAAGACGCGACACCCATGAGGACACCCTGAATCTCGATCTTTCACTAACTCCCCTCTCAATACAACACTCTTTTGCATCATTTACAGGAGGCGCGAGTAAGATTATCTGCCAGTCGACCAACGCCATCACTGGCAGGCAATCTACGATTGAACGACTGGGTGTCCGCGATACCTCTCCCTCCATCAACAACCTCCGCTCCTGCAGCTCTTCCCGATGGCTTCGTAAGCTCCACCCCATTCCTCATCCCCCATCTCCATGTCCTGCCTGTACTGACTTTGGCCTCTGCGATATAGGCTTGGATTCGGAAAAGCATTCCGATCTGCTTGGCACAGTCTAACAAGTTACGATCGCCGTACGCTCACCCCCGAATCCACCGTGGCTGCCGCGACGTTATGCTCATGATTTATATACAGATTCCGATTTTGACTCCCCATATCGCACTGGCCAGCATGTACCACTCGCTCAGAGTCGACACGACCCCCTTACCTCCGTCGCGACCGATGGCTCCGAGTCTCGCGCTGATATCTCATCCCCTTACCTCGACGACCAAGCGAGCTCAGCATCAGCGCTAAATGGCAATGCCTTCCCTCCGTCGCCCGCATACGCCCGGAACCCAGGGAACACTTCTCCATCGCCATACTCGCCTGGAATGAGATCGTCGTCAGCTCAAAAAAGACAGAATGACAACTTCGCGGAAAACACAAGCCCTGGCGAGATTCAGATGCAGGCCTTCCAGGAAGGGCTGCCACCGCCACCACCGGTTGCACATTCGTGGAGGAGGATGGATAAGTGGGCTGAGGAGAACTACGAGGAACTCTTTGAGGAGCTTGGAGAGGGATGCACAAGCAACGACTTGAACGACCTTGAACACCAACTCGACTGCTCTTTGCCAATGGACGTGCGCGAGTCTCTACAAGTCCACGATGGACAAGAAGTGGGCGGTCGACCGACGGGAATGATTTTTGGCTGTATGTTGCTTGATTGTGAGGAGATTGTACATGAGTGGAGGAATTGGAAAACGGTTAACGAGCAATATCTCAATGCACCATCAACATCCGGGCCCACGACACCGGCCACAGCTCTTGGGGGAAGCTCATCAGCAGCACCCCCGAAGAAGCCCCAGCAGCCACAAAACCCAATGTGGCGCCAGGACCTCCTCGCCAAGCAGGAATCGCAACCCCCAGGAGCAATCCAGAGAGTCTATGCACACCCCCGTTGGATCCCGTTAGCTCGTGATTGGGGAGGAAACAACTTGGCTGTGGACCTGGCGCCTGGCCCTACCGGAAAATGGGGTCAGGTTATCCTTTTCGGTCGCGACTACGACTGCAAATACGTTGTTTCTAGATCATGGGCATCATTTTTGGCGACTGTCGCCGACGACATGAACAGCGGCAAATGGTTTATCGACGAGGACACGAACGAGCTGAAGCTTCGTGAATTCAAGACATCGCATGTTGAGCCCGGCTACTTGGATATTCTCAGATGGAGATCCGATCAAAAGTACGGCCGCAGAGGTCCAAGGAGGCGGCCGCACAACGGGTCTGCTAAGGGTGCTGGATCTCCTACAGGCTCCCCGTACGATAGCCCGGTTGCCGAGATTGGCGAGCCACGAGGACGATCCATGCAAAGATTCAGCGGCGCTTCTCCCGTGTCAAGCCCGAACAGGCCCAACTATCCAAAGTCAAGCCCCCTATCGAAAGTCGCGGAGGAAATCCCATCGGCACAAGTCGCCTCCCCGCTGCAGGGCGTCGTGAACACAGATGTGTCCAGTTCCAGCAAACCTCTTGTTGAAATTGGAACTCCCCGAGCCAGTGACGAGGAGAAGCGCATTAAGGCCATGGAGTCCCTGTTAGACCCGCCTCCGACCAAAGACGACAAGGAGAATGTGAAGGCGGATAGCACATCGGCCGCAGACTCCAAGTTGAACGGCAACGCGACCAAGCAGGCAACGGTCGAGGACGACAGCGTCATGAAGACCATTGAGATATGATTATGAGATGAGGAATTGCTTCTAGTCCAATAGATGCAACCAACGGCGTACTGGGATCGCTGCAGCTGCTGCAGTTTTAATGGGGGTTACATATCGCATATGCACCACGGCCAGTTTTCACTGGCAGTGATACATACATGAAGCAACGGCGGAACCTTGATTGGCCTTGACGGTTTACTGGAGTCACCATAGTCGGAAAGACGTTTTTCCCTGAATTCACATCATCTTCTGTTGTACCATAGAACTCGACGTTTCATTATTTCTCTTCTTCGAGGCAGCAGCGCGCTTTGGCAAGCACTTCGCTGGGTAATCAGTTTAGGGGCAATGAGGCAATATGGGAGGGGGACTTTTTTCGCAACCCGGTTTGTGCATGTCGGATTAGATCAGTGTGTAGCATTGTAGGAGTGGGGCGCAAGATTGAGGGCAGCGGCTGTCTTTGAATTCGATGATGAATAGTTGATAAACGCGATTATCATTTGACGTGTAAATGCCTGTTAATTTGATTGTGAGAAGTGCTTCTTAATAACAGGACTGGTTGTGAGCCAAACCGTCACCAAAACTATGTCGGCACGTGACTTGTGATTGACGCCGAGAGACGTCGTCACCAATAGCTAGGCGGGCGGATCATGGCGGTTCAACCTATGATCAAACGACAACCGCCGTAACATCAACACCCACGAATACCACCCAAGCGACCATTATCTCCGCTAGCGAGGTGAAGCATATTAGATTCCTACCAAGGCTCAGGCCCAGTCACTTCTAATCTGCGACTCCCAAACCACAAACAACGAGCAGGCGCTTACTGTTGCGACGATGTCTGAAGAGAGGCTCTGGAAGTTCCAGATCCCGGAATGGGTCAATAGCTCCATGGTGCGGAGCGCGGGCGTGTATGCCGCTGGGGGATTGGTGAGTTTATCTACAGCTCCTCTATAGCTTCAAACGCTATGTCTTCGATCTCGTCGAGACCATCCGGGTTGCGAGGATCCCATCCAGATAGCGGGCAAGCGCTCTATCTTTGGAGATATACCCACTTCCTCACAACTCCATATAGTTCCTTCGACTCAAGCTAACTCACTACCCCTAGTTCTCCCTCGCCTTCTACATCCTCCTCGACGCAGCCGTCTACTCCAAGTCCCCCCTCAACGGCTCCCTCCACACCCACATCACCTTCATCGACTGGCTGCCCTTCATCTTCTCCACGCTGGGCATGCTGATCATCAACTCGATCGAGAAGTCGCGCCTCTCCGCCGACTCGTTCTCGTACTCCGGGTCTGGCGTCGCGTGGAAGGCGCGCGTTGTGCTGTTCCTTGGATTTGCTTTCCTTGCGGGCGGCATGGCTGGAGGTGTTGCCGTGTTCGTCATGAAGTATATTGTGCCGGGCGTGCCGTGGCCGACGCTTGGGATGGGGTTGGCGAATGTGTTGGCGAATGCCGGGGTGATGCTGAGGTGAGTTTCTTGTGCGTGATGATTTAATGGGTTGGCTAATTTGTGGTAGTTCCGTGCTGCTGTGGATTTCGCAGAATATGGAGGATGAGTATGCGTATAACCTGGCTCTGTAATGGAGGGGTTTGCACGTGGTGGGTAGGCTGGGGACGTGTGGAGGGGCTACGACGGTGATGGGATTGATGTCAGTTTTTATTGCGAGCATGCTTGTAACATAGACAATCTCTAATGGGAATTGGAACCTTGATTATTATGTCTATGTGGCTATCCTAATTGGAACTGGGCCTGGCATCTGTGACCTGATTTCCATGCGGCTTCAACACCTTTCCCCTGGGTGTGGTTACATGCAGGGCCCCAAGAGCTGCCATATATGCCTGGGGTCTGAAAGTCTGGGTATGACAGTATATGAGCTGTCTATGTTTGGTTGAGATGGGGTTGTATATCCAAGCCCAAATCACTCAGCTGGCCCCGTGTGAATCCCCTTTTGAATCTTCACTAGCAGCACCGCTGGCCTCCGCAGCTTTGGCTGCTTCAAGGGCCTCCGCTTTCGCATCATCCAAAGCCTTATACTTCCTCTTACTCTTCTTGCTTGCGCTGCTCTTCCTCTTAGCCTTCACATTTCCCACAATAGCCACTCGACTCTCCGGCCCCTTCTCCAGTAGCTCCACCCGCTCCGCCAACATCGCCCTCGCAATCTTCCGATTCTGGCTTCTTGATCGTGTCGCCTGCACTTTCAGCACAATGCCCGTGGGAAGGTGCTTGAGTTGTACAGCGGAGGAAGTTTTATTCTGGCGCACAAGTTAGTAGTCATTCGGTCTCCGAGCAATGGCAGGGTATCGTACAATTTTCTGACCGCCAGGGCCGGATCCGCAGAGGAACGCTTCAGTGAACTCTTCCTCGGGGATTGGCGCGGGGCGCTGCGGCATGGCTTTCACCAATCGAGGCGTGGCGGTTGATATGAGTCGTGCGGCTGCGTTGGCGCGCGGAGCCCATGCGTGGGGTGTGAGGGCGCGCAGCATGATTACTGGCTCAGCTCATATCTATCCGTAATCCGAGTTGACAGAGAGGATTGCTGTTAAACCCGGTGGTACAGTCCCTGTATTTGGTGGCGTCGTAAGGCGTGGGTTTCGAGACAAGGCACGAGGCTATCGGCGCCGCGAGGGCCGATATGCAGGGGTCCGGAATACGCATACACCAGGGACGGGAAGTCAAAATCGCCAACTTCACATTGTCCAACTACAGAATTCAACGACTCGACGACCCCTCGCTCTGCCAATACGATATTATCTATTCTCACGACTCGCCCTAGGAAATATACTTGTTCAGCTATACCCTCGAAAAACGGCGCAATGCCTTCCGAAACTTCCGTTGTCTCCTCGGGTTTCCGATGGCTCCAACGCAAGAGATATCAGTATGAAGTCACATTCAGTCTTTACATGTTGACGCCGACGGAGAAGTTCATCTTCAGTATGTCTACTCTACCCATTCTCCCGGTTCTATTGAGCCCAGATACCCCCGTCGCGCCCCTAAACCCGGCCGTTCCGCTGTCCTCGATCAAGGCCCCCTTTCCAAACCCCCAACCGCTCCGTCACAAGACAAATGTTCCAGTTCCAGTGCTAATTACTCTCTAGACTCCTGCATATTCATCATCTTCTCCATGGTCCTTATTGCCGGCTGCCTCTACCTCCCGCAACACATCACCTTCCTCATGAACCGGGCCTGGTTCTACTACCAAGGCGACGGGGACTCCAAGGACGCACTGTCCTCGAGCGTATCAGAGACAGTCGCGATGACAGTGGGAGACCGACTCCGCGCTATAATTGAGACGGCGAGGGCCAGCGCAGCGACTGCGGCTCAGGCCCAGAAGGAGTTGTAGTGGCATGGGGGCGTGGAATACACCCAACGAGACGGATGGATACGAGACGTACATACGGTACGGGGAGGTTAGAGGAAAGGAAGTGCCTGGCGCATGTATAAAATGGGCTGTTGTCTGATTATGGGACAGGGAGTTAGGGCGTCTTTACTGCAGTAGACGATGAGAGATGAGGGCTTTACTACCGGGACGGAAGCGCTCGATGGATATAATGTTTAATGCACAGTGGGTAGAAATTGAGACGGTTCGGCATCAAGCCTATGTTACTTTATGTCAAAATGCGTTTGTCATTGTGTTCTATTACTACCCCTCAAGCTTTGGCAGCCGCCTCTCTCGCCGTCATCAAATGCTTCATCGTGTTATACATCAGCTCCCCCACCCCTTTGGCACCCTTCCGCTCCAAGTACGTCAGCACACCTAACCTATAATCTGCCCAACTAAGCTGCAACCCCCCATCTTTCCCTAGCGTAACCAAGCTCTTCTGTGTCACCGGGCCCGCGTGCCTGACCTTGATCCCGCCTCCTGCCTCATCCGCCTTATCCTCCAGCTCTCGCAGATACGAGATCGAGAGGTTGCAGAGGACGGGAGAATACGAGAGGGTGAATAGAGATGGCAGGGTGAGGCCAGTGTCTAGGGAGGAGACATACGATGTAAATTTCGGGAGTAGCGGAGGCGGAAGCAGGCAACCAAGGGCGTTCGTGTCTGTAGTATTGAACGCCCGCGAGCGCCACAGGCAGTTGCAGATGTCCATGAGGAAGCCGTTGAAATGGTTGACGTACTCTTTGGGGTATGATTCTGGGGATGGTCCTTGGGCTGGGTCCGGGCGCGCGGGGATGGGCTTCGACATCGCTGTCTCGAAGGTTCGTTTGTAGAGTGCGAGGATGGCGCAAAGGCGGGAGAAGGTTGATAGTGATGGTGCGAAGTGGAGTGTGTATACTAGAGCTGATGGTGGAGTTGTGATGCGCACATGTGCTTGGAGTGAGGGTTGACTGAGGAGACCAGCCATGGCTTCGTAGAAGCAGAGTACCGAGTGATGAGTGATGGTGCTCTGTAAATGGCCTGTTTGGACTATCGTTAAAGCCAAAACATTAACGTGCGAGGTAAGAGCGCTAATTGTGGTACTTGTGAAGGCTGGTGGGGTGCTGGAGAGAAGAGAAGAAGTCCAGTTTCTGAGGATGGAGGTGTAGAATGTAAGAAGATCTGTCTGCGAATTCGGGGTGTCATCTAGAATTGCCCATTCCAGCGGCTGAAAAGTTGATAAATAGAGTTCTAGAAAATATTAACATCATGGTGACCCCTTATAGCGAGCGTGTCCATACCTTCAAATGGAGCAATATGAGTATAGGAAAGGAGATCGAGCACAACCGCGCGCCCTGTAACCCCATTCCAGTCTTCGAGTAGGGAATGGAGATATTTAGCACAAGCCGGTGGGAGATCCTAACCTGTTAGTACGGATTCGAAGGTGTGATTTTGATGTAGACCTACTTTTGTGAATCGAGTATACTCCAATATTGAAGCCAACATGTCCACAAGAGCGCCCTCCGATGACCCATCCCCCTCTAGCTGGTCTTCAAAGAATGCCATGAGCCAGTTATCCACTCGCTGCCTCACCGCATCGGTAGATTTCAACTGCAGGAGCTTTTGCAGTAGCGGGTCACCCATGACAGCTACCAATTGGTTGGGCAGTTCTATCTTCTCGAGCTCGGCAACAAAGCCGTTGGCATTCTCAATTTCTTCCAATGTCACCGATGTCTGCATCAGTTAGCAAACCACCCAGGCTCGATCGTTGTGCGCATGCTTACCTCTTGAGCATTAGAGGTGTGCACCTCTGGTATCACAGAGACTCTGCTTCGCTTTACCCCATTTATGCCACGTCTCACAACTCGGAAGGTGTCTCGTCGAGTTTGTTGTTCGTCCACAGTCTTCTGAGCATGCGCTTCTTGGATTTCTGCCAACCTAGCTTTCCATTCTGGATTTGGATGCTGTAAACTATTAGATGTGGTATCGTTTGGGCAAGGCTATTTTGGTTTTACCGTAAACACCGATGCTCTTCCCGCTGTCAGCTGGCCAACAATGACATCTGGATAATAGTCCTTGTATACTCTGATGAGCCCAACGAGTGGTGGTTCACTACCAGCACGCCTTGCTAATTCCAATCTAGGCCATGTCAGCTGTCAGGCTTCAAGTTTGTAGCGCATTTACTTACAGAGATTGAATTCGGAATGGTCTCACGTGTTTTCGGCGAGTAATCAGCGACAGGAGATGGCATAGGGGCGCTCTGCTTGCTTTTAGCATCTGAAGACAGAAGATGACGGAGCGAAATAAACCTTATGGCAATTGTATCGAGCAGGTTAAACAGGAAGCTGTATGCATGAGACAATATCTTCGGGTTCCTAATGGAGTCGTAGACCATAACCAGCCACTTCAACAGCAATGACTGCACCGGAAAGGCCACTCTGGATTGCCCATGGCCCACAGAGCCTATAACTTTCACAAGGGTATCGTCCGATATTTGTGCGGCTGGGTACAAGTTTCTGATGATGTTCGCGATGCTCGCCTGGTCGAGCTCATTTGGCAGCGTTACGATGTCAACAAGCTCATCCAAGGACGCTTCGGACAGCCCATCCTCAAAGGCCTTGCTTGCTACTCTTTCTACTGTCCCATTGATTTTCACAGCCCTTTGTTTCGCCGGTATCTGAGCAGCTATAATTCCCAATTAGTACACGTGACCAGACGCGGTTCTTCTTGACGCGACTTGCCATGGTTGAGGTCTGTCAACAGGAGTTCAATTGTCTTCCCGTCATCTTCGGGTGGAGGAGAAGACTGCATTATGATATCCTTGACATTATCCACCGTGATTTTTCTTGTATGAACGTGACTTTATATAGTATGATACATATGTTGGGTGTTTTGGTGATGCGCTGTGTTCTAGTGCACAGTGCTGTAGTCGCCCTGCATCTCATGTTACACAAGCACAACCACAATAAGTTAACCACAAGCGAATCAAATGGGCACAACCAACCAACATCTATGAAACAATTTTCCCCCGATTATTTTGGGCGCTTATATCCTTTATTTACAGACTCTTCTCCTAATATCTGGTACTGTGTCTCTGTATCGCGATTTACATTTCTTATACTCGTAGAAGGTCTTTACAGTCTCTCTACTATCTGGGTCAACTTTATGCGTACTATTATCCAATTTGCCACCCTATTTATGCTCATATAGTGTTGAAGAGAGCCTAGTGTTTCTTCTGGCGGTCAAGTGTGCAGAGTAATGTGTGCGTCTTCTCTTCGTGCAGGTCGACTTGACGCCCAGAGAGTAATTTTGACGAAGACTCAGCTGTGCTCTTCTGGAGCATGCACAGCCGTTTCAGAGGCAGCATGAGAATGACAGCGAAAGCTGAAAGACCAGCTCGATCGCCAACTGCTTGGTCTCCAACATACAGGCGAGATTGGCCAACCATTAGTATTCCCCAGCGGAGGTTCTAAGTTCGCTTCCATGCTGATCAATGTGGTCCGATAGATCAACCCCCGCAGTATTAGCAGCCTATGGCATATCAAACATATGTGGCGTTCGTCGGTATCCGGCATGCCCGATGAAGGCGCATGTGGCTTGTGGGACAGTTGCAGCTGTCGATGCCATATCTGATAATACTGACGTAGCTGACGACACCGAGCCCAGCTGCTACCTACAATGGAGGTACTGTACATTAGAACCTAAGGAAAACTCATATCGGTGTCAGATGTCAAGAACTCTACTATTCATCTACGCGACCGAACTCTCGCTGCGCTGTACAGGGAAAGGGTAGCGGATTTGTGTCTCGGAGACAGCTTGGACGTCAAATACTTGGGAACCAGATATGGTCAAAGCGACCGAGACATATGAGAAGAATACCGTTTTTCTCTCCTTCTGGAATATATCCCGAGGAGCGATACCACAGGTGGCAGATGGGAGATACTTGTATTCCAAATCGTACTGTACGACCTGGGGCCGTATATCTCGCCAATGCACGTCCAGGGATCTTGTTGACCCGAAAACCGAAACGCCCTTTCCACGTTCCCAGCTGCCGGGACGGGATGGGGTATGGGATTTAGGAGTTGGGATGTTAGGTTTCACAAGCATCTCAAGTATCCCCAGGCGAGAAGCATGGTCCACTACCATATGGTGGCGTTCTGTGTTCTACGGCACAGTACAGGGTACCTCTGACCAAACTGCAGACTCACGCAACCACCAAGGTGTCCAGGAGGTTCCCAAGACCCTTTCTCGTACGTTTTCCACATATTCTTTCCATCTTGCTTACGCTTTACCGCCTAGGGAAGCCAATATACTTAGTGTTGTACCACCCCGGGTGACCACGCTCACCCTGGCTGTCAAAGCTTGGCCCGAAGTGAATCTAGGTTCTAGGTTATGTAGCCCAACTATGGGTCCAGCGGTCCTGAAGAATATTCGGGGGAAGGCTGTAACGGTTTAGTATCGGCTCATACTGATCTAGCTGTCCAGGACGATTCCCATGCACTACAGCTACGGATTACCGCAAATGGCTTGGGCGAAATACCAATAGGTAGAAAATCAGAAACAGCCCCGATTTAACACTGTGTTGCGTTGAGTTGCTGCCAAATCCTCCACCTTACTCGCGCCACTCCGTGAAGGGCCAATAGGTAGCCAAGGAACTATGGCCCGTTCCTGACAGAAAGCCTGGCTAGCTGAACCAAGCTATATCGTGTCACTAAGCCATTTCAATCATACGCTCAGTCTCAGCATAGACCATCTGTGTGGGAACGTTATCCAGTGTAATCACAGGCAGATCTTCTGCGAGCGGTAGGCCAGTTCTCGAATGCGCGAATGCATAGTATGCTTGGGTTTCAATTTAACCACATCAGCTGGCTAGGCAGTTTACTTTCAATGTCCACAATCGGCATAGCAGCGCAGCATCCGCGGTTAGCCTGGTCTTATCTAATTTACACAATGCGGGCAATATTAATATGAGGGCGGTATCAAACTTTGGTTATATCTTCTCTCATTATCACAATATTCTTCTCATCCACGTTCAGGTTTTCAAGCGTTACCAACATTTGATTACAACATGTCGCCCAGTATGAACGAGTCTCCGGAGGCCCAGCAGGAAAGGGGCGAGGAGTTAGTATTCCTTTATTATTCCCTCGATGATTTTAGGGCATGCTGCTGACATGCGCTTGTCAGGAATGGCGCAAGACATCCGCGGCAATCCAACGGCGTAGGGCTGAACTCGCCTCCCACGCAAAATGGGGGACACACCTCCCTTCTTGCCAGAGATGCCACGAACTCATTAGCTATCATTGGAGACCTAGAAGACACCGACGTTATTCTCATCTTGGCCCCTTACGTGCCACAAATTAGTGGGAACCCAGATGATACTTCTGACCCCTTTGAGTGGCTTGGTCGGGCTCTCGAGTCGCGCCACAGTCGAATTCGGCACCGACCTTACGACAACAGCAGTGGCATCACAGGCATCCATCGCCAATTCATCACACAGTCGAAAGTGATTATTCTCGTGTTAGCCGACGGTGAGGCTGCAGGCCAAACACCTCAGATCAACGTCGAACACGCGCATGTTACAGTAGCTACCGCTGGAGATGATAAGAGGGTAATTATTGTCGTAGCTGATTCGTCACTGGAGTCATGGCGGCGTCTCGACGATTTCCCAACTGTCATCCAAGCAGCAGATTATTCACCCGCCAGCCTTGAAAGGACGGTGTCGGTCATATTCAGAGAATTTTGAGGATGCCCCCCATCCTAGCCAAGGAATATGCCCTGTGTTCGGTCATATTCGGGGAATCCTGAGGGCAGCCCCCCTGCTTGTCGAAGAATCTGCCGTGCCTCTCACGATCCCTGCTGCACTATTTTGAAAATTTGCTCCCGCCGTTAAGATGTTTTCTGGGGTTTATATACTCTCTGGACAATGCTCAAGAAAACTACCAAATGGTTTAATGTGCCAGAGGCCGCTAGTACCCCTGACTTCCAGCTGCCGGAGCCCACGAATTCTCGGGAGCAAGACGAGGAGTTCCAGATCCTGTCTAAACTACAATACGGCAACGAAACAGAAGGGGGTGGTGTTGTTTCAACACCGATTTGGATGGATTACTGGTATGTGAGACCAGCAATTCGCTGCGGATAGAATTGCAATCTTGATATGAATAGAGCATAAAATGACTGGAGTATTACGGGGATATAAAATTTGTTTAAGGGAATTCAGGGGTTAGTCTACTATAGGAGGCAGTATGTACTGTAGAACAGCGTACGGCGAAGCTTATGGCAAATTGTCTCACTTTCAAGTTACATATGGTGAAGTAAGCTGTTTCGGAGAGTTGATCTCTGACTTCCTTGTATGACGTGGCAAGTGGCATGGGTTTTTTTATTCCTTCATTCCCCCCACGAAAAAAAAAGGCGTTGACTATATCTTGTAGATACTATGAAATTCCATTTACCCGACTTATTCTTGTAGCGAGGTGGGGGATGAACGCTGAAGCGATAATGATGTGTTGCATCATTGTGTTGCCCCGCATCCCACATCCCACCAAAGAACCCCCCCCGATCCCGGACTGCCCCGCCGACAATTCTTGGTGGAAATCCTCCATACACCGACTATGACTACGTAGTGCTGTTGCCCCGGACTTTAATCTATAAACAACAATCATTGAAATATCACAAATTGAAGATATTGCCATCATGTCTTCTTTCACTGATAAGTAAGATGCCTCATATGCTCTGGTAACTAATTACGATGGATAGCTGATGCATACTTTATAGGAAGGTTCTTATGCTCGGAGCTGGGTTTGTGACTCAACCGACTCTCGATGTCCTCAGCGACGCTGGAATCCAGGTCTCTGTTGGTATGGATATCTTCGAGCTTCATTATTGAGCCATCACTTACATCCCCCAGCTTGCCGTACTCTCGAAAGCGCGAAGAAGCTCGCCGAAGGTGTCAAGAACGCCCAGGCCGTCTCTGTCGACGTCAACGACGCAGCTGCCCTCGACGCCGCTGTAGCCAAGCACGACCTTGTCATTTCCCTCATCCCATACACTTTCCATGCAAAGGTCATCGAGTCTGCGATCCGCAACAAGAAGCACGTCGTCACAACCAGCTATGTCTCCCCAGCCATGCTGGAGCTCGACCAGGCTGCCAAGGATGCCGGAATCACAGTCATGAACGAGATCGGTCTTGACCCCGGAATCGATCACTTGTACGCCGTCAAGACCATCGAGGAGGTTCACGCCCAGGGTGGAAAGATCCTTTCCTTCCTGTCATACTGTGGTGGTCTTCCATCCCCAGAGAACTCCGACAACCCGCTCGGATACAAGTTCTCCTGGTCGTCCCGTGGTGTCCTCCTTGCTCTTCGCAACGCTGCCAAGTACTACAAGGATGGCAAGATTGTTGAGATCGAGGGCAAGGAGCTGATGGCTGCTGCCAAGCCATACTTCATCTACCCTGGCTACGCCTTCGTTGCCTACCCCAACCGCGATTCCACCCCATACAAGGAGCGCTACAACATCCCCGAGTGCCAGACCATCATCCGCGGTACTCTCCGTTACCAGGGCTTCCCCGCCTTCATCAAGGTCCTCGTCGACATGGGCTTCCTCTCTGACGAGCCCGCTTCCTACCTCACCACCCCCATCGCCTGGAAGGATGCCACCGCCCAGATCCTCGCGGCCAAGTCCGGCAGCGAGGCTGATCTCATCGCCGCTATCAAGACCAAGGCCAGCTTCTCCAGCGAGGAGGAGGAGGCTCGTCTTATCTCCGGCCTGAAGTGGATTGGTCTCTTCTCCGACGAGGCCACCATCCCCCGCGGCAACCCTCTCGATACCCTCTGCGCCACCCTTGAGAAGAAGATGCAGTTTGAGGCCGGCGAGCGTGATTTCGTCATGCTCCAGCACAAGTTCGAGATTGAGCACAAGGACGGCCGCAAGGAGACGAGGACGTCGACCCTGTGCGAGTACGGTGACCCTAAGGGTTACAGCGCCATGGCCAAGACCGTTGGTATTCCCTGCGGTGTGGCTGTTAAGCAGGTGCTTGATGGTACTATCAGCGAGAAGGGTGTGTTGGCGCCGATGTACGGCAAGCTCAACAACCCGCTCATGAAGGAGCTCGAGAAGTACGGCATCACCATGGTCGAGAAGACCATCTAAGATACCATTTAGAAGGCTGGGAACTGGGGTAAAATGAGCTCTTAAATAGCTCTAGGTTAAACAAAATGCCATTGATTTATTCCGCGGTTGGTGCTCTCACGTCTCCCACTCCATGCAGCAAAATATTATAGGTCTTATCAGCTACGGTATATGTCATGTCATTACAAATATATAAATACAGAGCCCTCCCTAAGGCTCGCAAAGCCCACATAATGCCTACTCTCGACGCTCTCGTCCAAAGCAGAGCATATTTCCCGCCTCTGATTGCCGAACAGCCTCCATTCGATGTCGAGGTTTCTACTGATATCAGCTCCAACCACACAGGGAAACCTGTAACGAGTGCAGGCAGACTAACCGGCTGAATGTGATGAGGCCGCGCCCAAGCCATCCCCATATGCAAACCCTGCGCCTGGGCGTGCCCTGATGACACAGTAGGCGAATACTGTAGTGGTGTTGCAGCGCCGGAGGATCCGGAGCCAGAGCTAGAGCTAGAACCGTAAGAAGATTCTGGTAATGGTCGACGGCGAGAGCTTGACCCTCTGGCGCTACGAGTTGGGGGGTTGTCACGGTATGGCATCATGTCTGTGATCTCGCCGGCGACGTTTATGGGCTGGACGGTTTGGGTAGCGCTGGGATGGGGACCGCCCATCCCGTTGTGAAGTGCTAAGGCTTGGGAGGTATATGACGGTGAGGAGCGTGACGTCGAAGATGTGATAGGATCCGAATCAGCCGATTTGCCCATTTTGGTCGTTTCTGTGCTGATATGGGTGGGAGGAATCAAGAGAGCAACGAGGTTGTTTTGGAATTGAATGAAGCAGACGAGACTGGGAGAGATAATATGAGAGCATAGATTACCTTGCATGCCACCCATATCTTACCTCATATGGACCCTACCGAGGTGAGTTTACGTAGGTTCATAGTCTCGCGACCAGAGAAATGGGATCGAGGGTTCTCTAAAATCATACGAGATGCTTACATCAACGAAGAGTGCCTAGCTTTCTAAGTACAGATAAAGCTCACGAATACTTGAGTAGCAGCCAATTATTTTGATTGATTTATTATTTCGAAAAAGATTGTTTAAAGAGCCTCAGGCCAGCCGGTCCCACGAAGTAATGGCAAATACCAAAACATGGCATTTTGATAAAGTTGGACCCCAGGGTGTTGAAGAAAGCTGTTTCATCTGATGGGAATGCCTAAATGTGTCTAGCGGCGGGAAGGGGCTTGGCAGTGCTTTGGGTTGCACAGCACTGTGGGGTCGGCAACTTCCGGTCGCAACCACAAATATCCGCGATAGGAGTGGCAGGATCGCAACCATCAAGAGCTCCCTAACATAGCTCTGAACCGTTTGTCAACGAACCCGATTTCTTGTACGAAGCTTATGATTCGATTCGTTATGGTTTCGCGATACATATAGAATAATCAGCATCAACCTTCCAGCCAATTCCGCTGAGCAACCGCACCTCCAAATGACAGTATGGTGTTTGACCCTCTGTCGCCCATCGCGCCAGCGAGGGTCAAGGCGTTGATACTGCCCCTTGGACAAGTGAAAAGAGCACACTTTGAGACATTTATCCAACGATTATACCCCGAAAATGTCGTTCGACTGGGGGACATTAGTCCCGATCGGCGACCTGATAGAAGTAAGCCTCAGGACGATGGAAGAATAACCCTTTTCAGCTGCTGACGATCATAGACATGTTCTCCCCACTGGCCTTTCCAGCTGGCATGATAGTTTATGACCTTACGACTTCACTCCCACCGGCTTCGCACCTCGCCTTAGCCCCCTTCGAATTATACCGCGCCCCGCTTGTTATTCTTGCGATTGCGGACGGCTCCGAACTCAATCATGTATCAAATAAAGATAAGGACGGGAACGAAACTAATGGATACGATTACCAGACGCATTTACAACATATTCGAGATTTAGACCAAGAGCTGGAGACTATCAGGGACCAGTATCCGAAAGCCTTGGTGCACCAGGCCCTTCTGTTTGATTATCACCATCAAAAGGAGTCTCCAGCATTGCCTGATGTCTTCATACCCGTGCCTTCTGTTAAGAGGTCTACTATAACGACGATGAAGACAGTCATGTGTGATTTGTCTTCTGTTTTACTGGGTGAGATGACTACAATGGCTAAGTCATTGCAAGGGATGGCTATGATTGAATCACCAAGTGTGGTTCTAGATGGGAGGCAAGGCCCCGGGTACTCGTGGTCAAATGGGGATAGTGGGACTATATCGAGGCGGGCTTCTCAATATGGTACCCCTGATACGGATTCTCGATCAGCGACGCCAAAAGTTGATAGGAGCCAGGTCCGCATGTCCATGCCTGTACGGTTCGGCTCACAACAGGGAGAGCACTTGCGCTCGGCATCTGTGTCACGCCCAACAACACCCGGTGCAGGACCCAGTACACCAAGTGATGGCATCTCAAGTGCCATGAGCCCTCCTTTAAGTCGGTCTAATAGTGTCGCGGACAAGATTCAAGATCAAAGCCGCGACCGTATCTCGACACAAGGTTTTGGATCAGGTAGCCTCAGCGAGAGGTCGAGAAATAAAGGGAAAGGTCGCGTTTCAATAGCAATTGGAGGTTTATACCTCCAGGCTGGTCGTTGGCAAGATGCTATGAAAGAATTGGTTGAGGGCGCATATATTGCTAAGACCAACAATGATCATCTATGGCATGCTAAAGCCCTTGAAGGACTTGTAGTTGCAATGATTATGCTTGCTTGGATTGGCTTAGACTTTCAGATTCCACAGCTCTGCTACATCGTGCCCGAAAAATCGACAACCCCAACGACACCTGGAACACCAGGAGAGCAGAATACCCCCGAGACAATCAACCGGTTAGCAGCTCTACAGAATCTCTCTGCACTTCTCCCAGAATTGCTGGACAGAATACTCAACCTGTATGAGCGCGCATCAAATTTCACTGGCGAGTCGTTACCGCAGCTCCCGTTCTCCGAGTCTGCGATTCGATTTTCGAAGCTCCTATCAGCCGTGCATCTTGCCGGAGGTAGACTCGACGATGGCTCTTTGCAACTTGTGGTCGTAGGCACCCCGTTCTTTGCCAAACCTAATACCCGAACTCCACGATTAAATATTCACCCAGCTCGATCAGTAATCGTTACTACCTTATTTCGGGCATTTCCGTCATCAGCCGCGGCGAAGGAGCTTTCGCTAATCGATCGTACTGTCATATTGGCTGGCATTGCGTCTGTTCTGGGGTTTCTTGGTTACGATAGAAAGAAGGCTATGGTGATGCGGGAACTGGTTTCAATCCTTATTCCCGGGCTTGTGAGTGCTAGAATTGCAGGCGCAGCGGAAATGGGTATACACCCTGCGGCGGGACTGGCTGCGCTGAGCCATATTAATGGCAATACGACTGGGGCTGGTGCTTTAGATCTTGGTGAAGGTGATGTTGAAACCGGCATGGATGCACTATTAGGCCTAGTTGGAAAAACATACGGAGTAGTGGGCTTCCCATCCTCGCCGAGCGGTGATGCCGAAAATGGCGATAAGGCGTGTGATGACTCGGATGAAGCTGTTGTGGCACGCATAATGGAGAACACAGCTGCACGCCAATTTGGAGGAAAATCGATGAAGATGAATGTTCTTCGGGCCTGCATTGGCTTCTGCGAAGCACTCCCTGATTTTCAAGGTGTCCTTAGATTCAGTGCCGATTTACTGCGGACAGCTGGGACGGGAATAGCACCAGGACCTCGTACGGAGAATGCGTCGCCGATGATGTCGAGGGACGAACAAGTCCGACTGTCTATCAATATTTCGAGGACGGTCGATGCCGCTGCTAAAATCGGGCTGCAAAATTTAGAGGCCGAGTATTGGGACGAGTTCTTAGTACGTGGCGTCGAGCTTGAAGCCCTACCAGCTTCTCGCACGCCGAACCCACACCGGAGCTCTGATCTTGGAGGGACGACAAAAGCTGCAGAAACTGGAGGGAAGAACCCATTTATTTATAATCCATTTTTGAAGAGGCCAAACGCCGAAGCGGTGGAAAGGCTTCTGGTCTGTGGCGAGAGCGCCACCTTCAAAGTCACCCTCCAGAACCCATATGAGTTTGAGATAGTGATCGACAGGATCCGCCTTGAAGCTAATGGAGGCGATTTTGAATCAGCGGCGCAAGAAACCGTAGTTGGCCCTTACCGAACACAGATTCTGAACGTTTCAGGGACGCCTCGAGCAGCAGGATCATTTAAGATCACAGGCTGTATCGTCAAGCTCAGAGGTTGTAGGGAACGCAGGTTCCCTATCTTCTTAGAGCCATGGTCGCCTCTCTCAGATATAAAGGTAAAAGCCTTGGGTCTTGCAGTGCAGAGAAAGAGAGAGGAACGCCCAGTATCGGATGCATCTTTATCGAAACGTCCGGCTATCGACCCACGCCTGCCCAAGCCATCATCTTTATCATTGACAGCAATCGCTCCGCAGCCAATCGTTGTGATCACCTCCACCAGCTTTTCTCAAGCAGCCGCTATGGTTCTTGAAGGGGAACGTCAAACATTCTCTGTTACACTCAAGAACCTTTCAACAACCACCCCCGTTGACCTATTACTGTTTTCCTTCCAGGATTCCACCCAAGGGCCTCTTCAGACGGCCCTTAGCAAACGCGATGCTTCGCCTGCTGAACTGTACGAATACGAGCTTATACTTTCCCGAAAGGCCGCATTGCGGTACGTAAAGAGGGAAGGAGAGAGCGATGAAATATACATACCTCCTGGTGGCACGAAGACGGTCGATTTTGAGGTTCTTGGCAAGCCAGGCTTGACAAGCGCGGCTGTGCTAATTGATTACGCACATCTTGGCCAACCAGCCAACAAAGTGAAGGGCGCCTTTCATACAAGACAAGTTAGCATGCCGATAACGGTAACTGTCAACGCAGGAGTCGAACTCTCTCGCATCGACCTTGTACCATTGGGCCACGACATCCCCAGCAACCTCTGGTCCCTGTGTGGCGAAGCTGCTAAGGAAGATACCGAGGACATCGACGCACGAGATTATTGCCTGCTAGTGCTAGATCTTCGCAATGCCTGGCCAGCACCTCTCCGGGCCAGGCTTGAAGTAGGTTCAGGCCGCTCCGTTGAAGAAGAAATCCTGCCCGGCAGCACTTCAAGGGTTGTGTTCCCTATAAAACGAATTCACCTCAACGACCCGCACAAAGCCATCCCAGTCCTCGACCCAGCTAGACAGCGCCAGTTCGTAGTCAGCTCCGGCCGCATATCTGTCGACTCCGAGAAGGCCAGCCGCGAAGCCTTCTGGTACCGCGAGGAGATCCTCCGTTCCCTCAGCGGCACCTGGCGCACCACCTCCGGCATGGAACGGAAGGGTGTTATCGAGCTTCGCGGCATGCGCCTCGTGCCGCGCACGATTGATGCGCTCAAGATCGAAGACGTGGGCATCAGTTTGCGCGTCAATGGCGCGCCTCTAAGTCGCACACCACGGACAACTGTCGAGGTCGACGACTTTCTGCATCTCGTCGTTACTATCAGCAACCGCTCCGCTACGCCTGTTTACCCCCTGCTCCGACTGCAACCTAGTCTATGTAACCAGGTGTACGGGCACGCGCTGGATCTCTCCAAGAAAGTGGTCTGGGACGGGACGCTGCAGCGCACGCTGCCGGTGCTGGCTGCGCATGGGACAACAGAAGTGCGTGTTACGATGACGGCGCTGTGCAAGGGAGAGTTTGAGGTCGGGGCGTGTGTTGAGGAGACTAGGTTGTGGGGCGTGGAGAAGGAGAGGGGAGATTTTGGGAATAGAGAGAAGGTTGGAAGGCAGAGAGCTGGGACTGAAGCTATGATGGATGCGTTGCTTGGTGCTAGGGAGAGGAGGGTGTGGTATGCGAGGGAGCCGCTTGGGTTGCGGGTTGTTGATGCAGAGAGTGATGAGGAGTAGTGGCAGTTTATATGTGAATATGTATATGTAGATAGACGAATAGACGATATAAGCTTTATTCCTGATGAGAGAGAAAGGTTATTGTGAGTATAGATGAGATTCTATAATGTGTCATAAAGTGCGCCAACAATGCTGTTTCGTATCTAACCATCCCCATCATATCCCAAATATACAAACCTCGGAAGTATCAACCCATGGGCATGCTTCCAGGCATCGCGTACTCCTCTCCCCTTGTCATCCTCCTCCTCCTTCTCACCCCGCCCATACCTTCCAACTCATCCTCCTCCACCGCGTCCCTCTCCCATTGCCTCGCCCTCTCCCTCTCAGCCTTTTCCTCCGCTTCCCTCTCCACCTCCCTCCTCGCCTCAGCCATAATCCCCCTCTCCACCTCCTTCGCTGCCATCTTCGCCTCCTTGCGACTCATGCTCGCCCCCGGCGCCGTCTCCGGCGTGTCCTCCCCACCCCTCGTATTCTTCTTCCTAGGCCACAGACTCGGCAGCGCGATCTCCTGGAAGCGCGGCTCGACGCAGCGCTCGTCGAACCAGTCATGTAGACGTTTCTCGACGAGGCTGGCGATCTTAGGGACGTCTTGGAGGCGCGAGCGCGAGCCGACTAGACTGCGGATTGAGAAGTCGAGGCGGTAGTCGTCGAGGAAGGAGAAGGCCATTGTGGTTGCGGTGTTGTGCGCGGGGGAGGAAGAGGAGGGGATGAAGGACATGGAAAGTGTTCCCGAGAAACGGACAACACTCACGGCGAGTGCGACGGGGAGGATGGCAGTGAGGGGTTTGGGGTAGTTGAGGAGGAGCTTGGTTTCAAGGGCGAGGGTTATGAAGTCGGAGAGGTCGACGTCCATGCGTGCTTGTAGGCGTTTCGACTCACGCCCTGAACCGTGGGGCGCGGAGGTTGCGATGCCATCGTCGTCAACTGGAATGACACGGCAGTTGCTGAAGATGGGGAAGTCTTCGCCGAGGCTGAGTTCTGTGACTTTTATCTCGTCGAGGAAATCCGGCCGAGAAGCCCCGTTCAGGGCGCGCGTCAACGAGGTAAGAATCGCGTCGTCGTGCTGTGCATCAGCGCGGAACTGGGCAATAGTTTGCGCAATCAGGACATTGAACCAGTCGAGCGACTCAGGTTGGTGCGCGTCGACATTATAGTATGTTTTTGAGAGGATGGTGCCTATCGTAAGAGGCGGCGGGTTTCGGAGCGCGGAGGAACGCTTGCGGCTCAGGTTCTGGGTGTGCGAGTGTGAATGCGCAGAAGGTGGGCGTAGAGATAGGAGCGAGCGTTTATGTGCAAGTGTGCGGCTGCGGCGCTCGGTGGCACGGAGGGCGGCGGTGAGATCGGGAGAGGGCGGGTCGCCGAAGATAAAGAATTTGATGAACGCGCCGATGAGTATTACGATGGAGAGTTGGCCGAGGAGAAGGCCCTGGGTGAATGATAATCTGTATAGAGTTAAATATACGCGTGGCGAGTGTGGGATATGATAGGAGAGGTGCTTACGAGGATTCATGGTGTATAGGGGCGGTGTTCGTCGACATTGTGCGGGGGGATCAATGCCTAGCTCTCAAGGGCATTGCAAGCTCCTTGGAGCGCCGATGGATATGATAGGCAAAAGCGCCCAAGAAATAATAAACCGCACCTGATATAAGCTCCAGGAAGCCGTATTATTCTGAAATCTGCCTTTACTTCGATGGGCAACTATGGGCAGCTTCGGATATGCTGTTAACTTTTTTACAGCCTCGCGACTCCAACGTCATCCGAGCTTGGTCGATGTTTCCCGCTCACGGGCCGTGATTGGCTTAGGACCCATTTACACCTGACAGAGGCCACAGCCTCGGCATTCAGCCTCGTGTATAATTATCAATCCAGGTCGCGTGACTTGATTTGACGTCCGTCGTTGAACTCGACGACGACGACGAAGAAACGTCCGATGGCGACACTCCAACTGCTCCGTCAGCCTAATCGCCAACATGTCGCCCTGTTCCAAGCTGTACGGTCTTCGTCGACGCCAACCTCGCTGCTCTTAAAGCCTCAGTCCGTTGCATCACGGTTCTCTAGGCAGACCAGGGCAAATCTCTGGACATGCTCTAGCATATCTTCAAGAACGCCCTCTGTCACATCATTGAAGCTATCTAATGGGTGAGCTACCTCTTGGCTATTTGCATCACTATCTTGGTGGGAGTTTGGCACTAATTTCCCCCGACTTAGATCATTTACTCCCAGGCTCGGCCTGTACCGGAACTACTCTTCGGAGCCAGAAAAGAAGCCGCAAACCTCGGAAAGGTAAATCAACTGCTACTCTCCAATATATTCGGTGGAATACGCCTCTCTGAAATGGCCCTCTTCCCATCTCAATCCCACCAGAACGCAATTCGCCTGGACCCCCTACCCTACCCCCACATGAAATCACATGACACCCAACACTCGCTAACGCCTCTCCAGCAACGATCCGTCTCCAAAGGGTCTCAAGCCCCTGAAATCCAACGTCGTCAAGGCCTTAGCGCAACTCACGCCCCACGAGAACATCTATACGATCCCCAACTTCCTAACCCTGACACGCCTCATCGCCGCCCCCATCGTGGGCTACCTCGTTCTCAACGACGCGCACGCCTGGGCTCTCGGGCTCTTCGCCTACGCCGGCATCACGGACCTCGTGGACGGCTGGATCGCACGGAAATGGAACCTCCAGACCGTGGTGGGAACCATCATTGACCCGCTGGCCGACAAGATCCTGATGACCGTTCTGACTGTCACGCTGGCGATGCAGGGGATGCTGCCTGTGTGGCTCGCGTTCATCATTTTAGGCCGCGACGTGGGGCTCGGGATCTCTGCGATCTACTACCGCTGGATTAGTCTGCCGCCGCCGAAGACGTTTACGCGGTACTGGGATTTCAGTCTGCCGAGCGCGGAGGTCAGGCCTACGACGATTAGCAAGTATAATACGGCACTGCAGCTCGGGCTGATTGGAGCAACAACGGCGATGCCGTTAATACCGTTTGAGTTGGGTGCGACGATGACGGGGTTTCAGTATTTGGTTGCGGCGACGACGATTTGGAGTGGGGCGAGCTATGTGTATAGTAAGGATGCGGTGAAGATTCTAAGCCAGAAGAAGGACGAGAAGAAGGATGAGACGAAGGAGGATACGAAGAAGTGAGTGTTGCAGAGGCAAAGGAACGATCTTGTATTATATGGCATTGTACATTGGACATTGTAAGGCGTGGATGGTATTATAGATATTATTGCATAGAAAGGTTTGGCGATCAAGATATCTCTCATGGCATGATGGGAGCACATTTATGGAGAATAAGGGACCTGATACGATAAACAACTCGAGTTCTGCTTTTGTGTGGGGAGGTCACTATTCTTCCTATTGCCGGGTTACCTTGCATTCTTTGTGAACAAGAGACCAGAGGAGTATTATCAATGTAGTGCAGAGCCCACACCCGCAGAATCCTAACGGGTCCCCTCTCACCCTTTCCACCACCGTCCCACACTCTCTGCTTCTCACTCCTTCGCCGACCGTGCCCTCGTCAACCTGAGCCTTCATCAATAACACCAATTACCCAGCCTTCTGTGCCCTCGCGTTCTAAACATTGACCGTTGCATTCGCGCATTTTGCGAGCGAATGGATCATGCTCCAGTTATCTGAATGGGATTCTCCGACTGTGGGACCTGTAAGTGCCAGTATATCGACTATAGTTTGGATGGTACCATGTTGCTACATATAGGGGTTTGTAGGTGGGTAAGGCCCCTGCTGGAAAGATGCTTGCTCCGGTGCTCTGTCTGAGTTTGGGTCTGGTGTCTGCGAAAACGTTGAAGGCATCTCGAAGTCTTGGTCTTCACAATTTCCGGGCCTCATATCATACCCAAGTGCAGGCATGCTAGCATAGCCCATGGGATTGTATGCGTCAAATGCAGGCATAATAGCATTGCCCATGGGATTGTACGAGTCAAATGCAGGTATGCTAGCATCGCCCATAGGATTGTATGCGTCAAATCCAAGCATGCCATCGTCGAATGCAAGCTTGTCATCGTTAAATTCAGGCTTGTCATCGTCAAATGCAAGCATGCTATCGTCAAATGCAAGCTTGTCATCATCAAATTCAGGCTTGTCATCGTCAAGTGCAGGCAAGCCAGCGTCACCCATGGAATCGTACTCGTCAAGTGCAGGCGTGTCAGCGTCACCCATGGAATTCGTGTTAAGTGCAGGTATGCCAGCATCGCCCATGCGATTGTGCGGGGAACGTGGGTAACTCATGTCGGCAGAAAGCTCGTCTGCTTTGAAATCTCGACTATCATCACCGGCTGGTATCCCGTAAATTTTCTCAGAAATCTCTCGTCGGATTCGTAAGGTAGATAATTTGGGGTCCTTTGAAGGTATTTGAAGTTTCCCTTTTCCCACTTCATCACCAGCACTGTAATATGAAACCAAATGGTACGTCTGTGGGCCAATTTTGAAGCGCATCGTTTTCTTAAGAAGCTGATCGTCAACGAAGTCACCATCGCTCATTAAGAGTCCAATAGCACTCTTTTCGAGATCAGCCTTGGGTTGTGGCAGCGTATCATGTCTGGCCGTATCATAGTCCATTGGAAACAACTCGTCATTGCTTTTCGTATTGGTAGCCTCGCTTATATGGTCCTGGGAGGACCGCGTCGCTTCTTTGGATGTCGGCGAGGGTTTCAACTCGACAGCCCCTTTTTGCGTCGTGGGCGTTAGTTGCCGATACAGGAAACAATGATCGCTTTTTCTGTCTCGTGTCCAAGTTATGCCATCTAACCAGCGTACAATACCGGTATCCCTCTCCTCGTATATAAAAATATTTCCTCTTCGAGGGAGTTGCGCTCTTTCTTCTTTAATGGGCCGACGAGATACAAGGCCGATATTGCCACGGAGGCAAGCTTCAACAAGGACCATTCCGTCGTTTGCGGAAACAATAATCCCATGATATGAGGGCTGGACGGCGGAAGGCAAGGTGGCCTTGTCCTCCATCCTGAGTATAACCTCGTTTCTCAGATAGGCCTAGCAAGGATAATGATAGCCCGCGAGTTGCGAAAGAAGTTTTCAAGTGCCAAAATGATATTTTGTTGTTATTCAGTCTCGAATTCTCCAGTTGGTGAGCTGTTGATAGTTCAAGTTTGCCAAACCAAGCATAGCGAATAATATATTTCCGTGGAAGGCCATACTCAGATGATGAAGTAAGCAGGAGCGATGAAGCAGTGTAGCTAGTAGTTGAGGAAGGCACGATTCTGGCATGAGTTAGGGCTAAGCTGGGTAGAAGAGGAAATAGCAAGAGTTAATGGGAAGGCACGACCGCGACATGATTCGAAGCCGACCTGGCCAGATGAGGAAAGAACGGGGGTAATTGGAAGGCACGACACCGCCATAGGCCGGACCAAAAGAGGAAAGAACAGGAACGATATGGCCATAAGCCAGGCCAGAGTTGGCTAGAAGAAGAAAGGGCGACGGAGTCAATGGGAAGGCACCGCATTTTCCGGAGCTAAAGAGGCTGTCAAACCGTACCGTTTGAAGACCTGGTTCCAGGCCTAGCCATTGAGGTCTTGAAGCATTCTGAGAATGTTCAGTGCTCCATTCTGTCACCAAAGCAACAAAAATGGATTAGAAGGAATGCTTTATATTGCATAATTTGTGCCTACCACGAATAAGAGCACTAAACACTCAAATTCCGTTCCTATCCTAGCATTATTAGGGCATATAACGTAGCAATTATGGTTCTCTATTCGACCCGCATTACGGATGCGGCTCCGAGATTTTATGTCGACGCCCATAAAGACTGTTCTAATAAATATCAGCTTCAGAGACTAATGGACATTATACGCGAGCCAGTGTTCTAGAGAGACACTCGTACCTGATAATCTCTGTTCTTCCTCATGACGATCATGGCCACTCACCTATCATTTCCGACTCTTGGCACCCCTCCTGGCGTATTTATCGGACCAGCAGCGAGCCTGCCAGTGACCAGCTGAGTGCTTGCGAATAGGATCAGAGTAGCCCAGTGAACATCTTCTTCCAACCCACAGCCTAGCTACTGTTCGTTCCTAAACCAAGGGCGACCCTGTCCATATTCCAGGCCTGGATAATCCATCGGAACCGGCACTACCCCCTTAAATATTGAACTTATATCGATATCGTGGTCCTGCGCAGTCTGTTGGGGTGTAGTTGCCGGAGTGTCTGTGTTTTGTGATGCAGCGGATCGGTTCACCGGGATGACGACGCCACACTCCCAATTCCGGCAATATAGCTTCACCTTCTTGGTGCTCTTGTTTTTGGTGAGGCGCCCCCAGGCGCTCTCCGAGAGGTTGGCACTCCCGACATACGCCCACGCTTTGCCCCGGTCTCCATCGGCATTCATGTGAGTTGGTGCGGTGAAGAGCAGCTTACTGTGAAGCAATAGCCCAGTCCTCTTGCTCTTGCAGTCTCGGAACAATTCCTTCGGAAACTGTTCCCGGTGGTAATGCTTCGGATCAAGGCATATAGTACCCCCTGAATTGGTGCCATATTTGCTTGTTCGAACGGTTTCGTGGCTTGGAAACATGATACGGAAGCCTTCTTCCATCTCCATTAACAGTGTTTCTTCTTCAGGAGTGCGCTTTCTACTGGCTGGGGTGGTGCTTGTCCGCCAGGTAAGCTCCTTCAGGCCATCGTTTCCTAAATAGGATTAGCTTTTATATACCGATATTCATCGCTGTGCATACCTTTGCAAGCTAGAAGAATGGCCAGCATGAAATCGTCCGTGAGGGCACCGATTGATGCAGACTAGTTGGGTCAGTTAGTTTATCAACATCTGTGACGAGCCTTTCACTTACAACGAATGTTACATTCAAAGGGTCGCTGTTGGCGAGTCCCAGTTCTTGAATTGCAGAACCAAGACCAGGGTAGCCGATGGTTTTCCAATCGTTTTCAGTGTGGTTGCCTCCACTATATGCTTATTAGTGACCAGAATTAACCATCTGAACCCACACTTACATCGAATGGACAAACGCCAGGCCTGCAGTTTGCGAGAAATCAAACTTCAAGAGACTATCGGTAATTTTGGAGTCCAACCCCTGAGCTTTCAAAAATCGTCGCAGTTCTCTACAAAATGGTGTAATGTTTTCAATGGATACAACCTCGTTGGCTGCCAACCTGGGCAGATCAATCAGGAAAACGGTCTGCCGAAGGTCAGCTAATTATTTGATATTAACAAAGATCAAAAATAGGTACACGTACGTTTTCCATTACTCCTGTTTCTCCCCAGTCGTATGGAACGAGATTGGCACTTGGTACGACGACTCTCAAATGGCTCGGGTGAGCAAGCAGCTGCAGTTTTGAGTGCATAGTGCTAACTGTTTCATCCTTGTTGGCAGGGAAGCAGAATCTCACATTACTTGGAGCACTCTTTCTGACTTCTTCTTGCTACATAGCATTAGTTTCAGTGGACATGAATAAGGATGTTTATTTAACAATAATATTGTTATTTCATTGGTCATATCCCCAGCAATTGAAATCCAAGAATGTCCATTGGGCAACAGTAATAAGCGGTGCATCTTTGTGCCTTATCTTCCTCTCCTGAAACTCCATTTAGGTTGAGGAAGATGACAGATGGTATAAAAAAATAAAAACAAACTTACATCGTCTCTAGATACTGCTTGAGCAATGAGTATGAGTTTAGTCCTCGCCATATTCACTTTCGAAAGGATCCATTCCTGATCCCACTGGAATGAGCTAAGGACTGCCAGATCAAGATCGTTTTTCTGGAGAACCTCCTCAATCTTTATGTCTCCCGATCTTGGAAAGCCAAACGCCCACGTCTGTTTGACGACACCATGTGGATATTGGACTCCAGATCCCATTCGAGCCTGTTGGTCGTTGGATGGTCCGGCCTCTGGAATCTTGGCGTGCTTGAAGTCTTCCAATCTCCGGGTATCATCTGGACCAGGGGTGAAGCGCTCGATATCCGCAAGCACTGCTGGCTCTGACTTCATGAGCTGAGATGGTATCAGAAACTCAGCCGCAGCTTTCATGTGCATGGGATGCAACGCTACCTTGGAATCAGATTTGCCTGCAGCATTTCCGCCAGCTAGCTTGTCTGTGAGCGGTCGACCAGGCATCCCAGATGACTTCAGGCCTGAGCCTAACGTTGCCTTCTTCAGCGGCGGTTGGGCTACATCACTATTTTCTGGCTGTGATGAACTGGCCTTTCGTTTTTCTGCTCTTGCGAGCCGTTCTTCTTCCATTTTCTTCCGGTCAAGGCCACCAAGACCTGACATCATGGCTGTTGGCTTCTTAATATCAGATGGTTCGGTGATTTCTTTTCCAGTTTGATTCACAGGCTTGGTTGCAGCCTGGCTATTGGTGTGCTTTGTTTCTGGGCTTTGGACTTGTGGCCTTATCACCAGAGAACCTTCTCGCTTGATCTCATTATCTGATACAGCCGGACGTTTTTGGCCCGATCCAGGTGGAAGCTTGTCACGGATGGTCGGTTGGTCAAGGTCGTCAGTGTCTGTATCATCGTCACTGATAAGATCGATCACCACGGGCCATTTTGGTGCGGGTGAAGAAAGCTGTTCGGAGTCTTGCAAAGATAGAGCAATTGCTTTGTTCAAGTCATCATCCTCATCACTCGATTGGTGAGACATTGCATATCAGGTATCACCAGAGCCGGCGTGAGCTGTGATATTGTTTGTCGTGTTGAACAATCAAACGCGAGTCAGCAAAGAAACGGATGTCCAGTGGTGATATTCCGTGTCGAAGCACCTTACGATGGGCGGCTTTGAAGCATCAAATTATCAAATGTCATCCAAGGCCGCACCCCGATATCAGGCACGCCAGGACCGGTGTAAAACGACGGCAAAAGGGGCAATGACAAGTGAACTTTCGAAAATAAAATTTAGGGAACAAGAACTTTGAAGCAGCAACTTTGTGCACACTTTTGAGTTGGTGTCGCCCGTAGAAGTGTTGTTGTTCACCGACTTATGAAGTTGAATGCTTATTTAGCTACTGGGACCCGTGTTTGGACCCTGAGTTGGAGATGTCACGTGCATTCAACAAAATAGTAGAATGGAATGTATTGAAGCTGAATCTTGACCTCCGTAAGAATAGTGTTGTTTTCTAGTATTTTTATTTCATATGGCGTTTTTAATATAACAAGGTGGCCACTTCGTCAGATTACCCGGCTTTGTTACTATTTTCCACATTAAGAAACCATATTTAAATATCCTTGCAAATCTTAAAAAATATTTATTTATTTATTTAAATTGGGGTATCTTTTGGAGTAGTTTCGCTTCCAAGATCAGTGGCAATAGCCTCAAGCTGCGCACCATTTGTTGTGGCCTCAGTTTGAAGCTGCCTTGGAACTCTCGGCGGCCTGTTCAGCTTCCTTAGCTTCCCCCTATGCCCCCTACTTTGCATATGAAAGTTCCAATTCGCCTCTGTAACGGCCGTTACATTGCAGACATCACAAGTCTGGCGTATCCAGAGGTCCGGCCTGTCTCCGAAATCAAAGTCTCTACTAGGAGTTAGGAACTCCGCGGCCGCTGGTGACATTTCTGTCGGCGGCGATAAGTCTAATCCACTCAAAAAATCCCCGCAAACCTTTATAGCTTTGCCAGAAACGTCGTGATTGAAGTTGCTAACATCACTCCCATCCAATAAATAGAGGTTTCGAAGCGAGTCTGCCTTCTTCAGAGCTATCAACAGCTTGAGCCGGATCCAACGGACTTGGCGCTTTGCATATTGGCGAGTAGCTGCTTTTGTCTGCTCGATCGAGAGGGCCAAAGCTTTGCTTTTATCTTTCTCGGTCGTTGCTGGATCTGTAATAGTTGACAAATACGGGCTGAACTCCTTGAAGCCAATGGATACCCATATACCCCTCGTCAGATCCGGAGGCCGAGAGGCAGCGGTTTCGAGTTCCAGGAGCTTCTGGAGCGTCTGCACTTCTTCAATGAGTCCATTTTCGACCATTTTGTCAACTCTGGCATCGAGCCTGCTCTTTAAAGCCTTTTGTCCAGCATGAACCCAGAAGAGGATTGTCGACTCCAATGAGATTATTCGATCTTGCTCCTCTAAATTCGGAGAGACACCATCTTGTCGTGGCGCACTCTTGCGCTCCCTTTGCTTTGCGTAAACATCCGAAGCTTTCTGGCCTTGGGTCAAGTATATTTCTAGCGAACGTTGTATCCTCCGCCTATCTTTCGGGTGCCACCTATCCGCCATGACGGGATCGACTTCCCTCAGCTTCGCAAGGATTTCTTCCGTGCTTGCCGCTAGAATAGGGTGATTTCGCGAACACTCGTCAATTTCCGGATTTCCATCTTGTGGAGGTTCTATCTTCTCGTCGGTGTCCTCAATCAAATGGTCGTCAAACAGTAGTGATTGCGTATAATAGTGGGTGCCGCCAACTAGTATAGGTAGCCGGCCCCTTGACCGAATTTCTTCTATGATACCCTCCGCCTTGCGTTTAAAGACGCCAACGTGCCACGGCTCTTCATCCAGTGAGACATTCCCTATTAAGTGGTGTGGGACCCCTTGTTGCTCTGCTGGAGTTATTTTGTTGGTTACGATAGGCAACCCAGTGTACATCTGCATCGCGTCGCCATTGATAATTTCGCCATTGTAACGGAGAGCCAGGTCAACTGCTAGCTAAAAAGGGTCAGCTTCTAACATCGAGACCGAGGGTGGTTATAAAGAGTATAACATACCTGAGATTTTCCTGTGCCTGTTGCGCCCAGGACAATCACCAGCGGTCTATTGGGCGGTGTGCGTCGCATGATCGTATCTTTAAGATACCTGAGCAGTGGCCGGAACATGAGAAGCCCATCTCAGCTATGGGCGAAGAAATGTGAAGTCTTCATCGAAAGTAAACCAGTGAACAAAGTTCGCAGGTTTCCAACCCGATGACCGAGAATTAGAAAACCATCAGGTCCTTATCGCTTATCGAAAGCGCAGGGACGTTATATTAAGACATCACGTGGTTCCCCATTGAGGTAAATGTGTCTTTCTAGAATCCCCACAAAAAGCTGAAGCGAAGGTCAGTTCCCTGAGCTGTAACCTTACTTATTCCGTGCCTTTCCATCTTGACACATCACACGAGAACACATTGCGATTCGCGGCAGCAAGCAGGAGACCGACATATTCATTTCTTGTCGTTCCTTAACTGGTGTTCTTCTTTCCATTCCACGTCTGTGAGGTTTGAGATAACAAACCGCCAAGATGAGTGGCCGTACGTGTTTATGCCTCCCTAAAATGAGATCTCCACGTCAGCGGCGCGCAATTGCACATCAATGGCTAACATTTTGATCTCTCTGCAGTCCGATTCCTAGACCTCATCAAGCCCTTTACGCCGTTCCTCCCTGAGGTTCAGCAGCCGGAAACCAAGGTTCCATTCAACCAAAAGTTGATGTGGACTGGCTTGACGCTGTTGATCTTCTTGGTTATGAGCCAGATGCCATTATACGGCATTGTGTCCTCAGATACCTCCGATCCTCTCTACTGGCTGCGCATGATGCTGGCGAGTAACAGAGGAACTCTGATGGAATTGGGTATTTCGCCAATTATCTCGTCCGGCATGGTGTTCCAGCTTCTTGCTGGCACCCACCTCATCGATGTCAACCTTGACCTGAAGTCCGACCGTGAGCTGTACCAAACCGCTCAGAAGCTCTTCGCTATCATCCTCTCTATGGGACAGGCCACCGTGTATGTCTTCACTGGTCTTTACGGACAGCCATCTGACCTCGGCGCTGGCGTTGTCTTCCTCCTCATCCTTCAATTGGTTGTGGCTGGTCTTATTGTTATCCTCCTCGATGAGCTTCTCCAGAAGGGATACGGACTTGGAAGCGGTATCTCTCTCTTCATTGCTACCAACATTTGCGAGTCTATCATCTGGAAGGCGTTCTCGCCCACCACCATCAACACTGGACGTGGCCCAGAGTTCGAGGGAGCTGTCATTGCACTGTTCCACCTCCTCCTCACCTGGCCCAACAAGCAGCGCGCTCTCCAGGAGGCGTTCTACCGCCAAAACCTCCCCAACATCATGAACTTGATCGCGACCCTCCTCGTCTTCTCCGCTGTCATCTACCTCCAGGGTTTCCGTGTCGAGATCCCAGTCAAGTCGTCCCGCCAGCGTGGCGCTCGCGGATCTTACCCAGTCCGCCTCTTCTACACCTCGAACATGCCCATTATGCTGCAGTCCGCCCTGTCTTCCAACGTCTTCCTCATCTCCCAGATGCTCTACTCGCGCTTCTCTGAGAACCTCCTCGTCCGTCTTTTCGGTATCTGGGAGGCTAAGGAGGGATCTGCCCAGCTCTTCGCTACTTCCGGTGTCGCATACTACATGTCTCCTCCATTGAACTTCACTGAGGCGCTTCTCGACCCTATCCACACCGCGGTCTACATCGCCTACATGCTCATCGCCTGCGCCGTCTTCTCCAAGACCTGGATTGAGGTTTCCGGCTCCAGCCCAAGAGACGTCGCCAAGCAGCTCAAGGACCAAGGACTCGTCATGGCTGGCCACAGAGAGCAGAGCATGTACAAGGAGCTTAAGAGAATCATCCCAACTGCCGCTGCTTTCGGAGGTGCTTGCATTGGTGGTCTGTCTGTCATGAGCGACCTGATGGGAGCTCTCGGATCTGGAACTGGTATCCTGTTGGCTGTCACGTAAGTTTAATACCCCGAATTGTCACTACGGAACAATTGCTAATTTGTCAAACAGTATTATCTACGGATACTTTGAGATCGCCGCGAAGGAGGGCGACATGGCCGGGATGAAGGGTATGATTATGGGCTAATAGGGCATTATATTTGGGATGGGAATATACTGTCACAATAAGGGACCCAGAATCAGAGATTCCTGGGGACCTATGTAAATCTATGGCACAAAGCGTTGGGATGGGAGTTTTATTATGACAAAAAAAAAAGGTTTAAATGCATTTGCGGTGGATCGGGGACATCTATATACTAATAGACAATACGCACACCCGTTTGTATCTATATTACCCCGAACTGAGCGAAAGACCGCCCGCGCGTGCTGCCAATTCATTATTTTGCACATAAACGTACATATGGTAACTGTAATCACACTTGCACGTAAATACGGATCCGGCTTGGATTCACGGGACGCAACGCCCCCTACACTGAGACACTCTCACCGCCCATCGGCATGCTTACTTACTTACTTCCTCCCATATTCCAAAGCGGTAGCCCTGAGCGCGGATGCATCATTTCAGACCGCGATATCACTATCATTGGCGGCGCATCTAGCCCACGGGATGCAAGGCAGGTCGCATGGGCTGCATCGGGGTTTTCGGGTTCGCCATTTTTTCTAGGTGTAAGCCACACGCGCAGGGATGGAGATTGGAAGGGGGCGGGGGACGGAAGGGGCGGACAGATGACGATTTTGGGGGTCCCGACGCGTGCTGTGCTGCTGCCTGGGGAGGTGGTTGTTGTTGTGATGGATGAGGAAGGGGGAGGTGGTGTTTGGTTGGTGATGGAGGGATGAATTAGCCTTGCTGTATGTAAGTGTTATCGTGGATATGCTGGTGATGTTTCTATACTCTACATACATATATTATATGCGGTGGCTGGTCAATCAGTCTCGTTGCGTATGTAATGTATGTATACTGTAATTATACGGTGTACGGCGCGACATGTTGTACTGAAACCCCACTTATTGAGAGCCGCACCCAGTTTTTGGCGATGCGTGGATGCGTGACACTGACACTACTGCACGAACGGCCGTGTCTCATAGGACGACGCATTGGGGTTTTGCATGGTTTGCATGGGATTGACATTATTTTGGAGTGAGGGGTAGCTTTCCCGGTGTCGGCATGACTTTGATAAGAGCTCCGACCCTCCTTTCTAGGACAAGCTCCAACATCCTTCAGATATACTAAAATGTTGCAGCACACTTGTAAGCAGATAGAGCGTGAGTATGACTCGTAGGGGAACCTTGCATCATCACACACCGAGTATTGGTAAACAATATCACAGTTCGGAGCCTAGATGAGTGTAAATGCAAGGGATAATGCAAGCAAACAACTGCTTCTTGATTGATTATTGGGTATATGAAAGGTTGCGCGTAAATACTTATCTGCACGCACTGTGCATCCTACTCCACAATCACATACATACTGCTGTACTCCTTGCTTAATAAAGCTTTTCTCTGCGTCTCTTACTGGAACACTTCCTGCATACACCACAACAAAGTCCACAAAGTCCACACAGTACTAGAAGCCAGGTGGGGTCGTCCTTCACGTGGGGCCCCGTATTAACGTTACGCTGCTTGGGTGAATTGGGTGAAATTCACTAGCATCACTACCAAAATGCACTAACGCCGGCCCAAATTTCGTTCGCGACCTTCCCAAAAGTAAACCGAGACCCGTTGGAGTGGAGTGCATATCTCACTCAACCACCACCACCAAAACAGTGTCTTGTCTTGTCTTCCCCCCCAGACACCGGCAACGATCTTCTTCTTCTTCTTCTCCTTCTTCTTACGACAGGTCACTTCCATAAAGGTCCACCCCGCAGCAGATACACGAAGAGTTTATCGTGTGTATGCAGGACCGACAAGACATCCCGGTGTCAACGTCTGGGCTCTGAGAAAAGTTGCTGCCAATGGAGTCTGACTTCGGGGCAAAACATGAGCTGGGCAACTGCTCATGGCCCATCTGGCAGCTCGATGACTTCTCGAATTGCTTCCAGAGAGAGTGAGTTTTTACCCGATGAATTTCACCAAGCCCGAACGCATTGACTGATCGTGAATTTCACAGCTACCTAAAAGTGCTTCTCCCGCTCGTCGCCTTCTCGCTCTCCTTCCTCCTAATCATATCCCAAGCTATCCAGCGCAAGATCGCAGCGCGGAGGAATCGCGTCGCCGGATACGAACCGCTGAGCAATGGCAATACTGCCTTTGGTGTTTCCGAGCACCGCGAAAATGGCGACCTGGACTCGGATGCCGACAGAGAGAGCGAAGAGGAGGCCTTGACCATTGGAGCAGGGCGATTGGCGTTGGCGAAGAAAAACACCGCCGGATCAGTGGGCGTGCTCGACCGTCCGAGGGCCCAGTACAGCATGGTTATAATCGAGGAGTTGGCGCTCTTGGGCCTCATTGCTGTCAGCGCTACGGCATTTGCGACGCAGGCTTATGGGCCGAATGGCGGGCAGGCCGCGGTGGCTCAGGGATTGACTTGGGTGTATATATTCATTCTTGCGACTTTTCGATTGGTGCTTTCGGATACGAAATATAGGATACCGAGGCTTTGGGATCATACGGCGGTTCTGTACACGACGATGTGGACTCTCCAGATTATCATCTTCCGCTCGGTGATCATACACCCTCGTACTAGATTGACCCAGGTCCTTGTTATCCTGGAATTCTCCCTCACGACTCTACTATTTGGCATCGCCCTCACGACACGCAAGGGCAACAAGGCAGTGGTTATGGAATGGGAGGGCGACATTGAGCCTTCCCGGGAGCCATTGGCCAGTTTATTCTCTCTCGCCACGTTTTCATGGGTGGATTCTATTGTATATACGGGTTACATTAAGACGCTGGAAATAACCGATGTGTGGAACCTGACGCCAAAGGATAAAACCGCGGCCGTTTTGGAGCGCTATCGCCAGCTGCCCAAGACCATGAAGCTTATGTGGCACCTCCTCCGTTTCTTCCGTGGCAAGTTGATTGCACAATGCGTCTACGCATTCTTCTCCGCTTGGTTCACTTTTATGCCAACTCTACTGCTGAAATCCATCTTGGAGTACATCGAAGATCCGGGTGAGACTCCAAGGAACGTTATCTGGCTGTATGTTATCCTTCTCGCCTTCACCGACATCATCAGATCTCTACTCGACCAGCAAGCTCTATGGATCGGAAGAAAGGTGTGCATTCAGCTTCGCGCCATTATCATTGGTGAACTCTATGCCAAGGCCCTCCGTCGTAAGGCAGCGGCAAGCAGCGATACGGTTCTGGGAGAGAAGCAAGGCAAAGAGGATGCCGATAAGCCCAGCCGACTAAGCAGACTCTTTGGCTTTGCCAAGAAGAAGGAACCTGATAACAAGTCTGCTACACAAGCACCAGAGGCGTTGGTTGGCGGTGCTGCTGCCAACAAGAGTGATAGCGACGCTCAAGTTAACGTTGGAACTATCATTAACTTGATGTCCGTTGATTCTTTTAAGGTGGCTGAGATTAGCAGTTACCTTCACTTCCTGCTCTCCTCTGGACCAACCCAACTGGTCGTCAGTGTTATTCTCCTCTACCAAGTTCTAGGCTGGAGTTCAATTCCAGGACTCATCGTCATGCTCTTCCTACTCCCCATCAACATTGGATTTGCGTTCGCCTTTGGAAAAGCGCAGAAGAAGATCATGGCGGCAACCGATAAACGAATCCACACTACCAACGAGATCCTGCAAAATATCCGCGTCATCAAGTTTTTTGCTTGGGAGCATCGCTTCAGCACCATGATCAGCGAAAAGAGAAAGGCTGAGCTCAAGCAACTGCGCGGTAGATTTATCATTTGGTCTTTTGCCGTGGCGGTTTGGAATACTGTGCCTGTGGCAATCACCTTCTTCTCGTTCCTCGTGTACACAATGATTGAGAAGAAGCCGCTTTATCCTTCCGTTGCATTTACCGCTATCTCGCTCTTCAACATTCTGAGAGTGCCTCTCGACCAGCTTGGTGACATGATTGCCCACGTCAACGAATCTAGTGTCTCTATCACCCGTGTGGAGGAGTTCCTTAACGAGGATGAGACTGAGAAGTACGATCAGCTCGCTCATGATAACGTCGATGAGAATGGAAACGAGATTATTGGATTCGACAACGGATGCTTTTCGTGGGCCAGCAAGGACGAAGTGGTTGCCGAAGGTGGAACCCCCGCTTTCCGACTGATGGATCTGGATATCAGATTCGCTGTTGGCAAGCTTAATATTATCGCCGGCCCAACCGGCTCTGGAAAGACCTCGTTGATCATGGCTCTTCTTGGAGAGATGTCCAGGATCAGCGGTGAGGTTCATCTTCCTGGTGGCTATAGCCGTGAAGATGTTCGCCCCGACCCCGATACTGGCCTTACCGAGAGCGTCGCCTACTGTGCTCAGCAAGCTTGGCTCGTTAATGCGAACATCAAACAGAACATTCTATTCGCACAGGAGCTTGATGAGAAGAGATACAGGGACGTTATCATCGCCTGCGCACTGGAGAGAGATTTAGACATTTTGGATCACGGCGACGAGACCCTTGTTGGTGAGAAGGGCATCACACTCTCTGGCGGACAGAAGCAACGTATTTCGCTTGCGAGAGCTCTATACTCGAACTCCAGACATCTACTCCTGGACGACTGCTTGAGCGCTGTCGACTCTCACACCGCTAAATGGATCTTCGACAACTGCATCACCGGGCCTCTTATGAGAAACCGAACTTGTATCCTGGTCTCCCACAACCTCGCACTGTGTGTTCCCTCCGCCGAGCACGTTGTCGTACTTGATAACGGAAGAATTACTGTCCAGGGTAACCCTCTCCGCGTTATCTCATCTGGAAAGCTTGGCGAGGACTTGCCTCTGCAGTTGAGCAGCGCCGGCCTGGTTTCTCAGATCCCATCTCGTGTACCATCGTCTGTTGGCGAGCAGAGTGATAAGACATTGATAGATACCCCCGCTGAAGCGAATGAGGACGGCACGACGGATGCAGCAAAGCCCCCGAAGAAAGTTAACAAGCCACAGGATGCAATGGAAGAGTCCAAGGCTGTCGGCAGCGTCAAATTCGAGACTACGGTTATTTACTTGAAGGCCATGGGCCCCTGGTGGTTCTGGGTTCTTGCAGTCATCGTCTTCGGCGTGCAGCAACTGGCCGCGGTTTCGAGCAATGTCTGGATCAGGGAGTGGGCCAACCAATACGACCTACCTGAAGAAGCTGGGAAGCAATTCATTTCTACAACTGGGTTCCTTGCTAACCCGGCCGCCTCGAACGCCATGTCAAATACCCAGGGACTCGCTAGGTTCATTCCGTACTTCAGTGATGAGTGGTCGCTCAAGGCGCTCATTGCTCCAGATGTGGATGTCAAGTACTACCTCATTGTGTACGCTGCGATTGGACTTGGTGGAATGTTTGTGGCTCTATTCAGGGATCTTTGGCTCTTTTACGGATCGCTCACGGCTTCGTGGAGTATCCACCAGGATCTTATCCACTCCGTCACCCGGGCGCAATTCAAATTCTTCGACGTCACGCCTCTTGGTCAGATTATGAACCGCTTCTCTAAGGATCTCGAGTCTATCGATCAGCAAATCGCACCTGTGGCTATTGGCGTTGCTAGTTGTGCACTGGCGATTGTGGTGACCATCACTCTTATTAGTGCAATCACTCCCGGTTTCCTCATCGCTGCAGCTTTCATTAGCGTAATTTACTTCCTTATTGGACGATTCTACCTCAGGTCGTCTAGAGATTTGAAGAGATTGGAGTCTGTTCAGAGAAGTCCTCTGTTCCAACAGTTCGGCGAGACTCTGACTGGTATCACCACTATTCGTGCTTATGGTGATGAGAAGCGTTTCATTCGCGACAATGCCGTTCGTGTCGATACCTACAATCGCCCATTCATCTACCTCTGGGCAGCCAACAGATGGCTCTCCTTCCGTATCGACGTTGTTGGAGATCTGGTTGCTTTATTCGCCGGAATGTTTGTCATCTTCAGCATCGGCAGCATCGATGCCGGATCCGCAGGTCTGTCTCTCGGATACGCCATCACCTTCACCGAGAACGTGTTGTGGCTCGTCAGACTCTATGCCATTTACGAGCAGAACATGAACTCGGTGGAGCGAATCAAGGAATACCTCGACGTCGAGCAAGAGGCCGAAGCCGAGAACGAGAAGACCCAGCCTGCGGCGAACTGGCCCAGCCAGGGATCGGTCGAGTTCATCAACTACACCACCCGCTACAGAGCCGACCTTGACCCAGTTCTCCGTAACGTCACCGTCAAGATCAACCCCTTGGAGAAGGTCGGCATCGTCGGCCGCACGGGAGCAGGCAAGAGTTCTCTCGCCCTCGCTCTCTTCCGCGGCCTCGAAGCAGAGGAAGGCAAGATCCTCATCGACGGCGTCGACATCGGACTCATTGGCCTCCGCGACCTGCGCGAGTCCATCACCATCGTCCCTCAAGACCCAACCCTCTTCACCGGCACGATCCGCACCAACCTCGACCCCTTCAACCTCTTCACCGACGAAGACATCTTCACAGCGCTCAACCGCGTCCAGCTAATCGGCAACGACACAGCCGCGCATACACCATCGACTTCCCGCCCTGTTACTCCCGGTACCAGCCGGGCCAACACTAGCACGAACCTCCCTACCACCTCCACCGTTCTCGCCTCCGGCGCATCGGGCGCTTCTACCCCAGCGACGAACAAAAACATCTTCCTCAACCTCTCCTCCCCCGTCGCGGAATCCGGCAACAACCTTTCCCAAGGGCAACGGCAACTCCTCTGTCTCGCTCGCGCGCTGCTCAAGAACCCGCGCGTGCTAATGATGGACGAGGCGACAGCATCTATCGACTACGCCACCGATGCGAAGATCCAGGAGACGATTAGGGAGTTGACGAGCACGATCATCACGATTGCGCATCGTCTGCAGACTATTGTGGATTATGATAAGGTGCTTGTGCTGGATAAGGGGCGCGTGGTGGAGTTTGATCACCCCCATATACTGTTGAAGAAGAGGGGGGAGGAGGCGGTGTTTAGGGGGATGTGTGAGACGAGTGGGGAGTTGGAGGCGCTTGTGAAGACGGCGAAGACGGCGTGGGAGAAGGGGAGGTTGGTGGATGTTGATAGTGATGCTGAGCAGTAAAGTGGTGAGGAAGAATGAAAGAAAGAAAGGAAGAAGGTAGTGAATCCCTGGATTTTTGGGAAAGGAGGAACGGTGGTGGTAGATATGGATAGGGAGAGGAGACTTGTGTAGATAGCTGAAGATTGGAAATACGGGCTGGACTGACCGAATTGGCTATATTTCCGCTTTTTTTTGGGAGATTGGCAAGCAAGGTAAGGCAGCAAAAAGGGAATGGCGCGACATAGGGACTCCTTTCGGGTATATAATAAATGGGATGGCTTCTGAACAATGCTGAATGTGTGGAATATGTTGTGCTATTGGTAAGTAGAAGTGAATCGAGTGATGATTGCCTGACTTGTTCCTGTGTGTTGAGAAGGGCTGCTTGGAGATGTGTGTGGGATGTGTTCCTGGGATGGTTCTCTTGAGGGGAATTCTTCACCATGATATATGCTATGCTCTCAAACTTGGATTGGAATATAGGGAAAACACAGGCTGAAATAAGGGAAGATATCCCTTGCTCCCTGGATCTTTAGGAGTTGCTTTTGCTTGATAGCCAAAAGAAAGAGATCTCACTATTTGCGTCTTACCATTCCTATAATATAGTTTCCCATCCCATTCTTCTCCTCCCCCCTGAGTAATTTGAGTGGGAATGTGCATACCAGCTGTAGCCCACGTCTCATCGGTCCATGGTCTCCTCTCCCAACCCGCTCTCGTCCAATCCGACTAATCCGGTGCCACTCCGCACCACTCAAGAAAACACGCCAGCACAAGCTTCACAGAACCAACAAATCTCGCACGCTTCATGAACTTCCTTTCCATTCCAATCTATCTCAATTCAATATATACATCCCCCCCTCTCCTCCTCCTTCTTCCCCTCCAATCTAGCGCGCAACAACCTTAGGCTCCCACGCCGATATCTTCGGCACCACAGTGTTATACGGCTTATACGCGCCCCTCGACTGGGTGGGGTTCATGCGGTGCTCGCGCAGCTCCCAGGGGCGCTGCATCGTCTGCAGGATCTTGTCCTGGGTCGGTGGCTTGTCGACCGCGTAGGAGATCCAGGCGTGCCATCCGGGCTCGATTTGGGAACTATTTGGGGGCGGTTGTTAGTTGGGGATTCGGGGAATGGGGGTCGGTTAAGACGAGGAAGAGGGAGGGGCCAAGGAGGGAGAAGACGTACGGATCCCATTCGTATTGCTTGTAGTCGACCCAGCGGGTGCGGAGGGGGAGCTCTTCCTCCATGTTCTCGAAGAATTTGTTGCCGAAGTTGTCGATGCCGATTAGGGTTCCGGCCTTGGTGTCACCGATGTGCTGTGGTCAATTGTTAGTTCCCTTCCTCTCTGATCCTTCCAATCCCATCCATCCCTCTATACAAGGCATTGCCTCCAGACAGCCGGTCGAAATGTGGTGGGGTGTTCCTCGCTCGACATACCTGCATCTGATGAAGGGCATCCTACAAAACCACCATTAGCGCGCGCACAACTCGACAGCGGGGGAAGTACATACCTTAATTCCAGCTCGGCGGAGGTTCCGCAGTGTTCTGAGCACGGTAGACATATTGACGTTGTCGCAATGGCACTGTTCAATACACCTTCTTCCGCGTCTTTGACGTCGTCTCAATGCCCGTCTTGCGGATTGGCGAGCTAAGCGCCCGAAACGTACTAGCGCGGCAACACCTTCGGCCCAGCCAGTAACGGGTTGAAATATTGTCAGCTTTGGGGGTAAGGCTGATATTGAGCCTCACCAACGCCAAACGCCGTTATTTCTTATTGTTTTATTTTTTGTTGTAGCGCACCCGCGTTAGAAGGGTGGTTAAAGATTATGCTTGCGAGGAGTTTGCTGAGATGCGCTGCTCCGCGACGGATTGTGAGTAGGCAGTTGCCGCGCGCTGCGAAGGGGAGGAGGTACTCGACAGCCTCGTCCAGTGTGTCTGGGGGCGGCGCGCAGAGTACGACGGGACAGGGTGCCCCGATGCTGGCGGCGTTTACGGAGGAGTTGGATAAGATTGCGCCGCGGTTTGATATTAGGGGGGACCAGGTGGAGGTGTTGCGGACGCCGAGCGAGTTTTATGAGACGTTGAAGGTGGGTGGTTTGCTTGGACTCGACTCTTGAATGGGGGGGATTGGTGCTGACGATTTTGGGTAGGATAAAATACGGAAGGCGGAGAAGCATATATTTCTTTCGACGTTGTATATAGGAAAGACTGAACATCAATTAGTCAGTATTCCTAAGATACGGCTCTACGATTGTGCATTGTTGACCGAGAAGCTGTAGATATCCGTCCTCGCCGAAGCCCTCCGCGCAAAGCCGGAATTGAAGCTTAGTGTCCTCACCGATGCCCTTCGCGGAACACGAGAAACACCTTCGACATGCTCGGCGTCTCTGCTCGCTCCTTTGATCGAAGAATTCGGGCCGGAGAGAGTAGAGATCCGCATGTACCATACACCGAACCTGACAGGACTGCGCAAGAAATATGTGCCGAAGCGCATCAACGAGGGATGGGGCCTACAGCACATGAAGTTATACGGGATGGATGATGAGATTATCATGTCTGGGTATGCTCCCCTTCCCGCACTCTCTCGAGGTACACACAGCTAATAGGATTCACAGAGCCAACCTCAGCAACGATTATTTCACAAACCGACAAGACCGCTACCACGTCTTCTCCTCCCCCGAAATAACCTCTTACTTCCACAAACTCCACTCCGGCGTCTCATCCCTCTCCTTCCTCGTCGTCCCCTCCCCCTCCACCCCGGCAGGCTACACCCTCGTCTGGCCCACCTCCAACGACGCGCCCTCCCCCCTCGTCAGCTCCAGCGGCTACATAACCGCCTCCACCGCCCGCCTCGCCCCGCTCATCAAACCCGTCGCGCGGCCGCTCTCCCACCTCCCCGACTCAGACACAACAATCTACCCCCTCGCGCAACTAACCCAGCTCCTCAAACCAGAAACCAGCACCGAGCTCCCCGCCGTGACATCCATCCTGCGCGCCCTCGCCGCCCCAGCTTTCGCCAAAAGCAGCTGGACATTCACAGCCGGCTACTTCAACCCCGATCCGTCCCTGACGAAGCTGCTCATCTCCTCTGCTTCCAGGGGGACCGTCATCACCGCCTCACAGCACGCGAACGGGTTCTACGGCGCCTCGGGCCCCGCTGGGCTATTGCCAGGCGCATACACCCTCTACGCGCGGCGCTTCATGGAAGCAGCTGCGCGCGCCGGGCGAGGCGGGGCAATCAAGCTTCTCGAGTGGAAGAATGGGCGCGTCGGCGAGCCGGGGGGTTGGACGTACCACGCGAAGGGGCTGTGGGTTTCGATGCCGGGGGAGGAGGGGAGGCCGAGTATGAGTTTGGTGGGGAGTAGTAATTATACGCAGCGGAGTTATAATTTGGATCTCGAGGCGAATGTGCTGGTTGTGACGAGGAATGAGGGGTTGATGAGACGGTTGGGGGAGGAGGAGAGAGGGTTGAGGGAGTACGCGGAGGAGGTGGGGAAGGGGGATTTTGAGCATGTGGAGAGGAGGGTGGGGGTTAGAGTTAGGATTGCTATGTGGATGGTTAAAATTGCGGGGGGTGCGCTGTGAGGATGGGTGAGGGGGGTGGATGATGTGTTTGTATGATATGGTGTATATATGAGGTCGAGATTAATAGAATGTACAGAGATGTGTAGGCCTGCCAGTCTCACAAGATTCCTCAAACCAACAATTGTGTTTAATGAAGGACAAAGCATATATTGTGAGGTTTATGTCTTATGGACGCAAAGGAACGCAGAGCAAATGGCACACAACAGAGAGAGAAGCTTTTGCTAGAGCGTGGATCCAAGCTTCCTGTTCAAGGTTTATACGGATCACTATTCTCTCGTGTCAGATTTTGAAGGCGCTGGATTTTCTCTCGCCGTCGATCCTGTCTTGCTGTCAAAGCTCTCTTCTCGTCGGTATCTTCTCACCGCTCGCACCACCGTCATTGGGCACGCAAACGAGAAGAGAAACCCTTGACCCGGCAAACAGGGTGGGCGGCCTTGCGTGATAGTTAATTTGAAAAAGAGACAACCCCTCTCCCTTTTTTCATGATATGAGCTTCGTCGAAGATTAGTCCTTAATCCGCAACTTGGGCATTCACAACGCCTTAAATATCTAGAGCACAGGAAGTCAAACGAGCCAGAAGCAGGGGATTTCTCACATCGTTACCAAGTATGCACTTTCTCAAACAGTTCTCATTTTTAGTCATCTCTGCATCTATCATAAGGACAATCATGCACACAAAACTCTCACATGCGGCATGGTAGGGCCATAAGCGAATCCCGTGGGAGCGTCGAAGTAAGGGCCACAGTTATCACATCAGCCCCTTTTCTGAGAAGTAAAGAGGTAACAGATAGGTATATTTGACTCTAAGTACTCCTCGCTATTTTCAAATCCATCAATACAGCCGAGCATATCTTCCAGCTCGGCATACATAGCAGCCCGTCATTCCTACATTAGGTATACAAAGCAAACCCTGCAGGCAAATTAATGCCAACCCCGAACGCCGTATATATAAAATATTTCACCCACCCCACGCTCACGCCGACGGCGTCTTCTTATCCTCCTCCGCCTTCTTCTTCGCCTCCTCCTCCGCCTGCTCCTTATTAATCTTCGACGTCAGCTCCATCTCCTGCTTCTTCCTCTCCTCCTCCTTCTTCTTCGCCTCCTCCTCCTCCGTCGGTATCCCAGCCTCCTTCTTCTTCCTCTCCTCCTCCAACACCCTCTCCGCCTCTGCTTGGGCTAGCTTCTTCTTCTCCTCAATCTTAATCCTCGACTTCTCCGCCTCCGCCTTCTCAAACGCCAGCGAAGCCGCCTGATCAATCGCGCCCTCACGATTATCCCCCTCGCACCGCTCCCGCTCCAGCTTCATGGGCAGGATAATCGCGATCTCAGGACAGTACTTGAGGATCCTCGCGCGCTGATCGCTGTTCTTCCACACGCCCGGGGGCAGTTTTCCAGCGCCGTCGCGCAGATGGTATCCCATAGGCGCCTCGTTGTAGACGTCCTCGACACTGAAGTGCTTGGCGTCGAGGCCGCTGGCGACTTTGAAGTCGGGCATGGCGGAGATGCGCTTGCCGAACCACTCGTCCTCGGGTTCGGAGTCCCCGTCGCGGGTTTGGAACTCGAGGACGCGCTTGATGGCTGCGACGCGGCGGATGGAGAGCCCGCCGTTGCCGGCGAAGGTGTCGGTGTTGCTTCTGCGCGGGTGTGTTAATGTTGTGCTACCAACGGGTATCATGGGGGGTAAGTAGATAAGGACGAACCTTGGTGCGGCGGCCCAGTCATAGCGGAGCCAGTCGTTCAGGCTGTCTTTGGAGTTGGAGCACATAATGCTATCGCTCTCGTATTTCATAATCCATTCCACCCCCGGTATCAGATCTGTGTAGAAGTGAGAGTCCGTGAGCATGCGCCACACATGCTCCTTATTCTTGATCTCCCACGGCTTTGGCACGACCATGAGGTCGAGCTTGCCGGCCGCCTGCTGATGCTTAATGGCGAAGCTGCGGCCGACGGCAGCGACGCTCTTGTTGGTGCCGATAAAGAGGAAGCGCCATTCTGGCGGGACGACGGATATCATATGCAGGATCTGTGGTACGAGATGCGGCTTCGCGCGCCCCTCGATCAGCAGCGCAAGCTTTGTAGGGTCGTACGCCGTGAGCGGGTCGCTTTCGGGGTGGAATTCCACCTTTATCGATGGGAGCTTCTGGCGTGTGCGTGTGAGCTGCTCTTGCAGCGTCTCTTGATAACGCGGGAAGAGGCCGGCGATTGTCCATCTGCAGAGGGAAAGTTAGAAAGGGCTCGGCCAGGATGAAGGAGGAGGGCAAACGTACATTGCTACTAGACCTGCGAAGAGGATGACCTTTGTGCGATTCAGGGCGAAGAAGCCGCTGGTCTTGGTGGATAACGGCATGGTGTCCCGCGATGCCAATCGCAGTTAAATGTAGGGCCTCAGAAGCCCATCCGTTATCGTAACCAGCAGTCTGCGCGTTTTCGAGGGCGTTCAATGGGAGTTCGCAGAGGCTCTGTATTCTATTTCGCAAGCAGTTGAAGCTGAGGATGTCGACAACTGTTCATGAACTCCAAGAATCCTACAGTACGTAGTGTCTTGGAATCCCTGAAGACGTTATCCACTGAGCTGAATCCATAGTGGCTCCTTTTTATCGCTGGCGTACAAGTACATACAAGTGTCAACGGTGATAATGGACGCTGCTTTAAGGGTCCATTGCCTGCAAAAATAGCTTGGGGCCAGTCAGTGGTAGTGAACTTCTTAGTGACTTGAAAAAAAGGGCTAAAACGTCAACAGAATTAGAGGCCGCCAGGGGTAGAGAAGTAGCAGTACTTGAGAATACAGAGTATAGTGGCCGCGTACCAAACATATAGCACCAAATTTACTCCAGTATTCAAAGAATCGCCCCAGCACTCTAAGTCAAACGGAATCAAATCCAAGTACCGGTACGAAGGCCACGACGACGCTAGAATACTCGTAATCCTTCCAGTATCACGTGAGCAGCGTGTTAGGTGGCTCGAAGTCGCGGCACTGATCGTAGGAAGGGCGATAAGTCAATTGAATTGCTGGATTGTTTAGTTATATCCTTATATATCCCTATATATTCCTACATATCCTTATATATCCTTATATACTCTTACATATTCTTATTTATTATTTATTATTCTATATTCTTATTTTTCTATTCGTTCCATACTCAGTTGCTGTAAATAACCCGATCTAAACCCTTTCCGTACGAGGCTACTACACGTACCAGGAGGCGGGATCGCTTACCTGTACTGTATTGGTACCTTCATATTTCTTGGCTCCAATTTCTTATCCGTACACGGAGAGAGAGAGAGTCTATTGCCTCTTCTAGACAACTTCACAGAGATTCTGCCGTCCTTTTCGTTTCTTTGCGCTGTGCTGCTTGTACAATAATTCTTGCTGCGAGTTGCCACCACGGTCGCTACAAATCGATGCGTTCCTGAACCAGTCAACCCATCGTCTTACTGCCGTACGTTCGGCCCTCGATCAAACATCAACCGCCGCATTCGAGTTGAACCCCAAGAGAAACCATGGCATTTGCCAGTACCTCGCGGGCAATATGGCTCAGCACCTTCGTCATCATCATCTGTCTCTATTTCACCCTTAATTCCGTACGTGCCGCCTCCCCCTTAACCCCTCGCCTCACCCTCACGGCCTCAACCCTCCATGCTGACATCCGCAACCAGGAAACTTTCAATGGCACCACCACCATCCGCGCAGGCGGCAATACCCAAGCGCCCGTCGTCGAAACCCCTCTCACCCCCGAAGAAGCCTCCTGCAAAAAGCTGGGCATGATAAAAGAGGCCTCGTGCCCCGTCCCCGACACCCCCTATTTCAAGGCCCACGACTCAGACAAGACGCCCGACGACCAGCGCCCGCTCATCACCTACGCCTACTACGAATCGCCGTTCGCGCGCGCCAACCTCAAGTTCTTCGTGGACCACGCGCTGCACGATGCGGCGGATTTCATCTTCATCCTCAACGGCGAGACGGACGCGGACAAGACCATCATCTTCGCGGACTCCGATGTCCCAGAGGACCTTCGCGACCTCATTCCTAGACGCGACAAGAAGAATATCTTTGTTAAGAAGCGGCCGAACACCTGCTTTGATCTCGGCGCGCATAATGAGGTTCTCAATAGCGTGCTTGGAGGCGAGGGATGGATCGGCAAGGATGGTCCCATCGCGGAACCCAAGGGCATGGTCAGCGCGGGGGATAACATGCTGTTGAGGAATAAATATAAGCGCTACATTCTCATGAATGCCAGTATCCGTGGCCCATTCGTGCCGCGCTGGAGCACCCAGTGCTGGACCGACTCCTACCTGAACCGTCTAACCGACAGGATCAAGGTAAGCTCAACCCACCCCCCAACAGCCCCTCACACAGTTCCACCCCGCTAACCCCCACCCCCCCAGCTCGTCGGCATGTCCTACAACTGCCACAACGGCGAAGGCCACATCCAATCCATGATCTGGGCAACCGACCACACCGGCCTCCAGGTCATGCTCACCAAAGCCGGCATCGGCGAGTGCTTCGGCGCCATGTCCGAGGCCATGTTGGCGGAGGTGCGCACCACGCAGGTCCTCCGCGACGCCGGCTTCGAGGTCGACAACTTCATGAGCGTGTACCACAGCGAGAACCGCGCGGCTAAGTACGCGCGCATGCGCGCGAAGAAGGCGAAGGGGATTAAGCAGTTTAAGCGCGGGGAGATCGAGGCTGGGGCTGAGGCTGAGGCACCAGAGCTGGTGACGCGCGAGACGGAGGAGGAGAAGAAGGCTAAGGAGGCTAAGGAGGCCGAGACCAAGGCTAAGAAGGAGAAAGAGGAGAAGGAAGCAAAGGAGAAGAAAGACAAGGAAGCTGCCGCTGCCGCCGCCGCAGCCGCAGCCGCAACGCCAACAACAACCCACATCCCCACCGCCTCCGAAGTCGCGGCCGCCAAAGCCGCCGAAGAAGAGCGCGTCCGCCAAGAAGCCGCAGCCAAAGCCGCCGCGGAGGAGAAGGCGCGCATCGAGAAGGAGAAGAACGACAAGCTCCTCCTGATCGAGGATAACGATATGCCGGGCTACTTCTGGCGCGAGTGCAAGCACGAGGATTGGTTGGGGCCCGGGAGCTACTTCGGCACGTTCGTGCATCCGTATGAGAATCTGTTTATGAAGAGTCATCGCAAGATTGAGGATACGGTGCTGGATAATTTGACGAAGTGGCATGATGGGTGGGGGTATGAGAGTTATGATGTTTGCTTTTAAAGGGGGGGATGGGGAGGAGGGGGTGGGGGGAGCGGGGAGGAAGTAATTATTGATGTTTGTGGGATTGGCGTTTTGGAAGGAGCGGCATGTGTGTGATGGTGGTGGCCGAGGATGGGGGAGGATTGTATCCCTCGTCGTTTGGCTGTGTTTTGTTGTGTATGATGCATCTAATATGTTGTATTTTTTTTTAGAAGTCAGGACAGGTATGGCTTTGTTGAAGGGAAGGGGGTGGTGGTGGAGGTGGTGGAGGTGGTAAAAAATGAGTGTATTATCAGATATATATCGACTACCTACCTAACTGTTGTTGTATTGGACGTCCTCGCGTGATCGTGCTCGTGCCGGATGGATATAGTTTAACATCGTAGATTTAGAAACACATATATAACACTTCTATCACTTCTACCACTTCCTTACATCCCATACCCAAACCCATCCCCTCTCCCTCATCACCCCACCACCTCACCTCACACCTCCTCCCCCCTAACCTAACCCCTATACACCAAACCCACCATCACATCACACTCTCCCTCATCACGTGCACCCACCCACCCACTTCCCACTCCACCACACACCCACCATACACACCACTATCCCCCTACCCCCTAATCCCCAACTCCATCCTTAGCCCATCCATCCCCCCTAACCCTGAGCCGCCTCGGCGGGCCCACTTCGGCTCCCCTACAATGTACAGTATACACTCTACGTCGTCAGCAATGGTGAAACGGCCATCAACGCAGCACAGTGGGGGAAGGATGCGATGGTGCTGAAGCGCTTTCTTGGCTTCTGTCAGAGACAGGAGGGTGGATACGAGGAGGGTAGGGGTAGGGGGTACGTGTGGTGCGTACGAGTGCTACGGGTTGGATGGGGGGGACGGGTGGTGTGGTGATGCAGTAGGGGGGGGCTGGACTGACTGACGGGATGGTGGGGGATGGAGGAGAGGGGATGGAGGAGAGATGGTGGTGATGGAGCAGTGGTGGTTGCGGTGATGGAACATTGGTTGTGGTGGTTGTGGTGGTGGTTGTCAAAAGGCGGATGGATTGGATTGGATTGTTATTTGAGGAATACTATAGGGAAGTGGTGGCGATCAGAGTGTTGCATACGAGGGGGATTGGATGGTAATACGAGGTACGGCGTTGATTTGTAGATGAATACAGCACAAAAAGGGTGTGTAGCAGTGGTACTTCAAAAAGCGGTATACAATCCCTATCATCCCTCCATCCTCCTAACATTTTTCAGCTCCAACCAAAAAGTACTACAAAACGCCGTTATAGTACTAGCAAATAAAAAGTGGTAAAAGCAGCGATAAGGGGAGGCAACAAAAGGGGACACCGACAAGGCTGATCTTTCTAGTTCGATCGCCAAGGGCCACCGGGAAAAAAATCCTATTTCCGCGCTAAGGACGGAATAGGGTGTTTCAGGGCCCTTTGCGGGTTAGCGTGTGATAGCGTGGGTGTTATTTCGGGAATTGGTTTTTGCCAGGGGACTGATTTTATAGATTAAACCGCGGCGGGTTTTTTGGCTTCAATTTTTGGGGGGACGAGGACCCTTACGCCTCTCTTCTCCAAGGGATCCCTGGCGATGGCGATGGGGGATGGCGTAACTGTTTCCGATTGCTTATGGGGTACTTTATGGCTACGCGGCGGGTGTACGTGGCTGGCATACGAATTAGGAGTCGAGGGGTTGTACCTCTTTCCCTCTTGAGAATGAAAAAACAAGACTTTTTGCCCTGCTGCGGGTAAATTACAACCACTATAGAACCACTATAGAAAAGGAAAGTACAGTACCAACTACCACCATACCCAGTTCCTTCCTGAACGCGTCACTGCCACTTATCGCACCTAGATATTTCGCCATCTACCCCTTCCCCCAATTAGAAAAGGTACACTACACTACAATTCCCCAATTAAATTCCCAATTTCCCCAATTAATTCACCCATTCACCCGCCACCCACCCCCATCCCCCTCCGTTATTCCCAATCCGGCCCAAAACACCCCCAATCCGTCCCCGACGATCTCCCTATCTCCCCCTCCCCCATCCCCCCCAAAATCCTTCTCCCCCCCAAAAAATAACTATCGCAGCCTCACCACCCCTAAGGCACCCCCGCATACCCCCCCAATCCCTCCGATCCCAGCCCAAGGAGAATCCGCCGCAGCACCCCTGTCTGTCTTGCGCCGCCCATGCACCACCAACGGTCCCAGCAGCACTTCACCATAATCCTCGAACCTCCTCCTCCTGCCTCTCCTCGACTCGACCTCAAATGTCGCCCTAGGTCACCTACCAACATCACATCCCTCGCGATGGACATCTCGCAAACCTCGCCCGCCGGCCCGCGATGGTCGCTCGGCGCGACGCGCTCGGGGATTGCTGAGAGATTTGAGGCTGTAAAGAGGCTCCCTACGCTGCTTTGGGGACATACGTCGCGGCGCATTCGTGCGCTCGTTGCGATGTCTGTTTTTGTGTGAGTCCCCCTCCCCGCCAACGACTCCCCAGCTCCTCTTCTCTCCATTCTACCAAGAACTTGAAAAGAAATAAATAAATAAAAGAATATGAATAACCCAGCTAACGCCCCAATTCACAGCCTCATAACCCTATCACTCTACCGCCCCTCCCCCCCCGACCTCCCCAAAGTCAGCCTCACCTACCCCCCCAACCCCGCCTTCTCCGCCCCCTCCCCCACCGGCTCCTCCCCCTTCAACGCCTCTCGAGTCGGCCTCCTCATCGAAAACCGCCCAAACCCCATCCTCGCACCCCTCATGCTCCATTTCATGACCGTCGTCCCCCCCGAATGGCGCTTCCGCTTCATGGGCTCCGCCGAGTCCGTCGCCTCGATAAACCAATCCCACGCCATCCGCGAGCAGGTCCGCATCGGGAAGCTGGATTTGACACTCATACCTTCGAACATGACGACGAGTTCCCAGGAGGAGATCTCGGTTTTCTTGACGACGTTGTGGGTGTATGAGACGTTGCTGAGGCCGGCGGAGCATTTGTTGGTGTTTCAGACGGATAGTATGCTCTGCGCCAATGCGAGGCAATCTATCAATGAGTGGCTCGAGTTTGATTGGGTTGGTGCGCCGTGGCATCCTGATGGGAAGTGGGGGGGGAATGGAGGGCTGTCACTCAGGCGCGTAGCTCCCATCATTGAGATACTAAAACACCAAGTCCGCGGCCACGAAGGCGGTCCGGAAGACGTCTGGCTCAGCGAGCGCCTCTCCGACCGTCCGGGCGCCAAGATGGCAAACGGCTCGCTGAGTCTCACATTCAGCGGAGAAATGCATTCCGGCGGCCCCGAACACGTGCGTCCCTCTGGCCTAAAGATCCCGGAAGAGGACAGGGAAAAACGCCCCGCCGGCGGGGGAATCGACAGCGACGCCACCGCCGCAGAAAGCCAAGACGTAGATTGGTGGCGCGAGGGCTTCTACGAGCCTATGGGCTATCATACGGGTGATAATGGACATACGCTCCACACCCAGATCTGGGGGACGGTGGAGATGAGGAGGCATATTTGGGATTATTGCCCGGAGGTGAAGATGATTTTCGAGATGGATGCGGCGGAGTATGTGCCGGGGACTTGTCATGCGAATTGGAGGAGGGGGTTGGATACGGGGTTGTTGGGGGAGAGGGGGGAGGGAGGGGAGGGGGAAGGGGGGTGGATGGAGGGGATGAGTAGGGCGGGGGTGGGGGAGGAGGGGTTGAAGAGGAGGTGGGACCCCGAGGATGTGGATGAGGAGGGGTATCCTTATTTACCGCTGAACCTTGTGCCGTGGTGAACACCATTTCCTCACCACGTCACCATCGTCACCATCTCCAACCACCTACCATACATATACCATCCATCATCCACCAATCTCACCACCTCACCACCTCACACCCACCCTGCTCCCAAAAAACGGGGAAGCAACAACGAAAAAGACCGTTGTCACCCCCCCCACGGCGTTCCAAGCGACGACGACGGCGTTTTATATCTTTTGTCAAAACGAAAGACCGACCCCCTTTTCTGTGTTTATTTAACCTTGTACATCTATCTACGCACCTAGATTATTTGCCCCATCTATGCGTCTGTAACGCTCTATATCCATCCCCCCAGCTGAATGCTGCTGGGTAGCTAGCGAAAGTTATGAAATGAAATTATATGTTTGTTGATCTTTCTAAACACACGTCTGATTGAGTTTCGTGATATCCGCTGCGTTGCAGCTTCCGATTTGAGTCTCATGACAACCACCTACCACGCACGCCTCGTAACATCAAAATGTGGATTCGTCGTCTGGTATTACTGATGCCGCAGATATGGAATTTACTCGATCTCTCTCGCCAATGTCTGGGATATCTATCTATCTATAGACAGAGACATTGGCAAGGTGTTCTTGTGTCTGGTTGGCGGAGACGAGTGTCGGGCTTTTTCATAGTTTCCTATGTGAGAAGGAAGGGTGGGTTACTTGCGGGTTGTGGTTACTGGCATGCATGGTGAGAGTTGTAGGCTTATATGCGGGAGGGATATGCGTGTTGCGCTCCTCCTCGCCGCAGAACCGCTACCTGAGTCAAGTTCATAATACAATATTATCAACGGCTCTCTTTGTTCATCGTCACAACTGAGAAATGCATAGTTTTGAGCTTATGAGTAAAATTCCCCGTATCCTATCCTACTCTCATCCCACCCCCCATCGTCTATAATACACCCTTCCCCCCCGTTCCCCTCCACCAGGCAGAAAGAGAAAATTTTACACAAAAAAAACAGAAAGGGAGTCGATATATAAACGGAAGAGAATCCCCATCTAGGACCGTTTCCCCGGCCCGTTTGTCTCCTAAACGCCTTTGTTTATGAACGAAAAACACAACACAACACAACACGTAGACCACTACGGTATCCTCGGCATCGAGGGTCGTCGCGGGGTAGTGGTGGTTGTTTCGCTCCCCCCACCAGCCCCCTGCCAAGGCCGCGTGGACGACACGTAGTGTGACCCCACGATCTTTGATCTGGTTTCCCCTCGTCTCCCCTCGCGCTTCCACCGACCGAGGTCTCTGCTTCCCCGCCCCGCCCCGCGTATTGATCTGATATCTTCTTTTTTTCATCCCCAACCGAATCGTTTGGTATCGAATCCCCCCCCCGGCCCCCCAACCGCCTCATAATCCATTCACATGACCCCGCCCGACTCGACTCGCTTCTCAAAAACAAACAATGCCCAAACCCCAGCGACTTGGGTAAGAGGGTCCTGTAGTAAAATAAAATGGAAAAGATGATAATAAAGGAAGAATTATAAACGTGGTAGAATTATGGATTTGGTTGGATTTGAATGGACCTCGCTCATATCCTTTTGGAATAGAGTGTGGAGGCGGTATTTGCATGTTTTTTTGGGTAAAAAAGAAGGGGGTTTAGGCCTTGTTGCTTGAGCCCATGGCGGCGGCTGCCTTGTGCTTGATCATTACGACGGAGTAACTATATTATGTTAGAATTTCCATCTCAATAGTTTAAGGGAGGCAAAGGCAACTTACGAAACAATCCCACCAATAGCAATCAAAACACCCAACACACTCTTATCCCCCACCGCGCGCCCCGAGGTCATCCACCCCAGCGCCACAATCGAGCAAGTCTTCAGATGCCCGACAACCGTCGACGACACCGGCCCAGTCTGCGCAATAATGAAGAATTGCGACATATTGATCAGCGAGGCGAATCCACCGCTCAGAAGGATCAGCATCCAGCGGTTCAGCGGCACCTGGGTCCAGACGGGGAAGGTGTCGATGAAGGGGATTGCGTAGAGGAGCATGAATGAGGAGACCGGGGCCTGGTTGAAGAGCAGCTGCATGGGGTTCATCTGCAGCTTCTTGCAGTAGGAAGCGATCCACACGGTGTACAGAGACGAGGCGAAGATGCCGCTGAAAGCGAAGAAGACGCCGATGCTCGAGGTGGTCTTGACCTTCTCATCCGCAGTGGGCAGGGAATCGTAGTACGACGTGATCCCGACACCGAGGCAGGCGGGGATTAAGGCGTAGATTGCGTTGCGGGGGAGCGTGGCGCGGTAGAGGACGAAGTTCATGAGGGCCACGGTGGGGGTGAGAAGGATGCGGGCGATTTGGTAGAATGTGACGGAGGAGAAGGCGAGGGAGAGGTTGGGCAGGATGACGTTTAGGGACATGGCGACGGCGAGGGGGATGATCTCCTTGATTGCCACGCGGCGAGGGACGAACATGGCGAAGCGCGGGCGCGAGAGAGTGAAGAGCGTGAGCCACGTGATGAAGAAGTGGAAGGAGGCGAAGGTGAGTTGGGCCAGCTTGAGGGAGGGGTCGGAGAAGATGGCTTTGTTGGTGAAGACCTGGGAGAGGGATTGTTAGCTTTGTGTTCGCTCGTGCGGATGTTTTTTTGGGGGTCCAAAGAGTTGTCTCCAGGACGGAGGGGTAAATACGTACAATTCCAATCGTAGCCAAGGTGTTGACAACCATCCATATCACAGCTGCTCTCGCGCTGCTCTTCTCGGGCACATGCTGCTGCTGGGTCGCGGTGGGCAGCAGCTCGGCTCTCTCGATGTCGCTGCCCCCCTCCAGGTCCTCCATGGGCTTGACCTTGATGAAGCTGCCGGATGGGCTGCGTCCGCCGTTCTTCTCATCATCGAAGCGCTCGGCCTCTGACGAGCTTGTCCGGTCCGCCATATCGCGATTGTGTGTGGTGAGGAGTAAAAGGATTCGAAGATGTGTTGCTAGTAGTGTTGACTAGATAGCGGTTGGCGAGGCGTGTGTCTTTCTTCTCGTGTGTCGTGCAGAAAATAAAAGCTAAAAAGAAGAGAAACCACAAGACGAAAGGGCTGAGATAATGAAGCTTTTTTCTTTGTAGAAGATAGAAGAATCAACGACGACCACGAACTCGAATTACTCTTCCTTTCAGGGAACAATAATTGATTCTCGAGATAAGGCAAGGCAAGGCAAAAAAGGGTTGTGTGGTGGTTGGTTTGAATCGTTACCTGCGTCGTAGTTTAGGTGCAAAACACGCTACTACTATCCGGGCGACGGGCGAGAAGGGAGAGGAGTGAGGAGGGAGGAGGGAGACAAAAGTTGGGTTGCCGCTAGACCGGACGCGGTAACTGATCCAAGTAATTAAATTGGGTGCCACCACCGCCAAGAGTTTTGGTACTTGTGTTGGAGTTACTGTAGCTGTACTCGAATATACGTAGGGGAGAGGTATAGAGTGTACTCTTGGTCTGCCGTAGTGGGCAAATAAAAAGAAGGACGGGAAGGGAAATGTGTATTTTAAGCAACTTTACGAGTTTGGGAATGAGCTGATTGGTTGGATGGCTGAAATTATTCTTATTTTACACCCAACAGCTAATCAAAATCACGATGCAAGAGTGGGTGTACATGAACGGGTCAGTATATTTTTCAGCCACAGCCACAGCCCATTTGGACCGTATTAAGATGCCAATGAGGATATGCCAATCTCGATCTCCCAGGCTGATTTAACCACACGTTGCGAATATGAGTGGGTGGGGGGGAAGTGAAGTGGGATATGAGTTGAAGTGGGAAACGGGAAAATGGAAAAAAAGGGAAGGTACATGGGAGAGAGAGGTTATGTACAGGAGGACACTTATCGGTGGGTGGTTTTGGGTGGTTTTGGGTGGACAGATCTTCGAGAGGGAGATTCGTATATCATTTCTTCTTTCTTTTATGGTGGAGGGGGAGAGCGGGATGGTGTAGTTGGTGTAGATGGTGGTATAGGGGGATCTACGGTGAGGATGGGAGGTGAGTGGTGGAAGGTGGGAGGAGAGTAGGGTTATGAGGTATAGTATGGTTTACTATGGCTTGCTATGGTATAGTTGTAGAGTCCGTTTGTATGTATGATACTGCACGTACAGCACATATATTACTTGATACTGTATGGATGTGGTTTTGATGTGCAGAGCAAGCAAGAGAAGAGCAACCTCTCCCATCCCTAAGGCACGACTCAAGACGGTACTACTCCAGAGTTAACTCGAGTAGAAATAGCAGCGTAGTAGTCGCCCACGATAGCGTCACCATCCAAGCTTAATCCAAGGCTTGGTGCATCACTGCGTGTATCGCACCTCCTTCTCTGGCCCCTTATTGCCTTATTCTCGCAGGTACTTGGATCTGTAAATAACCCCCTTCCGGCTTAGATGAGCTGTGGATCATAACTAAGATCATGCTAGAGATTTCGCCACACCGACACCGACACCACACACCATGCTAGCATCGAAGTAGGAGCAACCCACATTACTCAGGTGGGTAGGTAGGGGAAGTAGATTAGTGGGCTGCATCGAGACTTGCATCGAGACTCGTACTGGACTCGTAACGGCTGGCTGGTCGTATGTAACTGGCCCCCTTTTTTTTTGGTCGCGGGTTGTTGTTGGTAGCTGTGTTCTATGGCAATCTGGCGTGTCCTGGTGGTGGGTGGATGTTGGATCCAGTGGTGGTGGTGGTGGTGGTTGGTGTAGCACTCACTGATCCAGTTCAGTGGCTGGAGGGGAGATCGATATGGATCACTGTGACAGCCCCCAGTCCCGCATGCATCAGTGTGGTTGTGAGGTTGTATGCGTGTGTCTGAACTGTTGTAATAGCTGGTAGCTGCACAGTACTGACGATTGTATGTACTGACGATGATCTGTATGTACTGACAATTGCATGTGCTGCTGTCTCTCCCTCTCCAACTGCTGTAGAATACCATCTCACATCTCAGACATCGCAGAACTGCTTCTTCAACCCCCAATCCGGGCATCATCACGTCTTTTTCCAGTACTCTTCCAGAACACCCATACCACCCCCAACCCACGGCCAGAAACGCACGGTGCGGTGGCGTGGAGGAGTGGTCCGTCGCGGCGCCGCCGTACGATGGTTGGTGTCTATACATGGCCACGTTAAGGTACCGTACATATCATTGGAGGAAGGGGGAGAGGGGGAGAGGTACTGGGTACCTGATATCAGCCGGGAGAGTGTGGGATGGGTGTGGTACTTTGAACTTTGGCCTATCTTTGTTATTATTCGGACTAATCTCAGCTATCTCTAACCTCCAACAGTGGATGGAGGGTAGCTTTTATTACTATTCGTGTAGCCCGTTGCAGCCCGTGGTAGACCCGTTGTTGGCCTGGTTATAGTGCCCTGATGGTGGTTGATGGTGGTCGACGGTGGTCAACGGTGTGTTGATAGCGAACTGATAGCGGGTTTATGGCGGGATTATAGTGCCCGATAGCGGTGTGTTGGCCCCCGCTGGCCCCCGTTGGCCTCCGTTGGCCTGGAACCGTTGTTGATTTCTTTCGTCAAACGCACTGGGAACTGACTTGGAAACTGACTAAACCGACTAAACTGACTGTTTCATGTTTCATCAACACACCACACACACACACACATACACATAAACACACATAAACACATAAACACCACACACACACCAACCACCGCCACCACCGTTGCTAAAAGATAATAAATAGTAAATAAATAGTAAAAGCTACATGCATCTCCTCGTAATTTATGCCCTGACCCCTTGTACCTATCTATCTATCTATCTCTTCTCGCCGTCGCCCCTCCCTCCCTCCCACCTTCTTTCTCCCTTACCCACCTCCACTCCCACCTCCTCCTACCCTCTCCCATCTCTCTCCCACAAACCCACCACTACCACTATCCAACCTCCCCCTAACCTCCCCCTAACCTCCTCCTCCTCTCCCTCCCACCTTCCCCCTCACCCCATGCTACCATCACATCCCATCCCACCACCATCCACCATCCACCATCCCATCCCACACCCCCCAACCCCGTACCCGAAATTTAAAAAATAGCTCTGCATTTACCACAATTAGCACGATTACCACAATTAGCACCATCAGAGGCGAGTACCGTATTAAAAAAGCTTCCACCCACTCCAATTGCTCAAAATCACCCCTCCACCTCCACCCCCCCCCCAACACCAACCCACTTTCAGCCACTCACACCACAATAAACCCCCCTCTTCACCGTTCTGTGTGCGTCTATTCGCAATTCCCACCAAAACCCACATTTCACACCACTTCCTGTCCTTGCTCCCTCCTTCCCACTACTCTACTCTCCCTCTCCTCCTTTCTACTCCTACATCTGGCCCGCATATATATACACAATATCCTCACTTCTCATCTACGACTCGACTCTCCTTGTACATCTCCGCGCCAGCTATCATCATGCCTAGCCCACCTACATACTCCAGGACTGCCTCCTGTAAGTTTTGTTTTCTAACTTCTCCCCCCCCTCCCCCAAAAATCACCAGATTGTTTACCCCCCTCTCCTTCTTTTGCCCCCCCCACCGCCCACGAAACTATTTCGTGCGAATTGCATGTGCGCGGTGTGTCGTTACAAATATTAGAGTGCTGACCTGACCGTTGCTGCAGCTGCCGCGGGCGAGAACCCTTTCCTTGAGGACCTCCCCGTCTGGAAGAGAGCGCCTGTTCTCATCGGTTCGACCAAGTTCGAGCCGCTCCCAGATGTCAAGAACATCATGATCACTGGTGGCGCTGGCTTCATGTAAGATAAAACCCACAATCTCTTTTATTTTCAAACACACGGGCCCCCCTACCCCTCCCCTCTCCTCCCCCACCAAAAACATGAGAAAGAAGAAGAAGAAGAAGAAGAAGAAGAAGACGAACCTCAAGCTAATATTTCACTTTCCTCAGCGCATGCTGGTTGGTACGACACTTGACCCTCACATACCCCGACGCATACAACATTGTCTCCTTCGACAAGCTCGACTACTGCGCATCGCTCAACAACACCCGCGCCCTCAATGACAAGAGGAACTTCTCCTTCTACCAGGGCGACATCACCAACCCCTCCGAGGTGATGGACTGCCTCGAGCGCCACAACATCGACACCATCTTCCACTTCGCCGCGCAGTCGCACGTCGACCTGAGCTTCGGTAACTCGTACGGGTTCACCCACACCAACGTCTACGGCACCCACGTGCTGCTCGAGTCCGCCAAGAAGGTCGGCATCAAGCGCTTCATCCACATCTCCACCGATGAGGTCTACGGTGAGGTTGAGGACGAGGATGATGACCTCCTCGAGACCAGCATCCTCGCCCCCACCAACCCCTACGCCGCCTCCAAGGCCGCCGCAGAGATGTTGGTGCACTCTTACCAGAAGAGCTTCAAGCTCCCCGTCATCATCGTCCGCAGCAACAACGTCTACGGCCCCCACCAGTTCCCCGAGAGTACGTTCCCCCCGCAATCCCCTCCTCGCACATCCCACTAACACCCCTCCCAGAGGTCATCCCCAAATTCACCTGCCTCCTGAACCGCGGCGAGCCCGTCGTCCTCCACGGCGACGGTTCCCCAACCCGCCGCTACCTCTTCGCCGGCGACGCCGCCGACGCCTTTGACACCATCCTCCACAAGGGCCACATCGGGCAGATCTACAACGTCGGCTCCTACGACGAGATCTCCAACCTGTCCCTCTGCTCCAAGCTCCTCGCCTACCTCGAGATCCCGCACAAGACCCAGGAGGAGCTGCACACCTGGATCAAGCACACTCACGACCGTCCCTTCAACGATCGCCGCTACGCCGTCGATGGGACCAAGCTGCGTAACCTCGGATGGGACCAGAAGACCTCGTTCGAGAAGGGAGTTGGGATTACTGTGCAGTGGTACAAGGCTTTCGGTGAGGAGTGGTGGGGTGATATCACTAAGGTCCTTACTCCGTTCCCGGAGGTCGAGAACAAGAAGGTCATTGCTGCGAGGGATGTGGTGGTGGATAACATTGAGGGAGATATGGTCGTTGATAAGAACGATGATATGACCCTCAAGCAGGTCAACGGCGCAAAGGCCTAGATTTTTTAAAATAATCTAGACCACCCACCCCCTCCCTTGGGCGGGCGGCTCCGCGGTCTTTCTCGCGGTCTATGCAGTTTGCTTTTATTCTGGGAGCGGGATCTGCGAAGACGGGGATGCTTGCGGTGCGGGCGCGTTGTGTGTGCATTTTGTTTGTGAAAGCGATGGGAGAGAAGCATAGATAGTTGGTCTTTTTATGTCCCCCCCTTACCTTGGCACGCCCACATGCGAGAGAGATTAGACCGAGAGAAGGGTTGAGATGGAGAGACAGGATAAAAAAGGGGACCCCTTATTTTACAGATTGTGGGAAAGGAATAAAAAAACATAGAATCTTTGATTTTGTTTTGCGAAGGGGGGATTTGGGGATTTGTTGTTGTCAGATCTGCGACGTCGCCTTCAGTTTAATTTTTAACGTTTTTTTGATGCCTTTCTTGCCCTGTTTGATGTTCTGGTTTTGAGTCGTCTCCCCGTGCCTCTTGTCCATTTAAAATAGTAGTAGAACTGGACTTGGGAGCTTCGCCTGTTTGGATTTTTATTTGGTCTTTGCATGGCAAGCTCGAGAGTGAGCGGGCAACAATACATGAGTTTATTTTGGAAATGGCTCATTCAAGCTGATGGGTTTGACGAGTTTAATGTGATATCGTTGAATAGTTCTGTGAAGTGGATTTTAAGTGATGATGTGAGAGTGATGCAGCAAATAGCTTCGTTTCCTTATATATGACAGGTCATACCCCGTTACACAGCAGATAACCATAACCACAGCCTTATATCCTCAGCATCACTTAAGATATAACACTTTCACATCTATCACTGCACGGCATGATATTCTGTAGTATATGCAACTCCCGCTGTATTATAGCACGCATATAAACCCCCCAATTGCTAACGCAAACTGTCGTACACTTTGATCTCCCTCTCCCTCGCTGAGCCACCATAACAAATATCCGGCCGGCTTGCCTCTTACAAACAAACAAAAAAAGGAAAATAAGAGAGTGTATATCCCACGCCGCTTGCGGCTCCCAAATCAACCCCCAAAACGCCTTTTCTCCCTCCAATCCATCCCCTCCCCCCTCCTCACGAAAAACTAACAAACTTCGGATCCCTCGGCCTCCCATCCCTCCCAATCCCCTCCCGTTCCAACATCCGCTCCATATACACCCGTCTCGCCTCATCGAACCCCATCCCCCTCCTCCACCACGTCCCCCGCATAATCCCCATTATCTCTGTTTTCGCTGCGTCGTCGAGCCCAGACCGGCTGTCGAGAGAATTGATGTTGGCGCTGAGGTCGAAGGTGGAACTGCTGAGGCCGGATTCGGCGTCCGAGAGGAAAGAGGGGAGGGGGATGTAGCGGGGCGTGGGGAGGGAGGTGAGGAGGGGGAGCCAGGAAGAGCGGGTGAGGATGGCTGCTGGGGGGGTGTGTTAGTGACGGCGGGGGAATGGGGAGGGGGAGGGGGAGGGGGAGGGAGGGGGACGAACCGGTGGCGATGGCGAGGAAGAGGAAGAGTGTTGAGTAGAGGATGTAATACCCCATTGTCGCAGCTGCTCGTCGCGGCTCGGTCGGTGTTGTGAGTTTATATGACCGTCGTCGGCCGGTTCGGTCGGTTCAACAGCGCCGATTGCTATGAAGCAATGTAGTTGTATCGGTATGAGGACAAAAGAAAGGTATATGCCCTCGTAGTCCCGGTTATAAGGACATCAGAAAACTAGCTGGTGGGCATGAAGGAATGGCGTTTCAGTCAGAACTGCAAGACACGAACGCCTCCATCCGGTAGATGCGTAACCCACGTATCTCGTAACCACCCCACGTGACTACTGGTAGCGTCATCATCTTCGGGGCGCAGAGTAGCAGGGATTAGGGAATTTCTCGCTTGTAACCGGGCTAGCGGGAAAACGATGCACCGATTGGCTGGGAACGCACACAGTTGGGCAATTATTCAATATTGATTGTTCGGAAAGAGGTACTGGGTTGAAAGTCGTCCTTCTGAAGTTCTTGAAGTCTTTGAATCCGCAAATCGACCAATTCGAAAATCACCTCCGCCAACCATGTCTTCCGCATACTACTCGCCGCTCGTCAGCGATGACTTGATCTGGGAGGTTGCTCGTATGTTTTTCCCCGAATGAATGAAATGTTCCTGGAGGAGGGGAGGGGGGAGGGAGGTGCTGTCCGCTTGAGGGAGGGAGGGAGGGGGATTGGCGGACGGCGGACAGGACAGGACAAGACAGGACAGGATGGAATGGAATGAATATGTGTATATTGAATGGAGGCTGATTGAATGCGAACAGGCAGCCAGAACGCGTACATCGTCAAGCGCAAGGGTGTCCAGTTCTCGCGCGACCCGCTGAACTTGGTTAACCTTCACTCCCGCAAGGTAAGCTCTCATCGCAGCTACGGCTTCAACATGGAAGAAAAGAAAGAAGGAGAGATGCTAACTACTGTTCTCTAGCACGGCGGCTTTGTCAACACCAAGGTATGCGCGAATGCACTTCTCTCACTACGGCGATGACGAGGATCGAGAGAGGAGGAAGATACAGGATGGGATGACGTTTACTGATACGAGACAGGCTGTTGGCATCGCACCCGCTGAGGGCGATAAGGGAGGTGTGACTCTCATCACCAAGAAGGCCGGAAACGCACAGCGCCCTTCTGCTGCCACCTCGACCACCATCAACGGCAGCAAGTCCAACCGCAAGTGAGTCTACCACCGCCCTTCTTCCCCCATGCCATCGCATCCCAAGCAAGAGAGCAGAAGCTAATGACAACACCAGGACCTACAAGAGCGTCGCCAACACCGTCGCCAAGGGCTACAGAGGTGACCTCCGCGCCACCGCCGTTGCCCGCGCCTCCGCCATCCGCAAGTCGCAGCGCGCCGTCAAGGAGCGCCCAGTGAGCGCACCGCGTGGTGTCAAGGCCAAGAAGGCCGCCGCTGCTGCTGAGGAGAACTAGAGGAAAGAAGGGAGAAGTTGACCCATGAAGTGACGTCTTACTGGGAGCGGAGGGGTGGGGGGTTTCGTAGGGAAACTCTTATCATCAAATGCAAAGAATTTGTTCTCCTGGACGGGATTTTTTGTTCTGGTTGTAGGGATGATTTATCTTGTGTCATGGCTTTTGAACTGTGTAGGGGGGAGCGACCGATTGCATTTTCTGCCGGGGTTTTGTCATGGTTATGACGCCTGGGAGGGGTGGGATGGGGAGGGCTAGCTCGGCTGTAGCGAAATATGAGCAACTGGAATGAAATCCAGGCGTTTGCTAAAGATTGCTTTGCTTGCTGTGATGGGGGAGGTGAATGCGTGGTATTCTGTATTGTGACGCTATGATGCTGCGAGGCTACTGGTGAATAGGTTGCCTTCCTCGTTCCTCTCCTTGTGAGGTTCGTCTCTTTGGCTCAATTTTTGGCTGACTGATATGGCAATTAGGCTCTGTTTCCGAGCAACTGACATGACAATTATAGTCTTCAGTAACTGAGAGCCTCTATTTTAATTACAGCACGATGCTGCGAGGCTATGAAGTACTGGTGAATAAATCAGCCTCCCTCCTTCCCATCTGCCATGTGAACTCCCGAACTGGGTCGGCGAAAGCCTCCGTCAACCAACCAGCACCGTCCGATCCCGCCCGAGAGAGCCTCGGAACATGACGTGAGGCTATTTATGCGGGGATGGATGCGGAATGTGATTCTAAAAAGGCATCTAGTGAGAAATTCCACGATTTATATATGAACACTCCCGCCTCCCACAATCCGGAGCGCGATTTTCTAGCTAATTCTCATCACGTTATTCATACTCAAACATCAACCCCCCCACCCCGCCCAATCACCACTCGCTAAATAGGTAAGGGAAACCCCGCGATATCGCGCGCTTGGCATTTGGGGATGGGAAGTGCGGAAGTGTTGAGAACAGCTTGACTTTATCCATATTTTGACACGAGAAATTTCTGACACCTTTTCGATTCTTATTTAGATCTTAAGAAAGATCTGTTCCATACGCAAATCTTGTATGTGTTGGCCCTTGATGGATGCAGAGCTCTTGGAAATGCGCATCGACTGACAAATTACCCCGCCATCAGATTCATCTCCGCACTCAATCAACCCAAACCGCAATCATGGTTAAAGCTGGTAAGCCACTGAGATAATACCCTGAGCTGCTGAGGAATATATCACTAACTCTCCTGTAGTTGTCGCCGGTGCCTCTGGTGGAATTGGACAGGTATTACGACGTTAACCAGCCGTTGAGAGAGTCAATCGCTGACACAGACCCATTTAGCCGCTGTCCCTCCTCCTCAAGCTCAGCCCTCTCATCGATGAGCTCGCCCTCTACGATGTTGTCAACACCCCAGGTGTTGCTGCCGATCTCTCCCACATCTCCTCCAAGGCCGTACGTAGAAGAATCAGAAGTCCTTGCCATACAAATGCTCACAAATATCACAGAAGATCACCGGCTACCTGCCAAAGGATGACGGCGCGAAGCTCGCCTTCCAGAACGCAGACATCATTGTCATCCCCGCTGGCATTCCCCGTAAGCACCATCTTCCATGCAGCTCTAGAACCATGCTAACAACCCTCAAGGCAAGCCAGGAATGACCCGTGATGATCTCTTCAACATCAACGCCGGTATCGTCAAGGGCCTCATCGAGGTCATCGCCGATGTCGCCCCCAAAGCCTTCATCCTCATCATCTCCAACCCCGTCAACTCCACCGTCCCCATCGCCGCCGAGGTCCTGAAGGCCAAGGGCGTCTTCAACCCCCAGCGCCTCTTCGGCGTCACTACCCTCGACGTCGTCCGCGCCGAGACCTTCGTCGCCGAGATCACTGGCGCCAAGAACCCCCAGGAGACCACCATCCCCGTCATCGGTGGCCACTCCGGCGAGACCATCGTCCCCCTCTTCAGCCAGGCCAAGCCCTCCGTCTCCATCCCGGCCGACAAGCTCGCCGCCCTCGTCAACCGCGTCCAGTTCGGTGGTGATGAGGTCGTCAAGGCCAAGGACGGTGCTGGCTCTGCCACCCTCTCCATGGCTTACGCCGGTTTCCGCTTCGCTGAGAAGGTCCTCCGCGCTGCTGCTGGCGAGAAGAACATCGTTGAGCCAACCTTTGTCAACCTTGCCGTTCCAGGCGGTGACGCCATCAAGGCTGCTGTCGGTGGACTCGAGTTCTTCTCCGTCCCCGTTGAGCTTGGCCCCAACGGTGCCGAGAAGGCCCAGAACCCCCTCGCCTCGCTGGACGACAACGAGAAGACCCTCCTTAAGGCTGCTGTTGAGGGCCTTAAGGGTAACATCGAGAAGGGTGTTACCTTCGCCCACAACCCTCCCCAAAAGTGATTAATCTCCCCCTCGCTCCATCTCTCAGTTTGTCGTTTTGTGGGTTAGAATCATCACTAATTGGCCTTTGCGTAGGTAGATTGTGATTTAATCCTCTCAGCCGCGCTTTGCACTATGATCAATGAAGCCTTTTGAGCAAGATACATGACCAGTTTAACGATTTTGAGGGAATATAAAAAGTAAACATGACGAGCCCCATACGATGAGTTCACATGAATATGCAGCTCTTGGTGAATAGTGTAAAAATATGTCCCATTTCAGGCAATGTGATATGCCATTCCCAACGCCAGTGTATGCCGCTAAACCGCTGTGACGAAAAACCAACCCGAAGCAGTCTACTCAACACCTGCCTGCCCTCCTTAGTTCCATATTGTTCCATATAGTCTATCCTCCCTCGTCCCGGCATATGCACATGCAGCTATCCATCAAGGATTCACAGTGATAGACTTAATCTGGAACGTCGCCCCCGGTAGCTCCGATGTCTCTGCCTGCACCGTCGCATTTATCCCCATACTCGCCAGGGCGCCTCTAATAATACCGCATGGAAACCACAGGAACTATAATTCAGGCACACATGTCAGCCAAACCTGTCTCTTTCTCGCCATTGAGGATGTGGACGCCAGGGGAAGGATTCCATACCGGTTGCGCGCGCACAACAGCCTGTCCACCAGCCTCAGTGCTCATCCGCGAGAACGGCCGGAACGCATTATCAGTCAAGACATAAACCCCGCGGTGGTTAGTCTTAAGGTTATCAATCTGCTTTCGAAAGACCAGCATCCACAGGTCCTTGCAAAGGAACTTAATCACATCAAGCGTATCCGTAAACCGTGGCCTATCAGTCGAGAACCTGCGCCTCACCCATTAGCCCATGCACACTCCCGTCACCCGGCTTTATCTAGCTCCAGCACCACGACTCTCCTGAGACAGAACCAAAAGCCGGGGGGGGACCACGAACCTCTCAACCATGCCCTGCCCAACGCGATATCCCAGCGTCTCGAGCCTATAAAACACCGCATCCCGCTCCTCATCCTCATCCATCCTGCTCCCCCTCAGCGCGCCCGTCCCCGCCGTCCCCGCCGTCCCCGCCGCCTTGGTGCTCACGCTGCCCCCCTTCGCAGCAGCGAGCGCCTTGACCTCATCCTCGGGGAGCCCGGCGACGCCGTCGCGCTTGACGCTGTCGATGTCGTGGGCGAGGCGGTAGGCGAGCGGGACGAGCTCGATGAGGAGGAAGTCGAGGCAGGAGCTGCTGAGGAAGGTGGCGGAGGGGTCGCCGGCGTTGTAGGGCGGTTGCGGGCTTTCGAAGGACATGGTAAGTGTGATTTGGATGTGGGTTATTGCATGGGGTGGTTTTTGGTTTCGTGTGGGGTGTGGAGGGGGTGGTGATTGCGGGTTGATGGGATGTGGTGGTTGTGGTGGGAAGGGTGTAAGGCTGTGGATATTTGGAGGTTCCGAGTTGACGGCCGGAGCCTCGCCGGGCTCTACCGAGATGGACAATTTATACCACGCGTTAAGGGGCAATTAGGGGGGGTTAATCACTGCGGTTTACATGTGCATATAATAGATCAAATGTTTTGATATTTAGCAATACGAGAGAATATGATGGGCCCTCGAGCTAGCAACAATGAGAGTTGCAAAGACGAACCAATATCATCTAACATAGTGCCGCAAAACGCCCCTCCCAACCCAGACCGCCATCTCCTGTCCTCCAGAACGCCCAGGGAAATCCCTCCGTCGCTAATGCTATGTAGTCATTATTGTACACGCCAATGATAAAATGAGAGAAAATATCGAATCCATCGCAGTCCCCATGAACTGCCTTATATCCACTAGCCAACCAACGTCACAGGCAGAAGTAAATCCTCCTAGGACCGACCTGGCGTCGCGTAGTGTGGGACCTGCGTTGCGCCAAAGGCTGCGGTGCTCTGTCGCTTTGGTGCCCTTGAGATAGGTTCGTCGTCTTCATCGCTCAGCGTGAGGTCAATGACTGATGATGCGGGGCGCTTGTTGGACGGTCTGGGGGCGCTCATTGCAGTGGATGGCTCCCGCGAGTATAGTGAAGTTGGAGGAGTGCTTGCAGAGGTGCCTGGAGTGCTGTGGTTTCTGATAGATAGGAATTTGGAGTCCTTGATTTCGATAATATCGTCATCGCCTTCGATATCGAAGTCCTGGTTTCCTCTTGACGGTGAAGGGGTTCTGGTGTTGGTGGACCATTTTCCATCGGGTTCTATGGTGACCTGGTCTACCGATCGCGGAGTATTTGTTATAATATCTCTCACATAACTATACATACGTTAGTCGGGGATGGAGGTCAAGGAAGTGAAATTCATACTCATCCACAGCCAGAGTCTCAAAAGTGGCCGAGTTGTTGCAAATCGGGCACAGCCAAGTCGGTCCCTGCTCTTGAAGTTGCAAGTATGATGTTGCATCAAAACATTGGTTATGCCGGCATGCTGTTGAGCGGCATGGCAAGTCCATTCTCAGAGTGGACAAGGGACACTTCAGAGAGAGAACTGTAGATGTAGCCACAATGTCTGGATCCGCTGCTTTGGAGACCACTGATGGGTATAACGTTAGTATCTGTATGATAAGATACAGACGTCACTCAGAACTCACTTTCGTTGATAACCGACTCTTTGGATAGCTTCTTTCCATTTTCGATTTTCTTCCGCAGTTCCTCAACTGCAACGGTTTTGACGACGGAAACCATGAAGTAGAAGGTCTGGGTTGGATGTTAGCAAAGGGAAGTGGCCGAGCTGGGCGTGAATAATAGCATAAAGTTGAATAGCGGCTGGAGTCGCTTGGATAGCTGGCTCTAGAAAGGTCGGAACTTGCCTTTGTCGTTAATGCATAAGTCATTTCAATTTTGTTCGGGTATTGTGATGGTTTCAGTCGAAGGTATGGGGTCAAGTCAACAGGTCGTGTAGATCCTGGCTTGTTCTTCAACCCTCGCAGATTCGCCTTGACATCCCCGCCATTAACCTTAATCTCAGACTGATGCGGAAATGAAATATCTTGTCTCATGGTCCCCGGATCGCTCGAACAGAACGCCATGACTCTCAAGGACTTGTCTGTTTCTATTTGTCCTAGAATCGGCCAGTTTTGTGCTTGCACAGATATCTCAACATTATTTCTATGGGCTGCCATAGCTTTCAGATTAGAATTTCATCAGCATCGTAAGTTATTCATGGGGACCGATCCAAACTAACCCGGACACGTCTTCACGTCGCCGATTTGCCGCTGGAGGGTGTAGAAGGGGCTCGGCTTGAAATCGAGAACTGTGCACTCAATCAGCAACACCCCCATTTCCACAAGGGTGGGATCACCAACCTGGCTGTGTGCCCATACCATTTGCCATGTATCTAGGTGCCTGTATTCCAGGCGCTGGTCGTGGCGATGGAGCTGCAGGTGAGGACGAGTATGGAGCGTAACCACCATTCGGAAATAAGGCGTCCTCCGGATTGGAGAGCAAACTCTTGATGTTATTAAACTTTACAACGTTGCCTTCAGCAACATACTTTTCAATATCTACAGAGCGATAGTGTTAGCGCTAGTTGTATGCGGGGGTTCAAGTAGATATGTGGCGTGTATGAGTGAATATCCGTATTGTTTCGGGAAGGAATGAAACGCCAACTGACTGTCTTGTATTCGCTGTTGCATGATAGCTTTAACAGCTCCAGCGCAAGGAATCCTCTCCGACTTGCAAATAGCAGTGAGGTATTTGTTGAGCATGCGTGGGCCTTTCAGGATCCGGATGAGAGGGACCGGATCCAGATTCCCTCCACCCATCGAGGCCATGCTCAGATGTTGGTGAAGCTACCGGAATGAATGAGAATAATTTCCACCATCAAATCTTTGTCTGTAACATTTGAATCAGAACAGGCGATACGAAAGCTCCGCTTGCTGCCCAGGGCAGAAGAAATAGGAATTGCCCAGTATGATGCGATTCCGGTGAGTGAAATTTGGCACGACCGCGTCCCTCGTTATCGCGATGCGACTGGGGGAAGGCGGTGGCAGAATCGAAGCGCCGCTAGCTAAAAGTTTATCGAAATGTGGGATGCGGGCGAGAATCTATGCAGGCTTGCATAAACTTCAAATCACTGTTAGCATCTCCTCAGATCGACCCCGAAAGAAAAAATACCACTATTTTTACCGTCGAATCACTCAGTTTATATAAATCATGGCAAAAGGCGCTCGTGCAAGTTCGATCAAGGCGAACAACGTTGCATTGAAGACCAAGGTTTTCGGTCCCATTGAGACCGCCAGAACAGAGAGGTTGTCAGCAAAGTTGCTCGCATTGGCAGCAGCACCGCGCCCTTCCGCACAGAAAGATGTTACGATGGATGTAGAGGGTAAGTCAGCATATGTTTCTGTCGAGTTCATGCTAACCTCACTCATAGATGCTGCCGCTCCAGCTCCTCTCAAAAGCGCTCTCAAAGTAACGAAGCAAGCCGACGGTAAGTCACTGCTACATTTACAACAATATATTTACTAATTTATTCCCTCAGATATGGAAGTTGATAAGGATACTACGCAAGCACCAGCAATCTCGAAACCCAGCAGCGGGCGCATCGAGAAGAAGAGAAGCGCACGCTCCAGATCGTCTGGTATCGTCTTCCCGAAGTACAAGAACGGCAAGAAGGTCGGCACGAAGAGCCGGAAGAAGTAGGTCAATGTCAGAGGAATTTTTGATTTCATCGAGCATGGCGTAGGAAGGCTTTTGCAGGGCGAACAACGGCGTTATGTATATAGGGTGGCATTCCCAAGATAAGAGTTTCTTAAAAAATGACCGATTGCCGATCAGGAGCAACACAGTGGTTGGCTTGCGGGGATTAATCTTCAAAATAAACAGTTATATCGAGCACACTTCTGGCTAACTGTTATGATAATTTGGTTTCTTCCGCAGTATGATTCCTGTAATAGGGCTTGGCCAGAGTTGATTGTAGACGTATTTAGTTAGTTGGGGGACGGAATTAAGGTTGTAGCGGGGACGTGATCCGCAACCTCGCGTCACCAAGCTGAAATTCACGATCGAGAATCGTACACGAAAGCCACCATGAACCAACCCATGAGCAAACGTTGAAACGGCCGATAGAACTCCCATGGCTGATTTCTCAATCCCATGATCAAAGGAAGCTGCAGGGCTCCAAATCATTCACAATGGCTCCGTCCAAATCGACAGTGATGCTCACGATAGCTAACCTGTTCATACCTATTGCCATATTAACATTTGCCAGCGGCTTCTTTCCATACAAGCCATTCCTTCCTGGTTTAGCAGAGTATGAAGCCCTTGGGTTTGGGTTGGGCGCACCCCCCAAGGCGCCTTTCGACAAGGTCATATTCATGGTGGTTGATGCCCTCCGAAGGTATGTCATTAGGGGTGATCCTCATCAACTTCTACGGAAAGGAAGCGTCTAACGTTTATAGTGACTTTGTATTCTCTGACGAGTCAGGCTTCACTTTTACTCAAAGGTATGTTCTGCTTCGACAGTCCAAATAACACTGGCTAACAGACACAGCTTAATCTCCAATGGCGCTGCGATGCCGTTCACTGCTCATGCAACATCCCCAACTATTACAATGCCGCGGGTCAAAGCAATTACGACTGGCTCTATCCCCTCCTTCCTAGACGTCATATTGAACTTTGCCGAATCCGACACCACCTCAAGCCTCGCGGCGCAGGATACCTGGCTGGCTCAGATGAAAGCAAAGGGTTCTGGAAAGCTGGTTATGTACGGAGACGATACGTGGTTGAAGCTATTCCCAGATACGTTTGATCGCGCGGATGGGACATCCAGCTTTTTCGTTGCGGTTAGTCATCTGAAAAAAGGAACTAGACATCAAATAGCTGAAATATATGATAGGATTTTACCGAAGTGGACAATAATGTGACTAGACATGTCCCTGAAGAATTGCGTAATGACGATTGGAACACAATGGTCCTTCATTATCTTGGAATGGATCACATTGGCCACAAGGCAGGCCCACGAAGGTTGGACTCCATATCCAAGACAGCAAGTACATTACTAACTAACGTAGCCCAAATATGTTGCCGAAGCAGAAGGAAATGGACGGACTTGTTCAACAGATGTATACTGCAATCGAGTCCCAAAAGCATCTTGCGAATACCCTTCTTATTATCTGTGGAGACCATGGCATGAATGATGCCGGAAACCACGGCGGCTCCGCGCCCGGAGAGACCTCCCCAGCATTGGTTTTTATGTCTCCAAAGCTGAAGAAGATTTCTGCTGGACTCGAAAGCCCGATTGCCCCTAGTGATGAGTTTCAATTCTACGATACCATCGAGCAATCAGATATTGCACCGACACTGGCTGCGCTTTTAGGGTTCCCAGTCCCGAGGAACAATCTGGGAAATTTCATTCGCAATTTCCTTCCTTTCTGGAGTTCAGGTACAATAACATCATGTTCATAAATGGCATTCCATGCTAACTTTCCCCAGGGAATGACCAGCTGCATATTCTTCTCGCAAATGCAAAGCAGATCTTAAATGTTATTGCTGCCGCCCATCCAGCGTCATTGTTCGGAGAAAAGAGTTCGCAGGATTGCCAGAAGCCTTCGTCAGATATTGAGAAACTCGGCTGCGATTGGAAACTTATCACTGCCCAGCTTGAAGCCCGAAGCCACAAGAAGTCTGGGCATAGTGATTCGTTACATGAAGACCTTATTAACGTCAGTCAACCATCTGTTATGTAGACCTCTGTGCTAACCGTCCATAGTGGTCAAGGCATGCCCAAACTATCATGAGCAGTGCGGCAAGCAACTATGACATGACCAAGCTATATACTGGTCAGGCCATTGCCATGATATCAACTGTTCTAGCTGTTTTCACTGCAGCCCCAGTTCTTGGAAAGAGTCCACTGTTCGCACTAATCACCCTCTTATATTCGATAATGATGTTCGCAAGCAGCTATGTAGAAGAAGAGCACAATTTCTGGTACTGGGCAGCATCCGGATGGATCACCGTTCTAATCTTCAAGACGTAGGTTCCTCCCCCTCTTCAACCCGAGAATTCCAACTAACAGTCACAGGGCCAAGAGTTCATTAACCACTTCCTTCAGCTGCGTAGTCGTCCTCGCTGGCCTCCGCTTCACACGTCGCTGGAACCAAACCGGACAGAAATTTGCTGGCGAGCCAGATATCGCCCGCACTTTCCTGGCTGAGCACACCACGTTTCTATGGGCGTTGGTTTTTGCTATGTACATGTGGAACTGCTACTCGCTCTCATCAACTGGCTTCCCGCATCTCCCGCGATCGATTGCAAAGGGCGTTGCACAGTTCCTGGCGGTTATGGCTGCGGCGTTCAAGGTCGCGTTTACGCATGAAGATGCGCCTGAACTGTTGGACTGGACTGCAAGTAAAGTTGCGGAGCTGACTACGGGGTTCTCACTGGTTAATAGGGCGAGGGGTGTCTTCATCGGTATCGGTCTTGCTTTGGCACAAACTATCGGGGCAGAGTATTTGTCCGCGGTCCGCAGGCATCGTTTCAGTATGTTTAAGCTCCCACTGTGTCAAACTACACCCACTAATTATTCCACAGCCTCAACTCGCACGATTCACAATCTCCTCACCCTCTTGCTTATGACCCAATCCCGCGCCACCAACATCCCACTCCTTATGATCTTCTCCGCACAGTTCCACCTTCTCTTTAACCTAGACCTCAACCTCACCGAGGTCACCATCACCTCTCTTGTATTCCAATACATGTCCTTCTTCGCCTTCGGCGGCACCAACTCCATCTCCTCCGTCGACCTCTCGAGCGCCTACAACGGCGTCAGCGGCTACAACATCGTCGCCGTCGGAATCCTCACTTTCGTGAGCAACTGGACCGGGCCCATCTTCTGGACTTCCGCTACAACGATGATGCTCCTGCGTCTCCGGGCAGGGGGCGAGAAGAACGTGTTGTTGAAGTACATCGCGCTGCAGACCGTATTTGCAGCGACGGGATTGGTATTCATCATGGCGGCGTGCACGGTGCTGCGGACACACCTGTTCATCTGGACGGTATTTTCGCCAAAGTACCTGTACAGCATGGCCTGGAGCATCGGGCAGCATATCGGGATGAATATCGGATTGGGAAGCCTGCTGTTCTGGCTGGGCGCTTATTAGACGGATAGGGTGGGTGTAGATATTGGGTATTTATGTTGGTATCTTGTGGCGTCGGTTCTTCATTAGATATTAGATACTATAGCGTATTGCGTCGCTTTTCATATAAGGCCGCTGAATAAGTCATCGAATTCGTCGCCGCCCTTCTTCCGCTTCTTCTTTGGGGGCTTTGGTGTTGTGGTTTTGGTGCTTGCGGTGGTGACTGTTGTTTCCCGGACCTTCTTCCGTTTCTTTTCAGTTGTAGGCGCCGGTGATACAGCGTCATCGCTCTCTGAAGCTACTGTTTCTGTAATGACTTTCTTCTTCGAAGAAGATACGCTTAGCCCCTTCCTTCCAGAAGATGGCGTGGAGCCCGCTTCCAGTAGCCCATCCGCAATCTTCTTCCCTTTCTTCGCCGTCTTCAAGCTCTTTACCGACCCTTCCAACTCCTCTCTGCTGATTGCCTCTCCAAAGTCTTCAACTTCCAACACGTGACTAGAGGCCGTTTTCTCGACCTTGACCACCTCTTCCATCTCTTCGTCTTCATCTTTAGGGAACGATATGAGTTTATTCATTCTCGCCAGACAGCCCATCAGCATCAGCCCCAGGGAGGCATACTGGTTATCTGCCACCACAGTCGAGAAGGCCCTATTCAGAAGTCAGCACCAATCCAAGAATATCTCCGCTTGGCTCCGGAACTCAAATTTTCCACAAGCCACCTTTTACCCCTCCCACTATGCTTTCACGTCCCCATCAGGTAGGTCTAACTTACAGGTAACATCTTGGCACAACCTCCTCCCTCAAAAACACAACCCTCGTCTCAATCTCAATCTTCTTCGCACGGAATGCCGCATCAGGATCCTCAAGCGCTGTAATCAGCTTCCCCAGCTGCCGACGCAGGATGGAGAATGAAGCCCACCACTTCGCGATGCGGTGCTGGTTCTTGTTGCGGTGGGCCGTGAGGTGCAGGAGATGCTGGATGGGGAGGAGGGATTCTGCGGTGCACCCTGGGGGTAAGATGACTGGGGGTTGCTTTGGAGCCATCTGGTATGGCTTTTATGTGCACGTTTTCAAATCGTCACGAGTAGCTGTCAGGCCCATCTGGTTCTTGTCATGGGTTTGATATTCATTTTTAGGTACGCCACAGCGTATGGCGCGTTAGTTGTGAGGTTAAGCTTATCGGTTTCTTATCGCTGAACTCTGTGTGGCGCAAAATTGTCCTCCTGCCAAGTGTCTTGGCCCACCCGTTTCCGCTACCGCGGCAGATGGTCTGGTACGTACTCTTATCAAAACGGCAACTACTCCATGTTAAGTGACATCCGCCATCTTCCACTGAACTGAATCGAATATTGATCCCGAGTTCTCAACGCGCTGACACTCTTCTTCTGTTCACGTTATGAGAGCACGTTAACCATTCTATCTGTCTTCTGATTCTGTTTATGTTTTTCCAGTAGCTGGCTCGCTGCGTTGTCGCTCTCAAACTCACTACTGTACGCTACGGCGGAATACTCGGTATGATGTTGAAGATCACTGCCCCCTGGCCGCCCCCGTCAATCTTTAATGCAAGCGGCCCTGCGTGGATCATAACCCCTCCCTATTGGTAGACTGAGACATATTCCTCGCATGATAACCTTAACACCATCAACCCACGTTGGCCACCCATTGGTTCGTCGTTTCTAATGATCAGAATAGGAATGTGACACTTTGCCGCCAGCCATCCCCAGCCGTCCGCCGCCATATGATCCGAGCAGATCTACCGAGACGTTCCGGCAGTGTCAATGAGTGAGTGGAGGGGAAAGCTTCAAGACACAGCGTTTACACATCGCAGCCCACGTGTGGCGACTTTCCCCAATCATCACAACAACAGGACAGGCACGATGCATGTATGCCAAGACGAAGATGCACGGAAGAAGCTGGATTTTCAAACCAGAAGGAAATTAAACATATTAACTTCGGGGTCGGTGCAGCTATTATCAAGAAAAGGAATTCTGAGAAGAGGGGAAAGGAAGGCTAGAACCTTTATGGTAGGTAGGTAGGTGCTGAGCTATAGATCGTCACGAGCTATCATGGGTAAGACAAGAAGCCTCTCTCATAGTATATATTTTCTATAAAGAGCTGCTGATAGCCCTTCTCACTTCCCTCTTCTCGTTCTCCATCCACTCCTCTCCCTTCAACCTTCCAGAAGCGCCTCACCCCCCACAAACCTTCATCATGCTTTTCATCTCAGCCATCACCCTCGCTCTCATCCCCCTCACCCTCGCGGTCCCCGCTCCCCTCGCCGCCCGCGCTCCCCCAAACATCCCCACCACCGCCGCCGCCAAGACCGCCCTCGCCGGCCTCACCGTCGCCGCTCAGGGCCCCCAAACCGGCTACTCCCGCGACCTCTTCCCCCACTGGATCACCATCTCCGGCACCTGCAACACCCGCGAGACTGTCCTCAAGCGTGATGGCACCGGTGTCGTGACCGACAGTGCTTGTGCCTCCACCAGCGGCAAGTGGCTCAGCCCTTACGATGGTGCCACCTGGACCGCTGCTAGCGACGTTGACATCGACCACTTGGTGCCCCTGAGCAACGCGTGGAAGTCGGGCGCTGCTTCGTGGACTACCCCCCAGAGACAGGGTTTCGCCAACGATCTCGTCAACCCCCAGCTGTTGGCTGTTACCGATAACGTCAACCAGGCCAAGGGTGACAAGGGACCTGAGGACTGGAAGCCATCTTTGAGTACGTTTTCTCATATTTCCTTTTTTTAGCGTGAAATAGCAGCCATACTAACGGATAATAGCCTCTTACCACTGCACCTACGCCAAGATGTGGGTCAAGGTCAAGAGCGTCTACGATCTTACCATTACCACCGCTGAGAAGGCTGCGTTGACCACTATGTTGGCCACGTGCTAGAGGGTTAACTTGTGTAACTTGTGGATGTATGGAGGGGTTGGGAAGATGAGGATGGAAGAGGATTGCAAACGGGTTTGTTGGGCTGAAATATGGGTCTCGTGAGAAAATACGCGATTTGTGATATTGGTGATCGTCTGTATTGAAGATTTATGATATCCTGATTTTTTTTCTAGCGAAAATATATATATTTTATGAACCAATAAATGAAGCCATATTGATATAAATAAAGTTAAAGTGACCACAATGAAATAAATGTTTACGTAAGTTCACTGAAAAAAACAAACAAACTGACCTCTCCGGGCAAACACCATACAGAGTAAGTGTCTTAAACGGCACCGGCTCGGATACGACGCCAGTCTTCAAAAACAGACTTGCTTCAACTAGTGCTCTCTAGATTAGGAGCTTCTGTCGGATTCCTGGTGTTGTCACCCCTCTAATTCTTCCACGCCTTCTCACCACCGTCCGCTCTCACCACCGCTAATATGCTGCCACGTTGATAGCTCTGCCGAGAGGGTAAGCCTCGCTGGCCTGCGGTTGTTGGATAAGGCCACCAACACCACATTTCCCAGAGACAGACAGGCACAGGCAGAGGAGGGGAGCAGCGTACGCTCAACCGCTCAACCGTGCTTTGAGCTCGCCCTCCTGTTGCTTTTGACGGGCAAAGGTACGAGTGCCAGGTCTCATCCCGCCTATGGGAGATGGTGGAGGCGGTGGAGAGGGGGGGCGCCAAATCGAGATCTCACACCGACAACGGACCTCCGAGAATCGTCTTTCTTCGTGTGCTTCTTCAGGTTCTGCTGTTGTGGGCTTGCCGCAAGAGAGAATTTTGTATTCATATAAATATTTATGACCACCTTGGATGTGTAAATTGCTCTCGTATATTGGGTATAATTCTACAGCATCATCTTTGGGCAGCGAGCAGTAACTGATATAAATAATTCATTTGTAAATATATTGTATCTAGACAGACTACAACACTACATGTTTCCACCTAATCTTTTTACAACTTTACATCCTCGACTTAGTCGGGCCGGGCTGGACGTGCTTGACGCCGTACTTCTCGAAAAGCTTCGCCGACGTCTCCCTCTGCCTCGTGATCAACGCAGTAACCTCCACATTCCTCTTGTTCTCGTTCTTGCCGAGCTGGGCGAGATGGACCTCATCAGGTCCATCAGCCAACTTCAGCGTGCGGATACCAGCCCACGAGTTCGCAAGCGGGGTATCCTGGCACACACCAGCAGCACCGAACGACTGGATGGCACGGTCGATGACCGCAAGAGTCATGTTGGGCACAAGGACCTTAGCCTCGGCAATCTCGCGCAGCGCAGACTTGGCACCGCCGGCATCGATCTGGATGGCAGCGTTGAGGACGACGAGGCGAGCAGCATCGATTTCGATACGGCTGCGAGCGACCCACTCAATGATCACACCGTGCTCCTTGAGCTGCTTACCGAACGGCGTCTTCTTGGGGTCGTTGATGCGCATCAACATCCAGTCGAGCGCGTTCTCGGCGGCACCAATGCTGCGCATGGCGTGGTGGATACGTCCTGGGCCGAGACGGCCTTGGATGATCTCGAAGCCGCGGCCGGGGCCGAGGACGATCTGGGAGACGGGGACGCGCACGTTCTCGAAGGTGATGTGCGCGTGTCCGTGAGGGGCGTCATCGTAACCGTACACGGAGAGCATGCGGTGGATGGTGATGCCCTTGGCGGAGGCGGGGACGAGGATCACGGATTGTTGGCGGTACTTGTCCTTGTTGTTGGGGTCGGACTTGGCCATGACGATGTATACCTGGCAGCGAGGGTCGCCGGCGCCGGAAGACCACCATTTCTATCAAGAAGGGTTAGTTAAGCTGGATCGGTTGTTGAAGGGGAATAGTGACATACTGAGCCGTTGAGAACGTAGTGGTCTCCATCTCTCTCCATCTTCATCTCGATGTTGGTAGCATCCGAAGAGGCAATAGCTGGCTCGGTCATCAGGAAAGCAGAGCGAATCTTGCCATCCATCAATGGACCCAACCACTCCTTCTTCTGGGCGTCGTTTCCGTACTTAGCCAGCACCTCCATGTTACCGGTATCTGGGGCAGCGCAGTTGCAAGCCTCAGACGCGGTTCTCGAGCGGCCGAGCCACTCAGCCATCAGACCATACTCGAGGTTGGTGAAGCCGGGAGACTCCTTGTAGTGGCCCTTCGCAAGGAACATGTTCCAGAGCCCGAGCGCGCGGGCTTCAGCCTTGAGATCATCGATAATCTTGGGGTATGAGTCCTGGACCGTGGGTTAGCTGGTTGCACACTGAGGTAGCTTCTGTCAATGGACTTACCCAGCGAGTCTCACCGACTGGGATCTGAGCATGGAAGACGGCATCGACTGGAATACACCTCTCCTCGACGAACTTCTTGACGATGTCACTGTGATCACACTTGCGTTAGCTGTTGTTCATAGCCAAATACCCTCGGCATGGATAGATTGCCGGGCATTGGATCGTTGTCGTCACTTACAGGGTCTGCTTCGCCTTCTCGCTGACGAACGGCTGTGCGATAATTGGGATTCTGGACGACATATTTGCTGAATAGAATATATTTGATATATAGAGAAGAGGAAAAAAAAGGACAATGAGTGCAGCAGCAGTTGATGTTATAATGGGAAACAATAGCGTAGCTTACCCCATTTTCTCACCCCACAATCCCCACCCTCGGTCTAGGAAGGTTGCACCCTTGGCACCGCGGAGCCGAGGCTCACTTAGCTTCGGGTTGACCGAAATAGACGACTCTTCCCCAAATTTACACAACAAGCGATCAAAAGTATCTACGATTTTATTGTTATTGCATTTCTAGCAGCATATATAAGTGTATACTACTGTGAAAGAGCATCAAAAATCAAAATAGAAATTCAACGCTCGGTAATGCAGATTTTAAATCCCTTTTGAAACGCCGTTCGAATGCTCCCCCCCTCTATCCTCGCCACCCGTCCAGACCGTCATAAAGAAGTGCAGTGCAGTACACTAGATCCACCTAATAACTAATCGAGCAAAGCATACCCCTCATGGAACTATATGGCCCCATCATTGAAATAATCTGCTCTACGCTTGCCATTCCCCTGTACCCCTCCTTTGAAGTGTTTCTTACTGGTCAATAACTTGGCGTCTTTGGGATCAACATCCTTCTCCAAGGCCGCCATGGTCCGTTGCTTACGGCCGCTGAGTAGTTTTCCGGAAGCAGTACCCTGTTCAGTATACTTGTGTGCAAAGGGCATTCTGAGATGTGCATTGTTTCCTTGTCCTTGACCGAAGAAGGCGCCATCCATCTTCGATGTCTTTGGTCCCGTCTCGTATCCCGAGAGGGTCGAGTCAGCGAGCGATTGCATATCATCGTGATCATCGGAGCTCATTGCATGGAGAGCGTTTCTGCGCTTCTCTGGAAGGTTCCCATCGTCGTAAAGCTCGCGGTTGAAGTCGTATGGGTCAATATTGCCTGGTGGCGGCATACAGAAGAGAATCTTACCACTGACATAGTCCTTGAGGACGTATCTCGCAGCTCTTGACTCATCGGGCTGGCCTTGACCAGTTCTTGTGAAACCTCTCGCTTTTGCGTAAGCCATAAGCATCTCCTCCGCTGTAGGAATGCCAGTTCCGCCTTCCTCCAGCGGCCGTGTTTCAATCTTGATACCATAGAGCGCCTCCAGGAAGTGCTGAGGGATTCTCTTCGTCACGAGGCCAGCAGGACCAGTGAACTCACGTAGTTGATCGATTGGCAGGATACCGTTGCAGACAAGTTCTGCCTTGGTAGTCGCAAAGTTGGGGAAAACCAATCCAGGGCAATCGCACAGGATGACCTTCTCAGAGAGATGGATGGTTTGAAAATGCTTTGTCTTTCCGGGAGTCGCGGAGACAGACACCTTCTTTGCACCGATAAGGGCGTTAATAGTCGAAGACTTTCCGACGTTAGGGTATCCGACAAGTCCAATCTGTGTCTTTCTTGACTCGTCTGTTGAATCACCTGTGTTGAGTTAGTACGATTATGTCTATTGACTCTAAATATTTGACTCACCTGTAGTGGCTGGAAGATGGCGCAGGAAAAGCTCCTCTAGCTCCTCCGTAGTAAGGATATGAGTCCGTACGTCATCGCCACGATCGTCCTCCTCCTCGCTGCCCTCTGCGTCCTTTAAGGTCAAACCCTTTGCTTTGTTCCTCAGTCCAGCCTCCTCTTCATCCTCAGATTCGGATTCGGATTGGTCTTCCTCCTCTAGTCTAGCCTCGTTGATCTCCTTTGCAAGGTGAGCAGAGAAGAACTTGTATGCAATTCCAGCCGATTCAAAGTGGTCCGCCCATGCCTGTCTTTGTGCAAGTGTCATCATGTCAGCCTTGTTGACTAGCAGCAAGTTCTCCTTCTTTGGGTCGACATCCTTGACATATCTTTCTAAATCGATCGATCGAAATAGCAATGGATTTCTTGCATCCACAATTTGAACGATTAAGTCTGAGCGCTCAATAACTCTCCACAATTGTCTCCAAACCTCCAAGTTGCGTTCGAATGGTGTAAGGAGCAAATCGTTGTGCTCTTGTAGCTCTGCAAGCCCGCGTCTCCACTCCAAAAGTGCCTCTCTCTCCGCACGATCCAGTTGTTCTGCCGTCGTCGAAGCATCCCAGTGTGGTCGTCTAGGCACTGTCAACTTGTCGGAGTGCTCCTTTTGCTTTCCAACAGCGGCTCTCTCCTCTGCTGCGGACAGCAAGTATGGGTTCTTCTGGTCGGTGTGGATAATTTTGACGTTGCTCATCTTCTCCGCTGTGAAATCGGTTCCAGCGAGTTCTGCTGTCGATAAAAACTCGTCCAAGGCAGCTTGTTCGGTAACAGAGCGCATCTTGACCCAACTGGCCTCCTTTCTCTCGTTCGTGACATATGTCTCTCCTGTTGCGTGGTTGATTCTGTGAATTCCTGCGGAAGTGACTTTCTTTCTGTCTGCTCCCTTGCCTTTTCCGAAACGGTCATTCATCAGACTGTTTCCAAGGCCGACAGCCTTCTTCGACTTAGCCAGCACCATATTGACGTAGGTCCTGTGTATTTATTCCTAATTGTTGTGGTTTATTTATGTCGTGTGTCGAGTTTTGGTGGAGGAGGGGTATGATGTATTAACGAGGTTTTGCAGGTATTGATAAGGCGGGGTGGCAAAAGTTTATCGCCGCCCAATTTTCTCCCCGCAGTACTAAATTTCGAGATCACGTAAACTTTCTCTACCAAGACCTCTTGGAATCTACAGATGCGCTGAGCAGTCCACATATAAACCTCACTCCGCCACGATTTTTAGAAGAGTCATACAAAATGGGTCGCCGGGGTTGGATGTAAGTATTGGCGGCGTCAAAAATGAAGCCTGACGCACTAACACGTTACCAGCGATAAGAAGTCGGCACAGCACTTTACGCTTGTCCACAGACCACAGAATGACCCTCTCATTCACGATGAGACTGTTTCCTCCATGATCTTGAACCCTACGGAGGCCGCAAACTCGAATAAGATCAAGAAGCTTGATGATTTAACCTCGGAATTTGGCAGCGATGGTGGAAGGATACGGGCCAACGAAGGCGAGGCTGCCAACCATGGAATTTACTACGATGACACCGAATATGACTACATGCAACATATGCGCGACATCGGGAGTGGAGGAGCCGAGACACATTTTGTTGAGGCGCCGAGTTTGCAGAAAGACAAGAGCAAAGGGAAGGAGAAGCTTTCGTTGGAGGATGCCCTGAGAAACTCTAGCCTTGACGACAAACCGGAGATTTTCCTGGACGAGGAGATACTGCCGTCGAAGAATTTACGGAAGGTCACATATCAAGCACAGCAGGAAGTCCCCGATGCTCTGGCAGGATTCCAACCAGATATGGACCCGAGGTTAAGGGAGGTTCTGGAAGCGCTTGACGACGATGCGTACGTTGACGAAGACGACGAGATATTCGGACAACTTGCGAAAGACGGAGAGGAGCTTGATGATCGCACTTTTGAGAACGAGGCCTGGGATGAAGATGATGAAGGATGGGAGTCCGATGCGACAGCGAAGCCGTCGAAAGAATATAAAGATGCGCCGGTTGCGCCCGACCATGTGGGAGATGATGAGCGAGAGGACCATGGAGACGGAGACTGGATGGCGGAGTTCAGCAAGTTCAAGAAGGACGGCAAGAAGCAGGTTGCTTTTGCCATGCCTGGCCAGTCTGATATTCAGTCGTCTATGATGACTACAACTACGAATGGTGGGAGGAGGAAGAAGAGGAAGGGCGCTCTTACCAACCCGTCACAGTACTCGATGACTTCCTCGTCGGTTTTCCGTACCGAGGGGTTGACGGATCTCGACTCAAGGTTTGAGAAACTTGAGGAGAGATACAATGAGGACAATGGGGACGACGATTTCGGATCAATGGCTTCGTCGGTATCGAGTGTGACTGGCCCTGTTAGAGGAGACTTCGATGGCATTATGGATGAATTCCTGGGAGCCTACACCGTCACGAAAAAGAAGCACGTGAAGAAGATGGGATATCAAAGCGGAATGGAGCAATTAGATGAGGTGAGGAAGGGTTTGGGAAAAGCGATCATTAGACCTTCCTTTGTTTAGATTTAGATTTTAATATACCAAGACCTTTAAGGTGTTTCACTCTCTCTGGCTTCTTCAATCCACTTGACTGTCCTACGAAAATGGTTGAGCATTGCAGACCAGAATTAATAATTATTTTATGCCACATCATTCATTTCACTTCCGCATACTTGTCCAGCGCATCATGCAACTGACCAAACACGCCGCCATGCCAGCCTCTCAGCTCCTCCCACTCACTCGCCGGCAACGTCACACGAGCCATTCTTAACCACCCACCGACGATAATATCCGCATAACTAGCCTTCTGTCCTAGCAGAAACGGCCCAGTCGTATCTCTCACGAACAACTTAGCCAGACCCCCCAGCGTCTTCTCAAAAGACTTCTTCATCGTCTCTCGCATCTCACCAACCATTTTAAAATCTTCCCACGACCTAACACCAGCACCAGCAGCACGGTTGACAAATTCTGCTTTGGTTATATCAGCAGTTGCGGGATCCAAAGGAAGTCCATAAGCCATGAGTCCGACATGCGCGGTGAACGCTGCGTCAATGTTCTGGTTGAAGCGCGCGTAGTCGATAAAGTCTGTCCCACGAATCTCTGACAGCGGTATGAGCAGTGTGAGATCATGGTCAACAACGTAGTCCAGTTTCTGAGCGGGGAAGAGGTCGCCGGCTCCAGAGTCAGGGTACGTTTGCTGTAGGTAGACTGCGATGTCGAAGGAGTCACCCTTGAAGGTGTCTGTGGCAGGGTCGTGGATGATGGGCAGGGTGTTGAAGTCGGAGCCGTCAGCGAACTTGCGACAGGCTGGGACATTGAGACCGCTGCGGACTTTGCTGATATCTGGCATCCTCACCCATGAGGTCGTATAGGGAACGCCCTTGAAGTTCAGTGCCAGTCTGGATTTCCAGGGATTCACGGCGCAGCATGTCTCCGTGACTGGGGGCCGCTGGGCGATGTCGTAGAAGACAATTGGGTTAGAGGTTGTCGCCATTGTAAATGTATAGTAATCTCATCGATATAATGGCTACTCTGAGACGGTTTCAAGGTAAACCAACAAGGCCAAAGGAGGGGAGCTGTCCTTAGCCTTCGTCTAACGCTGCACCCCACTCCAAAGCCCTATTTGAGATGTGATACAAACTAATGACGTTGCTCGGTGATATAAAAATGATATTAACTTAATAAGTTGATAAACAATCCACTTTAAGGGCCATAAGAGTCATAAATTGCACCTGAGTCATATACTAATATACCACGGACCATAATGTTTTGTGTTTGAGTGCAATCTGTTCGATTGAGTGGTTCTCATGCGCTGGCAAGAATTATATCAGGGTCGCTGTGCCAACGCCTAAGTGTATTTACGACATGGGCTTGTTCTCTTATCTCAACCTCTACAGCCCCGATACCACTTGACAAAATTCAAAATCCAAACCTCATCTCTGCTCACTTACCGCAATCTTCAAAGCTCCCTTAAAGCAATCAATACAGTTCAACTACGCCCTCGATCAGCATCAATCAATCAATACATACGCCGAGATGTCTTCCACTGTTCTCGGCGACAAGGACGTCAACGCGGCGCAAACAGTCCAGGCAACTGAATCAAAGGATATCAAGAGCATGGAGTACCATCGCCAGGTTCTTCAATCGAGGCTCGAGGAGGACAAGTATGTTTCTGCGCCTCATTCACACAGAATTATTGCTAACCCACAACGTAGGGGCAAGCCAACATACGTCTCTCCCAGCGACAACATCATGTCTCCTTGCACAGCAAAGTTGAGCGCCTACCGCAACAAGCATGTCATGAAGTACGTGTCTTTCCCATTGAATTCTTAACCAGCTGCTACGAACAAAATACTAACCATCTCCAGGGCCAAGCCAAAGTCCCTCTTCGCAAAGGCATCCAGCAAGAACCTCGGCTCCACAAACATGTTTGCCGACAAGCCCACAGAGCCCAAGGCCGACGTCGACATGCAGTAGGCAACAATATTCCGCTCCAAACAACGTACTGTGGACGAACGAACCACAGCACAGACATTATAACTTCTTCTTGTACAAAAAACAACATTCATGGCATGGGCAGGGCGGCGTCACACATCTTATTCAAGGTTTTTTTCATTGGTTACGCGAATCGTCATCAGGGTCTTTTACGAATCATCATCAGCAATCGATACATTTCTTTGCCTTCGGGGACTCCGCAAGGGGGCTCCTTTGCAGGGCTGGCTTGGGCTATCGTGGGGAGTTGGTGTGGAGTAATTGGGTAGGAACGTGGTCAACTGGATGGACAGGCAGACAGGTTTATGCAGACAGGGTTAGGAAATGAATGGATCCCTTCTATAACAGTTTTCTTTTGAATTGTTCGTCATCTCGTGAACATGATAGTGATTCCCGTCCGTAGACATGGTCGCATATCTGACTGGACAAAAACCACCCCTCCAACCTCATGACATGCTTATGCCTTGAAGCTGCTTATGATACTAACCACATCCTCATCCGCCACCAAATGGCTCAGCCCAACGCGCTGCGGAATATGCCTCGCGCTCGCACCCCACACAAGCGCATACTTGAACGTATCCTTCAAACTCCTATGAATCTGATCACAAACATCCTCAATCGTCGATTTCTGGCGCACAATCAGCGCCTCCGAGAAGTCCGGATCAATGCCCTTGCGCTTCGTATAGATGCGCAGGAGACGCAGGTCCTTCCAGCAACGGTCCACCACGTCCGTGATACCCATGTCGAGCTCGCAGGACATGACGACGGTCTGGGGCTCGCGGGCGAGCGAGTCGAGGAAGTCGAGGGAGACGGCGTCGATCTTGTTGTAGACGTAGAGGCAGTTGATGTAGGTGCGGTGGTCGGCGAGGATGACGTCGATGAAGTCGTCGACGGTGATGTTTTCGTCGCGGACGAGGACTTCGCAGTTCAGCATCTTGTAGTCGCGGAGGATGTTGTAGAGCATCTTCTCGTCGACTTTCTTGGGTGGTGAGGCGAAGGAGATTTTCATGCCGCCTGCCTTCTTCAGCTTGAGGTAGATGTTGCTAATATCTTGTTAGCCGTTGCGCGTAGACGTGGTTGTAATTGTGAAGGGGGGCTTACGGTGGCGAACGGTTCAGTCTGATCCCGACTGCATATAATTCAGCCTCTAATAACTCTCTCTGCTCATGTTTCTTCGTTGCATCCAAGATCATCAGAATGAGATCCGACGTCTTCGCAGCAGAAATAACCTGTCTTCCTCTTCCCTTCCCCTCTGAAGCGCCCTCAATGATACCGGGTAAATCGAGGATCTGGATTTCCGCACCGCCATACTCCAGCACTCCGGGAATAGCTGTAAGAGTTGTGAAAGAGTATGCTGCTACTTCGGACTTTGTCTTTGTGATCTTGGATAGGAACGTAGACTTTCCGACGGAGGGGAACCCAACAAGTGCAATACGTGCATCGCCGCTCTTTTGAACGTCGAATCCCGCACCACCTGGACCGCCAGCACCTGGACCAGGCTCAAGAAGTTGGGCCCTGAGACGAGCAAGCTTTCTATTGATTGTTAGACTGTGACTTGCATGGGAGCTTGGCTTGAATTACCCCTTCAGTAAACCCAAATGATATTCTTGTTCATGGTGTCAGCTGATACTCCCAAGTCTGTGACCGGCATAGCTTTACCTGTGGCTTTATTTTCTGTGAAACATATTAGAGTTGCCTATAAGAATAGAACGAAGCACATACTTTGGGTCTTTCTCATCTCCTCCTCGATACTAGCCATGAAGTCAGTTATGTTCACCCCTCCCCCACCTCGATTCCCCGCCAAACACGTGACTTACTCCTTGATCTTATCCGTAATGTTCACCATGGCTGCAAACTACGGCTCTTTGCCGTAAGAATCAACCTGATAAAGTAACTCCTACCCTGTTGTTGGGGTTGTCGTGTTGTGTTGCAAAGTTCTATGGATATATCTCGCCCTCGACATCTCTATCGACGTCACCGCCCTGGGCAGAATATCCCGATCGGGAATAGTGCACCGAAACGCCTCAGCCTTGTAGAATTCGAGGTCCAGGACATCATTATCTCGCTCTCAGCGTGTCAAACATAAACCAACCACCAACGCCATCCCAACCCACAACCCTCACAATGGCCGAAGTAGAACAATCACCACCAGCAGAGCTGGCGCAGCCAGATAACGACTCCACTGAGGAGCCCTCCACAACCGCCCTCACCACAACCTCCTCAGAAGTCGCCGCCCCCCCCGAACGCAAAGTCAAGAAGATAATCCGCAAAAAGCGCCGCCCCGCGCGCCCCCAAGTCGACCCCAGCACCATGACCTCCGAGCCCCCCCCCCAAACTGGCACCATCTTCAACATCTGGTACAACAAATGGTCCGGCGGCGACAGGGAAGACAAGTACCTCTCCAAGACCCACGCGGCAGGCCGCTGCAACATCGCCCTCGACAGCGGTTACACCAAAGCTACTTCCGTCGCGAGCTCCTTCTTTTGCCTCTTCTTCGCGCGGGGGGTCTGCCCAAAGGGTCAGGAGTGCCAGTACCTCCATCGCCTGCCGGGGATACATGATATGTATAGTCCGAACGTGGATGTGTTTGGGCGGGACAAGCATTCTGATTACCGCGATGATATGGGCGGTGTGGGGACCTTTCTGAGGCAGAATCGCACGATTTATATTGGTCGTATTCACGTCACTGACGACATTGAAGAGGTCGTCGCGCGCCACTTCGCCGAATGGGGACCCATCGAACGGACCCGTGTCCTGAATACCCGCGGCGTGGCATTCGTAACCTACACCACAGAAGCGAACGCGCAATTCGCCAAAGAAGCAATGGCGCACCAGTCCCTCGACCACGAAGAGGTACTCAACGTGCGCTGGGCGACCGCGGATCCGAATCCCATGGCGCAAGCGCGCGAAGCGCGGTCGATCGAGGAGCAAGCCGCTGAAGCGGTGCGCAGGGCGCTGCCGGCGGAGTTTGTGGCGCAGATTGAGGGACGGGATGGAGAGGCGAAGAAGAGGAGGAGGGTGGAGGGAGGGTTTGGACTGGAGGGGTATGAGGCCCCTGATGAGGTGTTCTTTGCGAGGGGGGCGAATGCGGTGAATCCGGTTGGGAGGGAGGGGTTGGGGTTGGAGGAGGAGCAGAGGGCGATGATTGAGAGTGGGATGGGGATGGAGGGGTATGGGGAGGTGGCGGCGATTGAGGAGCCGGTGAGGGAGGAGAGGAATGGGATTTTCTCGCAGGCGACGCTGGCGGCGTTGCAGAGTGCTAGGGGGGCGGTGACGACGCAGTCGAAGACGGCGGCGCCGAAGGGGCCGTTGGTGGCGTATGGGAGTGATAGTGATAGTGATTAGGTTCACGGCTTTGTAAAGGTACCATCCATGGAAGACAGCATGAGAGGAGTTTTTGGCGCTGAAGAATTATGGGTAGCGTGGGATTGAGGCATTTGTATGTAGAATAGCGTCGGCGGGACTGATAATTTGAAAGATGCTGTTTGGATGCACGTTTGGTATCCTTCTATGTGCGGTGATGGGGTCGTATGTGCCCGTATGTTGAGTAGCACAACGGTTTTTAGCGCGAAGGGAATTGCCAACATGAGTTTTTGGGAACAAAGTGGTTCTTGGGACAAAGGATTTTATTAACAAGGTCGCATAGGCTGAGAGCTGTTCCTCTCTCAACGTTATTGCTCACCTTCCTGCGATGTGGCATAATACTGTTATGGACCACTTGTCTAGTGAAGGGAAGCGCCGAACACAGATCACAGAAGACGATACGCACGAGAACCTTTAGCAAGTGCAGGAGAGACAACGAGTCTCGATGGCTACAGCCAGGCCCTTGATATCGGAGAAGGAACTTAATGAGTCAATTAGAACGCCTGCAAAAGGCAAGGAAAGAGGAAAGAGGAAATACGGCGATATTGCTGCTAGTGGCTGTCATGGTCGAATTATTTAATTCATTTAATTCAAGTTTTATTCAAACTTCAACTTCAATTGCCAGCCTTATTTGGATCTTTTACTAGCGGCATCGTCGCATTTCATGAAGCTACAGCCTGCTAAGTGAGTCTCGTGTTCCGACAGTAGGATTTTTGACTCGCAGCATTCAGGTTTGCAACAATGTCTTCAGGTTCGATGACCGGTTTACAAGTCTCGGATATTTGTTTCTCCCTTCTATGGGCATAAGCGGGGTGCGTATCTTGTTGGATTAGGTGCCGTAGCTGAGAGCTGACATGGCAAACGGGACCTGGGCCGCCACGGAATTGGTGGGGATTGGTGGCGCTAGGCAAGAGCCTATACACTGCCCAAGCCAGGCGTCAAGGCTTCCTAGGTGAAGCCAGTCGTCAGGATCGCCGTCAGCTTCGCAGCAGCTGGGCGTATCTGGGCGTTTGAGCTGAGCACACAGCTCAGCTCAAAGCTCAGCTCAGTCACCGGTCCCAGGACTCTAGGCCCAACTGAAGGCTTGAGTTGGCACCAGAATCCGGTCTACAAATAGTACGTAGGCGCCGCAGATATATTAGTTTAGTCAAGTAGTAGTCAATCAATTCTGTACTTGCGCACGACCATATTTGCAACATATCTCAGCCTCACTTTTGTTCAGCTGAATATGTCTATTCCTTCAAACACACACATATACACTACAGCTAGCCCACCTACTCATGGTCTAATCAAGCAAAGCATTTTGTTGCCCATCCAGGTTTCAACATGAGTCCCACGAACCCATTCGAAGATTGGGACCCAGCTTTACTCGCCGCTCTCAGTGTCGCCGTAGGACGAGAACCCATCAAACTAGCCCCAACATGTGACCACGCACCTGTAACATGCGTCTGGAAATCTCAGCAAGATCATAGCTGCAGAATCCAGCCATTGAGAGATGCATGGCAAAAGGCGGATCAGACCTACCCCTCGCATGATAATCCGTTGGTACTAGCTCTTGACGATGCTGGCTGTGATCCTTATCGCGCTCGCATGGTGATCAGCCAGGAGGGCTATGGAATGATTCCTACGTCGTCAGACTCTCTTATTCGCGCCTATAGAAGATTAGGGTACAGCATTCGGCATCCGGTCCTGGTAGGAACCCAGGTCTGTGATCAGTGTCGCCCAGGGACGAACACGTTTGCTTTGCAGGGGTCGTCGTATGAAGGAAGCTGCCATTTTGTTCCTGTTAGCATTGCAAGCAATATAGACGTTGCGGAGGAGGGAAAAGTGCTTTGTATCGGCGCTGGAGGTGAGCTGCGCTGGTGCGGAAAGGACGAGTTCATGGCTGTGAGCCATGTTTGGGAACATGGATGGCAAGGCGATAGTGAGAAAGGCTTGTGTATTCGGACTTTGGATCTGCTGCTATTAGTGGCAAGCCTCTTCGGATTGGAATGGGTTTGGATCGATATCGCCATGATCAGCCGCGAGCCTATATCGAGGAGCTTGGCAATCAACTCCATGAACTTTGTATACACTTCTTCAAAAGTCACAGTTGTCTTTGATAGGCTCCTTATGTCTATGGATGAAGGCTCGGACCGAGAGAGGGTTATGGCTGTGTTCCTCACGGATTGGATGACTAGAGTGTGGACCATGCAGGAAGCACTTCTCTCCAAAGACTTGGTTTTCCTTTTTGGAGACAGCCACCTACATGGCCACGAACTTAAATGGTCAATGATTCATAATGCGCCTCTGCCAGACCTGCACTGGCAACAATGGACAGCGATTAGATCCTTGTGCACAATACTCGAGGGAAACGTCACCCCTATGCTCGACCGTATTTACACTCTTTCGAAGGAACGACTGACGACGAAGAAGGAGGACATGTCTAGGGCAGTCTTCCCATTGTTCGAACTGGAATGGCCGGGCCGAGCGACGACTTTAGAGGAAGGGCAGGCGAAGATACTTCAGCATCTTGACACGAGGGCTGCTCGCCTGGCCCCTCTTCATGGGCCGATCATGCCACAACCGTGGTCATGGGCACCCCTTGTGCTTGCAGGCGCTAGCGGATTCCTTCAGCCCCAGGGTGACGAGAGGCCTCTTTATCCTGATGGACTTCGAGGGCGATGGGCTGCGTGGCGAATTCTTAAAGTGCTTGGCAAGGCAGATCTAGGAAGAGATGGCTATAGCACACAGCTTGCTCGGTTGACAGGAACGTGTTATGATACGGTTACATTCCAGGTGGAGGGCGCAAGTCTAATATTCGGTGCGGGAGTCTTCTCTAGACCAGAGAATACTTGCCCCTGGAGAGGACAGGAGCTGTTCCTGCTAAGGGCGCATAATACGGGTACGCCAAGGACGAAAGAACTAGATTACTACGACTTAGTAGTGAAAGACTCTAGCCCTCATTCCTCTGGTATGGAGCTATATCATCGGGTGGGGTCGGCTATGGGAGGCTTGAATGATGGTACTGGAGGGCAGGGTCTTGATGTTGGAGATTTGTACTTGGATGGATACATGAACTGAGCCAATCTTGGCTTTTCTTTTTTCTTTGAGTTCTTTTAATTCTATGATTGATTACATTGGCTTCTGGAAGAAACGACGGCCAAGAAATATTCCAAAGAAGGGAAGGATGAGACGTAGAGTCCACTGCTGCTCCTGCGTTAGGAGAACGGGATTGGGCGGAGACTAATGGAAGGAATGCGGACATCAGCGGTTTCCTATACGTCTTTTGTAGCAGAGGAGCCCTATTTTTGGGTCATGTAAAGGATAACTGTTATGCTTAAATGGGGAGAGCAGACGGAATGCGACCTCAGTTGGAGTCGGTTATACACGAAAATTTGAGATTGATGGGATATACTGAATGGACTGAGCTTTGGGATGAATTGAAAGTTCGCACGTAATCTTGTATCTTCATAAAAACGTTCGTTTTCCATTCTCGCCTACCTATGATTCATTTTGACCTAGCAGTAGATTTCAGGAGTAAGTGAAGAGGCAGTAGTGGACGGGGTTGCCGCCACGTCTTGTTTCGAGAGTTCAAATGAGTAGGCAGAACCTCCTGCTAGAGCTTAATACTATATGCTTGAGCGGTCATCTATCCGTCTCAGGCGCTTTGAAAGGGGCGGTCTCAATAGTATTCAAGCTAGGTTGACATAGTCTCCTTCCTGACATCATTGGAGCTTCCATCCGTCGTTGATGTTGCAGAGCGGCCGTACTTAGCGCTAAACTGAATCAACCGACACAGCTGCAAAGATCTCTTTCCGCTGAGGAAGTCCATCCAGAACCACTGGTTTTCAATTATGGATCGTAGTTGTTCTTTGAAGAAATTTTCCTTTTCTCGCGGAACCAGAACCTTTTCTTCTATACCAGCCACTTTCATTTAATCTGCTTTTCCTTAGACGTGTGAGATGGCTAGGAAATCTGTCGACTTGAGAGTCTTTACGTGTTTTAGCAGCTCTCCTGCATCGAAACGACAGAGCAGTAGTTGAGGTGGAGGAGAAGTTTCCCTTTCCGTCAGCTCGTGTTGTCCTGCTACTTGCGCCATCATTTCCCCTTCCGACGCAGGCGCTTTGTCTTTGTCACCTGCTGGTATAGCACTATTGGCCCTTCTCCATCAAGTGCCAAAAGTCCAGCTAGGCGATTGGGTTTTCTGTCAATGGCACTGCCTTTTTTGACACGGGTTTTTGGATGATGGTTTGAGACTAGGGTTGTTCATCCCTGGCTCTCGATGAGGGAGGGAGCTGCCCTTTTAGAACTCAAAAGCGGCGGTAGACCCGTGGACTTGCGTTCCCCAATTAGGCGGGCGCTATACCCCGCGGAGCATACCTCGCAACTGAGATTATAACAAATAAACCTACTCTATCCCAACAGCATGAATTTTAGCTCACTCAGACAGGATTTAGCGGATCTAACTGCTGGGTAGTGCAATTAGCTGCTTTATGGACCCAATGGTAAGATCAATACAGAGGAAAAATATAAATGTTCAGACAGCATATTGTTATTCAGCTCTACGCTTTAAGGGTATTTAACATGAATCATAACCCCCTCCTCCAACTCATACTCATGCCAGCAAAGCCATTTTGACCCCGTAACACACCACAGCCTTTCATCCACATTACCCCCCTCCCATCTCCCCAAACCCATCCCATTAAATCATCAAAGCCAACCCGACCGCCACCGCAGCCACCACGCCCGCACCAGCACCCCCAAACGACGCCGCAGCACCACCAGTGCTCTGCGATGGCGTAGGAGCCGCATCAGTCGTATTCGCGGTATCAGTAGACGTCTTCGCGGCCTCAGCACCAACAATGACATCCTTAACGCCATCAGTCTTGCAGTCCGTAGGATCGACCGCCTTGGAGGAGAATGTGATGTCTGCGCACTGTGTGGGGGTTAGCTTGCTGTCCGGCTACCATCTCACTTCTCTATATGCCGTTTTGGCCAGAGGATTTTTTGTAGGGTGGGGGGTAAATTGGGGGGGGGGGGGGACTCACGTTGTAAAGCGCCGAGCCAAAACTATCAAATGTCACAACCTGCAGGGTGGGGGGGGGGGGGGGACTCACGTTGTAAAGCGCCGAGCCAAAACTATCAAATGTCACAACCTGCAGGGTCGCGTTGTCACCCTCCTTCGCCAGTCCAGCAGGGACAGACAGCTTAGGGATGCAGAGCGTGCCGTTGCCGGTGGTGTTGTGCAGCTCTGGCGTCAGGGTGGCTGTGAAGGCCGGCTCGAGTGTTCCGATGCCGATGTTGATCTGAGAATTGCATCATGTTAGTTGTACCTCAAACAGATAGTGCTGAGAGGGGAACTAGGGCAAGAGGGACGAACGGCATAGTAGGTCCAGTGGTGGTGCATGTGGATGTTTACGGCACCGCCATCGAGGGGCCAGAGAGTGCGGTTCGACTTCTCCTGGGTGACGTTGGCGCAGGGGTAGATCCATTGGCTTGCGCCGTCGGCGAAGGAGTCACCGCGCCATTCGGGGAAGACGAGGTCGTAGTGGGCGGTTGCGAGGGAGGCGAGGGCGGGGAGGATGATGAAGGACTTCATTTTGAGAGGATGGTGGGGGTTGTGGGTGGGATTAAGAGTTGAGAGAGAGATGAAGGTATGAGGTGAGTGAGGTATGAGAAGGTCTGAATGGAGCAGATAGACAGAGATGTGAGGTGTGAAATGAAAAAGGAAACAGAAAGACGAGATCAACGAGAGTGTTTATACTTCCTCCTCCTCTGGACCCCGGACGATCTCTTAACTCATGGCAGCTGTCGTCCAGGTTCCCCCACGAGGCCGGTGCATCCAGAACCCTGACAGAAAGCCAATGGACCGCGATTGAGGCCAATAAGAAGCATTGGCATGTCAATGAGAAGGTTAAAGATATTCAGGAACCAATCTCGTCATCGCACAGCTTCATCTAGGTCGTGCGTTCATCCAATGGCGAGCTCTCACCCGAAAACCTTCTCACCTTTAAATCCCAAGTGCCTGTCATCCCTACTCATAGTTTCTGTGTGTTTGGCAGGTAAGAAGGTGAGAGTTGCCGTGGGTATGGCGCCAAGTGGAGGGAAGCTAACGCCGAGGAGTCGATTTCCTCAGCCTCGTCTGTGATGCCAAGAGAACAATGTGCTCAAATGGAGCGGCGGGGGGAGGAGGAGCGGAGGACAGCCAATGGCAATCACCTCAACTCCGCTCCGGCGGAAAAGTAGGCGGCTTGGCATCTTGGCAGCAGTTGGAATCTTTCAGGGCCAGTGAGTGGTTTGCTGGATGAACCACTCACCGACCCTGAATATTTATCTGGACTACCGTATAAGACTGGTCGGACAATAATTTGGCAGTTACAGGAGCATCTGGGCCACCGTATAACTCTGGTCGAACAGTAATTTGGCAGTTATAGTGGCAGACCCTCGTACCTCTCCTGTACTCCCTGATCGATGCTGTTCCCCTAAGTGCACAAATGCACACATAAATCCCCTTCTCTCCCTTTCTCCTCCCAAGCTATCTCCCATCACGTTACACTGCAAACATATCACTCTCGCCTCTCTCCGATATCCACAACATCCCCTTAACTCAACCACCAATCCAAACATATCGCCAAGCCTCCAACTCTCCTCCCCCAAACCAAACCCGCCGCTCCTTCGGTGTTATGCCCTGCCACGGCTCTCACGGCTCCCACGGTACAGTATAAGACCAATGTAAGTACCCATAACCCCCCAAGACCGCGGCGCTCTCGGCGTTGGTCGTCGTGGCAAGCCCATCTCCCACTCCTCACCCGTACCGCCGCTGTGCTGTGCGCGGCCAAGATCTTGGACCTCGTCAGCGCGCAATCTCACACATCGGCGGTCCGACAAAGTCCAAGACAACACGCGTCTTGGCGCCGATGCCGTATATGTCATTTTCCATTATTTGAAGGTCGTCGTATCCCCATCCCCATCCCCCTTCTCCCTTTATGTGTGTGTGTCTCTCTCTGTCTCTCCCTTTTCATCGAGCTCCCTGTCGCCGTCGCTATCGCCGTCACAACTCACACATGCCCGCGCAATGCGCCCATTACCACCACCACCACACACGCTCCTGACCCTTGCACTCCTCGCCCAGGCCACATCAGCGACATTCACCCTCTCCCACCCCCTCCCCTTCGGCAGCAAGAGCACATCGCAATCGCAACCCCCCTGCGGCGCATCCCCCTTGCTCCTCGAGTCGACGACAGGTTTCTACGTCGGCGGCGATGCGGTAGCAGTAGTGTCTAGCGGGGACGGGGCGGATATCCTGATCCGTGCGACGATTGGGGATTTGGCGGGAGACGCGAACTGGACGGATTTGTTCCCCGTGGTGCAGCAGAAGGGAGGAGGGAAGTTTTGTGAGCCCCTGGTGCCGGCGCCGGTGGAGTGGGCGGGGAGGGAGGGCGTGGTGCAGGTTATTGAGAGCGGGGAGGAGGGGTTGTCTTATCAGGTTGGTGAATTTTTTATTTTATTTCGGTCGTCTTATCATTATATTTCATCTCATACGCATTTATTATTTCAAAATTGGTCCATCACCATTTTTACTTTTTTTGGTTTTTGGCCTTGTGACGAAAATCCGCGTGTGGCTTGCTTGGCATCATACCTCATACATTTTCTTTATATCTACCCATTTTTTCCCCCATACCCTCTAGCAACCACCCAACTAACACCCCCCCAGTGCGCCCCCGTCATCTTCCGTGCTACCCGCGGCGGCTCCATGACAACCCTCTGCAGCAACGGCACCGACGTGACCGGCACATTCGGCACAGACCCGCGTCTACCCAGTGACGGCTCGCCCATCCACATCTCCACCGCAATAAATCTGTCTGCGCCGACGGATACGACGTCTGGGTTTGCGCCGGGGGAGACGGCGCCGGAGACGGGGGGTGGGGGAGGGAAGGCGAGGGCGGAGGGGATGGTGATGATGGGGGTTTTGGGGGCGGGGGTGGTGGCGGCGGCGTTATTGAGTTAGGGAGTAGGAAGGGGGAGTAGGGATGGGGGGGAGGGAAAATTAGATACCCAGGATTTTAATTGATATTTTTTAAGAAGCAGCGATTGTTGAAGTGTTGTGAAAGTGGGGAGCTTGTCATTTGATATCCCGTCCATCTACATACAAACCACTGCCCCGTCTGATCCATTTCTACAGAGCAGAAAAGAGTACGCAGCGGCTCTAGCCGCGATCTTATTTGAGGTTGGGGTTAAGAAATATCCATTTTGTGAATGGCATCGTGGAGCAAAAGTCATGTAGAGAGCTTATTTGAAGCCGAGCCGCTCGAAGCTTCCAACACAATGGTAACAACACCACATCCAAATAAATCAAAGGGCGCGGCACATATTCATTACTGCTGCCTGTCAAAATTCAACAGCGTGCCCTGTGGCAATGGCATGGGTCTTGGGAAGTCCCTCCTGGGGATCGTGGATATGGAGAGGTGGCGGGGAAAACGGTGGTGGAATCGGGGGGGTGGTGACAGGAGAGAGGAAAGCGGCGGCCGGGGGGGACGGTGACAGGAGAGGGAACGACGACAGTATAGTTGACGGGGCGGCAAAGATCCTCAGATTCCAGCGAGCAGTAGTTGCCGACAGTTCTGGAAGTCCGTTTATTTACAACTGCGCGACCAGCCACCCATATCGCTGAGGCGATGCTGGTTGTTGCTCTGCTACTAGATCGGATTCTGCGTTCCCTATATACAATCCTTGTCTTGTTGGTCTTTGCTGGTCTCGATTTAGTCTGGGGTTTCCCACGTAATTCGTGGTATAGGGGACCATTGTAAAAATAGTAGACTCTGAAACACACCCAGCCGTCATCTCAACTAAACTCGAGATCGAAACGGGCACAAACGGCTGTGCCAGTTGGGATTGTGAATACCACTCTCCCCATGCAGTGATTTTCGTCGTGTAATGATGTGACAGCCCAGCATGAAACACAGGGGCGCATGCATCCCTCATCCTCCCCATGCACACCCATCACAGCCAACTCCTGCCGCCCTATCAATGCCCTCCCCTCCCCATCACCGTCGCATTCCAATCAGCGCCTCACCTCCCCAAGCCACCTCACGCCATCGCACAGTATCAGGGACCACGAGAACCGATCCCGTTCGCCCTGCCAGTTGTCCAGTGGTCGTCAGCGGGGAAGCGCCAGGGTCATCGTTACCCCGTAATCTCGCGACGCTAGCTGACCACGTTGTCCGCCCCTCCTCTCCTGTGGGCGCGAAATATGTATAAATTGGCGGGGGAGGGGGGGATAACCGGATACCTGGGAAACTTTCTTCGTCGGTTGTTGAATTTATTCTACTGCACAGTACGGCACTGTATAGTACCTTGCTTAAGTTTGTTCGCAAGGCAGGAGCGATTGACAGGGCGGGATCTAAGGGTAACTACTCAAAGGAAAAGGGCCAGCCGGGTGTACCTGCCGTGCCGCGAGTCATTGAGACCCTACTTTCGGGAACTATCTCTCATATCTTCTCTTTATCTCCACGGCGCATCGTACGATTCTGCGGCAGCGCTCCCAAAACCGGGGAGTTTACTGGGAGCCAGACACGACCCTACGATTATTCTTACGACCGCTCATTCAGCACCACCCCCCCAAACCCTCGCTCTCAGTCTCCCAGCGCATCTCTCCAACCCGCCGCGCATCGTATAATGCGCCCTGCCCCCCCAACACACCACCCCCACCACCAAAATGCGCATCGGCTGCCTCCAATTCGCAGCCCAGCTCGGCGAAGTCAAACCCAACATCGCCCTCGCCGACAGCATCCTCACCCTCTCCGCACCACATAACCTCGACCTCCTCGTCCTCCCCGAACTCGCCTTCACAGGCTACAACTTCAAATCCCTCCACGACATCGCCCCCTTCCTCGAGCCCACGACCTCCGGGCCCAGCGCAGACTGGGCGCGCGCCACGGCACGGAGGCTAAATTGCACTGTTGTCGTCGGATACCCCGAGAGCGTGGACGTGAGCGCGAAATGGCCGACGTCGCCGGAATACTACAATGCAGCTGTGGCGGTGTCGGCGTCTGGGGCGACGCTCGCGAATTACCGCAAGTCGTTCTTGTATTATACTGATGAGACGTGGGCGCTAGAAGGCCCGGATGGGTTCTTCCACGGCGAGTTTGAGGGGCTGGGTGATGTGGCGATGGGGATTTGTATGGATCTAAACCCGTATAAATTCGAAGCCTCGTGGAACGCGTGGGAGTTCGCGTATCATATCGTCCATGTCGAGGCGCGGGTTGCGATTGTCTCCATGGCGTGGTTGACGCGCGAAGAAGCGGGACCGTATGGTGAGCACCCCAAGGAACCGGATATGGAGACCCTCGCGTACTGGGTGGCGAGGCTGGAGCCGCTGGTGAGGAGGGAGCAGGAGGGCGAGATTATAGTGGTGCTGGCGAATCGGACGGGGGTGGAGGGCGACGCGGTGTATGCGGGCACGAGCACGGTGTTGGGGATTGAGGGGGGGGAGGTGAGGTTGTATGGGGTGTTGGGGAGGGGGGTGGAGGACTTGTTGGTGGTGGATACGGAGAAGGGACCGTTGGGGAAGTTGGTTAGTGTGGCGGCGGCGGCGGCGGCGGGGCAGACGGAGAGTGATGTGTCGAGGAGTGGGGAGAGTGTGGGGAGTCCGTTGAGCTCGAGGGAGGGGGATGGTGGGGGGATGAGCTCGTCGGCGGAGACGTCGGTTTCGCCGGGGAAGTCGGTGTCGCCTCATTGATGCTGTGGAGGCATATGGGTGGTGTAAAATTGGGTTTGAAGGGGGGAGTTGGGTGTTTGTGGCGGTTATGCTGCATGTGAGCGTTTTTTTGCTTATTATTATGATAGATGAAGAGACGACCGAAAACCTAAATGCAACAACGATGATGAAAGAAATCCCATGCTTCTGGCGCGTTTGACTCCCTGTAGTCAATTTTCAGCTTGCCAATTAATGGCGTATCTATGGATAATACTGATATAAGAGAGATGGGGTTGCCTCATTTTCGAATCAGGTATAATACAGAGCCACTCACGTCGGACCAACCTAACTCTGGGAAAAAGATACTGGTTCAGAAAATGTCCAAATCGTCAAGTTTGTAACTTCGAATCAATCGGAATACAACACTTATGTGTGTTCTTGACAATATGCAATCCCATTAATTTTCTCATTTTCTCGCCTGACGGCGGAGGAGTATGTGGTAACTAGAAGATACTGTCAACGAGAGAATGCTTCGGCAACAAGATATAATCGACAGCGAGAGAAAACCCAGCGAGAAAAGAATTCCTACTGAGCCAGCGTCTTCCGGGAGGGATATTCGTACCTTATCGGGCACAAGTCGCTTAATAGGGGTGACGCTGGTCGTTTTGATTCTCGAATGATTCCTTTGTCGTCGATAATGTGCTTATTACTATCATCAGGAAGATCCTGAAGTAGGTGGAAACTGGCATTTACTTGCTCACGGGTCAGGGCGGGAGTTGGGGAAGGTTAGGAGCGGGATGGGGTTTTGAGAGTTCAGCGTTAAATAGATCTATCTGTTACCTCTTTCCTTCTTGAAAAAAGGGTTTGTGTGATCGCTGTCTCCTCGAGTTGCTGTTCTCTCAATGTGGATGTGATTGATGACTTCGGGGGCTAGGAGAGTAACCTATAAATGTGGCTCAACAACCAACTACACACCGTTATCTGCACTTGAAACCGCATGGGAAGATAATCATAGTCTCACCTTGTAACTCTCGGAGCTTTGGTAGAACATGTCATCTGAATGGCAAACAATCGGGCGCATATGGCGCCAGGGAAAACGATCTATGCAAGAGGGTACTTTGGACGATGAAGACAAGGCAATGCGTACCGAGGAAATGGGACTCATGCGCCAGTACAGTCTGTCCAATGCCTTGGTCCTCGGCACCACGCCTATCAACGCCTGCTCGTCGGCTTATTTCTGAATAGAGCCACGATTGCTGAAACCGTTGCTGTTATGACAAACTATGAAGCCGGAAGAGTACACAGTGAGAAATCATACTGACAGTAGAGGAGCTCGCGGTGAGAGAGCGGTATCGACAACAAGAGAGCGTTGACGGCAAGAAGATTAGGCACTCAGGAGGACCGATTATTCGCTCTATAGTCGCCAGGACAGCCGCACGACACGGTACTCAATGAACACTCCTCCTCTCTCGATATCCTTACGGATGAGTGAAATCTTTTCTGCTGTGATCATAGCCTCCGTCAGCTACGTCGCATTGAACTGCGTAACGAAGTTGGTAGCATCCTTCTCATTGAACGTTTCAGTGGTGTCCAAGAAAAGACGAACTGTTTGCCACGGTGAGAGAGACTCCAGGACGAGAAGCTTTCCGGCAAAGACACTGTACTGTAAGTGGTCAAAAGGGAATGGGAAGTCACCAGACTTTTTTTTTTTTATAAAAAAACGCCGTTGGAAGGCGTTCGATGTAAGTTGCTGAAATGTTTCGAGTGATGATATACGCTGCGATGAAGAGTAAAGATATCAAATATATGATCACATATCTGCTGGATGGCGCGGTTGGAGGGAGTTGAGAAAGATCATCATCGGGGTCTGGAAGTTTGATAAGATCAGAATTTGATATATATTGTTTCTATAGTCACGCTACCCCTGAGCAATGGCAACTGGAGTGCGTGGTGGCAAGAGAGTTCAGTCATACCCCTATCCCCATTTTTATTAATAATATTGCCGCTTGTAAGCGTGGAAAAAGAGACGAAGAGGGAATATGGACCTGGAGACACACAAGTGAGTTATCAGAATAGCGGGATAGGGGTATGAGCCCAAAAGAGATGGCCATCTAGATTTGATTATATTAGAATATTAACACAGGGCCTAGCGAAATACGCATCGTGGCAGCAAGTGAAGAATACAAGGCGTGATCAGGGAGTGCTGATGCGATTCACTCCTATGTTTCGTATTAAACGTGCATGTATGGCTAGCACAAATCCAGGCCATGGAGTCACACATACATATTGAAGCGAATGATATGACTGTGTGTCATGGAAAGCAGAAATCAAGAGTTGTGCAGTGTATCTTGGGAGACACATATTAAGAGCTGCACAGCACAGGCTGTCGTCATGTCTCGCTATTGTCCCCGTTCTCTCCGTCGCCTGAGCCGGATGCTGTCACCTCTGACTTCTTGTTCTTTACGGATGCTGTCACAGTCTCGCCGTTGCCGTCACCCTCTACGAACACATCTTCTTGAGCCCCGCTGTCCCGCCATCCCGAAATGCCTCCACTGCATGGTCACGGGCATCTATGGCAAACATGTCGCGCTAAGTATAGAGATAACAGCTAACTAAATCTATTTCCTCTTCTGTAGTATTCGAGTATAGGGCTGAGACAGCAGTTTTTGTTTATCCCACCCAAGACCGGAAAGCTTCCACCATAGTAAATTAGATATGCGCCATCATCGTGCAGGCCGACGATTGACCTATGCCGCAAAGACAACTGCAAAGGAGCACAGGGGATTGCAAGAAACTCACATATCTCTTCGAGCTATTCACTGACGAGATGGGCATGAATGGAGTCCCACTAAGAGAACGAAAACGAAATGTCATGTTTACCATCGGAAATCATAAGATCGGAGGAACTTTTGACAGCGAGTTGAGACTAAAGGGTTGGGAGATACTATCAAGAATCGAATGAAAGACTGCTGATAAAGTCAGACTCTCGGCCACCTCTGTCGTCATGCCCCACTGTTTCCATCACTCATTCTGTCGTTGGAGCCGGATGCTGTCACCCCCTGCCTGCTGTCGATGTCAACTTCTGTGAGCGCAGATTGGGCCCTGGAATCTATCCTCTCTTCTTGCTATCTCTATATCTAAGATAGCCAATATTGTTTTCCGATGAGCCATGCTGTCTCCACACAAGATGCCGTTGAGTTATGACTTTCAACAGAAGCGAGTCTAAGTAGCCCCTTAAAGCTGGTGCAGATTCGGAGTTATTGACAGCAACAGAGAGACCTCCAACGGTGAGACTTCGAACAGCGTCCCGCTTTCCCCGCCACTGGGCAGCATAAATCTGGATGGTAAAAAAGGCATCGTCTAGGTCTCTTATAGTTACTTCGGTTGGACCATGGAGGTAACAGAGCTGGAAACATTTCTTCAGGGCCAGCATTTGGGGCCTTCTCGCAGAGTACCAAGTAGATGGTGCCACCATTATCTCCAATCAAGCCTCATCAAATGGCCATCCCTGGAGACGAAAAATAAATAGGAGCCTAGGTAACCATTATCACTTGATTTTATTTGGCAACAAGAAGAGATGTAACTGCGAGATATATAACCGGATCTGAGAACAGCATGAGAGGAGAAAAACTGGTGGACGTTATTGCAACTCAAATAAACACAAGAGTTGCAGCAGTGTCTACCGACTATATAAACAAGTTCAATTTCTTCGTCGTTGAGTGTAAAGCACCCAAACGGTAGACGCAAGAGAGAACCGTGGCTAGAATCGGATCAGTCTACAACCTCGTTCCTAGCCGCGAATGCGAGGCTCGCGTCATATTATGCTGTTGCTACCGGTCTTCGTGTTGTCGTTCCTCTTTCTTGCTACCGCACCTCTTGCTACCACTACTACATCCTGGTGAGTTGACGGCCCATGTTAATTTTTAGGTTAGCGTATTTGTTCATCGCACCCCCGGCGCCCAAGAGCATTCTCTAGCATCCTCTCCGCGTTTCTAGCTGAGATTTGAAAGTTGATAAAGTTGGAGAGATAGACAGATGATGGAGTTAAGGACGTAGTGATGACGAAGTGAAGGGAAATGACATACGGAAATGGAGAACCTAAAGTGGATGAATAATTCCGTTGCTGCCATCTCGCCACATAACTGTAATACCTTCTTTACTTCGAGTTTCCCTCCCTCCTATCATATTGTATTGAATCGCACCGCAAATTTAGTAAGATTTGAAATTATTCTAGTTATGCCAACCCCTAATTTTTTGGAGATGATGTAAAAATTGGATGAATAGTCTGGTATTGTCGCCGCAGCTATCTATTTCTATGTATGGTTTATTCCACTTATATTCTGCCGAGAGCACCGGGGGGGGGGGGGGAGCTGTCCAAGACTTTGAAGTACATATGGTATCAATTCCAATCTTTGCANNGGGGGGGGGGGCCGGGGGGGGGGGGGGGGGGGGGGGAGCTGTCCAAGACTTTGAAGTACATATGGTATCAATTCCAATCTTTGCAGAGTCCCTCTTCGGCTTTTCGGCCAGCACAATGCCACCTTTGGAGCAGCCATCATTGCCTGCACGTTTCATATTCCCATTCTCAAGAGCACAGGGATTATGGCTTGTTAATGGACATGCCCGGCCCCAATTCCGGCCTTGAGAAGAACTCTGCCCCAAATGACGACGCTGACAGGCATAATCTAGTTGGAAAAATGCCATAACACTCCGCCAGCCAACAGTCCGTTGGCCTCCGTGGGCCTCATCCATCTGCGACCTCTAAATTGCCCATTCGAGTTAGACCACACATGGCGTACACAGATGGCGGCCCGCACCGATCACCGATTGGACACGACGACGCTATTCCCATTGAGGCTGTGCCAATAGTATGCACGGGGTTGGGGTACGTACCTCCACACGTCCAATCGCCGTACTTGATGCCTCGACCCTCTCCAACTCTCACCCATTTAGCCAAGAGATGGACCCTGCACCACCCACTAATCGCCCACTAATGGTTGACAGATGGATGTAAGGGCTTCCTCGGGGGTGTCAGGATGGAACCCTCAGATCACCAGCACGCATATACCCATGCGGTCCACGACAGCCGACCTCGACCTTACTCAGCAGGACAACTCACTCAACCTCGCAACCCCGCCGGCGACCAGCTCTGATGGCGATATAAGCACTCATCCCGCCGCTCCCGACGAATGTAGCATCTTCTAGGATCGCCGACGACGCATCTCACCATGCGGCGCATCAATCTCCGGCGCGCCGCCGTGGTTCTCGGTCTCTTCTCTCCGATATCAGCTATACTCGTCGCGCCCGATTCCGACTGCGCCATCAGCTGTGGAAACGTCCTCGACGCGACTACGCCGCCCGATATCGCATGTGGAGATAATAAATTCGGCAGCGGGGTGGGCCAGACCTTCAAGGCATGCGTGGAGTGCGAGCTAAAGAGCACTTATGTCGATCCGACGGGCCTATCCGATTTGACTGCTGCGATCTGTATGTATCCCATATACCCTCTGTTATTCTCGTACGCGATGCTGATGGCGGCGCGACAGATAACCTGCGCTATGCGGCCGACTATTGCATCTTCAACGACTCGAAGATCGCGACCACGCCATGCATCACCACCTCCGCCTGCGAACCTTTCCTCGACTCCCTAACTTACCATAACAACATCGCTCCATCCGGCGCAACCGACTACGGTTACTGCAATCAATGGGATGACTCAGACATATTGAGATGCCAGAACTGTGTCGCAGCTCTGGAAGAAGAGGAATACCTCGTTAACTGTACGCCCCTTCAATCCCCCATATGAGCCCTGCTAATATCCCACCCCCAGTCATGACCATCCTCAGCGCAAGCTGCCAGCAGAAACCTGGAAAGGGAGCCCTCATCGGCGTAGAAGGCGACCCCTTCTCTGGCTCGCGCGTGTCAATCACCAAGCCCTACTCCTCCGCCGACATAATTGCATCCTCGTTCAACCCGCCCTCCGGCCCCCTCGATCTAGGCGCCAAAATCGGCATAGCCGTCGGCGGCTTCCTCCTCATCCTCATCGTCCTCGGGACCTGCATAGTCTGGCGCGGCCGCCGACGCCGTCGCGCCATACTCGCCAACTACGCTGGATCTCCCGCCATGGCACAGGCGCCGCGCTGGAAGGGCACGGACGACAGCCCTCAGAGCATGAGCAGCGGCGCCTTCATGACCAAGGCGTCAAATTACCAGTGGCCCGCACAGTCCACTGATGACAGCCCTGCAAGCGCGGTCAGTAAAGGAACCGGAGGAGCAGGAGGGGCCGGTTTTAGTCCGTACGTGAGCCAGCATACGAGCCCGAGTGGCCCAGCCCCCGGAGAGTTCCCTCACGTCCCCATACCAGCTCCATATAGGAGAGAGAGCATTGGAAGTTTGCGCCCGCAAGGAGAGTTAATCGAGATGAGTCCACTTGGGGAGAGTGAAAGGGAGAGGTGGGAGAGAGAAGCAGGGGCTGTAGGATTTGTGCCTGCCCCTGCGCCGACTAGAGGATGATGGAGCAAGGGCGGTGAGATTCGTGCCTGGCCCTGAGCCAACTAGAGGATAATGGAACGAAGGGGGTGGCAATGTTTGTGACTGCCGGAATCAGGGACGGGCGGTGGCATGGATAGGGTCTCGGCGTAAATGTTTGCTGTCAGCTCCGCCCTTGGTAGATAGCCGATGTGACTGTGGCGAGCCTCGCGCTATCGATGCCACACTAAATATTAAACCACTACCACTCCCTTGCTTCCCCGCCGTCCAATCCCATCTGCATTCCATGTCTCGCGCCAGCGCCCCCTCGCAGCCGCGCACGCTTATCAATGCCGCGCTGCACTCGGGCTTACGTCTTATCACAGGCGCCGCCCCCGCGCGAGTCACTCTACACGATGCACGCCCCGATGGGGTAGGTGGCTGCGTGCGCAAGTCTTGCCTCATCTGTCTTAAGTAGACTCGTAAGAGGGGTCACGCTGGCCGGGTAGCTAACGGCTGAGACCGCCACCAACATGTTGGTTTTCTCGGGGTGGGGCACAAGAAGGGCAATGAGGTGTTGGATGGAGGCGGTGGAGGGTGTGCGCGAGACAGAGAGGGGTGGGGACTAGACTGAGGGTGAGTTGTTGGTGGTGGGGAGGTGGATTGGTAGATTGCATAGAAGGGATGGTGGCTTGAGGGGTATTGCTGTGATCGGCGGCATGTTTGGATTGGCAGAGAGTTCGGAGTAGTAGCGTGCTTGGAGAATGCTTGGAAAGTTCCGAACCAGCAGGAGCATTCATCCAAGCGCGCCTGTATATTAAACAGACCTATAGCGCATCCGGTAGGCTGGTCTGCACCTCCAATCCCAGTCATTCGCCGAGAACGCGTATGCACGCATCGTTCGTCTTGTCCCCGCCGCACATAGTTCACCGGACCGAGCTCCACTCTTGTGTTGGACATTCTTCATCGTCGTTGGCCGCGGTCTACTAGTATTGCCGTGCTTATGCCCCCAAACCTTGTCTTGACTCGAACTCTGCGTCTAGGCCCCACGACAAGAGAGGAACGTGAAAGCGCTGGCAACATCTTGTTGGCTGGCTCTTCCGACGCTACGGCGCTTGTTATAGTGGAGCGCGCGGACGTGCGTTAGTGTAAGACAGCGATGCTACCATCCCCTCCCAGAGGCGCGATAGTCCGCGATTTTAGAGGGTTACACTCTAGTTGGGGGCTATCTCGACGTGACAGTCGGAGGGAAACCCCGACCACCCGCACCCAGATACAAGTCAAGAATCGGACAAATCGGAGATGAGACGTATCACCAACAAAATAGAGTGCTCCGTGGAAATGGGAGGGGAACGGGAAGCAAGGTCGGTACCCACCAAGGCTGGGAAAGGAAAGGCTTGATGTGATTGGAACTGTGGAACCTGCATCACAATGAGATTTACCCGTGTCACCGGGCGATGCCGCAACAGTGGACCCTTCCCCTTTCCTTTTCGTAGACCCTCAATCTCCACTAGTTCTCGGGCTTGACCTTGCCTCGCGTTACGCAGCGGCTGTGTAATTGTTTGTGCCCCGTACGTGTCCTGTTCCTTGATGCTAGCGGCGCTCTTTGGGCTCCCTTGCTTGGAGCCAGCAACGTTAGAACACAGCAGCTATCGACGTACGCACAGTGCTGGTTGAGTAGTGAGCGCGGGGAGATGATTATCACTGTACTGCGCAGCTCTCGCACAAGTTCAAAACATAGTGCTACGCGACACCACACTACAGCACATCATACTCGGCCGAATTTCTCTCGTCAAATCATACGTTGTGTTGCGTCCCAGCAAACCGCTACCAGCGCCTAATGACTGCCGCTCATTGGCCTCTGTCAGGGGTTGTCACTGGTGTCCGCCCCTAGCAGAACCACCTACCCTAGGTGGATGGTGGCGTTTGATCTGATCTGTCGACTCGCCCGTTCTCATCGGCTTTAGTTACACTGCATCGGAAATCCTCGACAAGGTGAAAGTAGTGAGATTAGTGACACTTGGCAACTCAATTTCCTGAGACGTCGAGAAGCGGCCGGAATGTAGTGATCGACAAGACAATGTGTTTGCTTTCTTTCGTGCCATCGATGCACCGGCCATCACGTAAGTGATGTGTGCCTTCTTGTGAGACGACCTTGCTTGCACTACGTGAACTCAGCTCAGCTTCCAGTTCTCCGACTTTCATTCGTGAGTGACAAATCACCAGAAGAGAGCATCCCTTGCATGATTGGCCTACAGTGATCCAAGGTATCCATCTTGAGGGCTGCACATGGGTTAAGGAACGCGCATAGCCTTCCCGCAGGGGGGGTACTTTTGCCGCGCCGCCGACGACATTCAGGCTGCAGCGAGAATTCTATGAGAGTGTATGCGGTGCCACCACCTCATTGCTCCGTAGGTGGCCTGCGCCTTGCGTTTGCCACTTCCCGGAAGGAGAGACAGCAAGCGGGCTAGGTTGCCTAGTGCTAGAATCTGCCGTATGGGATGCACTGCATACTCCCCGTTAGGCTGCCCGAATGCGGGAGGACATTGTTGTACATGCCGAACAAGGCCCTGGGTGGTTGTTGGATGTTTGGTGGTGAGTGAAAGGCTGCTTAAGTACCGCATGTGGGACGTCGATGGATATGAAATGCACCCTCAGCCCTCTGGCACATTGTCCTCTTGAGTATATATCGAGTGTTGCCGGCGAGATATAGAATGAGGCTTTGACCCAGAGTATTGAAGTTCTCTGGATGCTGATGAGCTTCTGCACTGCTTGTGGCTAGGTGGACTGGAATGAGAGGTTAGTCATCCATACGAGGCAAGCTTATGATAGCTCACCTGCTGCCATGCATCTTCACGCATCGTTGGAACTATTAAAGACCAAATGCTTCCTTCCAACGTCCAACAAACTGACGGTGCATTGCAGCCTCGTCAAACGGCTTGCTATGAGAGGTTCGGCCTCAACCAACATCAACCTCGACGCCACCGACATACCCAACAACATTGCCACAGCTTTGCTCCAATATTAATCCGCCAAGATGTGTCTTTGGTGGCGTAACCGCGAGCCCATCGAAAGCTCTTTCGACCCGCGTTTCGGCTCTGCTGCCATTACGGCCCCAACCTCGGGAGCGTTCACCGATCCCTCCACGGCCCCTCCTCTTACCGTCGCCATCCACTCCGCCGGTACTGTCGACCAACCGCCCCCATCACCACCCATGTCCTCCATATCTCACCTCCCAAAATTCCCCAACGCAAAGCCACCCTCTTTAAATCTCGCCCGCTCAAATAGAAGCAGCGACGCACCATCTATCCCACAACCGCTCACATCGAAATCTGCCCAGTCACACCATTCCCACCACTCTCATCACTCACTCTCCACCAGCACCCAATTCTCCAGCTACAACTCCACGCCCTCATCTCCAGCCTCCCAGCTCCAACCCTCCCCGCAATGGCCCAAAACCTCCCCCGGCATTGGACGGCCAACAAGCCCCGTCCCGGTCCACCAGGCCTACATCCCCGCCGATCAGCTCAGCATAGGCAGCAAGTTGAGCCCAGGCTTCTCCGCCAGCAGCGCGCCAACACCCACCACGAACGGTCCACGGACAGGCAATTCTGCCACAACCACTGTGACGAATGGTTGGGGTAGCGCTCAACCCTCGCCGACAAACATTAAAACATCATCCATGCCACCTACTCCTGCGTCCTCCCCGCCCCTACCACAGCTACCAGAGGTGCATGGCGAGTTCCCGCAGTTCCCACAGCCGGTACAGAGCATAATTCTGCCCCCGGTGGACCAACAGCAGCAGCAACAGCCTCGCCAGTCCATGCAGCGACTCTTTGGCATCCAGGGCACGCAGGCATCCCATCCGCAGAGCAAGACGAGGATGAACAGGATTACGCTTCCGAGTCTGAAGCTTGGGGCAGCGCCGAAGAGGAGGCCGGCGAAGACGTGGGATGAGAGGTCGCCCGAAAGTGATGTCGAGCAGTGGCCAGGGAGTATGTAAGGACCGAGGGTAGAATGGTGGCGGAGGTCGAGTGTTCTGGGCGTATAGCGGGTGCATTTTATAGGCCATGCGAGGATGGGAGTTTGTTGATTGGAACTGGGCAATTGTGTATGCCATTAGTAATTATGTGCAGACGACTTTCCTCCTGGATACGGGAGGAGCCTTCTCCCTAGTGGTGGATATATATCATTCATTAGCAGACAAAGAATGCAAGACAAATGTGTCCATCACAACCACATAATGCCTACAAAAAAGGAACGCACAAAGGGTCATGTCAACCTCATAATCACAATAGCATGTTTGAAAGAACATCTTGGAAGCTCTTGGCCACAGCTATAACAGTGTTGTATTAATACATCTGGGATTAATGTGCTCGTATTCAGAGCTATTAACCAGATGAATAAATTCACTCTCTGGTATTAAAAGCGGAGAAGGTCGTCCAGAGGAAGCTGCGACCTTGGTGGTTGCCTTGTTTATATTTTGAACTTCACCCAACTTCAGTTTGTTATGACGCAACTCGATCGTTCCTTCCCTCACGCGTGTATCCAAGCCTCCGATAAACTCGCCGTGGTGCTGACAACATGGTATGTTAATCAAAGCAGCATTTGGAGTAATTACGCTAATTACCAACGTGAAGGAGGATACCAACGTGAAGGAGAAAGCCAATGTGCAGGAGGATGCTAAAGGGCAGGAAGATGCCAATGTGCAGGAGAAAGTCAACGTGCAGGAGAATGCCAATGTGAAGGACAAAGGCAATGTCCAGGGGAAGGACAATGTGCAGAAGGATGCCAATGTCGAGGATGCCAATGTCGAGGAGAAGGACAATATGCAGGAAGATTCCAATGTCCAGGAGGATTTCAATGTCCAGGAGGATTCCAATGTCCAAGAGGATTCTAATATCCAGGAGAATACCGGTGTGAAGGACAAAGCCAATGTCCAGGAGATGGACAATGTGCAGGATGATTTCAATGTCCAGGAGGATTCCAATGTGAAGGACAAAGCTAATGTCCAGGAGAAGGACAATGTCCAGGAGGATTTCAATGTCCAGAAAGAAGCCAATGTCCAGGAGAAGGACAATGTCCAGGAGGAAGACGATGACATGAAGCCTCTGCCCCGCGATAAGCCCATTCGCGTACTCATCTCCATTTACACAAAATTGCTCCAAAGTGGTGACAGGATCCAAGAATTCCGCGGCCATATCAATGAGGCCCTTCCTATCGTTTTCAAGGATCCCGCTTTCGACACTGATGTACCAGTGGACTTGAACCTCCTGTCAGTCGAGATTAGAGTTAGACACGCATTTGCTGTCCTCGATGCTCACCACGATGCCTATGACTTTCTCACCGCTCACGAGGCAGAGAACAACAAGCTCCCTGTTTACTCAGTGAGGCTTGGCAAGCATGGTGTGGTGGTTCAGTTTGAAAGGGCACGCTACCTCGACCAGACGATCAATTTCACAGTAGGCCAGTTGCATAAGTTGAACGGATATGAAGTGCAGCCGCCTTTTCTTCGAGACTACACGCTTGGTCCTGTCGAGTATCGTAATAGGAGGGAATTCAAGGCGCTACTTCCAGAGAAGGAAGCGACCAAGGTGGCCGAAGAGAAAGACATTAGAGAGAATGAAGTTGAAGAGAAAGAAGTTGGAGAGAAAGATGTTGGAGAGAAAGACGTTGGAGAGAAAGACGTTGGAGAGAAAGTGGCAGAAGAGAAGTTGCCAGACGAGGCCGCTTAAGGGTAGATGCAACACACACGAGAAAGCCCTACAGGAGCGAGATACAGCACGGAAAAGCAACAAACAGAAAAGGATCGCACATTTTATACCGTTCAAGAAACCCAAGAAGCCAAGAGGTTAATACCAATGAGATAAATTATGAGGTGGGTTGACTGACAACAACAATTGGCCTTTACTAACGGTAGTAGATGTTTACTGATTTGTTCTGCTGTACCCGTTGAGCATTGCGTGGAGATGGCAAAGTTTCGGCACCTGAGCTGTTGTGTTGTCTGCAGCTATGTTCATTCTCTTTCAGACCAACCACATGAAATGCACCTTTACGGTCTACTCTCTGTCCCACATTGCATATGATACCCTGACTTCACATTGTAACCAGCAAACGTCATAAACCCCCAAAGGGCAATCAATTCCAGCTACGGAAGGGCCATATTACTTCCTCCATCCCTCCCCAATTTTCAAATCTACAATGCCCAATCCAAGCCCCCAAAACGCCATAAGTACAAAACCTAACCACCCTAACAACCCAATCATCACATCTTCCCCGGCCACTGCTCCACACTCTCCGCCGCACTCAACGGACTGACCGTCTCCCTCCCCACAGCATCCTGCCCTCTAAACTCAAACTGCCTCCTCTCCCCCTCAAACCCCCCATCACGTAACCTCGTCCTCGACTCACTCCTCTCCCTCCTCGGCCGACTCCCACTCCTCCTCCTCCCCCTATCCTGCCTCACGCCCTCCTCAGCCTTCTCCCCTTCCTCCCCATTCCCAGCACGCGGCAACAACTTCGCCGCCAGCTCCCGCAGACTCGCGTTGCGGGATAACGGCACGGGTCCATCAGATTGCACAGCGCTGATGGGCACCGATGCTGGGACAGGAACGGTGTTAGGGCTCGAAGTAGAGATGCCGAGGCCGATGAAGGAGCGCATATCCATTGTGTCACGGCGCGGTGCGGGGATGGGCATGGCGATGATGGGGACGGTTTGTTTGTCGAGGCGTTGGAGGGGGGGTTGGGGGAGGGGTTGGGTGGGGGGCGGTGCGAGGCGGGGGGCGTAGTCGCGGGGGGCGTAGTCACGGGGGGCGTAGTCACGGGGGTTGTAGGTGGGGAGGGGGATGGGGGGTCGGTGGTTGTGGAGGGCTGTTGGGTAGGACGGTGGGGAGGTGGCGGAGGGAGGGGAGAAGGTGGTTGATGTGGAGAGAATGGAGGAGGCGCGGCCGGGGCGGTTGAAGTGCATGTAGGTGGAGGATGAGGAGCGGGGGTTGTAGGGCGCTTGTGTGGGTTGAGTTGGTGCTGAGGGTCGTTGGGTGGGTGCGATGACGGAGTTCATGCGGAGAGGGTTTGGAGGGCCTGCTGGGGCCTGTGGTGGTGCTGGTGCCTGTGTTGGCAGTGGGGTGATAGCACGCATGCCAACGGGTGCAGCGGCTTGAGTCAGTGGTTCTGGCGACCCAACTAAACTTGATCGGCCAGATGATATACTCGAGAACTTTGTGTAGGCGCTGGCTGGTGGGCTTGCACTGCGGTTAATACCGTCTAAAGTGATACTGTGACCATTCCAGTCTTCAGAGACAGGCTCGGCTTTATAATTCGAGTACGGTGCCGGAATAGGTTCTGATTTGTACGAGTAGGCGCCGTCTGTAGGAGGGCTGATGCTGCTCGAGCCATAGCGTGGGTCGTAATGGGTATTTAATTTGGGAGAATTGCGGACACGGCGCCATTTAAAGCAGTAGATAAACGTGGCGGCGGCAATGATCAGAGCGACAAGCACACAAGCAACTGCAATGCCAGCTTTGGCGCCTGTGCTAAGGCCATTTGAGGAAGTGGGAGTTTCTTTGACGGGGTTGAAGGGGGTCGAGGTGATGTTGACAGGGAATCCTGAGAAGACGGACCCATCGAGGCCGATGAGTGATGATTGTGATGGGTGTTGGTTGCAACCAGCTTCGAGAGCAGTGAGAACTAATATTGTCAGTTTTGCAAAATGGAGGCGATTTTGAATGCACTACTAACAGTTTGTCACATAGATATTGCCCACCATGTGCTTCAGGCATGTGTAGCAGACCGGCTTCCGATGTACAAAGCTCTGGCTGTCCGCAGCACAGTAATCGAAGATATCTCCTGCCTCTATACTTTCATTCCCTGCACTGAGTGATTTGGAAAGCGGGTTACACGTCGTATCGACCATGCAAGGGCCGCTCAATGTCTCAGCGTTGTTGGTTCCAAAAAGGCACCCTGTCCCAAATTAGTAAATGGAGAGAATAGAGATATTTCTGTACTCACAGTCCGAGGCGAATCTCAAATTATAGATGAACCACATTTGGTCATTTTCAGCATCGGTGCCGAAGCTGCTTCCTTGCAGACAATTCAGGCATTCCTCGAACTGCTGTCCCTTCTTGGAAGTGTAGTCTTCGTCATTGCATACGATGTCTCCCTCGTGTGTCCCTGAAAGCGATTGGTCTAATGTGGAGCCGCCATTGACACACACGGTAGTGCATGGCGAGTTGGGCGTTACTCGTAGGGCAGATGCGAGGGTAACGGTGAGGAGAAGAAGTATGAATCTGGTCCTAAAGAATGGCAAAGCCATCTCAGCAAAGAGATAGGGCGAGGTTCATATGAGGCTCCAGGCAAAGCAATCAGTCGAACGGAAACTGCAGCCAGTACAGCGGGGGCTGACAATCGTTGCCGGCGTCGTCCTCGTGAGAAGAGATGAGAAACGAAGCAGTAGAAGAGGGAAAGAAAGCTAGTTCTTTCAATGGAAGTCCCAACACCAGTGATCCTACACGGCTCTCGAAGAAAGGGAACCTCAATGCCTCAAAGCCATCAAGTATGCAAAGGGAAACAAAGCCAAAGGAAAACAGCAGAGCTACAGACTATATCTTAGCTCACGCACCTACCACGCTGTCCCAGGGCTACCCGCAGGCCCACGAGCAACATCCACACAACCTACCTTATGTGAGGGCCCCCGTCACGGTCTCCCATTGGCAGGTCGTTGTCCAGCGAGGCGTCTTTGTGCTGGATATGGAGACGGCTGGTCTAGTCCCCGTCGAAGGCTGGAAGGAAAGCGATTTAGCCCTCGTTATTGTTTCGTGGGATACGCCACCTCCAATAGAGGAGGCCATATGCATTGGCCTGGATATAGGCGCCGTGGGCCGCAGATGTAGCGCCCTAGCGTGCGGATGGGGTCAGCGACAGGCCTCCTCCTGTCATGTTGCTGTGGTGGTGTTTATGATGATGAGAGCTGTAGCATAGTTCTTCACCGCTTGAGATGGAGGATGCATATGAAGTCAACATTCTAATCCTCCTCTTCAACCTGTCTGTCTTCCAGTAAATCATAACTTCACAACTGTCTCATTGCTCAATTTCGTGTTCTTTGTTCCTTCCAAACGGAAAGTTCGACCTACATACCACATCCGTCCCCACACGCACCAGATAAGCAGCTGCCCGCCCACGATCCTAAGCGAAGCCACTCACTTCACATCATAAGCGCTCAACCCAGCTCCACGATCATCTACACGCTCTCATTCGTCCACGACCTCAGACCTGTAAACGCTCTTCAGCGGAGACAATTGTCCAATATCAAATCAGGACTCACGTGAATGGGGTGATGCTGTGCAGAGTAAGCCTTGGACCTGCCAACTTCCAGGATCAACATTACCAATGAACGATGAACTCCACCCGAGTTTATTGCTAGGCTAAGGGCGCTTCCGGGAACCCCTTCGTGAAATTGGAAGTTGCCTGGCTGGCGGCTAGTGGATGCCACAATACTGAGGTTGTTGGGCTCCTCGTGGCATAAGCGCGCCGAGAAGGAATGGAGTAAGTGTTCTGTTGGTCTCTTTCTATTTGACGCGGGTATTCGTGTCACGGTTGGAATTGCCAGCTGTACAACAACAGGTAGTATATTTCGATTCGTATTCACTTTCTTTTCGGGCTTGTTGGTTTTACCAAGTTTTGGTCTTGTTGGTTTTCCACGTTCTGGTCCTATTAGCTTTGCCACGTTGCTCGTGGTGTTGGTGGTTTTCATTGACTTCCTATTATAGACCAGGGAAAGCGATGATCACTGAAGCCAATGAGAGCATTGTTGACTTCACATCACAGGTCCGGTAACAGGTGATCACTGAAGTCAATGAAGACTTCATCAACTTCAAACTATAGACCAGGAAAAGCGAAGATCACTGAAGTCAATGAGAACTTTTCTGGATAATAATGGCACAGCGTTTACTACTGACGATTCCTACGAGCCTGAGTGGCTGAATCCTCCACACCCATTACTGCTTTATGAAACAAATCATAAAATGACCCCCGGTCTCCCAAAAAACCCCAGCCTCCAGCAGGAAAAACCATTTCCATATCCAACATAAAACCCTCATCTCTCTCGACATCTCCTACTGCCTTGCCCTCGGTGGTGGCGGCGGCATACCCATCGACGACGAAACCGTGAACCCTCTCGTCGCCGCCTCCATCGCCCATTCATTGTGCAGCCTCTGATCCTCCTGCTCCTTATCGACCGGCGTCACCACACTCGAAACCTTCTCCATCTCATACCCATGCTGCTGCGGCCACTCCCACTGCTGGGGCGCTACCGCGTCCCTCGCGCTGACGGGGCTGTTATACTGACTCGAGTACGGCGAGAAGCCGTTCTTGTCATTCAGATACGCGTTAGCGGACATGGGACTCTCTTCCTGAACGCCGCTCATGTTCGACTCCCACTTTGTGGTCACGCGCGGCGCGGGCAGCACGCGATTCGTCGAGCCGAAGCCGGTGTACTCCTCTGCGCGGCGCTGGCGTTCGGCGATTCGGGCGCGGCGGCGTCGCTTACCGCAGCAGACGATCGTGGTTCCGATTATAGCGAGCAGGACACAGATTCCGGCAATGGCGATGCCGATGCGGGTTCCGAGGGACATGGTTGGGGCGTTGGATGTGGGTTTAGAGTCGCCATGGCTCGTAAAGTCCGTGAGGTCGACGTAGTCTCCGCCAAAGAGGTCTTTTTGCAGGGGGAGGGGGGCGCCATTTTGGTTAGCACAGCCTGCGAGGATAGTGATGAAGTCTAATGCGTGGTTAGTATTGTATCTTTGTCGTCTCCAAGGGTCAGGCTTACAATTTGATAGGTATGTTTGGTCGCCTTGTCGGATACAATCCTTGCATTTATCCACTGAAGCCGTCGGAGGAATGCTCGGGCAGTAATCGTATGTGGTAATATTGGGAGACAGGCCTTCGTATTGGAGACTACTCTGGAAAGGCTCACATGCCCGACTTGTGAGGCACGGCTAACAAACGATCAGTATATGCAGTATGAGATTCAAGGTTGGGCAATAAAGCTCACTGAATTCTGCACGGTCGAGTTGCCTGGAAAACCCCACATACAACTACTCATGGCATACCGAATGTTATCTTCAAAATCGCAAGTCAGCACTGACACATCTACATGAGAGAGTGATAGAAAGAAGCTTACAGAGTACCCATTTCAGGTCTGTATCTCCCGTTTTGGAGTCCATCGCAGTGCTTGTCATTTGGCATGATATGCATTTCGAGAATTCCTGACCTTTGGCCGTATTCAAATCTGCTTCGGCGCAGAGGATCTCAGAGCCCGTCGTCGACGTGACATCCCCGCATAGCGACGCACACGGCGACGTTGGGACTGTTCGTATGGCAGCGCTCTGTCCGACGAATCCAGCTGCCACTATCGCCGTCGACGGAATTAAAAGACGCATGGCTAAAATATCAAATGGGTATCTTCTCGCAAATAGTAACGATGGTATGAGTGGTATGGAGTGGGTATACGGTGCTGGTCCAGTAACGAGCGGGACTGGTAGCTCAACGTCTATCTTGACCAGCAAGAGATGGGACAGTATGCCATTACCTTGAGCATCAAGAAACGTAAGACAGACACCATGGAGACAGAAGAAGTTCTATATACCTCCCATCCCATCACCTACCTAGGAACTCCCTCCCCTCCCCTCCCCGCCCCCCAAAAGCCACACATCCGTCTCGCACAAGTGCAACACCAACGCGGTAGCGTAAACAGGAACCCTCCCACAAGATTCGATCAATATAATATCCACCAGAACGGTCACCCCGCGACAACCAACGCGCATTAGCCAGTCCCATCCCTCATCACACTTCTTTCTCATGCAGGGGACCATCGGTGCGAGTTGCCCGATGGCAATCCCGCCGCGCGATTGGCTTGGCTGAAAGCTTGGCGGCCTCGATCACCGTCAACCATGGGGCATTCACACAATAGTGATAGTGTGTGATAGTGATGAGATGACGGCGGCCCCCAATGAGGGCCCATGAGGCGCACGAAAGCGACGGGACGAGGCACAACACCCGTTTGTTTAGTGGGCGGGCCGGCGATTGGGCCTGGGGATGTTGGTCTATGGCCCCCAACCGCCCGGAGCGGAGACATCCATCGCTACTTTCTCATCTGTGGCTCCGGCGGTGGCTGCGGCACGCTCGATTGAGAATGTCGGTGAGCACGACTGCCGTGAGTCTGTGTGAGTACTACTCAGGCCAGTGCATAGAGTTACAATTTCTCTGGATAAATTGCCGCCGGTGTGAGACCTGTCGCAGTGTAACAGGGTGAATCAGGGCAGGATGTACGGCGCGCTGTGCCCTTGGGGACAGGCGATTTGGTTGCCCAGACCCGCTAATACAAATCTGTAAATGCAAGGATTCTCCCAAATGGACTGTACGTACCTCATGGATCCTTCAGGCCTCTACTCGTAAAACCACCTACGATTCACGCTGTATACACGATCACCAGCGATACCCCGGTAATTATTCTGAGGGTGTTTGCGATGACAGCCGGCTAGGAAGTAATTTGTGTATTTGATCGTTGGCGTGGGCCTTGGAGAGAGGGGAGATGGCGGCCATCAACTATAATGGCAGGACGGCGTGGGCCATTGCCCTGACGGTGCTGTTTCTGATATGGACGGTCAAATTTCTGCAACCACCCGCAGTGAGCCATGTACGAGCACTTGCCTACCCGATATACAGAATGCAAAAGCTAACGATGGAGCAGTTACAACCTGCCAGTCCGGTACCAGCAGTAGCAAAAGAGGCCCCGAAGGTCAACCCCTCTATACCCAAACCGCCGTTGCCCTCGGAGGCCTCAAACATCCAAGGCGGAGGAGCGCATGTCGCAGTACCAGACTCGAAGAAGGAAGCTGCTGTTGAAGAGTCAGCAAAGGCAAAAGAAGCCGCAGCTGCTTCCACCAAAGCTGCGACACCACAACCTACATCCGCGAAGGGTCCATCAGCCTCTCCCACCGATAGACCCCTAATTCTCTACGCCTATAGCGAAACCCCGAATGCCCGCACAAACCTAATTTTCTTCCTGGCGCATGGCCTCCACCAGAATGCCGACTTTGTGTTTGTCATGAATGGCAAGTCTAGCGCTACTGCTCTCATCCCCAATAAGTCGAATATACGAATCGTGCAGCGCGAGAATGATTGCTACGATCTTGGCGCATACGCGGAGGTTCTCACAACGGACGATTTCTACAAGGCGTATCAGAGGTATATCCTTATGAACGCTAGTATTCGTGGACCGTTCTTGCCTGCGTGGGCGTCGGGATGCTGGAGCGACATGTATCTGGGGAAAATTACAGATAAAGTCAAGGTTCGTTAACTGCTATCTACTTTTCTCCCTTACCTCACTATCCAGAACTTGGTTCCTGCCAGCACATGCAGCTACTCATCCTTACCTAACGAAAGAGTCTCACTAACACCATCCAGCTCGTCGGCATGACAGGAAACTGCCAACCCATCTTCCACGTCCAATCCATGATCTGGGCCACCGACCGCACGGGCATCGAGCTCCTCCTCCACCCCCCCGCGGACCCCAAGCTCCCAGCCGACAAACAAGAAGTCGGCATCAACTCCTGCTTCCACACCTGGGAGACAGCCGTGCACGCCGAGATCTACGCTACCCAGATCATCCTGTCAGCGGGCTACGAGGCGTCAGTCATGATGTCTGCGTTCCATGCTAAGAAGACGTTTGTACAGGACTGTGATAAGGGCGGGAATGGTGATGCGTTGTGGAATGGGAAGTATTATGGTACGAATGTGCATCCGTATGAGACAGTGTTTATGAAGTCGAATCGTGATATTGATCCGATACTCATGACGCGCTTGACGGAGTGGACGGATGGAGGGGGGTATAGCAGCTATGACCACTGTTGAGGAGGGGTTGTATGATGTGTGTGTATATATAATGACCACTGTTGAGGAGGGGTTGTATGATGTGTGTGTATATATAATGACCACTGTTGAGGAGGGGTTGTATGATGTGTATGTATATATAATGGATTTAGCTTCGGATTGGGACATGGATGGCATTATGAGCGGCCAGGCGTCCTTGTATGATTTTTCTGGTGGCAATCATGCTCGCCACATATAGGGGGGAAAAGCGTTGCTTACATAGTGGAGAGCGAATAAAAGGTTGCTAGGCAATCTGATGTCTCTTCGCCCACAATGAGCGGGCTCAATCAATCGTACTTGTTTCCATTTTGATGACATGAGATTGTGGTGAAGTCAATAAAGCCTCTAGCTTTCTTATGGGTAGTTTAACGAGCGGTTGGCAGATGAAACTGTGATACCAGCACAAAGCGCTAACTGCTTCATGAGGTGTAACACCAACAATATGAATTGTATGTAAAGCTACACCTAATGATACTACCACTCCCAAACTCAGTACCGTACGCCCAAACACAACATCCCCTACTTCCTCGCAAACTTCGCCTTCGGGAACTCCAACGGCAGCCGCAACCTCGCAAACTTGTGCTGCATAGCAGCCGCCTTGTCCAACCCCAACCTCTTCTTCTCGCCCTCATTCGCCGCCATGATCCGCGCCCCAATCTCCGAAAAGTACGTCTGCATCTGCTTCCCCTCCAGTTTCAGGTCCTCGCGCAGGTCATACACGTCGACCTCGAAGTTATCCACGATCAGCGCCAGGGCACACACATTCGTGATCAGCAGATCCATCTGGAACTTTGACATCATGCCGTGATCCGAGAACTTGCGCTGAATGTTGCCCGCCACGGCCTCCGGAATACCCGGCATGGCCTTGCGAAGCTCGTCCTTCTTGGGGAGCGCGCGCACGCCCCGGCGCGGGATGGTGGCGCCGTAGAACTCGAGGATGGTGAGGAGGTAGCGGAGAACTTTTAGTTTGGGGACGCTGGAGGAGGCGAGGAGGATGCGGTCGGAGACGAATTTGGAGCTGGTGATGATTTGCTCCTTGGCTTTGACGGCGTCTTGCCATTCTTTGACGGGGATCACTTTCATGATCTCTGAGCCGACGAGGTCGTCGATCGTGTAGACGTCCTTGGGGCTCTCGGCGGCGAGGTTCGCGCGGGGGCGGGGTTTCGACTCGTCGACTACGGTCTGAAGTTCTTCGGTCGTGGCCATCCCGGATGTGACTTCGGCCATGTTGCGGAGCATGGCTGCGGTGACGGCATCGTGCTTGACTGGCTCGGTGTTGGCGAGCTCAGCAGCTGTTCTGGGCTTGGAGATGGCGTTCTCGGTAAGAGATGCAATAGCCTTCTTCGACTTCTTCGTTCCGAATGTTTGGCCGAGGTCGTTTCGCAATTCTCTCATATTCTATTTTTGTTAGTATTTGCATATAGCGTAGTATCGCAAAGTAACATACCTTGTAGTCTCCCTTCTCCGCAAATGCTTCTGGTGCAGCATTCTGTGCTCTTACAATCCCTCTCACAGTCATTTTCCTCGACTCGATAACCTGCAGGCCACCCGTCGCTGGGTCATAGACACCGATGTAGTGCTTTAATAAACTGTCTGTGCCGCCCGCCTCTTCCTCCCTACCAACATAATCAATCGCTGGGTGCTCTGAAGACTCAATTAAGAGTTCATTGGTGGCTATCGATCCGCTCTGGCCTGGCCGTTGAGGGGCATTGCTGCGGCGCTTGGTGTATGGTTTGAGGGACAACGACTTGTCGAAAGCGAGGCCAGGAGTAGAAGCTAAATATTGTAAGCATTATTCAGTGTAATGATAGTATGAGGAGCCGCCAATTTGCACGGCGACGAGGGAGAAAATAATCTTTACATACCTACGATAGGCGCCCAATCGTCGGTATTCTGGACGACGGTTACCGTGACTTCAGACGCCCCAGGAGTTTCCACAGCGACTTTTTTGCTCGACTTCTGTGAGCCATCTGCATTTCTCTTGCGTTTCTTGGTAGGTTCCGACATGGTGTCTTGTGTTGCGGAAATGTACTCGAGAACAGCCTTGTCGTGACCTTTGCACTGCGATATGGGGTTCAACTTTTTTTTGTGCCAGGGCGGTGAAGCAAGCTTGGTTGGCGGGCTTCCCCACACGACCATAGACCCTCCGATCACACACAAATGCAGTTTACTGACGAGAAGGAATTGAACGAGAAATGCAACTTTACGGAGTTATGAAATGCTCATTCAGACATAGATTCAGCTATATATTTGCGACTGATTTAATTGAAGGGCCAGAAATTATATTTTCGCTGTTATGTTCGCTGCTATTTTCGCTGTGTTTATGATCATTCCATGACCGAATCATGACGTGTCGCCCAACAGCGCCGCATTTACAGCTGAAGCAATTCGAATACAATTATGTCACTTGCAATTGGATTCAGATTTTGAAGTAGAACTTCTTATTTCATTGGTTTTGTAGCATGTTTGAAGTTTAATGGGTTCCAGCATCGTAATCGGCAGCCTTGTCACCACAACTCAAGTATGTTTATAAACATCGGCTTGTACTCGACAATGAGTTTGACCAGATCCATTCTTCCACCGGTCCTTCCACCACATGCTGATAGTACGCGTCATCAATCTGTCTTGTCCTAGAACACCCTGCCCCCAATTGCACAAATTGCCCAAACGGTTGTTGCTGGAATGCTGGAATAGGATTTCGATGTCGATGCGGGAGATGGCGAAACTTTCAGATCATCTTGTCATCGTGGGCGAACTCGCTGGTAGCTGAGTCTGAGATCGAGTAGGAGCGAATTGTTTACTTGCTGCAGAGGTTGTTAGAAGCTTGTCCAGAGCTATAATCAGTGGGAAACTCACGATCTGGCACGAGTCTTGCGGCGCTTACGCTTCAAGCGCCGAGTGCGCTTCTTTCTCCACTTAGCTCTCACTATAGGCTGTTAGCATTGTAAATGAAGCAATTGGAAGTTGTATAACATACTCTTGTTAGACTTGTGCTGGTGAAGTTGATGGTGAAGGAGGGAAGATGTTGTGGTGAGAAGCGAGGGTTGATAATTGAGTGTCTCGCTAGCGCCGAATTGACAAGCGATAGGTCTTGCCCTACGGTGGTTGCGTCACGTGATATACGATGTCATAATGGGCTGTTCCAGCTGTCAGACTCGACAGCATCTGTACGAGAAGTAGCGGACAATGGCCACTGTATCTACATGTAGGGATTGATAGTAACTGTAGGCTCTAATTGTCATATCATAATACTTTTTTACATAAACTCATTTACAGTTCCAGAGTTTGAATATGCCATTTACCGATCACGTGGTAAAAATATGTCATGACGATGTCATACATCCGTAAAGCTCGTTATAGCGTCTATACGGGGAGTGGGAGTTAACAGTAACTGTGCGTATAGATGGGGCCTTCGGTCACTATGCCTACAAATGAAGCTTTCCGTCACTAATACTATGATTTAACATATTCCATTCCTTCCTTTATATAAGCTACTAGAGTGATTATCATAAGGCACGTGACATACAATAACTAATACACTCTAATAGACTCTAATACTTTCACAGTGTCTCTACTCGTAGCAACCGTTAATAGCAACTATATTTATAGACCAGACTTTCAGTAACTGTGTATTTAGATTAGACTTACAGTAACCGCACATTAACATTGTAATAATATGATATTTTTCCATCGTACGAGCTCATATAGACATTTTAGCAGTTAGAGTGCTGATGTATGTGGTTGTGGTAAAGCCGCTTGTCCCCACTTTATTTTAGCTTTCCGTAGCGTCGTTCGTCTCGAGCTTTGACATTCGTAGCGTCTCCATGGTTCCCGACAACCATGGAAAGTGGCAGCTTGCTACCAAGATCAGCCATTCATATGAGCCATCCTCAGTTTGTACCAATAAGGGAGTATTAAATTGTTTCTCTATCTATCGTACGTGTTATAGGTCATCGTCCCTTTCCATTTCTGTCCTTTCCTTCTCATTCTCGTAATCCCCCCAGCCGTACCACCCACTAAACCACCAATACACACAACACTGGTCCTGTTGGTCCCTTTTCCACCTTTCTGCCATTTCCATATATGGCCTGAAACCCCTCGTTTCCATTCCATCAGCCCATCCTCAGTTTCATTACTTACGTCCAGCACAATGGCTGCCACCCTCGTGTTCCGCACGAAAAAGGACGATGGTAGCCCTGACCAGAGTAGGCGTTCTACTCCACTTGACATATTCTCTATCTGATATCTCTAGCAATCAATATACAGTTACATCCTGGCAAAGAGTTCACCGTGAATCGCACACCTGATGACCAGTCACCTTCCCATACTCTCGGCACTTTCGTGAACGAGCGCAACTGCTTGAACATCGACTCAGGACTGATCTCGAAGAATCACTTCCGCATTTACGGCATTCAATATGAAGATGCCGGCGGGATAGAGTCGATGTTCTATTGCGAGGATTCAAAGTCTATAAATGGGACTTACGTGAACAGATATCTCATTGGGAGAAACGGCAAGACGAGCCGGCCCTTCCTCCTCAGCGATGGCGATAAAATAAACCTGAAGCCTGACTTCAGTTTCAAATTCAAACAGCCCATCAACAGACGGAGAGAAGAAATGGACCCGATTCAGTTGGAACAGACGGCGGTAGGTTTATATAGGGACCTTTTATTCGTTATCTAACTTTATCACAGTCGTTCGCGAAGCGGTATTCCATCAGCGATCGACTTCTTGGAAGTGGTATTTGTGGCAAGGTATACCTGGCGACGGAAGTAGCAACGAGAAGACAGCTTGCATGCAAAGTAGTCAGCCTCCGGGCGGCAACAGTTTTCTTGGAAGATGGCCAGGCACGAGAGGGGACAATGAGACTAGAAAGTCAAAGGCTCAAACGTGAGGTAGAGATTCTCATGAGGGTGAACCACGTATGCGAAATTCCACCTAGTCTATGGCAACGGCTAACCATTGTAGCCGAACATTGTATCCATCAGAAAAGCTTCTCGCTCTGCCGATAATTTGTAAGTTTCCAAGATTTGTCGGTGCATCATAAACTGATCATTAGGTATTTATTCATGGAACTTGCTCCGGGTGGAGATCTTTGCTCGTTCGTATCGGCAAACGGTGGGCATCTATCGGACCTAGATACCCGGGTCATTGTAAGGCAACTTATCCTCGCTGTACAGTATCTCCATTCGGTTGGGATTGTACACCGTGACATCAAACCCGAGAATATCCTGATGATGAACACGGCAGTTGGGTATCCTGTTGTCTTAACCGACTTTGGCTGTGCAGCAAACTTGCGCGTGATGAAAAGAATGGGATCTTTGGTCGGAACCTTTGATTATGTTGCACCGTACGTGTTCCTGCATAAAGCACAACTCAATGCTAACACCAGCCAGGGAAGTCCTTCGTATCGGGAGGTTAGATGGTACATCGTATACCAAGGCTGTAGATATGTGGTCTCTCGGTATCGTGACATTCTGCTTGTTGACTGGGGAATCGCTTGCTTCATACCTCGAGATGAAACATATCAGCCAGGAGGATATTACGGCGAGGCTTGACCGACTTTTCCCGAATCTTGAAAGCATCACCGATCATGCCAAGGACTTCTTGACAAAGCTCCTGATGCTTGACCCCGCCCATCGAATGACCGCCGATGATGCGATTGCGCATAGCTGGTTCACCACCCCTTCGGAAATGAGCCGTGAGCTCGAACATCTCTACGAACGATCTATTGAAGGGTGGATACCTCGAAGGGATATCTACAGTGCGGTCAAATGCGTCCCTCGCAATGGATTACCGACAGACATGATAAAGACCCCCTCAAGTCAGTCCCAGGCGGACTCCGATGAGTCGCATCAAGAATCCCAAAGCGAAAGGCGCCGCTCTAGGAAACCGAGCGACTACACAGCGTCAGTGTATTTCAGCCTCGATAAGCACACCCGTAAGCATTCACATAGGCAACATCGCGGCAGAGAGGCAACACAGAGAAGTAAACAGCAGATCATCAATGCCCTCAATGAATCTGGGGAACTGTTCGTGAAAGATGGAGATGTCTCGTCATATACATCACCAAATCGCAAGCGTGCGCGCACGTTACTCAAGAGGGTCCGAGACGTGTCGCCTACAGACCTTTTTGGGAAAGCGCCAGCAGCTCGCGCCGATTCACAGCGGCCTCAGTCTAAGAAACCCAGAAAGCTCAGCCAGTCCTCAAGCGATGCGGTCACTCGACTTGATCATGTGGATGCAAGTCAGAGTCATACACAGCTTGAACAACCCAGCCTCCTTACTGAAGAGGCATTGAGCATAATCTCGTCCGCCTCCGGCTATGGAAGCAGGGGGATGAGGCCTCGCAGATGGTCCACGGAGACGACCAACAATGGATATTTACCGGACAGCTTTTATGACAGTCTTCCAGATGAGATGGAGGGGTATTTGAAAGGCGACCCTTGTATGATGGAATGTTTGAATGTTTGAGAAGACCAAGTCGGAGAGAACGTCGAGAGAAGTAGGTCATTTTGGACTGGGGTGAACTCGTGGATAACTTGGCTGAATGGACTAAGTTTGCTATTTTGTTGTCGATTAGCTGGGCGTTACATATGAGGCTATTCAAAAGGGGAAAGTGATGGAATGGGAAGATACCTATTGCTGGGCTGTTGGTTGCAGAATATGATGTTTGCTTCGGAGGGTGTTTTGGAGTGGATATGAATATAGTTGGCTGAGCTGGCTGGATATATTTCCAATGCTATAGCTTTGGAACAGTAATAATATATAAGATTTTGGACTTGTTTCGTAACTCGCTGGTGACTTTGCATATTCAAATTAGAATATAAATTCATGAAGGAAAGAAGCTATTTTAATTCTATGGTAAATTTAATATGACGTTTATATAATATTGGTGTGAGTTTTAGTTTTCAATATCCCCCCTCCGACAAATGAAGAAGCCTAGAACCAAAGAATATTTTAATTCATTAGATTAAAACTCAGACTACTCTGTATTGCAATATATAAATTAGAATAAATCCCCATTGGGGCGGTGGAGACTTTTGCCACCAGAGCTCTATACTGGAGCTTGTAGGGCGGTGGCAGAATTATGCACAGTAGAATCTTGGCGCCGCCAGATCAGGTACTCAACCTCAAGATGCGACTCCAAGAGCTGAATCACCAAACAATAGATAACGACTCTCCAACCATCGCCACACACGACGCTATTTCTCCTCCCACAATCGAGGAATGGCACAAGACGACACATCTCCCCTTCCCGATCGTCTGTGAACGATGAACTCCTTTGAACTGCGGCTCCAGCGACAATAAACACAATGCAGCGCGGCACTTCAAACCGCGGGTCGCGTGGCACGCCTGCCGGCACGAGGGGTTCATCTTTCAGAGGGCGAGGGAGGGGAGCTGCACGATCATCGGGCTCCTCCAGTAAGTTCCCCCGAAAAGCATTCCCGTTTCATTGGGGTCCAACACCTGCCCAAAGGATCCCGATCACGCCCAAACAAAGGTCAAAGTTGATCATCCTGCGGAACTTCCACGCAAACTTCCATTCACTTGTTACACGCCAAATGCACATATAAACCGATGCAAATACTCAAACCTACCTGCAGATTCTACCCCCGAGCCGACCACCGAGAATTCATTCGAGGCCGAACGGAATGCGAATGCCGCCAAACGATCGCAGCGCGGACAACCAAGAGGTGGCAGCGCAAGCCTCCGAGGCGCCCCAGAAGCAAGAGGAGCTTTCAAAAACAAAACTGTGCGATTCTCCAGCCCACCGGCACAAGACAAAAACGCACCACAACCACAGAAGTCATTCACCATCTCAAAGAAACCTGGTTCAGCGCCTCCCAAGAGCAAGCTATCCCAAACGACAAGCGCATCCGATCCGGACGACCATACTGCGAAAATTGAGAAGACTCTACAACAAAATGGACTTTCGACTTATCCAGACTGGCCAACGGAGCGGCCTGGAGATCCCAGTGAGAAGGATGCGATTAAAGGATTCTGGAACACCACCAAGGCATACCGCGCGAAAGTTCGAACCGTGCTGATGAACAAGGGCCTCATTGACGATCCGGACAAGCCAAAGAAGCTCAGTGAAGCTATCGACTTCAAAGGAACTTGCGATGGGATGTGCCCAAGGTTCGAGCAGATTACTCGGATTATGGAACACGATGTGAAGAACTTGGAAAAAGAACTGGCGTTCGATGGATCTCTCTGGCCCGCTCCCCAGAAAATGATCAAAGCCTACGGCCGTTCGTCTGCAGGCCAGGATGCACCTCTCCCAAGCGATATCCGCATGCCCTCTGCGCTGAGGAAAACCTTGGACTACCTGATTCAGGATGTCCTCGGCGACGAGAATAGGCTTGCGACAGTCCACAACTTCCTTTGGGATCGCACTCGCTCAATACGTCGCGACTTCACATTTCAACAGGCGTCTCTCACTGCAGCGGATTATATCGATGAGGTATACTGTTTGGAGACGATAGCTAGGTTCCATGTCATCGCCTTGCATCAGATGTCCAACCCTTTCAATACTTCGGACGATTTCTCTGAGCACCAAGAAATCGAACAGCTTGGCAGGACCCTGCTCTCTTTGATACACACCTACGAAGACTGCAAATCCCAGAATATCCAGTGTGACAACGAGGCTGAATTTCGGGCGTACTTCGTGATCTATCATGCCCGCAACCCTGCCATGATGGAAGCTGTCCAAGACTGGGGCAAGGATTTTTGGGACAGCGATGAGATCCAGACTGCTACAGCGCTTGTGGAATGCCTGCACAACATCTGGGAAATCAATGGCCCCTTAAAGCCACAGTCCGCCAGCGAAATCGCCTTGAATATGTATAGCCGATTTTTCAAAATTATCCGCCAACCTGAAGTCTCCTACACAACAGCTTGTTTTGCAGAGATCCATTTCAACAGTGTTAGAAAGACGGCACTGATGACGATACTCTCGGCATATCGCAAACAGAGAGAGCAAACAACGGACTGGACGCTTCCTACGCTGAACACCTATCTCCACTTCGACACGCTCGACGACGCGGAAGCATTTATCGAAGGCCACGGGCTTTATATCAAGGAGGGACCAGAGGAACCTTATCTCGATTTCAATTCTGGGAGCTCGTTAACGGAGCCGGAAACGAAGATCAAGCAGCCTCACTCGAAAACATTGGTGGAAACGAAGCGTGGCCAGAAAACATTGCCGGCGTGCATATACCACAACGCCTTCGCGGATGCCGAGATTCCAGTGGTGGATGACAGTAACTCCCTGTTTGTCTCCGGGTTTGATGATGGATCCAATGTATTTGCCAAAGCGCCTGCACAAAATCAAAATATCTGGGGGTCTCCTGCAGTTCAGGACTTTGGAAAGGGACCGACCCAACAGCAGAATATCTGGGGTGCTCCAGCCCAAGTGGCTGCAAAGGCTCCTATATTTGGTGCGCCGACTCCAGCCGCGCCGCTGAAAAAACTCGGAGGCTTCATTGATAGCGATGATGAGTCGACAACCAGAGTACCGACCACAACCCCGTCTATTTTCGCGCCTACGTCAAACACACCTGCCGCAGCGCCGTCTTTTAGCTGGGGTGCACCCGCAGCGCCAGCCGCGGTGTCGTTCTTCCCCCCTTCTCAAACAACCAACGCGCCAGCTGCAACTTTCCTCGCGCCACCCAGCAATATTGGGGCTGCCCCTTCTATATTCTCAAAGCAGCCGGGCACCGAAGCACCTAGCCCTTTCTCTTTCGCGCCGACTGCGGCCCAAAGCCAGCCAGCAGCCCTTCAACCCGTCACTCAACCACCCACTACATCCTTCTTTCCGGGAATACAACAGACGAAACCAACTGCAGCAGGTGGCACCCCGTCCGCTTCGTCAATATTCGCACCAGCGGCATCACCAGGAGCAAAACCGCCCGCTGCAACAACTCAAGCCCCGGGGTCATTTTCATTCCTTTCACAGGGGGGCGCTGCACCCACACAAACCACATCATTATTTGCACCGAAGACGGGGGAAGCACAACCTCCTGCCCCTGTACCGACCGCTCCTTCTTCGTTCTTCCCCTCTGCCACTCAGGTTCCTGAAACATCGTCGCCTTTCATGCAGCCTGCTTCAAATATCGAAACAAACATACCAGCGATCAAAGAAAGTCTGGGAGCAGCAAAACCACTGTTCACCCCTTCTATTTCCACAGGCCAGGCTCCCGCGACAGCGACGGAACCTACCACAACTGCGGCACCTCCACTACAACCTCCGTCAAATTTCTTCCCTACTGCTGGAAGCGGAGCTACACAAGCTGTAAATATTCCACCAGCGCCACCAGTAACACAACATCAACCTGCCCTGCCTCCATTTGGCGCTATTGGCAACGTTCCCCCTCCACAAGCAGGAGCTCCGGAGAAACCTCCTGGGGAGCAAGTTCGATACAATTGGCTTGCGCCGCCATCGACAAAGCGTGCCAAACCAGCGGTATCAAGCACGGAGAAGAAGGCTGCCGATATGCAGCAAAGCCTACCAATGGCAACTGCGGCGAAGAAAGTTGACTCTTCGCCAACTAGCAAGACAGTCGTATCCAACCTGACGCCTTATTTGGCGGATCTGGCCTTATTTGGTGATGGCGGTATTATTGATCAGTTCACAGCTGCCGAAGTTGACAAGGCGTGTCGGGCCGCATACGACGAATACTATGAAGAGCTTGAATCTGCTGCAGCCGAGGTCGTTGAAGAAGAGAAGAAAGCCCGGCTTGAGGCTGACGACTTTAGGCAGTACTCGCTCGGGGTAAAATACTTCTATCGCTGGCGTGCAAATGCGCAAAAACTCTGGCAGCGTAGACGTGGCAGACAGGCACGCGAACAGCGGAAACTAATGGCTGAGCGAGACCAAGCTTTAGCGCAAGAGGCAAATGAGAATATAGTGGGGGACTTCAATAGGATTCTGGCGAGTTCAAGAAATAACAAGCGGAAGACCCAGGAGGATTTGCTGGCATCTACGGGCGTGCTAAGTGGCATTCGAAACTCCGCCGCAAAGATTAGGAAGGTCGTCCACGGAGATATGGCGCCACCGCCGCATCAAAGATCAACAACGCCAACAGGAAGCCCGCGAACTGAAAGCCGCTTCGGCAGGTCGACGTCATCTCTCGGCCATTCAACTTCATCGTTACAATCACTCATTGATCCAGACCATAGGGCTCGCAGCACCACCGTTAGAGACCCCAGCCTCAGGTCTTCTCACAAACGAACCCAATCAGAATCTGTGGGCCAGAAAGCACCTCTCAACATGTCTGTTGGAGGCTCACGCATTCATCTAATGCCATCCGGTTGGAATCCAAAAGACGACAAAGGCCCGAAACCCAACAACGTCCAAACGGATTATTTCCGTCTCAAAGCCCGCGGAATCCACACGATGCCAAATGGGTCACCACTTGCAAGCTCTGCAGCGCTGCTCATGAGGCCTAGCCTGATCAATAGTGTGAGGCAGTCAATGTCGACAAGTGCTGCGAGCAGCGTCAGCAGCGGTTTAGCCACGCCGGACAGGCAGCTAAAACGTTCCATCTCTAAACTTTCACTCTCTGCACCGGCGAAGCGCTTTAGGACAGATCCGCAGCCGAAGCCGAGCCCCAGCAACAAGCAAGAGGCGGATGATATCAAGGCAAATGCAAGGAGGATTATGAACGAGGACGCCTCGAAGAGGCGGAAGGAGGAAGACAGACGGAGGAGCTTGGAGAAGGAGAAGACAAGGGATGAGGAGATGGAAGAGCTCTTCAGACGGAGTAGGAAGTTGAAAGACGACATGGCACAGGGCGAAGAATGGTTTAAGAAGTATAATGAGAGTTGGAGCAGAAGCGCGTCTCGGAATTTAGAGTCTGCGGCTACATCACGCGAGAACACTAGACCGACTCCTACTTCTGCGCCTCAACGTACAGGGCCTCCTAACAATAGAGGTCCTGTTCGCGAGCCGGAGGTGATTGAACTGGACTAAGAATTAGGAGGAGGGTAGGCGTTGAGGATATAGTTGGTGGATGCATATGAATGGCGTTTATTTGATTGAGATACAACTCTTGTAACAAAGCAAGCAAGCATTTGATGGCGTTCGAATCGACCTATCTCAGATAGTCCGGGGGATTTTTTTATACTACTATAGAACCAAGGAGGCCTTGGAGGGGCGCGTATATAGCAGGGATTGCAAGTGGCAAATATAAGTTGAACAACTACGTTTGATAATTGATATTGCAGAATAACTCGGTGATAATAATTATGCTACGGGTTTTCTTTATTTCTGTGACTTGTATACAGCACTCTATCGCCGGACTCAGATGGGTACAGAGGCGTAAATTTTGAAGTTTTAAACTTGGTCACGTGTGCGGGCGCTAGCTCCAACCCACAAATGAAAAAAGTTTAGCCCGATGCTTGGTAGCTCCAGAATTTCGAGAATTTGATTTCTGCGAAACACCTGTTGCGACAACACCAAACCAAACGACAAGGCAATTACCTCGAACCTCCACGGTAACTGTCTTACAATGGCCATGACTGTGGCAAAGAAAGGAGGGGATGTGGATTATAGCATCAAGCCGGAGGCTGTCGTTCCTGCAGTGGATACCAGCACTTGGCCGCTGTTGTTGAAGAATTATGATAAGCGTGAGTTTGATCTTGGGTCAATGGACCGCAACATACGTGGTTGTGTATGTGAACTGCATGCTGATAGTTGTTTGAACAGTTCTCGTTCGCACTGGACACTTCACCCCAATCCCGAACGGCTGCACGCCACTCAAGAGAGATCTCAAGTCATATGTTAGCTCGGGTGTCATCAACCTTGACAAGCCCTCCAACCCATCTTCTCACGAAGTTGTCGCATGGGTGAAGCGCATGCTCAGGTACGCATATTTTGAAGCCACGGCGTGTTGGTGCTACTAGCGAAAAGATGCTAACAAATTTGCGCAGAGTCGAGAAAACTGGACACAGCGGAACCCTCGATCCTAAGGTCACCGGATGCTTGATCGTCTGTATCGACCGCGCCACCCGCCTTGTTAAGTCCCAGCAAGGTGCCGGAAAGGAGTACGTTTGCGTTATCCGTCTCCACGACAAACTGCCAGGTGGCGAGGCTCAATTCGCCCGCGCCCTGGAGACCCTCACCGGTGCCCTCTTCCAGCGCCCTCCTCTCATCTCCGCCGTCAAGCGTCAACTCCGTATCCGCACAATCCACGAGTCCAAGCTGTACGAGTTCGACAATGAGCGCCACCTCGGTGTCTTCTGGGTCAGCTGCGAGGCTGGTACCTACATCCGTACCCTCTGTGTGCACTTGGGTCTGCTTTTGGGCGTTGGTGCTCACATGCAGGAGCTGAGACGTGTGCGCTCCGGTGCCATGGACGAGAAGGTTAACATGGTTACTCTTCACGATGTCCTCGACGCCCAGTGGATGTCCGATAACACTCGCGATGAGTCCTACCTCCGCCGCGTCATTGCGCCGCTCGAGACTCTTCTCACCACCTACAAGCGCATTGTCGTCAAGGACAGCGCTGTCAATGCCGTCTGCTACGGTGCCAAGCTCATGATTCCGGGTCTTCTCAGATACGAGGCTGGCATTGAGGTCCACGATGAGGTTGTCCTCATGACCACCAAGGGTGAGGCCATCGCCCTTGGCATCGCACAGATGTCTACCGTGGAGCTCTCCACCTGCGACCACGGTGTCGTGGCCAAGGTCAAGCGTTGCATCATGGAGCGCGACCTTTACCCACGCCGCTGGGGCATGGGCCCAGTTGCTCTTGAGAAGAAGAAGATGAAGGCCGATGGCAAGCTTGACAAGTACGGTCGCCCCAACGAGGCCACCCCCGCCAAGTGGAACACCGAGTACAAGGACTTCAACGCCCCGCTAGAGGGCGCACCTGTTGCCGCATCGGAGCAAGCCGCCGCACCAGCTGAGGAGGAGCCAACCGTCGACGCTGATGTCAGCATGATGACCGTGGATGATGACAACGACAAGAAGAGGAAGAGGCACGAGGGCGAGACTGCGGAGGAGAAGGCCGAGAGGAAGAAGAACAAGAAGGAGAAGAAGGAGAAGAAGGAAAAGAAAGAGAAGAAGTCCAAGAAGGAGAAGAAGGAGGAGAGCGATGACAGCGAGTAATCATACTCTCGTGTCATCTCTTTCTGATTTCTCTCATCTGCGGCGAGGGCTCAGCATCATTGTAGTAATGGCGTTATGTTGGGTGTATATTAGGGCAGTGAAAGTTCACTACCTTTCGCGTGGTGCACAAAATATGGAGTTGTTTTCTAGTTTAGTTCAATAGTACTCTCCGGGGAAGGGAGAGGTGGGATGGATATGAACCAGTTTATCTTACCCAAGCACTCTGACAATTTATTGTGGAATGGCTGCATATACGGCATTGTTTGCTTATTGTCGTTCTCATCCTCCCGTTCTACGCGCCGGAAACATGCAACCAACCGTCTAGTCTGGTCGTCCACCCTCCCCCTCCCTCATCTGAAGCAGTTCATCCTTAGGACCCGAATATATACGACACGTGCCACCGGCGGAGGACTAGTTATCCCGACCAAGGCGTACATGTATATATAGGAGTTGTGGCTCGCATAGCAAATTCATGATCACAACAGCTCAAACTCTACCGCCATCGGTATGCTTTTATAGTTATGCCGCTGCGGACTCGCCGTCTTCCTCGTGAGGATATTACATACTCTGTTGCGCAAGACAGAGAAGTCAATGTCCTGCATCAGCTTGAATATTGTGACAAAATAGACAGGTTCTTCGATGGTCTCAACAGTAAACGCAACTTGATGTAGGCAGTTGTCGCTCATCATTTGAGCCTCCAGTTTCCCGATGCGTGCAATATAGCGGATATGTCGGAATGGCTCCATGGCAGCTTCAACGTGTGTGTCCCAATTAGCATTTCAACGTGGCAAGGGAAGCGTTTCCTTCTGCGGTTCCCACTACCATACCGTGTTGGAGACTCCTTTCAGCCAGGCAACGGAGACGAGAAGGTGCGATGTGAGGCGGGCACATATGCATGGCTAGACGAAAATTGCCCTGATGTGTCAATTCCACAGTTATATGGCTTTGCGTTGTCTACGAGTCAGACGATAGGTAGCGACAACTAGTTATTGAGATTTCAAATATTGATAATGTGTAGTTTACACGGGTAGGAAGTTTACCATTCGTTCGCAGATATATCCAACGCTTACGCCGGCAGTTCTTGTCGTGGCTTGGGTACCCTGTCCCTTCACGATATGTCCGACACGATATCAGAAGCTTAGGTTTTGCAGATGCAGGCTATCTATTGACCGAGTATATCGAGGAAACACAAGGAGAGATGCTCTCTAACTCATGGTTAGAAAAGCAACATGATTCGAGGTTACAGACCAATCTTTTTCGGGATCTTGCGCGAATTATCCCAAGTATTAGTCGAGTTGCCTTACCAAGAATTGGCTCCTTTGTTATTGACAACGACGGGGTTTTGAAGTTAACAAACAGACCACTCTCGATAGAGATTCAGACATTAGAAAACGAGGAGATTCCTACAGACATTCGAAGAGACTATACCTACACTACTGTCGATTCCTACATCGTCGATATGCTTGCTTTCCACGATAATCGTCTTCGATGCCAGCCGAATGCAATTATGATATTAACGACTCTGTATCTCAGATGTCAGCCGTGGGGGCGATGCGTACGATTATGCCCCTATTCTTGCGGCGGGAGCTACGGCGAGGGCCGTTTGTTTTTACTTTGACAGATTTGCACCAGAGCAACATTTTTGTAGATAAAGACTGGCATATTACCTCTCTAGTAGACCTGGAATGGGGATGCTCTCGGCCTATTGAAATGGTAGAACCACCGTACTGGCTTACAAACAAAGGCGTCGATCAGATACAACCAGACGAATACAACAAGGTACGGGTTGAGTTCATGTCGATTTTAGAAGAAGAGGAATTGCTAGCAGGGAGTAATACTATTGGGAAGGGAGGGTTGCGACTGGCGGACATAATGAACCAGGCTTGGGAGATGGGGACATTCTGGTTACACTTGCGCTGTCAAGTCCGACAGGCCTTTTCCAATTATTTTATCATCACATCCAACCACGGCTCATTAGCATCTATGAAGAAGACCCAGACAACGTCATGCCGTACTATTGGGCACAGGACGTCTTTCAGATCATATCACGCAAGTTATCTGATAAGAAAGAATATGACAAGCAGCTTCGCAAAGCTTTCGATGTCTCTGCAATGGAGTAGCCTTCTTTCCTTACTTATTACCTCCACTGCTCGACGAACTGCATCCACGAGAAGACGTTCGTGCTGAAGGATGGCTATAAGTTCTACCTAATATCGAAGCACTAGTTATTTACAGCTAAGGAGCACAATGAGCATATGGTTACAAAGCAGAAGTAGGACATCGATGACGGAGATGGGAAACGCAGTTGCGGTGGCAGTTTGCGATGGCAGTTTGCGGTGGGAGTCTACGGTGAGAGTTTGCGGTAGGAGTTTGCGGTTGGTTGGAGTTGCGGCTGTGGAACGTACGAGGTTTGATGCCAGAGGGGGGAGTTGGAGATGTCGAGTGGGTTTAAAGATACCGCTGGAAGAGAGGTTGCGGAGGATGGAGGTGCGGGGAAGGGCGGAACGAGGCGATAAAAGCCTATTATATTTTATTGCTTGCCAGTGCAGTACGAGGACCCGAAGACAGATCACGGTGACAAAGGACGACAGCGTGCGCGCGGGCATCACGGTCAAGTCGCTCAGTCGCATCGAGCCTGCGTTCGCAAAGGACGGCAGCATCCACGGCGGCAACGCGGGCTAAATCAACGACGGCGTGGCGGGCATTCTGCTGATAATGAAGCGCAGCACGGCGGCGCGGCTTGGGCCGCGCGTCCTCGGCAAGTACATCACGGCGAGCGTTGTTGGCGTCGCGCTGCTGCTAATGGGGGTTGGGCCCTGGGCGGCGATCCCGCTGGCGATCGAGAAGACGGGGGTTACCAAGGAGGCGGTTGATGGGTGGGAGATCAACAAGGCGTTCGGCAGCTAGTGCGTGTTATGCGTCGAGGGAGTAGTTGGGGAAGGGGCGGTGTATGATTATAGGGGGATTAGTTGGCTGGCTGGCTGGCTCGCGGGATGGGACGGGTCGAAGGGAATGGGACGGTGCGCTGTATCACAATAAACGAGATGAATGAGTTTCTGGAGCTGGCGGCGCTCAATAATCACCCATCGGCTTCCCCGTTGCCCTGCATGTACTACGACCCGTACCACTCCTCCGCCTACGGCTGGCTGTGTAAGCCACTCTTGGGATCACTGGGCCGTGTAGGCAACTACTGTGTGGTCCAGGTTGTTGAAAAGAGGAGAGCAAGCACACTATCGAGCGCCGCACCATTATGGCCATGGGTAGGCTGGGCTGGAAGGCGTCTATTTGCCTCTGTGGCAGGACTAGGTAGGCCTAGGCCCACGTGGCTACCCTAGCCCTTGATCGAGTTAAGCTTTTCAATAGTGTATGGGGTCGCAACATGCATGGGGCATCTAATTTGGCCTCTCAGCTCTCCTCAAGCTTTCTAGCTAAGCGCCACCGTATTTGCGCATTCTCTGTGCCTGACGAAGACATAGGCAAATACTGGAAAAGCGGACCCTAGTGGATGCCATGGGGAAGTTAGGGAAGCTCGGCTTATCTTACTCCTCCTGGTATGGCTAGCTCACCGACGGCCGACCTTGCGGATGTCCAAAATACGAGAACGTGTCCACGCGTACTCTGTACACGTAGAACGACTCCCAATATTACGGCGTCAGAATAGGAGCTGATAGAGGGTGGGGGAAACGCGCTAGCGGGAACATCCTCGCATCAACTAGAAGATGCGTTGATTTACTAGTGCCCGAATTATGCCCTACCACAAGGTCTGATACTACTCCACCGACCACTTTTGGGCCAATCTATCGAAAATCTCTGGCGTTGTTAATAGTCCGCATCTAGTCCAGAGTAGCGATGGCCGCCTTATTCGTAGCAGGTCCCACTTGCTTAACCTGTCATAAACGTGGTAGAGACCCAGGGACAGGCACATGGTGAGACCCACAGCAGTAGCTGAGGACGTCAGATAATCAATAGTTAACATAATGCTCAGACTCGAGATCATGTTCTTTCTTTTGTCTATCGAGGGGAACCTAGGAATGAATGGACCGGCAGTTGGGAGGAAGGGTTCCTCTGAACCTCGAGGATCCAGAAGAGAAGCGAAGAGCACTGCCTGCCTCTATATAAACTTGGGAATCCGGTGCTCCTTCTAAATCTCCTATCCACTGTTGTCCACCGACAATTATCAAGTCATTCTTCAGAGAACGCATCGATTCCGATCGTGTCCCGAGCGGTCCTTTTCTAGTCCTTCTCAATTTCACCTAAGTTTCGACCCCAAAATCCGCCGAGATGAAGGCTGTCGTGGTTTTCAATGCCCTTTTGGCTCTCGCGGCCGCATCCCCTTTGGTCCCTCGTCAGGATATTGACTTCGAGCTCGTGGATGCCGCGCCGGACCCAACTCCCGCGTCGATTGCCATAGGACCCACGGCCCAATCAGCCACCTATGATCTTACTGCTGCCACCGAATCAGCTGGAGTTCCTCTGATTGTTGACACGCCTGTGGAAAAGCGAAAACTCGTGGGAAGGACTGCATGCTCCCTACAGCCGGCGGGAGCAGGACCTGTCCCATCGCCAGACACGGATTCGGCTTTCCTTGCCTATGCCTCCTTCGCATCGAGCGCCTCTGGTGCTCCAACCCCTCCTGGATACACAAACACCTTCACCAACCTGCAAGCAAGTGTCAATGCGTATGGGTATATGGGATATACCACCCTTAACACATACGACACGTCTCAGTGCGCTGCCCAATGCTCTCAAATGGATAGTTGCTACGGTTTCAATATCTTCTTCGAACGCGATCCTTCAGTTGAGGCAGGCACGGGTTGCATGGATCCGCCCTCGACGACGGTTATCAAATGCTCGTTCTGGGGTGGTTACGTTGCTGCGGAGAACGCCCTCAACACTGGACAATGGAGAAGCGACTTCCACGTCGTCATTGCCGGGTCCAACGGATACATGACTACCGAATCTCCTGCCGTTGAGGGCTTCACGGTTCAATCACTTGGGAACAATGCCATCAATGCCCCTTTGGATTGTAATGGGAATGATACCTATATGGGCTCCAGGATGTATACAACAAGCACCTTCGATCCCAACCTCTGTGCACAGACGTGTGCTTCTACAAATGAGTTTGACATTGCTCATCCACCTGCTGACGGCGTACCTATGATCTGCAAGTTTTTTGTCACGTATCTGTTGTCTAAGAATGGCGCTCCTCAGGGGCAATACTGCGCTATGTACACCCAACCCTGGGACCTCTCATACGCAACGAATAATGTAAGTCGCGGGGGATTGTCTTTCCTCTTCAAGTCCGTCGTATGCTAACTAGCCAAAGGGTCAATGGAATGGCGATGATCACTATACGGTCACTTACGGCTTCTCCTATTCCAACGATGCATCACCAGGACTTCCAGTGTGCCCGAGCGACATCGATTACCTTCAGAGTGTTGGCGGCGATTTCTGTACCTCGTATAACGAGTATTCAGCACCAACAGCAACCTCTACTGTATTCGATACAACTTATACAACCACAGTTGTTGTTGCTACTGCACAAGAAACATCCACTGTGGTTGTACACACCACTACTACGTATGTACCGCTCCGTTTCTTCCCTAAACGTGTATTACTTGCCATTAAACGCACAAACTGACGAAATCAGTGCCACTATCACAGCCGCAGCATACAAGCGCGACGTCGTTGCCAAGCGAGCCATCGCTACACCAGCGTCTATCTCAAATTGGGAAGCAGCATCGATTTCATCGGCGTGCTCGCAAGTCGCCACAGGTACCATCACCACCGCAGCAACAAATACTGTCACCATCCCCAGCACCACCACTAGTTCCACGACACAGTTAAATCTCGTCTCAACAACTACCGCCGTCACCGCCATAGTCACCGTCCCGGCTGTTGTCAATTGCCCTTCGGGCTTCACCAGTGGCGCTAACGTCTACAGTGGTGCAAGCTTCACCGTCTCATGTAGTGCCACCATGTCTGGAACCACATTCGCCACCACAAACGAGCCAAACTTACAAAATTGTTTGTCGTGGTGTAATTCCTGGGGCGCCTATTGCCACGCTGTGATCTATGATACAAGATATTACCAAAACTGCATGCTGTACAGTGCTGCTGGAACCTTAAGTTCATCGTCGACAGGTACCGTCGTTGTAAGGGCATAGTAGATAGAGTCAAATTTTCTGTCTTGTTTATCAAGTCAAAGCTCCCGATTTTTTTTTAAAGAATCTAGAATGCTAATATGAATATTATTAATATATAATTTATACTACAAGTGGAAGAGTTGGTCAAATTAACAATATTTAGCCTTATGAACCCCAATTCTCTTTAAGTCTATGGTCGTATGTGATTGTTCTTCGAGAATAGTTGAATATATACTGATAGTTCAAGCTATGGTGAAGATCGTGAGATTGGTGTAGTTCTTCAATTTCCAATTTGTCACGAGCCGTCTCACCCCTACAAGCGGTCCCCAACGCCCAGTCTTGCCAAGCTTCATAAGGAATGCCAACTTCTCTACGGCCAACCAAATTGGCATGTTAAATTAAATAAGTTAACAGTCTCAAGGCAACAGTATTAAAATATGGGATAAAGATGAGGGGACCCAAAAATGTATGGGATCTTCAATAATATATCACGCTCGAGACGGTGAGCGACTTACGGATTTAGAAAGATGATGTTCTCCCGCTATCTTGTCGGCCTGTCTATCGTGGGGCTTGCAGCCGCGATTGCTGCCTATAGTACGTGCCTCTTGTTTACCCTATTTTGATGTTTCCCTGGCTAATTTATGGATACACAGATAGGGAGTGCGGTCCTACTTTGGAGGATACTGCTAAAACTACAGATGCGGAGTTCTACTTCGATGTCACAGAAGATGTGGACTTGTTTGTCCGCTGCGCAGAAACTGTATACGAATGTGATACCAAACTCTACAATGCAAGGTGGTTTATGATCGATAGCACGAAGGAGCCTGTTCCCGTTGGTTGTCGTAAACAATTGGGCCACCTAACCACGTCTCACAACTACACAGGGCCGCTGGAAGTGCCCGGCTTGACTGAACTATATGGTCTTGGGATCAGAGGCACCTACGAGGGAACTTATGAGGATAACGGCCTCCTATTACCTACTAATGTTACTAGCATCGATCTACCCGACCTTGTTAATATCGCCAATACCATGACCATCAACAATGCGGCTTCGATAACGAGCTTGAATTTGCCAAAGCTCAGACATATTAACAAGCTATTGCTCAACTTTACGGGAGGGCCAGCCATCAACCTTACTTTTCCAAGTCTAGTCGATGTCAGTAGCATAGCAATTTATGGCGAAATCGATACGTGAGTGCTGTCTTACCACCTCCCCGCGGCACCCTGCCGCGCTTTCGAGCGGATGAGACTAATCTGGCATTCTAGTCTTGATTTCCCCGCTCTAAATGAGACGAGGAATACAATTATGGTCAATTCGACTGGGAATCTCGATTGCGACACTTTTTCGAAGAGCTTGGTGAACACGACTAGGTACGATCAGAGTGGTGTATCGTGTGCTTCAAGGAGGGGAAATGTTACCCTTACCCATGTCGAGCCACCCAAGCCCACGGTTACCAGTGGGGCATTCAAGATCCCGGGGGGTTCACTGGCTTTGACAGCTCTTCTGGCGTATATATTGGCGCTGTAATGGAGACTATTGTTTGGCCTCACCCGCCCCTCCTGACCCTCTCTCCCCCTCCGACTGAAGTCCTTCAACTTCGGCGAGCGAAATATAAACAACATAAAAACGGCAAACGAAGCAGGAAAAAAAATACCTGCAACAGTGCGTTTTTAATGCCCTTACGTTTGATCTCGCTGTCAATCCGAGCTACGAGATAGTGACCACTACAGCGCAAGGCATCGAAATTCTTCACATCCGAATTAGCGATCCATTGCATTTTCAGGGTTACTGGGAGTGTCAGAGTTATGTCGTACAAGACGGCCACCTCATGAGGTAGAATAGCTCACGGTTGGGCCGGAACATATATAACACGTCTGAAAATTACACTATCTTTGTGCTAAGCTCCGCTCCAACTCCCTGAATCCTTTCTATAAGATCCGCTCCCAGAAAAGCAGGAGTAAGTAAGCCACCCACAGCACCGCCTTCTAACTTCCTAACGTAGAGCAACGAAGCCGCCCCTTGGGCGAGGAATGCACCTGTTGTATGGTATGGACCCCCTGGATAAGCAAAGTGGGAATATACCTTCGGGGCCGCCTTGTCATCATCTACGTCTGCGATCGCGACTGCTTCCATCTCGACCCGGTAGTTTTTTTCTTTCTCCAGATCAGGGCCTTCGCCTGGAACTGGTAAGAACATCATTGCAATGGCCTTCAAGGGGGGAATGGTTAGTAGTAGCCCTATCGCTCTGGTATTAAGTATCTGGAACACCCCAGCAAGTGTCGACGACGCCTTTTTGTACTCGTTGTATTGAAAATTTGGCCCGTAATCCTTGCCGCCGCCTAACAGACCCCACGTCCTATGGATGACAGCTCTGTTCTGCACAGCGTTTATAGCGCTCGCCGACAGGCCTCCGAGGAACGAGTCGTGACGCATGCCGAAGAAATTCGTCGAGTTCGATGATTGCTTGCCCATAGTTGGGGACAGGTACCACGGCTGCTGGGCTTTTTCCAGAACCTCGGCTCCAAAGGCTCCTCGCTCCATCATCGACTCGATGGTTCCGCCGCTTGGGTCCGATGCGATGCTAACCACAGATAAAACTAGCTCCTTGGTCTTCATAGAGAACTTTTTTGCTAGTTCCCGAACAGATGCCCATGTGAGGAGGTCCTGGGGGGCGCTGAAAGCGCCACAGGAATGGATGAGCTGTTGGTAGGATTAGCGTCGTGTAAAGAAGTAGTCAAGTAGAATAGTAACTTACAACGACGCCTGCTAACTCGGCTGCTTTATGATACTTATCAATCCAATTTCGTATATGAAGTACACTGCCAGCACTATATTTTGATACATAGTTAGCCCAGGAATAGGATGGTTATGACACGTGTAGTTCTCTTGCCCACTTACGTATCAATATAATCTGTCCGGTTCTTGATGCACGCCTCTATGACTTCTGCCCCGACATGATGGTACGAGACAACGCTAATGCACACCCTTGCCTTTTTGACAAGGGAGCTCAATTTAGACTTGTCTTCAACATCTACGATCTCGATTGCTACGAAGCCGTAAGCTATAGCTCTACAGCATTATGTAGGTGAATCGTACCTGGCTGCAATCTATCTGGAGATAGCTTCTTCAGTTCTGCGGCCAGAGCCTCGAGCTTCACGCCGGATCTTCCAGCGATAGCCCATTTCAGGTTCGTTGGAAGGTGCTCGGCGATGTGCGTTGCGGTAATGGTACCGGTATAGCCCGTTGCACCGACAACCACAAGGTCATACTCGCGATCACTCTTATCTTTCGACATAGTCTTTATTGCTGGTTCTGATACTGCGATTTGAATCTTTAAGGTAAATTGGTCATGGGTCTAGAGTTCTTAAGTATGGGTTGGATATTCCGGAGTCCGGAGGAACTCAAAGGTCCACCGGACCAATCAACCTTCAATCTGTCCGACTTTGAACTATTGACTATTCCCCCAGGAACGAGTCTCATATAGGGAACCATGTCAGGAAATGTCAAGCACATGGACTGCTCGACCCAAGAAAATGCTATATTAATAATGACCCTTGAGGAAGCACAACCAACCGCAAGACAAACCTTCGTGGAGCTGAATACCAAGCCGTCCTGTCATTCGCCCCGGCACTTTTTCGCTTCGTGCCGATCATTCGCCAATCAATGGATCCCAATTCTCATTTTTCATTTGACGAAGCTATGCCAAGCCTGCAGATCACGTTAATAAGCCTACTAAGAGTTACCCCCCGACCCGCATTGACGTGACATAAATACCATAGGGGTATCTCCCTGGCCACGGGATTTTTTTGAGGGGGTGATAAAAGATATCTATCGCGAGGCAGGCAACATGGCAGAAAACGCTGATGCTCAGCCAGAGAATACTGATGCTCAGCCATCACTTACCCAGCCATTAACCCAGACATCGACTTCGGGGCCGAAGAAGCGCGCTCTTTTCCGCCAGCCGCTTGCGCTACAGTGGTTTGAAAATGGGGTGCTGAAAAAGCTGAGTAACGAGGAGAGACAGGCCGGAAGGTTTGAGCTGTTCCTAGATTTACTCTACGTTGCTATCCTTGCAAGTTTCGCCGATGGCCTCGCTGAACACCCCTCTGGTGTTCAGGTGGTAAAATACATTGTAAGTCTCACATCTAGACTTTTGCCATTGTGTATTTCAGCGCCTAAGTGTTTGTAGCTCATCCTGTCCCCATCATGGCACATCTGGAGTGACCTGCGCGAGCTGATGAACTCGTTCTATAACGATGATCTCGGCCAGCGCATTCTGATTCTCTGGATCATGGCGGTACTCGTCGTCTACGGCAACAACGCTGTACTCGTCGACGAGGACCTCACCGCTATGCGCGCCACAGTTGGAGCCTACATGACGGCACGCCTGTCTGCCAACACCGCGCATCTGGTCTATTCATTCTCTAGCTACCACCATCGCGCGCAGCAACGTCTTTGGTTTGTTTGTTCCTTCTTCGCTCTGCTGCTTTACATCCCATTGTACATGGAGTCGCTCTCTCTCCGCAGCAAGATCGCCGTGGCAGCCGTCGGCATCATCGTTGAGGAGATTCTCTGGGTCTTCTGCTATTCGCCCATTGCGAAGCGTATTACGCGCTCAAAGTACACCACCGCTGCCGATATTGGACACGAGATTGACCGATTCGCGGCGTTCTACATTATTGTCCTGGGAGAGTTCTTGTATGCGATTATAGTCGGCCACCCCGCAGCTTCTGGGTTCAATGTCAGACTCCTGAGGGCAATCTGGACACTTATCATCGCATTCTGTTTCAACTGGCTTTATGTGCACAATGATGGATCGCTTCAGTTCGAGCATGCCATCAGGCACAGCATCATCACAGCATTCACTTGGGTCATGATGCACTTACCGTTGGTAGCCTCCATGCTGGTTGGGGGACACGTCGCAGCTGCGAGCACAAAGACAGAGGAACTCGAAGGCGCAGAGCTTTGGCTACTGTGCGGTGGACTTGGCATAGGCATTCTCTGCCTGTATGTGATTGCGATGTTGCACCGGTCAGATGACCCTCCGGGGACATTGATGCTGCCAAAGGTTGGTATATTCAGAGCTATTGAGATTCACCTCGCTGACCTTGAAATTAGCACCTCCGCCTAATTATGCGTCCTGTTATAGGCATCATTATCATCTGCCTCCCTCTGAGCCCACACCTCGGCGCCACCGCTTTCCTCTCGATAATCATGGCCCTGGTTGTTTTCTGTGTCGTTTATGAGAATATCACGTCGCTGCAGTGTGGCGCGAAGTTTTGGGAGAGCTGGGAGAACACGGGGTATCCAGATGACTACAGATTGACCGATACAAAGTGCTGAGCAGGTGGGACATCGACGACGAGGCGCATGTGTATATCACGTGCGTCGACCTATTAATGCCAAGTGATGCCAAGTGACTAGCCTAAGACAGCCAAGCTCCAGTACTTCACCAATCTAGCCAGATCGGGCGTACAAGTCCTGAACTTCAACACCTGACAGATCAATCTCCTGTCTCCAGACGATGAATGAACTGCAATATATATAATTTCTCTAATTACCGATATCCAACAGCTATTGCGACTATTTCCCGAAGAATGCAACGGCATCTGACAAAATCTGCGTGACATTTGTTCTATTGGAGCACATCGTGTTGGAGGGTACAGCTTTCACACCAGGTTCGGAAGCTGTTTTCAGCAACTCCCACGGATTCCATCGATTCGTCCATTCCTCGGACTCCTATCTGAAACAATTATACATATCCGATATAAACTCTAATTCTCAAGATTGTGGGGTAAAGATCGCCAGGTGAGGAGGGGGTTGGGATCGTTCTTCTGATACCATTCGCCAGTCGGTTCTCAATCGCCAGGTGAGGAGGGGGTTGGGATCGTTCTTCTGATACCATTCGCCAGTTCGGTTCTCATTACCCCGACAACCTGTTTTACCTGTTCCGTCACGAGATTCAAGAGGTCAAATGTACATTTATGTCACAAGCTTCAAATTAAATCCAACGGTTACACTAGGCATATATATCATTTCCATTTTAATACATATATATTGGGGGTGTCACTTACTTCCTCCCTTTGCGCTTATCGAGATTTAACTGATCTTGGTTGCCAAATTTTACTGCCTCGGCCATCGAAATGATGGTCTTTTTTATCAAATGTTTTCAGTTTTATAACACATTCTTATTCTGGCTATGGGCAATTAATCTGGCAGATGCTGCTCCAGACGCCGGACGCTCTTATACCCCGGTTGCCTATGCTATTGGCACCGGGCCAGTAATTGACGGCCTTGTGAAATATGCGGGCGAGCCACTGAAGCTGGACGCTGCAAACCCCGTCGTTACTCTCGACTATGGAGCAAACGTTGCTGGATTTCCCTTTGTTGAAGTCTCATCCGTTTCTGCATCTGGTGCCCAGATCGAACTGAAGTACTCTGAGCCATTTGGAGGTTTGAAGGAGCCATGGTCAAATGGACCCTTCTTGTACGTCAACGGTCTTATGAATTCTTTCCGCACGGAGACCTTCAATGTCTCCACGGCCGGATCGACGACGTCTTTCTTCATTCAGGGTGGTCAGCGTTGGCAATCGATAACTCTCCTATCGAAGGAGCCCATCACCATCAACGGCGTAGGCTTTAGAGCATCTGTCGATATCAGGCCACTCAATGAACTCCCCGGGGCATTCTCGACCTCGAATAACGTCCACGATGGAGTCTGGGGCCTTGGTGCCCGGTCTTTAGACCTGGCCTGTGTCGAGGCAAAGTCGCAACCTTCAACCTGGGAAGTCAGCAGCGAGGGAGCCCTGGTCCGCGGTCAGTATCCCGCCATTTCTCTGCGGGGTACTGGCTTTAAAAATTACGAGATGTCTTTCTCAACGAAGATCGTCACAGGCGGAGTGGGATGGAGAGTTGCTGCAGGTCCTAATGGCGGCTATGGGCCATATTTTGTCTTAAGCACTGGAGGACCCAAGCTTCTGAGCACATCTCCGCTACAGTTGAAACCGAATAGTCTTATTGCCGGCTATGGATTCAGCATTATTAACCAGCAGCTGCTGCCTTCTGCGCCTGCTCAGAACTTCAATGTGCCGATGGATTTGGCGGATAATGAGTGGTATCGCATTACTACGTCCATCACCTCTACGGGATACAATATCTCGATTAATGGGACACACGCCGCATTTGTTCCCGGCGAGCCCTTTAAGCCATACATCCACCCTGGCATTGGTACTTCTGCGCTCACAGATGGCACCTTTGGATTCGGACCCTTCTTGAACCAGGCAGCGTACTATAGAGACGTCGAGGTTATTGGTCAAGACGGCTCAGTACTCTACACCAACTCTCTCACGGGGGATGATGTCTACGAAGAATATGGGATAGCCATGAACCCCCGTGCTGTTTGCTTGGATGGGTCTGCGAGGGATCGAGAGATATGGATCGGTGATTTCGTGCACACGGCTCGGATGATTGCAGTCAGTACTGGCCGCTATGACTATATCCAGAGCATGATCGACTTTGAATTCGACTGGCAGTTCCTGGATGGGCCTGGTGCAGGACTGGTTCCCATGCAAGCACCGATGGGAGTAGGGAAGCAGTACAGAGACATACTCTACCCATTGCAATTTGGCCAGACCGACTACCATTTCTTTTTCTTGGTTACTATCGGAGATTATTACACTCTGACAAACGACTTGGATTTATTAAGCAAACACTGGAATGGAACGAAGTTCCTCGTCAAGACGCTTGTTTCTCGCTATCTCGACACCAAGACCAACCTCTTTGCAGCTCCCGATGCATTCTGGTTCACAGCCCAGAACACACAGCACGCCACGGCCCCAACAGCATTATTCGTAATTGCCCTCAACAAGCTTGTTGAAATCGCCAAAGCCCTCAAAGATACCGAAACAGCTGATTACTACACAAGTCTCTCCAGGACCATCAGCAAAGCCGTAAACGACCAGCTATGGTCCAAAACCCTAGGCGCATACAGCATGTCCCTTGACCACCTAGGCGACACCGCCCTCCTCGCCACCGCCTTCACCATCCGCGCCGGAATAGCCAATACCACACAAGCCACAACTGGGATCCAAAAGCTGAGCGACCTCTTCTACCAAATCGGGTACAAAGACTCTACCGCAATCGGCAACGGCCCCGGCACCCAACTCTCACCCAACGTCCAGGGATTCTTGCTTGAATCCCTATTCCTCGCACACACCCAGCTCAACGTCGCCGCTAGCGTCGTCGTCCCTGTGATCAAGGACCTGCTCGAAGTATACTGGCCGAAAATGCTCAACCAGAATCAGTTCCGCACAGGCTCATCATGGGAATATGTCTTCCCCGATGGCAGCCCAGGGATCGGGTTATTCACCAGCTTGAATCACCCCTGGGGCGGAGCGCCGACGTATGTTTACACGGACTTCATCTTGGGTGTAAGGAGGGAGAGGAATGCGGCGACGGGGGTGGTGGGGTGGGTGTTTGATCCGGTTTGGGAGGTTGTGGAGGGGTTGGGGTTGGAGTGGGCGAAGGGGAAGATGCCGTTGCCCGAGGGAGGGTGGATTGAGGCGAGTTGGACGGGGACGAAGGGGAGTACGCAGATGGAAGTTAAGGCCCCTGGGGGGGTGGTGGTTGAGGTGAGGCAGAGGGATGGGTCGAAGAGGAGGGAGTTGGTGTAGTTGTGAATGATTTTGATAGTTGCTGCAAAGGTATTGGAGACGATTCTGGATGCACGATACGGGTTGACGAATGGAGCAAAATTATTTTTAGTTATATTTCAATGGGATCTCACACCTCTGCGTCGGCCAGATCTTGGCAACTGGTCCGCCACCACTCCTCGTGTTAATTTTTACAGTGCCTGTCCAGAATTCCATGCTGGAGGGTAACTGGTCGGCCACCACTCTGTTACAGTGTCTGTCTAAAACCCTGTACTGGAGGGTAACTGTTAGCATAACAATCCTAATGAGTGACCCTCCAATATACGCCTACCTTCAGAGACCAATAGTTGCCACACGGACCTTTAATGTCCATTAACTCAGATGCCCCGAGCCAGTAACCCACATACCGCACCCTGCCCCCAGCGTCTTAAAACCTTAAGATATCATAGAGTGACTGCGGGGTAATACGACATCTCCGCACGGTTCCCAACCAAAAACCGCCGTTGCATGATTCAGCCCCCCTGCCATTCGAAGCTTCGACGAATCGGCGGTTTTTGGGTTGACTATGGACGGGCATATTATATATCACCTTCCTACTCTATATCTCACGTAAATCGAGTCTTAAAACTTCATAGCTACCTCCGTGCGTAAATACGTGCGTAAACGACAGTGAGTAGAGTCCCATCCTCGCCCTCTATCAGCTTATGTCAATCCAGTAGTATCACACAATCCATCTTCTACCCGCCCGGGTTACCAGATCATCACCCGGCACGATGCGATAATCGCGCTGCAGCAGAGTGAGATGTGATCAGCGAGCTGAGTTGCACATCATCAAGATAAACCTGTATCCCACCATTAGCGCCTAAGCGGAATCGCGGACGAGAGCGTCGATCATGGTCTTGGCGTCGGGGAATGGGGATGCCGATGGCCATGTTTATCTGCCGCGATGCCCGAGATGCAGGTGAGAAACCCGCAGAGATGGGATGATTAAGCTTGTATGAGAGAGAGATTGAGTTGAGTCTCTGTGTTTATTTGGGGGGTTTTAAGTGCTGTCAATTGCCGCTGTCATTTACGGTTATCCACGCGGGTGGCTTTACCAAGCTTCAACGCCACGATAACGACCTGCCGCCCAAGGCACTCGACCGGAAATCAGAGCCCACGGCGTTCTTTCTCCACTTGGCACGCACTGGATACGAAGTGTGGTGAAATACGATAAACGAAGTTATCAATATGCTGTACACGCTTACTTCAGCACGTTTACGTGGGATGAAACTTTGGAAATGTTCGGCGTTCCTGCGCATTGTCCGGATCTACGAGTAGGGCCGAGTCGGCGATGTCAGAGCGTTGCAGATCACTGTGATCATCGTCATGGCGAGGGTTTGACGTGTGGTTAAATGAAAAGTTAGTTCCGAAGAAGAAGCTGGTATCGCTAGGTGGCTATTACGGCCGAATTGACTTGACGCTTGGAATCAGTATGGGAGTGGGGATTGAGGAGAGGTATAAAGATAGCTTCATCCCAACCTCTAAGTTCTGTTTGGAGTTCAACTGAATCAGCTCCTACCTCCTGTATACCAATCTAAGCGTTTGAAAATGGGCAAATTCACCTACGCAGCTCTCGCTGCACTGCTCGTCGCTACTGGGGATGCTCAATCCAAGAACCCCGGCCTTGGGATAAACTCTCACGCCCAAGGAGCCACGGAGGAGGTAACACCGGGAGGGGGTCCAAACGGGTGAGCAGTTTCCACGCCCAACTCCATCTCTTACCCTCAACTAACCTCCCCCCTCCAGCTCCGAAGACTGGCTCAACACCGGCCTGACTGGCAACGGCTGGGAACCACCCTACCTCAACCTCAACGACGTGATCCACATCTCTCGCCCCGACTTCTACTCCGGCGTCGGCTCGCGATGCCAACAATACGACAGCTACTTCCAAAAAGCCGGTGACGGGCATGGCATCGACCCCGTAATCCTGGCCATCATCGCCATGCAAGAGTCCTCCTGCAACGCCGACGCAGGCGGCCCAACACCCGGCCTGATGCAAGTCTCGTGCGCCAACTACCCGAATGGAGTCTGCACGGACAGCATCCAGGATAACGTTGACGCCGGGGCGAATTACCTGCGCGGCCAGCTCGATGATGCGGGTGGGAATGCTGTGTCGGCGTTTGGGAAGTATAATGGCTGGTTCACAGCGGGGTTGGGGCTGAATGGGAATAGGGGGCTCACGACGGATTATCCGTGCTCGGCGGAGGGGAAGGCGAATGGGTGGCCGCAGAATTTGGATTATTTGCAGCAGGTGCTGAATGGGTGGTTGTTGGGGCTGGATGTGTATGGGGATGATAACTGGATTGGCACGTATAACTGTGATCAGTCGTGTTCGAATGGGTGTTAGAGGGTTTGCGGTGAAGACTGTTTATCAATTGTATCTACTGTACAGTACAGCATTGTCCAGTAGTAGAATATCTTTTGTTCTGTGGTAAAATGGATCTTGGATCGATGCTTGTTAAGGCTTCTTATCGAGGTTGAGTGCCATGTGGACGGGAGGGACGTTGGATTGGACGGAGACGGGATCGATGCCGGAGCACGGAGCCTTGGTCCGATGCTTATTTATCCGGTACCTAGTATTTAAGGCACCGACTCCACTTCGCCATGGCACCATCGCGTACAAATAGCGCTGAAACCGCATAAACTCTACTAGAACAACAACGCCGATGGATCAAATATCATATCTTCTTCGCTTCAATTCTTCTTCATCTTTAGAATCACGGTACACTAATCGTGTCTATCTGCCGCTGCGATCCGTCGAAAATTCAGGAAAATAACCAGAATACCCATTTAAATTGCCCAGTACCAGTCTAATGCATAATGACTCGTTTACAATATGATCGTCAACAGCTAATTTCTGATATTCACATGTTTTCCCCCGTCCGAAGCCGCGGCATTTTTTGCAAGGTTCTTCCCCACATGCTCCAGTATTTGTTCCAGTACTACTCTAGTACGCCTAACCTGCTAAACTCCTCCTAAACTCTCCACTAACATCTCTCTAAACCCCTCTAACTCGCCTCTAAACCCCTCTAACTCGCTTCTAAAACCCTCTAATCCCTCTAATCCCTCTAACTTCCCCTCTAAACTCCCCGTCTAACCTTCCTAACTCAACTCCGTACCTGCCGCAATCCTGGTTGATCGCATCTAACCCTTGCTCCTTCCCCCCCGCAAACGCTAAGCGCTTTTATGTCTTGTTTACACCTTCATCCCCGCCGATCGCCTGTCGTGTTTCCTCAAACTACGACGCTGCAAGCATAGTAAGCCCGCTGTCCCTGCTGCCGACTGCTTCTAAACCTTGGATCTTCCACTTTCCGCAATTATGGGTATTGTCATGCGGCCAATCGCAATGTCACCTCATCTTGTTCCCCCGCGATTGTGCCCTGCCCACATGCGATGATGATCGACTTTCCCACCTTCAACCCCCGGAGGAACTAGGCTCACGGACTCCGTCAGCGCGGCGAGGGGGAGAAAAAAGGGAAAGGATCCCATGTGCAAATGAGGGAGTAATAAAAGAGAGTATATAACCAATTCGTCCTCCCACCACCCATTCCTTCTTTTGCCCCTCTCCCGTAAGAAACCAACAAGCTTCAATCCATCCAAACAAACCACCTTCACTTCCACCCTCAACCCCCCAACCAAACCGTCAACATGCGTTTCTCCATCCTCCCCATCGCCCTTCTGGCCACCACCGTCGTCGCTGATGGCGCCTCCATCCTCGCCGCCATGGCCAAGATCTCCAGCGACACCTCCAAGCTCAACGCGACCATCTCTAACTTCCACGGCGGCCTGATTGGTCTCGGCGAGTCGATCCCCATCCTGATCCAGAGCACCACCCTTCTCCACGACATTAACCAGGGCACCAAGACCGCGACCGCCTCGGCCGAGCTCACCTTCGACGAGACCATCCAGGTCGCCGGCGCCACCGCCGATCTTGTTAAGGGCGTCCAGTCCTCCCTCCAGACTATCGTCGATACCAAGCCCGAGTTCGATCAGCTGCTGGTTATCAGCCCGGTTATCTTGATCAACCTTGAGCAGCAGAAGGCGGCGACGGATAAGTTCAGCAAGGCTGTTGTTGCGAAGCTGCCGGAGCAGTTCCGTGCTATCGCTGAGAGCATCACTGCTCCTATTGATGTTGCTTTCGATGATGCTATTGCGAAGTACAAGAAGTTCTTCTAGATGTAGAACGGGATGTTAATTTTTTGGGGGTGTTTCTTCGGAGGAGGGTTTGGTGAATGATTGGATGTTTTGAATATGAGGGGGAGTGGGATAGGGGTTGAGTTGGAAATATAATTCAATTTATTCATCCTGCATATCTGATCTTTTTCACTTTAGTGTTGACTTTTGCGAATTGAGTTTAGATTATCAAGTAGCTAAAGGTAATACTTCCCACGATATTTAAGGTTTACCGAGAAAGGTGGAGATATCGATATCGGCGACTACGAGGGGAAGGTATCATATTCATCCCACTACTTATGGTCGGGAGCAATATATCCATGGGGGTAATTACTTAGGTGTGTGTAGGACCACCACCAAGCTATCAAGGAACCGCGCCTCTGTCACCGTCACTGTCGTCACCACGCGGCATTCTCACCACTTCACTATATCACTGCGGTGCTTCTGTCACCGTGATGCTAGGCGATATGGGGAGAGCAGTGGAATCTTCTTTGGCTTCTCCTCATCCTTGCGGACGAGTGGCTTCATGAGATATCAGTCTTCCTTCCTTGAACTTTCAAGATCTCCAGGTCGACTTCGCTATTTTGCGCGCGTGAGATTCACGCCACTTCCGACTAGTTGTTTAGGACGAGACTTGTGGTGCAATGTGCTCTATCTGCAGGATGTAACTGACTACGAAGTATAGTTCTATCCCATGCTTACATATGGGTCATCGGTTTCCATAATATACTTTGTCTAAGGAATTGAAGTCATTTTTCGAGATGATTCAACTGCTCTTAAATGGCCCTCTCTCCCAGAAACAACTCGATACCACCCAACCAACGAATATCCCAAGGACCAAACCCCTGACACAAGCGCTCTAACAGTCAGCAGAATCTACACATACAGCTGAATTCCTGGAATGGCATTTATTTCCAAGAACAGCCGACGGCATTGAAGCCACGCACCTTCATTCCCAACAGCAGCCGGTGCCAGCTGAGCCAAGCAAAAATTTCAGTCATGCCCTCCCGGTACCTCTGCTGAATATAACAGGTTCCGGCGGGCTGGAATCAAATATTACAACGGTGATACAATTAGAGATGTGGTGGAACATGTCCTCGGAGGCGCAGGAGATTGGGCGCGATCCGGACGCCTGCCGATGGAAAACCTCATCTTCGTCGCTGCGTACACGTCCTCTGTCACCGTTACTGTCACCACCACATCGCGATATTCTCACCACTTCGCTCTCTCACTGCGACATTGTTGTCGCCGTGGGAGATTTTCACTACTTCCGACTGATTTTCCCTCAAATTACGAAGGGACGAGGCGACCAGGAAGTCCTCCAAATCGTCCCAGAGGATGTAGCCCAAGACCTCGATCTCATTGAAGAATTTGACCGCATTAGTTACGGCCTACGCGGTTCTGGGGTGTAAATCAGGATATATATATGTGTGTGTTTGTGATTCCCTTGTATCCCTTCGTCATACTCATATAACCTGCTCGTCTATCTATAGCTATTTACAGCGCCTGTGATAGGATGTACACAATTGAGTATTACATCCTTGGTTCGGTTCTCAACAGACATGTAAGTTAATCGTGCAGCAACTTCTCACAGACTTTCATGGCTATCATCCCTTTGGGCGTGACACATCGTGACAACTCAAGACGTAACAGAGACTCCATCGAAAGAATGGAATGGACATCTCTGAGTCAAGTCAAACTTCGAACTTGATTTCGTATTATGAATATGAGAAAGATCATGTCAGAAGAAGATGCGAAGAGGGAAGATGAGAGGATTATCAACGCTGCATCTAAGGACCCTAGGTACAAAATTCTCACAAACCACCTCATACTCAGATTCTCGAATATCATCGAAAGGGGCCCAGTGTGACGAGAAAAGTTATGATTCAAGAACGGCCGTCACTGTCACCCTCATGGGGGAAAATTCTCACCGACTTTGGGCTCCCACCACTTCGCTCTCTCACTGTCGTTCTGTTGTCACATTAATGATCCGTTCGTCTCCTCTTTTCCATCTTCTGATATAATTTTGCCTTTCATCACTTGTACTACCCCGTCTTCGTCAACAAGGTCACATTAGTCTGACTAGAAATCAGTGCTTCCCTCGCTCTCCGTTTCAGAGGAATTGCTTGGATTATACTTGTTGTTAGGGTCGGGATCCACTGCGGATTATTCCTTTGATTATACGAGTATGTTTCAAAAACTTATATAATACAACATTTGTATTTTATAACCTCGATCTCTTCCACCTTCTACGTCTATATTTATTTTCTTTGCTCCGCACCCCCAGGACCCCACCCCATCCTCTTTTACATACTTGAGATATATTGATTTCTTTAAAAACGAGCGCCCACAACTCCGCCTCCGACAGCCATTCCAGCGATCCGCGACGACGCGGCCGTCGTAACCCACACAAACGTCTTGGCCGACAGCGCTCAGCGCAGGTGATAACAAGACAACCTCGACGACAGGTCAATCTCGACAGCAGGACGGCATTGACGACAGGATGGAGCGATGGCGAGAGAAACGACGGCAAGAAAATATCATGGCATATTCTTTTCGTGTTCTTAGACACCTTGAACCTACTTCCAACATGCATTGCACTTTCTGTATCCGTGTCCAACTTACCGCAACGGAGACGGTGCACAACTCTGCATTCCACTCATTGATTCGATTCCTGACAGCTATCGCGGATGTCCAGAAGTAGTGCAAAAATACACGTTCTTCGTTGGAATGGTATACGGTTTCCTGTACGGCTTCCGAAAATTATCATTCCCTGGAGCAGAACATAGTGCTAGACGTTCACGGATCATTCAGCACCTTACTCCCAATTTCACTCTCTGACGATTCATTGGGCCCATAGTCAGAATGAGAACATTCTTAGAAGCATCACAACAGTAGTAACATTGGCAAATTCAAGAATGTTACAGGCGAAATATGTATCATTGTGCCTATTTATCAAACTCGACTCTAACCCTCTTCAACCGCCGTAAACCCCAAAATAACAATCATATCTCAACATAAGCCGCTTCTTAGAATATATACAGACAGCAGAAGCTCTATTCCTATATACACCACTCCCTGCCAGTCCCCAAGGTCCGAATCTAACCACCATAGACGGTCTTCCTCGCCCCTACGTGCCCGACATGAAGCAATTGACTTTCTTTGCTTACAAGCACTGGGAGTACCAGTCGTTGCCGTAGGTGCAGGTGGAGCCGGCGACGCAAGTCTTTGGGCCAGTCCATCCGATACCACCACACTGTCCCCACTTGGGAGCAGTGCCGCCGCCAGTTGGTGGGGTGGTGCTCTGGGTAGGAGGGGCGGCGCTGGTGGTGGTGCCAGTGCCAGTGCCGGAGCCGGAGCCGTAGGTAGAGCCGATGGGGCCAACCTTGATGTTGGAGTAGGTGACGGAGGAGTTGGGGACGTTGGCCTCGACGTCGCTGGGGACACCGGAGGTGGTGGCGCAAGTACCACGCTTGGCACCGAGCTTGGTGGAGTCGGTGGGGAAGGTGCTGTCGAGCCAGAGCATGTTGGATGCATGGTCATCCCAGACGGACATGACGAGGACCATACCAGCCTTGAGGGCAGCGCCCATGTTGGCGAGGCCACCGTGCTTGGCGAAGTCGTTGGTGTCACCGAAGACGGACTTCTGGGCAGTGCAGAAATCGGTGGTGATCGAGTTGCCGCTGGTGCCGGCGATGGAGGAGACGGAGTTGGGGATGACGACACCGTTCTGGACGTAGAAGCGCTTGATGTCGGTGAGGGTACCGGTGGCGGTTCCGTCGTTGGTGATGAACTGGGTGACGACGGTGAACTTGGACTTGGTGTCGACGGTCTTGCCTGGGCCGTAGAAGTTCAGGTTACCCTGGCGGTAAGGGTTGAAGTCGCATCCATCAGGATCGCAAGTTCCGGCGTAGCGGTCGTTGCTGTAGGTGCCACCGCAAGCATTGCCGGTGCACATGGTCTGGCCGGGGGTGTCGCAAGGGTGGGGAGTGTAGGCGTTCGAGATCGAGTTGGCCTCCCACAGGTCCATCTCAGCACAGCACGAACCGTGGTTACCGATACCAGAGTTGGCATCGTTGGAAGACTTGGTCCATCCCTCAACGTTACCCTGGATATCTAGTTAGCAATCAAATCGATTTGTTATATGTGAGTTTCTCATACCTGGCCGCTGATGAACTTGAGATCACGGGGGCATTGGGAGTCGCAGTATCCCGTTCCGTACTTGGCACCAGCCTTGTTGGTAGGGAACTTGGTCATTCCTCCGTCAGCATCCATGGAAACGAAGTACAGAGCTCCGTTCAGTCCACAGGGCAAGTTCGACACATCGACATCGAAGGTGAACTCCTTGCCGAGCACCTTGAACATCTCGTAGTTGCTGTCATCCTTCATCATGTACAGACGAGAGCCGATGTTTGTCTGGGCGGACTTGGTGACAAACTTCAGGGAAAGGGCGTTTCCGCTAGTCGTAGCACCGTAAGTGCCAGAGTAATCGGCTCCGTCCAGGGCGCAGTTGGCGGCACAGGTCTTGTCATCTGGGCAAAGGGTCGCGTCCCAAGTCTGTCCATCGTAACAGTTGGTTGATCCGCTGGTGGAGTGAACCCAACGCCAGTTGGCATCAATGACGACCTTTCCGTTGTTGGTAGTGCAGCTGCCTGGGGCAGTGCAAGTCTGCCAGGTCATGGAAGGGTGAGTTTCCGCGGTGAGAGTGCCGACCTGTTGGCCAGCCACAGCGGCTGCCAGAGCAGAAACGAGAAGGGCGCGTGGGTACATCATGATTGAAGTGAGCTGGAGAGTCTTGAGAGTTTGATACTGTGATGATGAGAGAAAGGAATTTGAGGTGGGATCGGGCACAGCTTTATACGCCATGATCTACCGGGAGTAGACAACTCAGGCTGTGCCTGTCGGCACGCATGATTATCCATTGGCCTGTATCTGCAGCAAATGGCTTCGAGACGGCGCTTCCAGAAGGATAATGGAAGGTGGACCCCGGGCTGACGGGCCAGACGGGAGAATGCAAGAAATGGACTGTGGGGATGCCCATGGCGGAGAGATAGAGAGGCTGACTAGGTCAGACTTCAATCTATAGAGGCGGCCCGTGTGGCCTGAAGTTTTGTGCGGAGATGCAAATACTCCGTGAGATTCAGGGGGACTGCAACGGCATTCACCAGGCATATCGCCGCACCTAGAGGTAGTATTGTGGAGAGGATGCCAAGATACGCCTCCACTGACCCCGCGACCTCATCTCCCCGCCTTCTCTCATTCTCCCGCCCCACTGCCCCTCTCATCGCGCTGCCACATTGCTGAATGCGCCAACCACAGTATGCGTGGCGTTGAGGTGTTGAAACGCCCAAAGGCGGGCAAGATTAGTGGCGCCTGCCATCCCGTCTTTGGTGCCTCCCTCAGGTCCCGACGGACCTGGTATCCTAGCGAGCGGCACTGAGTGCGAAGCATACATGGCAAAACTGACGTAGAGTCAACTCTCAACGAGATGCGAACTCGGAATATCGATTAATTTGTCGATATTGTCACCTGGTCTTTGCAAAATCGAAGGGCGCCAAGTATGCTTCGCGATGTGAAATAATGGGAGAATGTTCCTCGGCACGGAGCGGTGCGTTCGCCGCATCTCCAGACCACTCTATAGCCTCTCGGCAGCCGCATCCGAACAAAGCAAACCGATAGCGCCAATCTATATATTAAAAATTAATCAATGCCAGAATTCAACCACTTTACGGTTGTCGGCCCTTGTTCATACTATTTTCCGCGCTCAGTCCCCTCTGTGAGCTAACGAGCCGTGTTCGCTTTCTTAGTGAAGATAATATCTGTTCCGTGTCGACAAACCCCGCATATACAACCTTGTCAGAGCCTATAGCTACCGGAACCTTCTTTCCCCAGTTTTCACTGGTTGCTCCACTCAGCATCGCGGAACTCGTCGCCGCCACCCGATTCGGCGCTGGTGCTGCTTCTAGAAGCCTGCCCGACGATCTCGTGACAGATAATAGCTTCCTGAGTGCATCTATATTATCGGTTGGGGGACCGAATAACCGCAGAACAGGCTGGGCTTCCGCATATTGGATTGCTTTGATTGCTTTGCGGTCCCTTAATTTGCACTGGCGGCTGGCTAGAAGCGTTTTGTTCTATGCGCCGAAGGTTTTTCGAACCACTGTGTCAGAACTGCATCTTTTTACCCAGGCTCGTTGGACTTGGATATATTGATGGATGATTAAGGACTCGCTGAGGTCTCAAGATCTATACACGAGCTGGTCAGCTCGAGGGTAATGGTGTTTCTCATACTCTTTACAATATTAGCCGGAATGTTCACGATTGCTGTGCTCCGAAAGGCACCGAGCCCCGCCAATTATCCACCTCGTCGGCGCTTTCTGGCTGGTGCTGCGCCTACTTTCACCGGAAAAGCGGTGCGGATCATGTAGCCACGTGCAAATTCATTCGTCTCGTGCATGGTGAGGGTAAACAGGGTCCAGATGCGGGCTTGAGGCAATAATATAGGTTTGTTGATGGTGGCGCTCAAGCTGGAGTGGCAAACACCACGGCTCTGCAACATATAAATATCGCGGTTGGAATCCCTTTTTTCATACCCTCGACTGAAGTCATTGAAACTGAGTGTGTTTATTAGCATCAATTTGTGGGATATTAAGCTTTTGAAGCTGCCAAGAATACCTAGCCAACTTTGCAACAGATCGTCATCCCCGCAATTTGCGATATATGGAGAACTTTTCCTTACTTAATTGCTGTCAATGAAGCTGGATAATTTTTTGGGTCGGTGAGTTTGGACACGCAGAGAATTTAAAAAGGATAAAGCGCATAACAGATTTTCCGCTGTCGTTGCGTTTAGTATTCCCATGGCGGTATATTCTTGGGGGGTGCGATGTGCAATTTTCAAATTACTCTGGCGAATGAGAGCTTGGGGGAAAACAAACGTGTCTCTCATCTGAGTAAAATATAAAATTTAACCGTTCGTGTATTTCTTAGTTTGTTCTATTCGTTCATACCTTACCTTTGCGGGTTTGCTACAATGTGGAGGTTTTCTCCCTCTTAACGCGCGGCGCTTCGAGCGTTTCTATCGTTGATCTTTGGGCACGCAGCAACACAGTACAGTACATATCCTACAAACAGCAAGCGCTCAATTGAAAACAAAAATACACCCATTTCTAGAAATACGGCACTTCTTCCAAACCATGTGCAATTGACGAACATTCCCCCATTCCTGTCGATATGGAGGATCCTCAGACGTCCGCCACACCAGCACCTCCGAGCTGCTTCAACTGCAAGAAGCTGCAAACCGAGTTCCCAAAACTTCTCATGCGCTGTGCAAAGTGTCGAACAGCTCTCTACTGCTCCCTCGAATGTCAGAAGGCCGACTGGAAGAGCCACAAACCCACCTGCCACCTTACAGGATCTGCCCCTCCTCCCAACCCGCCCCAGGGGCCCAAGGCCCGCCACAACCCAGGCTTTCAGGCCATGAACGACATGTTTGGGCTTTCCAACGACGACTTCCTCCACGACCGTCCCGAGGGAGAGGTCTTCAATCTTCTCATCGACTCTTTCAGAATGCGAGTGGAAGACGAGTCTGTGTACGGCGGGAATACAATCGGCGTTTACAATGGAGAAAATACACTTCCCCTGTTCAAGAAGTTTTTGAGTCTTGCAGAATCGAGACAGAAGCTTCTTCCAACTTGGTGGAGCTCGGTGGAGAGAGGGGAGTGCGAGAGGCTCGCGGAGAGCGGCAGTCAGTGGAGCGATATCAATTGTGCTGTTGAGAAAAGTGAAATCCAGGATCATTATAACGACAACTTGATGCCAATGAAGTTGAGAATCCTGGCAGAGAAGATTTATGGCAAGGGCTTCATGTGAAAGGCGAAACTCCAACACGTGTACAATATGTGCTCTATCTTTGGCTTGCTGATTGGTGATGGGTGGGAAACAACTGCTGGTGACCAAGTTATGCTAGGCTTTACTTTTGACATGGAAGTCTCCAAGGAGATGGAACAAATTGTGGCGCTATTCAGATACTTTCAATCCACCCCTGCTCTTGTTAAGCTGTGAACTGTAACGCAGTTACGCCAGAGACCGTTGATACTAAATAGAGTGCCATATAACGTTGGCTTGCTATTATGCTTCTTTATAATACATATTGTATCTGCAAATTATTGTACACCCATAGTCCGCATCTATCTATAATACATATCTGTACATGGGGAAAGGCGTAACGCCTGCTCTCCCAGAAAATGGTCGCGGCCTCCTATATTACACCTTAACAGCCGCCTGTTCTTTCTCCTCCTTGAGGCTCTTCAGCTCTTCGATCTCTTCCTCGACATCCTTTCTCACCTTCTCCTCCCTCTTCTCCAGGCTTTCGAAATCCAGAAACTCCTGCTTATCATACACCTTAACTCCATGTTCCTCATCCAGCCTGTCCATTTCCTTTCTATACTCCTTTCCCATGCTCACATTATCCTGTATGTCCCCGCCATATCTTTGACTCATGTACGACGAAACATGGGATTTACCCAGCGACTCCTTCCTACGCTTTACGCTCGATGCGTACAACGTCTCGATATTGCCAGTCATCTCTTCAAGGCAGTACTTCACCTCCCAGTCGTCGGTAGCTTTCAGCTTGTCGGGACGAACCACCTGGTGACCGTTGACAAAGTTGCGGATGTTCAATTTGAATACTGCTAGACGGCCAACGGAGCCCTCAACGTCGCCCTCGCTTGAGGTATTACAGTTCCGCGCCTCATCCGCCGCTGCTGTATCCGCATTTTCACCTGAAGATTCCGCAACAACCTCGTTGACATCACGGGCCATGGTCTCTGGATCTTCCCTTTCAGCACGGGCAACCATGAGATCCAGCATCTTGTTCATAGCCGCCTCAACCGGTGTGCCCTTTTCGACTTTGCCAAATGCATTGCGGATAGTCTCTACGGACGCTGACTGGTCGAGATGGTTGAAGGCGTCCTCGAAGATTTCATTTTGATCGTCGGCGTTTACGGCTTCTGCGGCGTCTCTAATTGCGGCGCGAAGGACCGCTTCTTGCCCGTCTGCATCCAGGCCAATTACTCGCCTCTCATATTCTTGGATTTGCTCGATATTGGTCTCCTGGATACCTTGAATGTCCTCCTCGGCGACGGGGCGGGCGAAAATATACATGAAACAGTCGCCGTCAGAAGCACTCTTCGGCCTTGTTTCGAATTGTAGCTCCAAAGACTCTCCTGGAAATTTCTCGGTTGCGCGGTCCAGCACTTTGTTCAAGAGCTCCAGGCTGACTTTAAATTCGGAGTCTCCCAGTGTAGTATCGTTAGACCCATGAAGAGACTGGTCCATATCCGGCAGGGGAAGATACTGGAAGCCAAATATCCTCTCCGTGTTATGGAACGCAACGAAAATGCCGTCCATGCGGCCCATCCGGACTTGAAGGGAGTATTTCAAGAAAGCAGAGCGGGACATGTCGTAGAACTCACGTTCGTACGAGTCATATTCACCGTACCGAGATGTGATCTCGTAACCCAGCCCTTTCTCATAATCTGTAGCGTCTCTGCGAATAGAGATGACAGCGCGAGTCTTAAGATCGTACATGCCTGTCCCAGGTAAACGAGGATCATGGGCATCAAGCTGCGAGCGCATAAGAAAGTCGCCAAAGGTTGTATAGTGATATGATTCGGGGCTGTTTTTGTCATCATCCGTAAGAGCGTGCGAATTTTCCTTTCGGTACTTTATATATTCTTCCTTGTCCGAAGTTAAGAACTTCTCCATTGATTTCCCAAGCCATTGGAGGACGTTGGATGTGTCAAATCCTTTGTTCGCATCAATAGCGTAAACACCATCTCTGCGTCGAAGGAATATAGAAGCAGGCGCTCGTTGAATGGCAGTGAACGAGCTTAAAGGTCTTGGGAAGCCTCGTGATAGTTGATCATGGTTGACAGGCCGCCATTTTGATAGAAGGTAGTGGAAGTGTGCCAAAGCCGAGGTCATGCTAGATGTTGACCCAGTGTACTTGCTGCCCTCGGCAACTGCTGTATCAATCAATGTTTTGTCTCGCGAAGAAGTGATGTATTCTTTCAGCGCGTTGTAGTCGAATTCTTTCACTGGTGTTATGGATTCCAAATAGGGGTCAAAATTGTAGACGCGGGTATGGGGGTCCCGAAGTCGATAAACTCCCTGATTGAAGAGCACTCTTTCAAGGCCGCAAACAAGGCCAGGCACAGGTGGCTGAGGTTTCTCAACTGGAACCAACTTTAGCGCCTGTGCATGGACGCTTCCAGAACTGTAACCTTCCCCTTCCTTTAGTGGTTTAAACACAGCATCTATAGCTTCTGGCGTTGAATTTTTCAGGGCCGATTCTAGGTTTTCGTACGTTTTGAGCAAAGTCATAGATAGAGTCCTATCTGCCTTTTCAAGCTGCTCACGAGCAGCATCTTTAAATATGTCCTCACCCCCTTGTGCTAGCTCGAGGCCGCGCTTATTCAGCAATTTCTTTTCCTTCAAGACTTTCATAAGCACTGTCTTCGCAACCCGGTTGGCGGAGGAGCTAGTAATGGAATAAAGATAGGTTAAAAGTTGTCCTCTTTTCCTGCCCTGAACCCTTTTAATGAGCGGGGTGCCAGAGGGACGTATTATCACCGTGTTTAGAACCCGCCGTGCGACAGGGTGTGATGATTGGGTCGGGGAGTTTCTGACTGTTGTCGACGACCGACCCCGAGGGGCCTTCACCACTGTGTACCGAACAAGTTGTCCTACTGATTTGGCCCCCTTTGTTCTTGAAGAACCAGTATCCGAAGACGGAGTGACAGATATATCATATAAGGCCTGCAATTTCTTCTGCCTATTTTTATTTGTTCTCCGCTTCTTGCTAGAACTTGGCGGGGGTTTCCCATCTGTTCCAGGGACACCCTCGTTGGAGTTCTGTAAGGGCTTTGCTGTTTGGTCTTGAGGATTTACCTGGACTCCCTTGGGCCGTTTCTTCGTTATGGTTTTCGATCCCTTGCCAGAGTTTGATGGCTCTAACGTAACTGCTGTTTCGCGGGCCTTGTCTCCTGGAGATGATTTGGATCGCCGCTTCGTTATCGGCTTCAGGGGTGCCGCTATTTTGTCGCTCTGGTCTGCTTGAGCTGATCCGAGGTGTTTCTTCGCGGCTTTCTGCAGCCAAGAATCCAAGGAACGTGCGCCTGTTGGCTCGGCTTTTGGAGATTCATTTTCGGCATTGTGGGTGGCTGCTGCTACATTGCTGCTCTGTCGCAACAAACGGGGTGAAGCGTTTTCACCCCTCCGGATTGTAGCATTCAGACATGATGTACACACGTACTGGCACCGTGATCCCACTCGTGGTGCAATTGTGTACATGGCCTTAAGTCCCTAAGAATTGGGCGTGGATTTGAACTTGAGCAACATCGGCGAATGTGCTTGAAGGTTGTTCTTGGGAATTATTTTTCTTGACGTCCGCAGGCGCGCGCCACGCGCTGTTAGGCGCGTCAACCAGAAATTTAACCCGCAAGGTAAAAAAAACCAACGAATAGGAACAGTCCAATCATGAGTCCCTTTTAAGGAAAATAATTATTACCACCACGACCCCATCAAACCAACAACCCCAACCGCCATATGGTGCGCCAGGATACTTTTTAACACTATGAGCTGCAAGCTGCTGCGGCGGCCCTACCGAGCATTTTCCTTGCAGCGGGGCCTGAGAGTTCCGCCATTAAATCGAAGGGTTATTTGTACGAGGGGGTTTGCCTCTCTGTCGCCACATCCCAAGTCAGTAAATTAAACGCCCACAATCGATTGCGATATTAACTTTAATCCAGTGCGAATCCATACGATGTAATTGTCATCGGCGGAGGCCATGCAGGATCAGAGGCATGCGCAGCCGCTGCGAGGTCTGGTGCGCGCACTGCCTTGATCACACCGAAGCTGGACAACATTGGCGTATGTTCATGTAATCCGAGTTTCGGCGGCATTGGGAAGGGTACTATGATAAGAGAGATTGATGCTCTGGATGGTGTGGCAGGGAGAATTATTGATAAGGCTGCTGTGCAATTCAGAGTGTTGAATCGGAAAAAGGGCCCAGCTGTTTGGGTAAGTGAATCTCTTTTCTTGTTGCGTTTCAAGAAGGTGTTCTAATGATCATTTTATTAGGGCCCGCGAGCACAAATCGACCGAGATTTATACAAAAAACACATGCTGGATGAGTTACAAGGATACCCGAACCTTTCAATAGTCCCCGGGAGCGTTGCGGATATTATCGTCTCGAAGGAAACTCTGGACGGCCAACCCTCCTCGAAAATTACTGGAGTAAGACTTGAATCTGGCGAGATTATCCCTACCAACCAAGTCATCATAACAACAGGAACGTTTTTGGGCGGTGAAATTCACATTGGCCTAGAATGTTTTCCATCTGGGCGCATAGGCGAAGCGGCGACATTTGGACTCAGCAAGTCACTGAAAGATGCTGGGTTTAAACTTGGGAGACTGAAGACCGGAACCCCTCCGAGACTGTCAAGGAGGACCATCGACTTCAGCACATTAGAGCAGCAGCCCGGGGATGATCCCCCGATGCCGTTCAGCTACCTCAACGACGAGGTGACAGTCAAGGAGCAGATGTTCTGTTACTCAACATACACCAATGAGAAGGCCCACGATATTATCAGAGACAACCTTGACAAGTCTATTCATATCCGGGAGTCTGTCAAGGGCCCTCGATATTGTCCATCGCTAGAGTCGAAAATAATTAAGTTTTCGGACAAAAAGAGCCATATAATCTGGCTTGAGCCGGAAGGATTTGACAGCGATGTCATCTATCCCAATGGGATTTCTATGACCGTTCCAGCCGAGGCACAGGAGCAAATGCTTAAGACTATACGCGGGTTGGAAAACGCCACAATGTTGCAGCCTGGTTACGGAGTTGAATATGATTATGTCGACCCAAGGAACTTGAAGTCGACTCTCGAAACGAAATCTATAGCCGGGTTGTTCCTGGCTGGCCAGATCAACGGAACTACAGGGTATGAAGAGGCTGCTGCGCAAGGAATAGTCGCTGGGATCAACGCCGGTTTAGTTTCCCAGGGCCGGGAGCCGATGATTTTGTCAAGAAGTGACGGCTACATAGGCATAATGATTGATGACCTGATAACGAAGGGCGTATCTGAGCCATACCGGATGTTCACATCACGAAGTGAATATAGGATGAGCGCTCGCGCGGACAATGCGGATTTGAGGCTCACTCCTAAAGGGCGTGCGGCTGGAGTCGTGAGTGATGCGCGGTGGTCCAGTTTCCAGGATATATCCAGCCAAATGAATGAGCTGGAACAGATTCTTCGAGCTGATATACGCTCTGGCCCAGCCTGGATCGACGACGGATTCGAAGTTACAAAAGATACAACTAAAAGAAGCGCATTTGACATTTTGCGTCGTGCCGGGATGAGCATAGACAGGCTGTCGAACAAAATACCAGAGGTGCTGAAGTACAGCAAAGCGATACAGGATCGGGTTGGAATCGAAGCGGTGTATGCACCATACATTGCCCAACAGACTGCTTCAATGAAGGTCTTTCAGATAGATGAACAACTGCATCTTCCAGTTGATTTGGACTACGGCAAGGTCCATGGCATATCCATGCACGAGAGGTTTCTTTTAGAAGCCACAAGACCTGAGTCTGTCGGCCAAGCTCGGAGGATTGAGGGCATGACTCCGACGGGTTGCTTGAGGCTCCTAGCTCACGTACAGAACACTCGCAAACGTGAAGCCAGGGCTATTTTATATGAAGAGAACACGGCCAATAAGAGGAGGGTCGCCGGCTTGTAAGATATATGAATGTATGATAAGATTGTATATTAGACAGATCCGGACAGCAGCAGCTTTGGGGACGTTATTATCGTTGGATAGTTACCACTAAGGAGATTCAACCATGCTTCAACATATCTCTTGTGGAGGCTATGTTGCCTTGCCCGTCGTACTTTCCGAAATACCCTACTTTAGGTTTAACAAGCTCCATTTGCTCCTTCCAGAGTTCACAGGACGGTACAGTAAGTTTGTTGGTCAATCCTTAATGTCCGCGTTCCATCTGGTTTTGTCCTGTCTATTAATTTAACTTATTCACATTTCAATTTTTGCTATCGGCCTATGCAGCCTTGATAGGTTATATACCAGCTTCCCACCGCATTCTTACATTCGGAAAGACAATACTGTCCAAAATGGATGGTAGTAACTCGACAGGTGTCCATACACTTAGTGGCGTCGCTGGACGTCATGTCCTGCCCAGCGATATGGGGTCCCAGACTGCGCCAGTCGTCAAATTTCCGTCTCCAATCCAATACCCAGTCCCTAGAGCACTTTGCGATGAAGCTCAGGTCCAATATGCTTTTAGCCAGACACATTCACACAGCAACTTTGGATATCGCGACACAGTCTATTATTCGAGTTTCCTCAGTGGCATGCGTGTGTATGCGCAGGCAGGGCCTCAATTGTCAGCTCCCTATCGACGGTCACTCAGCAACCAATATATTGAAAGCAACTTGGCCCAGCCCCACGCCCATCAAAATACAGATTCAGGAACTAGTGCTACACTTCACCGGGAAGAACAATTGCACGTGGCATCCAAACCGATTCCATTATTCTCACAACCTGCCCCAGATGTTCTGGAAAGTGCACGAAGTTGGCAGGCAATGGAGACTACCAGCGCATTTGCCCATACACCAAACTTCCAGGTCACTATCGGGAATGTCGATTCTCAGCAGAGAATCACGAGGTATGTTGGAGATCATGCGCACACCTCGACCAAAGTCACACTGTCCTATAGTGCTAGCGCAAATTCCCGTTCTTTGAATGCAGATGCTTTCCGCATTCACCCCTTGAATTGCTATACCGGGGACCTCAAGAGAAAATTATCTACCTCTTCCTCTTCAAGAAATCCAATCGGCTTCGCGAGAGCTTTAAGAAGCACTACCACGCCTACCGTGCCGACTCCCAGCTCCAAAACATCGTCGTCTTCACCTATTGACGAGCGGGGTTCCATGATAACTCCACCTGAGAGCATCAGCAACGAACTACAACCGGAGCGATATGACGAGTGGATGCAACAGGCTAAGAACGTGCAACTTGAAGATTTACCAGGGCTGGAAAGCTTTGAAAGCATGTCTCAAGTTTCCCAAGAAAGGATTCAGGGTCTAAGAGCCGACCCAAGCGGAAAATGGGCTGGACTAAGCGAAGAGACGATTCGCCGTATGGTGATAAAAACAAGGCTTAAGAAAAGAGCAAAGCGGAAATATGATCTGTTCTTGCGACTGCAGAAGCGGGCGCCTTCAGACAGTACAACGAATCCTCGGTTTTCACTGAGGGGGGTGCAAATGATTCAGGCCCAGGCTCGAAAGTATGGCATTGGAACGGAACCTGTCGAGGCGAGAGAAACAGTTGCTCAATTGGCTTTTTGGGATCATGAAAAGGCCGAATTTGCTAAGTTTGAGCGAGATCTGCTGTTAACACGAGGTAACACCTCTGAAGTTCTTCAGAAACAGAAAACCAAGAGGCCATCTCAACATAAAAGGGAGTGTGAACAGTTCTCGGAAACTTTTATGCCTCAAAACGAAGATGAAAGGGAAATAAGCCCTGGCAGCACTCAGTCGAATGCTACAGAAGTAATTAATCTCCTGGGTACCCGCTCCACCGCTAATTCCCCAGAAAGGGGAGATATGGAGCAGGAGAAAACCCCCGATTCTAAGTTCCAGATTCCGACCACCTTGGCTTTATCAAGAGGGTTTGGAGGTGCAACTTTATCTCAAATGATGGGTATTGGTGACGATGAACGGCTCATGAAGCGGCTAGTTTCTTTGGGTCCTGGAGATGCTATTTTTGACAGACAGCCTGAGTTTGCACCAGGAGAAACTACGTCGGAAACTTTGAACAATATGCCCCTGGATTAGCGCACTTGATAAGCATGGTTGCAAGGGCAACGAACCATTATCGATATCGCAGTTTTGGAAATGAAGTTTTGGAAATGAAGTTTTGGTTAGAGGTGGAGTTAGCAGTTATTTGTTTTTAAACGGCACTGTTATGGTATGGGTACGTCTTATTATTTTGAGATTGCAATTGGGCATTCCATAGGACAAACATACACCACAATTCCCGTGTGGTAACTTAAACATCAGTAGCTCTTTTGATTGTTTTAACTCTCGTCGTTCCTCCATTTCTGTAGTCATCATTTCTTATGCAGTGCGTATATTACTATTTTTGAACTGTTGGTGATAAATTATATGGAGAAATTTATTTATATTCTTTTAGAAATAGCAGAATATTAACTATATATACGACCTATGCATGTACTATAGCTCCAAATGTTCTGCCTGGCCTTGTGAGCAATCATCGCCAGGGCTTCAGCTATGCCGCCTCTACTTTAACGTCATCATCGGCCTCCTCATCCCTTTCCGGATCCTCCTTCTCGTCCTTGTCATCGCCAGCACCAGTGCTTTCCTCGCTTGGCCAATTCAACTCTCTCCAGTCTTCTCCCTCCTCAATCACACACCTGAGCCTGTCTCTAATACTCTCGACCGCAAAGCTCCCCAAAAGTAGCCTCAGTGGTGGAAAACTGCAATGTCCCAGCTGCCACACCAGCTCTGCGCTCTTCACCACACTCGTTGGCTGCCTGTCTCCCAACCATTGCACCATGCGCTTATAATGCTGCGCAGGGCTACTGGGGCTGCTGTACGGTTCGCTCGCCGGCTTGATAAGGAAGTGACCATATAATGGGAGACCTGTGCCGACAATCTTCTCTCTCTCGGGCTGGTCTGGGTCGTCTCTTCGCACCAACCCGGGCTCCACAAGAGTAGCCTTGATATTAAACGCATCGACTTCATAAAGCAGAGCCTCTATAAGCCCCTCCACCGCATACTTACTCGCGCAATACGGTCCCAAGCCTGGCACACCCAACGCGCCCGTTGTCGAGCTAAAAATCAAGTAGCGCCCATGCGCCTGCTCGCGGAAAATCGGCAAGCTGAGCTGCAAAATATTCAGCGTGCCCATGAAATTCGTCTCGATCTGGTTGCGGATCTCGTGCTCGTCCTGGTCCTCGCATGCGCCGATGATGGCCGTACCACTGCAGTTCGCAATCAGGTCGATGCGTCCGAAGTGCGCGATGGCTTTGTTCATCACGGCTTCGACGGTGGCGCGCGAGCGCACGTCACAGAGGGTGCCGAGACAGTTGGGATGCCAGTTTTGCATGGAGGCGGGAGGGTTGAGGTGGGTTTGGCCGACGGCGACGACGAGGTCGTTGTGCCGCAGGGCGCAGCTGGTGAGGGAGCGGCCGATGTGGCCTGTTGCACCGAAGATCTGAGATGGGTTAGATATGTATAAATTGGCACTTGAGATATTCAATTCCTTCTCCAGCCGCTGTTACTAGAAGATGCCTCTGGTCATGTGCCATGAAATAGACACCGCTCACCACCTTGACAACTGTGAAGAAGCAAAATTGTTGACTTACAATCCATACGAGCTGCTTCGGCGGATTATTCGGACCTGGAGGATCACAACTAGATGGGAGCTCGACTTTCAATTCTTGTCTTGCTCTATCAGGAGACGTGTGCTCAGGTTGCTTTGCGCTGCCATCAGTCCCGTTGGGAGCCACGTCCCCGGCGACTCCATGGTAGCCTAAGTCTTCGGCTTTGAAGGCATCCATCCTCTCAACGCCTCACAAGATAAAGCCAAATCCCATGAGCGCTCAAAGACCAAAAGGCATTGGCTGATTGGCTGAGACGTGGTGAGTTATTAGAGGAAGCGGGCCATAAAGCTACGCCATGCGGAGTTGGTTTTGGTGGGGTGAACTGTGCGGGGGTTGAATTTGGGTTCATAGTGGACGGAGCTATGGTATAAAATGCTACGTACTTTTTGCAACTTGCAGTAAAAAATAAATTTCTAGGGACATTCTACGGTTTTAAAAATGGGTATTCATCAATCTAAATATTGCTAATCATTGCAATACTAGCTCATATCTACTATGTACTTGCTTTCCTCGTCTAAACCTTCAGTGTCTTGTCGACATATTCCTGCCTGTACGGGTTGATATCGACATCTGGCCCGCGGTTCAGCGGTGTCCACTTTGGCTCCTCCTTGAACAATCTCATTGCAACAATGAACTTTGTTTTCGCGTTAGTTTCTAGGTTCGAGCTCAATTGGATATTCGTGGGTATGCTCACATTGCTCGCGTCGGTCGTAAACCTGTGATAGATGCCCGCCGGGAGAATAATCAAGTCGTCCTTCTCCAGCAAAATCCTCACCCACTCATCACCCTCGTTCCTGACATCAAAGTATCCCTTTCCGTCGCGGATATATCTGATCTCCTCATCCTCGTGCATGTGCTCTGCGAAGAACGACTTGACCTTCGTCTCGTAGACCTCCCCCATTGCGCTCGGCGACACGGTGATCACATCGCGGTTCTTGTATGAGCGCTCCGACGCCAGAGCATCAACTTGTTCGAGCTCGGAGTAGTTGTAGTAGAGGACGCCCACGCGCGAGAGCTGGTCGACGGAGACCTCGCGTCCGGAGTCGTGGGGTTCGCGCTGGTCGCCCTGGGGAGCCGTTAGTTGAAATGCGACATGGCGAAGACGGGAGAACTCACGGGCAAGTTGTCGTACCAGTAGGCTTTCATGTTGGCGTGTGTAGGGTATAGTATATTCTGGGAAGACGAAGGATCAAAGAGGTACGGGTTGATTTATAGTTATTTCGTTGGAGAGAAGCTTGATTTGTGATGGTTTACCCCTCGTATTGATGACGGGCGATCGGTGACCCCACCAGTGCTGACCAGCGGGGTTGCACCATTTCACATGATTTTAGCCAATTACTATAACGGTATATTCATATTTACAACCACAGTTCATACTGATCAACATAATTCGTATTGATCATCTCGTCATATTTTCTTGAAGAATTCTAGTAAGGTCTATGAATGTGAACCTTTATGGGGCTTGATTCGTGGTTTAATTCCACGTGGGATAGTCTCATCTCAAGCTTCATCCCTGAGGTGGAACCAAGGGGCCTGGAGAGTTATAGCGATTGGTAAAATTGATATTTGGCTCGATCTTTTCACCGCCACTTCTTCTTCCCCTGTCGCAATGTGTCGAAGGGGCACGGCAGAGTATGCCTCTTCCTGATACTTGGCTACGCCAACGAGCCGAGAGCCGAGAGAGTTACGGGCGTAGCATACTCAGGTCTTCTACTGGCCTGGTAGATGTATGCTGGTGTGCTGTGGTAGCCAAGGGGCAAACTCACTGCGGCAAAGTCCCTGAAACTTTGACCAAAGCCTAGATAAAGCCTCTCAATCCCAGTCATCATTATCGCTGTCTTCCTTCACAGCCTTCTTGACGCCGAATCTAACACCACCATCGCCCTGCGTCTTCGCTCTTTGGACCACACCAGAGCCAAGTAGACGCGCTTCAAGATCGGCAGTAGTGAAGTTATCCGCGGTGTATGACAACCCCTCGAAGCCTACGATCCTATCGACGCTAATTCCACCAACGAAACAGATAACGCAGGGCAGGACCTGGACCCTTAGCTTCGTAACAAGAAACGGGGCGTTATCGACGTTCATCTTGAGGAACCTGGTATCGAAATGCTTCTTGGCCAGTGACTATTGGACGCAACAGTCAGAACAACACTCCAAAATATAGTTCAACGGGCAAGCAAACCTCAAGGTGGCTGTCCATAACCCTGCAACGTTGGAAGTCCTCCTTTGAAAAGTGTACCACGGCATGCTTTGAGGACGTAGTCAAGTCCATCAATGCCTTCTCATCCTTGATTTCGGTGTAGTCGCCAAACCCCTGGTTCTTCTGCGTCTTTGCCCGTGTAAACTCGGCGTGAAGCTGCTGTATACGCTGCTCTCTGAACGCGTCGAGAGCTGGGGAATCTTCCAGAGACTCAATGAGCGCATCTTCGTCGTCCGAGTTATACTCGGTCTTATCCACCAGAGCTGCCACTTGGGCGTCGATTTTAGCCATTATTGCTGATAGGATGCCCTCACAAGTAACCCCGCGAGTCAATTCTTGAATCGCTAGATAATTGCGATAGGCGACCAAGGACCGGAATGGGGCCCGTGCATGAGTTTTGTGGTCCAAATATGCTTATGTAAGCGTAATCTTGCCTCCTGGTTGTGGTCTAATTTGGGAAGACCAGAAAGGTGGGCAAGACCAGTTCTCGAAAACCAAAGGAAAACTCGCTCCTGTTCGATTCCGAAGCAATAGTCATTCGTTACCTGATGCTTATATAGTACGGCCAGCGACAACGCGACAGATTTCAGACCTCACCGTTTGACCTGCTCAACGGGCCTCGTATTTCCCCTTTCGCCTTGTAACCCAAGCGCATCGCATTTCAGCTCAGGAGACAGCGAGTCTTCCCAACCGCAACCATGGACGGCAAGAAAAGAGATGATGATTATTCCATTGAGATCCCTACGAAGGCGTCCCGCTCTTCGCCAGCACTCAACAGGCCGTCGCCCAGCATGGGGATGCCTTTGGCGCCTTCGAGCATTGTGAACAACCCAGGGCTTTCTGTGCTTGCATACTGTTTGGCCTCCATCAGTATGACTGTCATCAACAAGTTCTGCGTTTCAGGAGATAAATGGAATATGAGCTTCTTCTTCCTGGGATTCCAGGTATGTCAACATCCTCCTCTGGCAGTAGAGAATTTGTCTGACAAAACTACAGTCAATCGTTTGCATTATTGCGATTCAGGCTTGCAAATCCATGGGCCTCATCAAAGACCTAGCGAAGTTTGACAATGAGAAGGCAAAGAGATGTATGTTTAGCACGAATATCCCACTATCTGACATATGCTGACCATGGTGTTACCAGGGTTCCCAATCTCCCTTCTTCTCGTTGGAATGATCTACACAAGCACCAAGGCCCTCCAATTCCTCTCTGTACCAGTGTATACCATTTTCAAGAACTTGACTATCATCGTTATTGCATACGGAGAAGTCCTTTGGTTCGGAGGAAGCGTCTCTCCTTCGTCCCTTTTCGCATTCGGACTCATGGTTCTCAGCTCCGTCATTGCTGCATGGGCAGATGTTCAGCACGCTCTAGCAGCCAGTGCTGGCACCTCGACCCTTTCTGGCCAAAACATCGAGGCAGCTGCCCAGCTTTCTACCTTGAACGCTGGCTATGCTTGGATGGGACTTAATGTTTTCTTCACGGCCTCCTACGTCTTGGGCATGCGCAAGACTATCAAGAAGATGAACTTCAAGGACTGGGACAGTGAGTTATTATCCCGAACAAGATGTTGACCAACGTACTGACCCATTCACAGCCATGTTCTATAACAATCTCCTTACCATCCCAGTGTTGATCGTCCTCTCCATCCTCATCGAAGACTGGTCATCCGTAAACTTCAACGCCAACTTCCCCGTCGAGTCTCGCAACAGCCAAATTCTGGCAATGATTTACTCTGGCCTGGCCACCATTTTCATCTCCTACGCCTCAGCATGGTGCATCCGTGTTACCTCATCGACCACATATTCCATGGTTGGAGCTCTCAACAAGCTGCCCATTGCCGTTAGCGGTCTTGTCTTCTTCGATGCCCCTATCACCTTTGGTAGCGTGTCAGCTATTCTGTTGGGTTTCGTCAGTGGAATGGTCTACGCATGGGCAAAGGTCAGACAGGCTGCTGCATCAAAGATGAGCCTGCCAACCACCAACATTCCGATGAGCGCCAGCAGCCAAAGCGCGCGTGATGCTAACGCATCTAAATTCTGAGATCGCAACAATCGCTCAGACTATTCTTAAAGAAGGCTCTTGTCAAAAGAGCCTCTAAGGTTTAATACAGGCCTGTTCTTGGAATTCAAAGCCTCCGGGACACGCGGATAGAGAGATGTTTGGCTTATGAGGTTGGGGGGGGGGGGAGGGACGTTAAGACGAAAGTGGCGAGATGCAGGCACCGACCTACGCCGATTTGTTGGTTTTATTGTATTATATACTTGTTCTCTAGCATAGACTGCTTGTTTGTGCGACGGAGGCTGTTGGTCTGCCGCATACACGGTTTCTGTATTTTCTTGTGGGTGGGCTATAAAAAGGGGGGATTAGGCGCATGTTCCACAGCAGCTATTTTTATAGTACGATTAATGCGATACCAGAGAGACGCGTTCTAAGTGAAACTGCTACGTGCTCGATTACAGTCTATCCCTGTTTAATATTCATATGTTGTGGATGTTTACATTTCCATGCTCTTGTTTTGCTGCCTGTATTTCGTGGTCTACCACCTCTTCACTCTAAATTGCCAAAAACCCATTGGATTGTACCGAGACTGGCTTGCAAATTGGGCTGAATAGTGTATATTAAATTGATTTCAGGAGATCAAATCAATCTGACGATGTGGTGCATTTTGTCTTGGCTCTTTCAATTGTTATCATGCCTGTACTGTCCAGTATCCGAGAACTTGGTCGACTCCTAGCCTTGCGGCAAGGCTGAGTGATCGCCCGAAATTCTTTGGTGGGATGGGACGCCACCATTCCACTTCTAGCGTCACCGCCCGGGGCAGAACGAGAAATATATAAAGTCTCCGAACCCCATTTGCCCAATGAGGATGTCTTGCACACCAGCTTCTCCCCTTCAAATTGGCTAAAACTGTGGCTTTGGGCCCCGGGAATCCTCCAATGCCTGCCAAAACCGAATGCCAGAGGCCGTCTATCCTCTTCGTCGACGCCTATGACTCTTTTACGAATAATATCATATCGCTCCTCACAACAACTTTGAACTGCTCCGTGAGAGTCGTTCGAATCGATACACCGCTCTTTCCTACCGATGCCTCTCTCGCCGAGGAGCTGCGACAGTACGATGCCGTTGTCCTGGGACCTGGGCCCGGGCACCCGGAGAATGAAGCAGACGTCGGGTTGATGCGGAGAATATGGGTAGCATCGGCCTATGCCAATGAGGAAGGTGGGCGCGACATCGACACCAGGGTTGATATCCCCATACTGGGAATATGTCTGGGATTCCAAAGCTTGGGGTTGCAAGGCGGTGGAGCCATTCGGAGGCTGACCGGGGGCGGCATGCACGGTGTTGTCAGGCGCGTCACCCATTGCGGTGGTGGAATATATCAAGGAGTCGGAGAGGTTGATACGACGCTTTACCAGAGCCTTTGTGTCGATCTTGGGCAAAATGAAGTTTCAGATGAGATATGGGAGTCCGAAAAGTGGACTGCTAAGTGGAAATACACTGGGGTCGAAGGACAGGGCACAATCGAACCTTTGGCCTGGGTGGAGCAACAAGTTGAAGGAAGAGATAAGAGAATCTTGGTTGCATCGAAGCACTCTCAGAGGCCATGGTGGGGTTTACAGTACCACCCCGAGAGCATATGCACGAACGAGGAAAGCAAAAAGGTCATCTTGAATTGGATGGACGAGGTAAACAATCACAACGCGCAAACTGGAAGGAAGATTGTACGAGGAGGGAAGGCAAAGGCAGGAATGCCGGTGCGACCTAGCCTGCTGGCACAAACGGAAGCCAAGAAGTTGGAAATGAACGGCTCGCGAGCAGAGTATGACTTCGAACACGAGGACTTGAATTATGGATACGCGTCTAAGGTCGTCGATTTAGGCAGCAACTTGGACGTGCCAGACGTCATTGCGCGCATGGAAGCTGCTGGTCGAGACCTAATTGTCTTGGAGAGCACAAATAACAACATTAGGGGCATTGGCTCCGAAATGGTCCGGGGGCGCTACACCACCATTGCTCTCCATGTGGATAATGCCTTGCGTGTAGAGTACTCGGTCGGGAACGCGTTTGCAAGCGTGTTGCCCGCGTCGAAGACGTCCGCTGCGCGAAGCAACCCCCAGAAAGTATTCATGGGAGGGTATGGTGGAATATGGCCATTCCTTGCAAGCTATCTCGATAAGAGGAAGATCAACGACGGGAACGTGGACGTACCATTTTGGGGCGGCTTTATGGGTTATACGACGTACGAGCTTGGATTAGAGGGCATCGACGTTGCGCCGCATTCTCCAGTTCCAGCTGATGGTACCGATCGACCGGATCTCAACTTCGCGTGGGTTACTGATAGCATTGTCATCGATCACCAAGAAAATAAGGTGCATCTACAGCAACTTACGAAATCGTCCATAAACCAGGATGCTGAGCCCCTTTGGTGGGTTGACGGGCGGGGCCAAGAACTCGTTGATTTCCTTAGCGGTGCATCCTCTGCTCTGGCAAAGACCCCTTCTGTTTCCACAGAATTCACAGCTCCGTCAAAAGTGGGGGCAAAGGCACGCACGCCAGAGTCAAGCGCATACGAGGCCTCTGTTCGGACCTGTCAATCGTATATCTCCGCTGGAGAATCTTACGAGCTGTGCCTCACATCTCTCTCAACCTTGAGCGTCCCTACCGTTCCGGCCTCATCTTCAACGCCTCTCTCATCCAAGGATGCTCCTGCCCTATCAAGCCCAGCCTGGTCACTCTATCGCTCTCTCCGAGCGGCACAGCCCTCACCCTTCTCCTCTTTCATCCGCCTTGGTCCTGCGACTTTCATCTCTTGCTCCCCTGAGCGTTTCCTCTCATGGACCTCCTCGGGGCGCTGCGAGCTGAGGCCAATGAAGGGCACGGTCAAGAAAAGCCTGGCGCCTACTCGTGCGGAAGCTGAGGCGTTGCTAGACGTCGAGAAGGAGCGCGCGGAGAATCTAATGATTGTCGACCTCGTCAGACACGACCTTTATGGTGTCTGTGGCGCTGGTAATGTGGCTGTGACTAGGCTCATGGGAGTTGAAGAGTACGAGAGCGTGTGGCAGATGGTGACTGTAGTCGTTGGCAACATACCTGGAGGAGACGACAATTCAGGGAGCCAAGAAAATCTCAACATGAAAGGTGTTCCCCAGGAGACCTCTGTCAGCGGCTTGGAACAAGGGCCTCGGTACTCCGGTATCGATGTCCTTGCCGCATCACTACCTCCGGGGTCGATGACCGGTGCGCCAAAGAAGAGAAGCTGCGAGCTGTTGAACGAGATCGAACATGGACGAAGGAGCCTTTACAGCGGTGTCGTGGGATACATGGATGTTGGGGGCCGCGGTGACTTTAGCGTTAATATCCGCTGCGCATTCAAGTGGGACGATGAGTCTCAGAGCGATGACCAGGATACCTGGTACGTGGGGGCCGGCGGAGCTGTTACAGCACTCAGCGAGGATCGGGCCGAGAGGGAGGAGATGGAAACTAAGCTATTCAATACGCTGAATGGCTTCGGCTTAGGACTCAACTTGGGTAGGCCGCCAAAACCAACCTGAAGATCTGGGGTGTATTACTATGGGAGGGTGGCTTGGATTTTTGCTTTCTGGCGTACAACGCACAGCGTCGCACAGCATTATTGGCTAGGTGTGGCATGACTCAACGTATTATGGGATTGGATTTTTGGAGCTTTGGAAACATCTGGGTATTTGCGGGCGTATACACCACTCAACGTGGAATAGAGTTACTGCGCGTAAGCTATGGAGTTAGTTTTACTGTAAATTATTAGATTTATACAGGGCGGAAATCTCAACTTGGTTAAGAACTGTTTGCTTTTGCAATACATATAATTACTTCTATACTACATTCTTACTCTGCTGGTATATGTGCAGTTTTACGGGCGAATGTTTTCTAGACTGGCATGAGGATCGAAAGCATAATGGTCACAAAATGTGGCCTTTGCTAACTTCATTATCCATGCTATTAGGTTTTGACAATCCAGGATCATAAACTGGGCATAAGAGTACGGAATTGACAAGACGCCTTGCAAATTATCTTTCATAATGGTACTGTACATAGACGCCAATTTCATGTTAAGCGCCAAGGTCGTCTATGCTTCCCTACGGATTCACGAGCCCTTTGTGCCCTTCCATCTTTGCCCAGCGGCGTAACGGCTAGTGGTATGAGCATCATAGCCAACCCAATTCAACCCACACCTTATGCGTCGTCAACATCCATCGTCTCCGTCGGGGCCTCGGCCTCAGCCTCATCATCCTTCCCCTCCGCAACAGCCTCAATCCACACCTTAACCTCCTGCCCATCATACAGCTTGAACGGCTCAATATCTTGGCTTCCCTTTGGTGCAATGCCAACGATACCAATACTAGTATTCTCCACCGTCAAATCCTTATCCTGCGCTAAACTCTCTTTCAACGCCTTCAGCCCATGCGAGACCAGTTCCTCCCTGCTCGCATCAGCAAACTCATCTGCGTTCCTCTCCAAGTACGTCCTCGCCATCTGACTCCTCGCACCAATCGCACACGCCACCATCTCCTGCGTCAGACCGCTAGGCTGGAACTCAAACAGGTGTGGCCCCGTCTCGTCAACGCCCACGACGATCAGTCCAACACCGTATGGGCGCTTGCCGTAGTGCTGGGTGTTGGTCTGGGCGCGGTCGCCGATGGCGGAGACGGCGCGCTCGATGGGGAGCGCGCGCCCGTATGTCAGGCGCGAGGAGAGCGATTGCGACTTGAGGAAGTTGGAGAGGACGCGGGCGTCGGAGGCGAGGCCGGCGAGACCCAGACCGAAGTGCGAGTCGATCGCGATGACCTTCTTTTGGTAGGAGGAGAGCTCTTCTGCATTGCGCTGGGGATGGTCAGTGAGGTTGTTCGAGGAATCTGGGGGGTAGGGCGAGGGTGAGACGTACCTTGAGAGCTACGAGGACGGCGTGTGTTTTGCTGACAAGACCGACAACGACGGAACCTTGCTTCACGGCCTCACTGGCATATTCGACCTGGAAGATTCGTCCCTGTGGAGAGCTTCAGGACTGTTAGCTACACCAAAGCAAGTTGAATACGTGGTGAAGTTGTAAGCTTACAAAGTGACCGAATCGTTGTCATAGTTGTTTCTGAACATCTTGGATGGTTCGCAGCTTCGGCCGCTGGGTATCGACGATTAATTCCTGTGTATTCCTTCTCCTCTAGCTTTTATTTATCTCGTAGTTTGAGAGGCGTAGCGTGCGTATGAGGAATGATGTGACTTCGAGGTGGGAATTGAAGCTGGCTGGTTATTGTCTTGTTGCTGGCTTGACAGCTCTCGTCCCAGGCAGGACAGGGCAACGCAGCACCTCAAGCTCCAAACGCGGTTAAGCGCGCTCGCCCATGTGTAGGTGATTGTGGAGCCTTATACACAAGGCTGCAATCAGTGTAGAGGTTGCTCAAGCTAACCGCATCGGGTGTGCACGTCAGCTCTCGCGAGCCGCCGAGAGGCTGCGCAATCGACATACAACAGACGTCAGTCACGATCCAGCATACTCTGTAGCCGCCGCGCTCTAATACGATTAAAACGATAGAGGACAGAGATAAACGTCCAACTCTATCGCCTCGAGGAAACGACGAAATAGACACATAGCAGGTCCCCACTTAACAACCGCCAAGGTGCCTACCTTCAGAATGGCTGCTGGTCTCAAGACCATCATAGCGCTCTCCTTCGTACGTCCGCCCCGAACTCAACGATCCTCGTCTACCCCGCCTACTCCCCACGCCGAACTCCCCACTAACTGATTCCAACAGGTCCTCGCCGTAGGCTTCCTCCTCGTCATCCTCTCATGCGCCCTGTGGCATGCATACTACCCGCTTCTCGTCGTCGCCACCTACGTTGTCGCACCTCTCCCGAACTGGATATGTTCGCGGTGCGCAAATCCTGATGACTTCGGCGCAGAGGGCGGCGGCAATGCGATTTTGGACTTTGGGAAGTTCGTTACGGGTGGGCTGGTTGTTATGGGTATTGGTGAGTTTGGATCTCTCTTTTATGGACTGAGGGTGGAATGTTGTGTTGGTTGGGGATGAGAGGAGGGGTTCTGGGCGGGGAGAAAGTGGCCATGCGGAGGAATGGCAGGATGCGTTTACAGAGTGAGAAGAGAGGAAGATTTGCTAACTGCCATCTACAGCACTTCCCGCAGTTCTCGCACACTCCGCAATTATCACCATTCCAGCCATGATAATGTCCATCATCGGCGGCCTCCTCATCTACGGAACCATCGTTACCTTCGGAATGTTCTTCCAAGAGGAGCAGGAGTTCTAAGTCATAGGCACGCTTCGTGGAGGTAGACGGAAAGTAAGGATCTCAATTACGGATGGGACGGAGGGATGTGGATATCAGAGGCACCATGGACTTGGTACGGTGTATCATTAGCATCATGTCACCTAAAGCGATCAGTTTGCGAATTTAATAAATTGAAACCCATCCTCCGAGGAAGCTGCGACTGGTAAATCGTTCTTTCCATATATCAGGGTTGAGAGTTGCGAGGAGGCTGCAACTGAGCCTTTGCTTTGAAATCATTCTTTCCATATAGGGATTGAAACCTCTGAGGAAGCTACGACTGAGCTTGCTTGGTAATCGTTCTTGCCATATATAAGGCTAGAGATCTAAAGGAAGCTGCGACGGAGTCTTCTTCATAATCGTTCTTCCCTTATGTAAGGCTGAAGCCCTCCAAGGAAGCTGCGATTGAGTTTGCTCGGTAATCGTTCTTGCCATGTATAAGGTTGAAAAGCTTGAGGAAGTTGCGACTGAGTTTGCTTGGTAATCGTTCCTTCCATATATGTATATTGCTGAAGATCTCGAGGAAGCTGCGACTGAGTCTGATTAGAAATCGTTCTTTCCATGTATAGGGCTTTAGAGTTCCAAGGGCAGACAGGTTGGTTATCATGAAGACAGTGAGCATGCATGGATTCACTCTCACAGGTTGTCTACTTTCATTCCTACGGTTATTACAATGGTCAGGATGTATGTTTTTATAAAATTTATTCTATTTATTTGCATCCAAAAGCTAGCATATACGCCAGTAGGTGTATCTAAAGCGTGGCAAATGGGCACACTGTTGGTCTAGTAAAATCGTAAGCCGACTCCTAAGACCCCCAAAAACCCGCTATATATGCAGCAAATCCAGCTACATAGTGATCCCCAAACTCCGTGCTATGCATAGCGACGTCAAATCATGATAAAAGTACTGAAATCGCTGGAGATAAAAAAAGAGGATATCGCCGCTTATAGCGTCTTCCAAGCAAGCTTGAAGCGCCCATCGGCCGGCTTGTAGTCGGAGAGGAACTCAACAGCTTCTTGGGCTGTCTTGGCTGGAACGATGATGCTGCGGTTGGATTCGCGAACAAAGCCAGAGCTGATCGAGTTGTCGACCCAGCTGAGGAGACCATCCCAGTATCCTTCGATGTTTAGGACGATTGTGCCGCGGCCGTGGATACCAAGCTGGTTCCACGTGACAACCTCCATAAGCTCCTCCAGCGTACCATATCCTCCTGGGAGGGCAATGAACCCAGAGCCCGGTCCTCCCTTCATGACAGCCTGAGCCATCATCTGCTTTCTTGTGTGCATGTCGTCGACGATGGTAGTCGTTCCGTAGGTGGCCTCATCAGGGACGCCGTGCTTCCCTCCGTTCTTCGAAGGAGCCTTGCTATCTGGACCCTGCTCGAAGACGACGAGCGGTTCTGGAATAATCCCATGCACGGCGCTTGGTCCGGACAGACTGACGAGGGTACGAGCGATCTCGCCCATCAGTCCTACGGTTCCGCCACCGTACACGAGCTTAATGTTGTGCTTGTGGAATTCCCGCGCGAGGTCACGAGCCGCTTGCATGAATGCTGGGGAATTGCCCGAGGAAGCTCCGCAGAAAACACAAATAGTTCTTGGTGGTACATCCTCGGTGGGTGCGCTCTTCAGGTCGAGGGTGATCTCCTCGGTCTGTGGCGCCACGATGTCCACAGCGATCTTCTCGTTGAATGCGAGATCGGTTTGTAGCTGGGCATCGAATGAGTTCTTGTTGTCGAACATGTCGAGGGTCTCAACGGGACCCATGTTAGATGGTGGCGACATAACTGAAGTCAGGGTTAGTCAGTGAGGTCTTGGGAGTAAGCGGGGTCGGGGAGATCTATCTTACCTGTGATCGGAATAAAGCCTTGGTCTTATAGATGTGTAAAATGATGAGAGTTCAACAGTGTTGACTGGTCGGTTTTGTGTCCTTCGTGGCGCGAGGTACAAAGGTGTCACTGGGTGTATTCTGGTGGATGAGGACCAGATGGCGGGCTGATCTAGTGTGAAACTCGCCGGAAAAGGAAAACCGAGGCGTTCCAAGTGTGTCTGTATGTGTAGAAACTCGAAGGTGGTAAATTTGTAGTATAATAGTAGTAAGGACCGTATAAATCCGTATATATCCCTTTGATAATTCGTTTGTCTTGTGAGAGAAGATGAGTAGAGTATCGTTGGGGGCGACTCGGTGACTCTTATAGTGGCAGGGAAGCGGCGGGCGGCCGTAGACCAAGTGACCCAGAGTGACCCAAACTGACGTAGGACAGGCCGCGGGCAGCAGCGGCATAACGGTGTTTGACCAATAGAAATCGAGGGAATGGAACGTTAGTGTGAACCCTACGAGGCTATGCAAGGGGCCGCGTCCATCTCCCTTGTTTATCGCCACGTGACGCCTTGATAAGCTATTGGCGCTCGGCCTTCGCCACGCCGAGGGTGTAGCGAACCACGGAAAGCGACGAGAATACACGATAATAGCTGTCTAAAGATGCTGAGCTCAAGGAAATTATAATGCTTATATATTAAATAGCTGTTATAGTTCTAATAAATGCAGTAAATAAAATTATATTTGAGAAAATTGTTTACTGCTACTGTTTCTAATTCCAATCCCAGGCTAGCGAGGATGATGTTGTGATGCATCCACTATTATCGACTACAGTACCAAGCGACGATCTCTGACGTCTCTTCAAGAGCCTCATCAACGACAGTACTGTACATACGAAGCTTCATCCTTCAAACGCTTTTGAAGATGGCTCCTCCAGCAGCTCCAGCTGCTGCCACAGCCGGTAGTACGAGCCGCGTGAGCGTAAGTACCTTAACCAGCCTCAATTTAGTGGGGTTTCGTTGCTGACACCTTGCAAGCCATTCATCCAGTCTGCGGTTCAGGGAATCGCGATCTTTGTCGCCATTCAATTCGTCCTGGGGAAGTTATCGGGACAAAAGCCTGCGACGACCAAAGATGCTGCAGGAAACGTGATACCGGGCAACACCGGCGTCATTCCTCCGTATACTGCGCGACCAGACAAGCTTGCGGAAGGGGCTTCATACAATCCGATTCCGCAGCAGATCGCGCCGATATGGGAAGATAATGTCGCGGTGGACCTCGTTATTGTGGTATCCCCGACATTTGTGCATGAGCCACTCTCCAGAGTACCGAAGGAGCGGGTGATTGCAGATGAGACCGCGTTCAAAATTGGCGACTCCAGTGATAAGAGGGTTATTGACGCTGAGTTTGATGTACCGAAGGAGGTTCAAAACAATGGAACACTCTGGGGCCATTATTACATTGGAAAGACCGGAAGCACGCTCGACCCCTCAGTCGCCGGCTATGATCCAGGAAACGCCTACCACTTCATCCGTCCTCTCACACAATATATCGCCAAGAAGAAGACCAAGAAGACCAAGAACCTTTTGACTGCGGCGGATGAAACGGAAGAGATTGATGAGGAAGACACTATCCAAGGTCCAATCATCAAATCTTTCTATCATCCAAACTTTACCATGTCGTTCGTCCCAAGCACAGGGGTTATGTCGTACCCAAACATGCATCCTGCAGCTCGCCAGTTCACACACATCGAGTCAACTGGAGCCCGCGACGCGACTGGACAGAACGGCTGGTATTACCCTGTCTTCTTCGTCAACACATTCTGGCAACTCCGTGCCCACATGGAAGAGCTAAACTCGACCGTCACTCGTCTGCCAATCCACATTGACCTGAACAACCAGGCAAACTGGCTTTATAGCATCATTGCAAGCGTCGATGAAGGCCAGAAGGCGACTGCTAGGGCTGCTGCCATGGGAGGGCCATTGCCCCCTGGAGGAGGTGATGGCTCCGAGTTCGAGATGATTAAGGAGGTTCTACTTGATACCAACATTTACCTGCTCGCCACGACTGTGATAGTCAGCATCTTCCACATGCTATTTGAAATGCTCGCTTTCAAGAGCGATATTGTAAGTTTTCTCGTCGCAGATTATGTGGGTAGTTGCTAACTAGTCTAGTCGCATTTCCGCAACAAGAAGGATAACGTCGGTATTTCCGTCCGCGCCATCCTCGGAAACGTGTTTATGCAAGCTGTTATCTTCTTGTACCTCCTCGATAACAACGAGAACACCAGTTGGATGATTCTAGCTAGTCAAGGCATGGGGATCCTGCTTGAATTCTGGAAGGTAACCAAGATGGTCAACGTGCGCATTCGCCCGAACCCAAATTCCATCATCCCTTACCGCATTGCTTTCGAAGACAAGCACAAGCTGTCCGAGACGGAAGAGAAGACAAAGGAATACGATGCCGTGGCATTCAAGTATCTCTATGCCATCGCGGTCCCGCTTCTCATCGCCTATGCTGCCTACTCTCTCATCTACGAGACGCACAAGTCGTGGTACTCCTTCATCATCGCGACTCTCGTCGGTTCCGTCTACGCCTACGGCTTCCTGATGATGGTGCCCTCGCTGTACATCAACTACCGCCTCAAGTCCGTCGCGCATATGCCAGCAAGGGCTATGACGTACAAGTTCCTCAACACGTTCATCGACGACCTTTTCGCGTTCACGATTAAGATGCCGATGCTGCACCGCTTGGCGACGCTGCGTGACGATGTTATCTTCTTCGTGTACTTGTACCAGAGCTATAAGTACAAGATTGATTACAAGCGCGTGAACGAGTTTGGACAAGGTGGTGATGATGAGGAGGTCGAGGAGAAGATTGCCAACAAGCCGCTGACTACTCCTGCCGGCGGGGATGCGAGTGTCAAGGTGGGAAATGCCGGTGAGGTGAAGGCATCGGGGAGCTCGAAGAAGGGAGGAGCAGCGAAGAGGAAGTAGTGAAATTCTTCTAGTGAGTGGGATCGAGTGGCAGGGTGTAAAATTCCTAGATGCATACATAATGTCTATATACAGGAAGCGGCAGTATTTTATTGGAAGGTATGTTTCATATGGTATATTATTAATGCTGTTATAGCTACGCGATGAGGGAAATGCTAGCTCAGGTAGACAGAAAATACATAAATCAATACTCGGCCAAACCTGCAACTTTCTTGAGGCTTTTCCGGCGAAGATCATACCACGGTGCACCTCACAAGTATAACCTTTTTAACCCCTGATATTTTAAGACAAGAAACGAAGAATACAACAACCAGGCACAACCATCCCATATCCTCCACACCAACACCCCAAAGTCCACCACACCACCCGAACTAGCGAATAGAAACATCAACATGCCAGCGCGCACGTCCAGCGCAAGAGAAGACGCTTATAAGTTCTTTGTGGGCTTGGTGACGCCATCAATGACCTCGTATACCACACCCTTTGCAGCGGACGCGACATCGAGGCGCTTCTCTGCTCCGGCCATGGGTGGGACCTGAGTCCCATCCGGGAATTTGAAGTCCGCGGGCACCTTCCCATCCTTGAGAGCTCCACCGCCGAGGACTTGGGCGAGCTGCATCAGGGGGCCGGCTAATGGCACGGAGTTTATGGCGTCTGTAGTCTCGTCGCGCTTGCTTGAACCTGGGGGTTTCAACCCGCCGCCGAGGCCACCGGTAAGCATTCCCAGTAGGCCACCTAGAACATCGGCTCGGCGCTGGAGAGCTTGAGATGGGGTTTCAAGACCGCTTGGCTTGAAGTCCTTGCTGTTCTCAATGGCGTTGGTGACCTGGTCCAGTACAGCGGCTACTGTCCCTGTGCCGTCAATGCCGCCGCGCTTCTCGGATGGGGTCTTTGTGTTATCTTGGGTCTTATAGTTCTCTGCGTAGTCCTTGCTGTTTTTCAGGGCATCGTTGAAAGGGCTGAGTAACTCCCCGACTGTCTTCGTGACGTCAATGCCGTCGTTGCGCTTGCCAACTGGCTTCTTGAGGCCACCTGGGGTAAAGTCTTTGCTATAGTCCTTCTTGAGGGCTTCGTTGACAGGGTCGAAAATTTCACCTAATGCCTTCGTGACATCAATGCTGTCGCGCTTGCCAAGTAGTTGTTTGGGGTTTACTTCGTTGCCCTGGCCGAGGACAACGTCCACGGCACTCTTCAGTGTTCCCGCGACATCAGGGGCCTGGCGCTTGCCGCCTGGGAGCTTTGTGAGGCCGCCGGTGAGGCTCTCGACTGTGCTGGTCAACGTGTTGGTGATATCGGCGGGCGCCTCGCGCTTGCCACCAGTTGGGAGTTTTGTGATGTCACCACCCGTGATCTGGTTCAGTGCGTCGGTCAACGTCTTCGCGACATCAGGAACCTGGCGCTTGCCGCCTGGGAGCTTTGTGAGGCCGCCGGTGAGACCTCCCAATGTGGTGGTCAATGTCTCTGCGATATCGGCACGCTTTCCACCTGGGAGCTTTGTGAGGCCGCCGGTGAGCTGACCAAGTGCGCCAGTTACTGCATCCGTAACATCGACGGGCTCGCGTTGGTCGATTTTTGGGGTGGGGGCGGCGGTGAGGAGGGGGATGAGGATGAGAACCGTGGCGAGGTGGAAATGCATTTTCTAGACGCGTGTTAGAATGTTATTCGACGCGACAGGGAGGGGGATGCTTACGCTGGTAGTCGAGGGGTGTCGGTGGTAGACTCGTGGGTGTGGATTGTATCCTGTCGATTGTCGTTGTTGAACAGGAAATGAGATATGGAAGGAGAATCCGTAGTCTTATATGATTTATTTGGAGCCCCCTTTCGCCAATATGTCTCCCGAACCTGCACCGAAGTCAAGTAACGCAGGCAATTTCCTCGCGTCAGACATGTTTTGGAGTCGGGTGACTGAGGATGGATTGCTGCAGTTGATGATAACGCGTGTGAGACGTTTGTGTGAGACGGCTTCCCAGGCATCGTTCCGAGTGAGTGGGGTGCAGGCGACCCCTTGCATCCCCAACGGGGCCGAATACATTTGTTCACTGCTCTGGAGTATAATTACAGGCGAAATACATGACTCCAAGTAAAAATAACATGTTAAGATATTTATTTGCGGCCTTAATGTATTACGTTCAGCAGTTTGTTGCCGTGAGTCCAGTACAGAGAGCAATTGGATTTCGGCGATCTTGGGGGTATTCAGATCCTGAAAACAGGTGCAAGAGATGAGACCGCAGTAAGGAGTAAACTAGTGGTAAAGACCTTACGTCTATGAAAAGACTTGTTTCTATGGGATTATAACGAGGCTAATGTGTTTTGGATATGGAAACTGGGTGCTAAAAGCAGCATATCACTGCAGAAAGGGGGGTAGTTATCGTCGTTCTCTATTTAAATTATACTGTGCGGTATTACAAACTTTGGGCACACAGTGATTGCATTGGCATGTGCCGAAATAATTGAATACAGCAGTTGGATCAAGATGCCCGACGAGAACTTGATCGTTTCGAATTGTGAGACTTTTGAGGCATTTGGGATGAGGCGAATGGGAAAGCCGTGTGGCCATCACGTCGTACGGTGCTTGGCCCACCCCAGAGCAAGTTTCTCAGTTGGGAATGATCCCGGTGTGGTAGTAGAGTAACACTTCACGAATCAAGTTTAAGCGTATTACTGATCTGCAGGTACAAATTTCCAAGCCGCATTAGTCGTCATGCAGGGGATTATAACGTATGTGACCATCACTTATGGTAGATGGCTTTTTGTGACCCAAGCCGCAATTGTTAGGAGCCAATAAAAATCAGTCGGTGAGCAGTCGTAGTTAATTACCTTGGAATTATGTATATTATTTTCTCTACTGAGCATAGTTACAAGTTGGTGAAGCTTTACGCTGTGAAAATACGCCCGTGGCTCCGTTAGTTTGACTACATTTCTCATTTTTATCATCAAGGCCAGATGCATTTACAAGCTTAGAATACAACGTAATAAACATTATGTGATTTTAAAATACTGGTAACTAATCAACAATAGATGAACTGGCCCTTATTCCTCGATTGCAACCAAATGACAAATGATGCATTCTCTGGTAGGCATGCTTGGACGTCTCCATCCTTCAACCCCGAACACAAAAAGGGCGTCTATTTAAGCGGGGGTCGGAGCTGCTGGGGCTCCAGGAACAGGAATAGCAGGAATAGCCCCCAATAGCGCACCAAGTCCGGCAATAGCCGAATTTATTGGCTGGGTGAGACTGATGGTAGTATGTGGTGGGTTGCCGTTGTTTTTACCACCCAGTCCAGCAAGTGCGAGAGGCGCGAGGAGGAAGACGACTGCGACTTGGAATTTCATGTTCTATAAAATAGTTAGACTGGATAGCTGGAAATGGGGATGGAGAGCACTTGCGTTGGTGGCGAGGGACGTTTGTGGAAGCTTTCCGGTGAATTTTTTTGGGGTTTTAGGTTCGAGGGACAGAGGGTAGAGGGTGTGTTGGGTTTATATTGAACGCTGGGGGCTGGATCGGGCGATCAGAGATTCTAATATAGCTGGCTGTCTTGGCCTCTCAACAGGTCTCAGCGAACATCCACAGTTCAAAACGGGGTTATCCAATGGGCCCTGATGACTACAGCAGAGAAGCAACATCGTGAGACCTCCTGTCTGACGATAATTCCACCGCTGTACAACAATGCGACAATGGCCATTTTCACTACCAGCCTGCTGTGAAAAGGGGTATCGGGTATCAAGCATTTATTGATACATCGTCATACGCGACACGAGAAACGGCTGCATCAACACGACGACAAACTCGAGTATGTTATTTGACCCCATAATAATGTCTGATAGAAGAGTTGATGTTTGGCCATTGTTGGAACAAGTGTGTTTACCATGTAATTTCATTGCTCTTTTGGAGAGCTCTACCTCGCAGTAGTAAGTAATATGAGAAACATTCACCATCACAGTGCAGATGCAGAGTGTTGTGGTCTCACGTCGCGACGCAGTAATTTCCAGATTCGCGCGACGTGTCGTAAAACCGAACTTCTACCTCTCTGTCTTGGGCGCGTAGAGCATGCAGATCTCCGTTCCTTACCCCGCGATCGCGGAGCTCTTGAATCACCAGCCGTGTGTGGTAGCATCTGCTTTGATGCAGCGCGGACCGATTACATTCAGGACTCGATCTTTATGAACTGTTGTGATTAACTTTTTCATAATTTCGTTGGTCGAAACGCGTCGAGATCTCAGGAAGTGAAGCATAACACCAATCCTCAAGAGGCCAATGGCCCGGGTCAGCCGCCAGCAATTTGCAAGCTCAAACCTAGACACATTTAACGTGAAGGTATTGGTCTGATCCGACGGGAAGAACCTTCTTCATATTGCTTAGCTCTATATGACGCGTGACATGGAAGCACAACGCGAAACTCGCGTCTGTCTCTCATATTACATTTCCTCCTGTTTCTCTGTCCCTTGCCGTTCTCCTCGCGCCCAGATTACTACAGTCCCACTTGCTTTGGCATTTCTCAGCCATTCACTGGTGGTCCATTCTCTCCTCCACGGTTGTGCTGCCATATCACCGCTACGCAGCGCCTCAGAAAAACCTCCACCACAAAAACACAATGATGAACAGCACCAATCCACCTATCGGCCCGTACTGCTTCATAAGCAGCTCCCAATTAATCCTTACAGCCGCCCTCTTATACTTCTTACTATCATCCCTGAGCCTCGAGCTCATCTCCCCCATCCTCTCCAGGCTGTCTCCTCGGTATAGCAGATCCTCGATATTCTTCGTCATCACCTTCGTCACGTCCTGCAGCTCCGAGTTCAACTTGTCCAGGTTCTGCGTCGCGCGCGTATCCGAGTACGTCGCCTTCGTGCGCTGGATGAAGGTGTCAAACTCCATGAAGGCATATGGCCGGAGCGAAGGTGCGGTGAGTTGCGCCTGTGTGTATGTTGAGCTGAACTCAGAGGAGAGGTCGGAGAGGTAGGTGAAAGCGAGCTTGCGGGGATATGAGCGCTCGCATATGGCGATGTAAACTATGCTGTTGGCGATGAGGTAACTAGGGATCGTGTATCAGCTTTGTTATTCTTTGTAATTACAGTGCCAAGGTAGGTTTCTGCTCACTGTAATGTGTAGGCCCCGCTTTCAATACTGGCTTGTGGTTCTGAGTTGCGGTTTAACCGCCTCAAGACCATCTTAACGTGTGATTTGATTTCCGTGAGGGCATTCTCAGTCTGTCGGATCTAGTCAGTACCGTTTCGCATGGTTCGGGGAGTGGTGCACAAACAGCCTCATCATCGATCGATGCGCACAGCATGAGGCCTAAAGAAACACGTTAGCATAGGTTCGATTGCGACTTAAATTTGGAAATTGGCGGTGCCTACCATCTAACCTCGCGATCTGCGTTGACTTGATCATGTCTGCGGTCGTTTGCCGTTGCTCGTATTTTATGAAATATTAAAGGGTGACGACTTAATAAAGGCGAAAGTAGCAGAGCTATAATAAAGAGCTCTTTCAAGATGTGCAATTTCAACTCAGGAAATGCAGTGGCTTTGGTCTACTGATTGGCCTCCCCAAGCTTCAGGACAGATAATTTGGAGATAAGTCGCATGCGCCAAGTCCTACGGGCCGGCGAGCCTGGACCTGGGTGGTTATTGGCACGTGACACATATATATTCCTCACCCAACGGCTGCCTACCACGTTTACCAGAGTTAACACGGGGTAATTGGATTCCGCATAGGCGGCGTTCACTTCATTTTATGACCAGTGTTAATACCTTTGTTGACTTCACTTGAACAGCGCATCCCAATAAGCGCAGGAGTAGAAACAAGCTTCAACAGTGACAGATCCGCTGGAGGAGCATAAAGAGACTCTCCATACTACACGTACGAATAACACCGCCTCCAGATATTCTTCTCATGCTGATGTCCTCAGCATTATCTTTGAGTCTGGCGACGTTGATATTCTACACGCGCGCTTATGAGTGTCCATCCTACGCTCCTTCGCGACAAACGCACAGAGGCCCGTGCACTATCCGAATATGACCAGGATGTCGGGGAATGTCAAAGTGAGTTCCTCAGAATCCATGCGTTTACTCTTGTGACTTCATTTCATGCATACTGTCCCTCAAAAATAAAAAACCTCTGTCAATTTAAATTAAAGCCCTGTTTATACTACCAGAGTGTTGTTATTCTACTCCGAAGAGCCAATTATCCCGTCAACCAATGGGCTCCTGGCTGCTCCATTGATATTTCCTACCATTTCATGTGTCTGGAGATTATGGCTACGCCGTAATAGCGGTCGAAAATGGAAGGAGAATCGATCAAATCCAACATTGAGTCCGATTCAATGTCTGTTACAGGCGAAATGTATGCGTCCAATGATGGCTCGGAGATACCTCACTCCAGTCACGGGGATGAAGCTCTCGCAAACTTAATGGACAGCATGGAACAATTCGTTGCTGAAGACAGCACTGACAATCACGATACTAACGATGTAACAACTGATCAGAACCATGAAACGCCTGGTTCACGTCGCTCACAGCGCACCAGTGCCACTGAAGAGCCATCAGATACTGGGCCGCTCTCCGCCGAAACTTCTGCTGTTACCCCTGCAAAGCGTCCTCAAAAGAACCAAGCAACCTCGCAGCCTGCTAAGAAGGCCAAGAATGGCAGAAAGGGCATTTGGAGCGTGGAAAATGTTCTCCAGAACCCCAAGTCTCCGTTGGTCAATGCAAACTTAAAGGTCAGTATGGCTCATGACACCACTGGAGATGTGTGCTGACCAAACGCAACAGGGACTATTTTCAAACCCGGAAGCTTGGAATATCCTTGACAAGGAAACCAAGGCTAAACTTATTAGCATGCTGCCGGAAAATTCGCATGTTATTGATGAAGTTGATGGCGAACTCCGCATTAGTGAGAATTTCTTGAAGTTTGACCAAAACTGGGCTCACTACCTGGGTCGTGCCCAAGAGGACATCGCCGAAGGCCGCAACGATCCCGGATGGCTTGAGGAGGCCGCGGCGGCATCTGAACAGCGTGCAGAGGGAGAGTTTGACGACTGGAAAGATAACGAATACGAGATGTTCTGGGGAGTAAAGCAGAAGCTCCAAAGCAACGTTTTGACAGGGCTTTCTGGCTCCATAAAGTTCGATGACCTCGTCAGCCGTGAGCTTATCAAACCGGGTGATATATTCCTATTCCAGAGGACCATTGGCAAGGTTTTCATCGAGAAAGAAATCAAGTTTATCGAAGCCCAAGGTTCGGGAAACAAAAGAGTCCTACGATGCTCCTTACCACCAGGCGCCTCGAAGTTTTCAAAGGGCGACGACGACATAATCACCGAAATCAACGGGCCTGAGCGCATATGCAAAGCTGCCGTAGAGGCCGATGGCCGTGTGAAGGGAAAGCTACCGAATGGCAACTCTTGGAAGACCGTCCGCGTCTTACGCAACAACCAAGATCTCGGTACTCTTTGGGATATTCGCCAGGCTCTACACTTTTCACTTCAAGGAGATGATGACTGAGAAATAATAGAGTCCATACAGGAACATACGCAAGTACAACTAACTCTTGGTCTTTGCCAGTTGTATTGTTCTCTAGTTACTGGTCGTCACGAATGCATCACTCTATAAACTCTTGAAGCTATTTTCAGAGGCTGTACAACACCGAACTTTTCACAGTAGCTATCATACAAACCGGAGGACCTAGGCCCACTCGATTGCCTAACTTCTGGCTTCTCACAATTCGTCGTGGCTCTCGTCGCCACCGGCTTTCCCGGCTTCCAGCTCCGGCATCGCCATAATCTTAACCACAAGGCTGGTCCATCCGGTGAAATGCTGGGTTCGCTGCCCGTGTCCATCTTCGGGGTTATACTGCTCCCATGCGAATCCAGTCTCCTTCCAAGACTTGTACACGTTCGAGACGAGGTTGTGGCGGAGACGGCTGTAGATGCTGCCGGCTTGCTTGGCATGAGGGGAGGATGACTGCGCGATTTTCTGTGCGAGAGTTAGAGTGGCACGGGGCGAGAAGCCGGGAGGGAGGGGTTGTGGGACGGTTTGGGGGAGGTGTGGGGTCAGGGCAAATAGAACTTACGAGTAGCTCTCGCACAGCGAGGTAGTTCATATTCATCCAAATAGGACCTCTCCAATAATTCTCATCTGTGCCGTAAAACTCGTTTGACTTGCTCAAACTGCGGATTCCAAAATCAGTCCATAGCTCCTCTGGGTCCTCGATCAAATCAAGAATTGCGCCTAAACGCGGGCTATCTGGCTCAATCAGTCCAGTCAAGAACGGGAAGATAGAAATGTATCCCTTGTGGCACACCAAGACGTTCTCCTCAAACTCGTCAATAGTAGCATCGCAGAACGTCTTCTCCTTCTCACTCCAGTGCAGATCATCGATGTTGCGCAAGATACCGTTAGCGTTACGCGTGAACTCGGCCACATCTTGGGTCTCGCCGAGGTAGGTGGCAATGTTCTTGAGAGACTTCGCCATCACACCCATCCAAGAGATGAGGTCGACGTGGAGCTCTCCAGGGTGGGGAGGCTGTGGACGAGGATAATCGTCAAGGCCAGAGGTGAGGACATGTTGCACAGTGCGGCCGCGCCAGCGGTAGGCCTCCTTGGAGGAGAACGCCTCTCTGTCATACGTCGCGAGGTCGCCAGATTGGGTGCGGCGGAACCAATGGTACTGTTTCTTCAACAGCGGGTAAATTGCTTGGAGATACTGGTTCGCGACTTCAGGGTTGTCGGTGTGGGCGCTGTTGAGGCCCGCCTGGCGCAGCCCGGGAGATCCCTCCACAGGGATTGCAGACTCGTTTGGCTTCGAGAGACGTTCAACGAAAGCGTCGAGAATGAAAAATAGGGTTGGGGGGTTAGCGTAATGCGGGTACTGGACTTGGAACTCGGGAGGGACCTTGCTTCGCGCCTCGTCGCCGAGGATTTGCTCGCGACCAATCCAGCCGTCACTGTCCATCAGATTGAACCAGCTCTTGACAATTTCGAGGGCGATATCCATGTCCCAGTCAGCGATAGGCAGGAGGTGGAAGCCCTCGTCCCAAAGGAATCCACGGGGGAAGAATGGTCGGGAGGGGACGCTTGTGTAGAGCTCAAATGGGCCCTCGAGCTGCTCTCTCTTCTTAGCGCGTGCTTCGGCGGCCTCCTCCCAGAAACCCTCATTCTCCTCGTCGTATTCTGGCGCGTAAGAGCGGTCGACAACTTCGTCGCCCTGGAAGTACCCAATGCCTCCGAAGAGGTTGGAGAACATGCTCTTGGCAAACTGGGCGTATTTAGGTCCGTTGTATGGTGCCTTCAAGTCAAATACATCGCCGAATTTCTCCACGAAAGACTTGCTCGCCGATTCAATCCCTTCTGTAAGATCTTCGCTGGTAACCTCCTTCGTAGCTGAGCCACTGGAGAACATGATATCGAACTCGAATGGTCCCTCGAATACTTTCTGGACCATCTGTATATTTCCAGCTCCCGGATCGTTGGGGAGTGTATAGACCTGCCATGGCGGCGGCATGGCCTCAACTGTGTATTTTTCCACATATGCTTCGATCTGGCCCTTCAACTCTTGGTAAAAGAGCGGCTTGATCTGCCATAGGTTTTCCTCTGCAGCGGCCATCGAACGCACCATTGTCCGGTCCAGCGGCTTCTCCTTGTATGAATCGTGAGTCTCCGTTGGATGGCGACCCTCTCCTTTCGTAACGAGTAACTTGTATTCTCCAAGTCCAGCAGAGTTTCCCTTCAGCGTTACGTCGCCTTCGTATCCCAATTCGTCGCGCTTGTTCTCGACTTCCAAGCTCCCAAGCCCTTCCAATGTAGCATAAAATACCACGGTCGTCATCAACATAGCTGGTGCGTCTTCTCGAGGCGTCCCCTTTACCCGCACTCCCCAGCTGCCGCCATGCTTTCCACCTGGAATCTTCACGAAGGAGGTTGTGATATCGATCTTGTTTCCCGCGTCATGGACGGTCTGCTGGCCGCCATTGCGAACATCATATTCATCCCAGCCATATCCCGCCATCCCTTCATTTTGCTCGCATGTATGTCTAAAATCTATACATATCACAATCAGCAATCAACCAGGGTCCATATTCTAAGCCACAGGCATTGAAGCATGCTGACTCTGCTCCAGAACATACTGTGCTGCACATCTTGAAAGTTATCCACCTTCGCCCACATAAGCCCCGCCGAGAGACTCTTCGGTATCTTCGGTCTCACTCCAAAATATAGATTGGGTTTGTACGGGCCCCATAGCAAGCTCTCGTTTGAAGCTCGTCCAACCTCCCCAAGTAGAATTGACGGGTCATCTTGTGCGGCCACGTGCGGTGTTAAGGAAAGGCTGAGTATAGCTGCAGCCGCTAATGTTATGCGCACCATCTTGAAACACAATTATAAAGAATTGATGTTCCCCGAAAGCTGCTGTCGTCGTCTTTGGACCGCCTTGGTCGTGTTGACACGTTTGGCGAAGCCCCTCTCAGCCTTGCCCAGAGCCTCGCCGAAACGTCACCAGGGGAGCTTCCAACAAGTAACCGTGAGCACCAATCTTCAAGGCACGTTCAAAGTATAACATTCAATTCTGTAATTCATGAAACTTGAGGTGTCAAATAATCTCATTGTAAATTCTTTGGTTATCTTGAAAAGATACGCTGCACGCTATGCATTCGAAGCATCAAATCGTCCTCTCTTTACGTCTCCCTGCTGGGACTGAGCGGCCTATTGAATCCTCCAACTCTGTTCATATACTGCCTGTACTCCGTCTTCTTCTCTTTCCTGATCCCACCAATATCATTCCCCAATACTTTCTTCTGTTTTGTAGTTCCGAATCCTCCAAAGCCCATCATTGCCTGCATGGCTGCCATTGCATCATCCTCAACCACAATATCGTCCTCCTCGCCTTCTTCAACATCCATATCGTCGGCGCCAATAAAATCGGCTGCTTTGGGCTTATTCTTGTGGCTTGCACTCGCGCTGGTAGCAGCTGCCTCCGGTTGTGCTGGGCTCTGTCCGCCGGGATCTCTTGAGCCTGCTCGGCTGTCTGGTCGGCCAACTTTGAATGCAACGGGGGGTGTAGCGTGTCGGCTCCCTTGTTTGCTTCCTTGTCGTAGTGGCATCTCTTGCTCGACTATACGAGTCATATTGGGGTGCGCGGCATCCGCAGATGGTTCTCTTTCCCGGGAACGTTCTCCACGCGGGCTTCTGCTTCGGCGCTTCGAGTCGCCTTCTCCGTCTCTCCTTCTGTCGCGTTGACCTCGGTCACCGTCTCGAGGGCCTCGATCATCTCTGTATTGCCTCCGATCTCCATCCCTGTCCATATCCCGGGGGCCATGTCTGCCTCTGTCATCTCTGCGCGGTTCGTCTCTCCGTCCGCCGTCGCGATCTCTGCGATCATCTCGTCGTCCACCACCACGGTCATAGCGCTGGTTGTCGCGATCATGGTCACGGTCGCGTGGGCGCTCGGGTGTTCTTGATCTGTACGATCTATTTCGGTCGTTGCCACGGTCCAGGTCTTGCCTTCCACCGCGCCTGTCGCGAGGGTTCCGAGAGTCAACGGGAGGGCGATCGGAGTCGAAGTCTCGCCTTGACCGTTTATATGGTGGTTCTGCCATATTCGGTTCAGTTTGGAGTGTGAATGGAAGTGGTATGTTGTTTGCGGAGGTAATGATGGTCCTCTGAGAAATAACATAAGTGAGGCTGCGAGGCTGTCGCCCAGTGTCTTGGCACAAATATTCACGGTTGCACGTGACCCTAATTCACTTTATTGCACTTTAGGACCAACGTGAAATATAACTAACGATATCAAAAAAACTAGACGTAAAAAGTAGCATTTTTATTCTGCGGGCTTTGTTTCCTCTAATGCTAGTAGTTTGCCTATAAATTCTAGATCTCATCCTCCTCAGGGTCCCAATCATCTTCCCTCCCCATCTCATACAAAATCCTCCCCCCATCCCCTCCACCGCTCTGTGCATCAAAGTATGGTAGCACAACTCCCTCCCTGTCCTTCTTCTGTTTTTCGGTCAACCCCAGGCTAAAGGTCGATTCCGGCTCCTCGTCCTCGTCATCCATTGCTCCCTGACCATCACCAACTTCCGGTGCTGCATAAAGAGGGTGATCATCCAACAAACAGATTTTGCTTCCCGCAGCACCAGGACCAACTCTCATCTTGCCTCCTGCCTCCAGTGAGGACGGCAGTGATGCTGATGACGGAGCCAAAACCAGAACTTCCCTCACTCCACGTCCACTCTTGCGTCGAATCTCCATTTCAACGACAACACCCTGTACTTGGTCGCCGAGGCTCTTCCGCCCGATAATAACGCCATCCCTCCCCTCGTGCAAACCAAAGGTTGGTTCTGGTAAACTGCGATCACGTGCGCGCTTTTCTTGCACGGCGTGATCGAGCGAGGAGATGCGGAGGATAGACGTTGCCAAGTAGGAGAGAGTAGTTAGTGGGCTTGGGGCGTATGGGTTTAGCGATTTCTGCGTGGTGAGAGGGATATCGAGGTGGTATGTGGCGACGAGGGAGATGCCGGGGAACAGGAATGATGAGAGGAACCCTGGTAGAGAGAACGACGCCGAAGCGGCCAAGGAATAGAGCGTATCAATAATGACAATAGCTTCTATTATATCGTTAGTTTTCCGCCTGATGGCTGGGCAACTTGGGACTCACTGGCACTTGGCGTTGGCGCTGCAGCACTGGGTGGCGGAGGCAGGTGCGTCAAAATCTCCTGCTTGAGAGCTGCCAGTGGCTTGCCATGTGCTCTGATGACCACGTCGACCTGTGAAGGCGACTTCAAGGTCTGGAATGATACAAATATGACTTTTGATTTGGCAATCTGTATGGTGGTCAGTAAATATGCCACAAGAAACAAGGCGAAGAACAGGCTCCCAAGACATCTGCAACAGCACAATACTCGTACTTGGAGTACATCCCCCAAAAAAATCATCCAGTAAGGTTTTGACAGTTACACAGAAAGAATGAAACAGGTTGTGTTCTTTGACTCACCTTTGCCCTTGTTATGAACTCGCGAACGACCGGCCGTGATGACTGCTCTAACGTATCCAACAGCAGCGTGAATGGACTCGCCCCATCACGCAGGTTCAGTAGCTTTTGGAACAGTAGTAAATTATGTGTTCTCCTCTGTGCGATCGCTGATGGGGCCATTTTGGTGATAATATGGTTCTTGAGTGACCTGTTGGGTACGGAGAGCTAAGATTTTCGAAATATATTCCGATTTTCGACGATTGCCCGATTTTATTATTTAGCTTCAACAAATAATATGACACCCAAAAAGTCCAAGACTTTCGACAATAAAAATAAATAAATATTAGCTATTATATATCTCAGATGTGACCGTAGTAAGATACGAATTTAGGACCTCTAATTTATGGAAAACAATTTAGGTCTTGCTTGAACCTTATCGCGAGTGGCTGGGTAACACGACGTAACGGACAAAAGCAACCTTCAACGTTTGCTGTTGAATAACAACCTTTAACTATACCATGACATATATTTTGAACTATGATAATAACAAGCTATTTAGAGACCTGGCAATTTCGCCTTTACGGCCGTGAAACATTGAAATCAGTATATTTCACTCGATGCTAATAACTGAGGCTGATCCAGTAGATTGTGTCTTCAAGTGGAGGCGCCGAAGCTCTTATTATATCCACAAAACTGCCCTACTACCTAGTATGCTTTCATAAATAGTGTTGGGAAATTTAAGTCATGTAGATATATCGAGATAAAAATTTACTGTAGAAGTGCTTGGAGAAGAGACGAGCAGTTTAGTTTGCTTGAGCATCTAAAATGGCTGTTTATTCCGCCCCATGGCCGTCTATTCTGCCGCACAGCTAGACTTAAGCATGTTGCTCCCAGGTGCCACCAACGCCTTGCTCAAAGTATTCATAAAAACGTCATCTCGCCCCGCATGAGGCATACATTCATCTGTACCCCCTCGGATTGCTGGGCAAGCCTTGCCGCCTTGGATCCTGTCCTTGTCCCTGTCTACCATTACCATACTGATCGCCTCCGCCACCATTTTGTGACCAAGGCGAGTTCGCAGATACGCCTGGACTCTCATTCGATCTGCCGCTGTTATAACTCTCCTGCCTTTCGTAGCCACCCCTCTGTGGTGGTGGTTGTGGGTTCCTTCCCGGGCTCATCCCAGGGCTCCTCCCTTGTGGTTGGTCCAGTGAACTTTGTGACGAGCTGTTGCTCTTAGCGCCGCCCCATAATCTCTGCTTCAGTCGATCCTGTGCCGAACCCGCACTGATCGTGGGCTGTAAGGCTAGCGAATTCTGGTATGACCCATCCCTCTGGCTCGGCAGCGGCCGCGCAGCCACGTATTCTTGTTGTTGTTGTTGCTGCTGCCCTCGTTGCATCCCGCCACCGGCTCGTAGCGCTGGAGATCCACCTGGTCTCCCCTGTCTCAAGCTTTGATTAACTGGCGTCGGTGCGGGGGACCCCGAGGAAGCTTTGTTGTCCCATAGGCTCGTTAGCTTGTTGCCGCTGCTCCCTGCATTTGCAAGATTGCCATATCCAGCTCCGACAGGTGCGCCGTAGTTTTGTTGTTGAACCTGTGGGGGTGGAGCGGCTTTTGGGTCGGGTGGCAGCCAAGGTGGAAAGGCTCTGCCCTTCTCGGTGTAGTATGCGCGTAGGACCCTGCAGATGTGTGTGTCGTCTGGGGTATCGCCATCAGCTTCTCCGGTCGGGAGGAGGTTGCGAAGAGAAGCGTAGCGGGTGGATGTCGTGGTGAGGAGGTTGGAAAGGTAGGATGACATGATTGCGTGTTGCCTATGTTGCTGTGCCCATGCAAGTGGTCGTTGTTGCGTTCAGTAGTTCGAGAGGTGACTTCTGTTAAGAAGTAAAGCTTTGGAGGCAATGAAGGTGCTCTGACTTCTGATCGCCGTGTTGAAGGAGGTGGTTGTGAATGAGGAGGGGATCGGTGTCTCAAGTGCTTCACCGAGGTGGGTAGACTCGTACAGAGTTGGGAGGTGGGGTTACGTAGCGGCTGTTACCGGTGGATTAAGGTTTCACATCCAAGCGCTCCACCCAGATTTAAGGCCTGGCGCGCCAAGGCCACATTAATGGGATGCATATACTAAAGATTCATGGAGAACAGCAAAAGTTGGAGGAGTTCATTACTCAGTGGATTGTCTTGAATTATCTTTGCACTCTCGCGATTGCATATAATTGTTTTATGGTATCAACGTATGCTCCTATCAAACTATTTACAATCCCATGACACTCCCCAGCGACATATCTCATGTAGTAGTTGCGCGTGTCTCACCCTCAACCTCATACTCGACCTCCATCTTGGCGGTCTTCCTTGGCTTGCCCTTTGGCGCTGCTGGGCGCTTCCTCTTGGACCCGCTAAGCTTCTTTGCAATATCCTCCTCGTCGCTGTTGCTATCACTGTCCTCATCATCATCCTCATCTTCATCAGTGCCCTCCTCAGCATCGCTTCCTAGCCAGTCCTCGAGATCGCCTAGATCTTCCTCATCTTCGCCCAAGTCGCTGACGTACTCAACCATGCCGACACCCTCCTCCTCCTCCTCCATCTCTTCATCCTCCTCCTCTTCGATGCCCTCGTCCATATCCTCGTCTCTGGTACCCTCTCCCTGTCGCTCAAGGCCCTTGAGTACCTTCTTCCAGATAGACTCGCTGACGTTCAATGGCTGGTCGCCGTATGCGCCACTCCTCAATCGCTCAATCAGCTCCCTCTCAATGGCTCTCTCAACCTTCGCAGCAGCAAGCGCCTTTCTCTCTCTCGTCTCTTCTCTTCTCCTGACCTTGGGAGCAAGCTTTGGAACAACCCTCTCGCCTAACCTCTCATCCTCCTTTGCCAGTCTCCTCATCCTGATGCCGACTTGTGTCAACCTCGTAAGCCTTTGCTTGCACTTGTGCACCAAGAACTTTGGCCAGTATATTAATCTCTCATCGACTTGCTCGAGCGCTTTGACGTAGTTCTGCGACAGCTTTATCCTCTCCCACAGCTTTGATGGCATGTGAGCACGTTCGATTGTCTTCATGTAGAGGTAGAGGGTGCCCGTATCGGGATTGGAGCGGACGGTGGCATATCGGGAGTTGGCCAGAGGGCATGATTGTCTGTTGCAAAGACCAGTGACATTGTATTCGTTACGACAGAAGTTCTTCTCTTTCGTAGTTCTGGAAAATGTTAGTTTTGATTTATCACGAGACTCGGAGGTTCGCCATACTTGAGTTTGAACGAGCAAAACTGCTGGTTGATAACCTGCCAGACGATTTCGTCTGAAGACATTTTTGAAACGGTGAACCTATTCGAAGGTTCTGAAAACCGATTTTAGAAGTTTGCACAGTAGCCTCCGACTTTTTCGTTGCGATGCTTTGAGGCCGTGGAAAAAGGTTGTAGATTTCCTCGCTGATAAGAAATATTTCGTCTGGGGAACTTTTTTCGGATCAATTCACAATTCCAGGCAGCAACAAATCCCCGCCAGGCCGCCAGCCTTACCTAGCTTTAGGTACGTACCAACTACCAGCCAAATCCATCCCTGGCGCATCGCAAAGCCTCAGCCTTGCCAATCCAATCTTCAAACACCGATATTTACAGCGATTTTGTATGATATGTTGCGTCAATGAAGCGAAATGTTACTCTTATAGCACGGCGCGGTGCGCAAGCGGCTCTACTCAGTTATCTACGCAATGCGTCAAGGGCCAGCTCAAGGATCGGGCTGGATTTCTTGAGTCCATCACATATACCTTCCGGGCGCCGCCGGTTTCACAGCACAATACAGGCACAACAAAATGGAGAAAGCGTTGGTCGTGGCATTGTTTCGTTCTTTGATGATACCATTTATGCAGTTTCGACGGCTCCGGGCAGGGCAGGGATTGCCATAATTCGAGTTTCTGGGACAGGATCCTTGGATGTGAGTGAACCAATGCCCCCTCCCCCTTCGCCGTTCTAACTGGCATAGGTATATCGTGCATTATGCCCCTCGAAAGCAATTCCTAAACCCCGATACGCCACTCTACGTACTCTCTACGAACCAAACCCCACCAACAGCTCCAAACCGAGCGTCCTCGACTCAGATGCGCTCGTCCTCCACTTCCCTTCGCCGAAGACCGTCACCGGCGAGGAAATGCTAGAGCTGCACATCCACGGCGGCCCCGCAACAGTTAAGGCCGTTTTGGCAGCAATTTCACGGTGCAAATCTGCATCTACGATCCGCTATGCCGAGCCTGGAGAATTCACAAGACGAGCATTCCAGAACAACAGACTTGACCTGGCGCAGGTGGAGGCGCTGAGTGATACCTTGTCTGCGGAGACGGAGCAGCAGCGCAGAGCAGCTGTGAGGGGAAACTCTGGCGCTCTGGGAAGGGCTTATGAAGGCTGGAGACAGCAGCTTCTTGAGGCGCGGGGAGAGTTAGAGGCGCTGATTGACTTCTCTGAGGATCATGACTTTGAAGATTCTGATCCGGATTTGTTGAAGAATGTGGGGGCTGTTGTTGAAAATATCCGGGCTTCTATCAAAGCACATGAGGAAGGGAGTCGGCGCGGAGAGATGCTGCGGAAGGGTATCAGAATATCCATGCTTGGACCTCCCAATGCTGGGAAGAGCTCGCTGTTGAATCGAATTGTTGGCAGAGAGGCTTCGATTGTCAGTACCGAGGCGGGGACGACGAGAGATATAGTCGAAGTCGGCCTTGATATTGAGGGGTATCTGTGCACTTTCGCTGATACGGCGGGGTTGAGATCGCCCTCGTCTGGAGTTGACAGGGAGCCCGCCACGATAAGAGACCGCATTGGAGAGGTGGAAGAAGAGGGGATCAGAAGAGCCAAAGCGAAAGCTGCGGAGTCTGATCTAATTATTGTGATGGCTTCAGTGGAACTTTCAAATGGGAAGGAGGGGTGGGAAATACGCTATGATACGGAGGCTCTCGACATTGCTACCAAAGCAGAGGAATACGTAGTGGTCGTCAACAAAACCGACATTATTCCCGAGACTATCTTCGCTCGGATCCTCCACAGCTTCAAGTCCTCGCTGCCTTCAGTCCCAGAGAACAAGATCATCCCCATTTCATGCAAATCGGATCTTGTATCGACACCCTCAGCTCAAGATGCGGGCAACATCTCATTCCTAATTTCTCACCTCACGTCCTCCTTCCAGTCCCTCACTACCCTTGGCGATGAAGACCTGTATGGAGTTACAGAGCGCCAGCGTCAACTTCTCTCAAGATGCGATGAATACCTATCCCTGTACGAGAGCGAGACTCAAGAAGCCGATATGTCGCTGGATTTCGATATTGTGGTGGCGGCGGAGCATCTGAGAACCGCGGCGAATAATCTTAGTAAACTTACGGGCCGAGGGGAGGGTGGGGATGTGGAGGAGGTATTAGGGGTAGTGTTTGAGAAGTAAGATTTTCTGTCACCCCGTCAAATGATACAATGCTAACAATCAAGCAGATTTTGTGTGGGGAAATAGACAAAGACTTTGTGTATGAGAAGTGAGACTATCTATTGATGCAATCAATGCAAATACATATTCTAAAACAAAAACTACCCGCGATCCCATGAAAATATCCAATGCCAGTGAAAATCAAATGCGTAACTCCATCCCAATGCCCGTCCCTATGCATCTATTGATGCCAATGCGATGCCAATATCCGATACCAATGCTGACGCTAAACTGATGCTGATGCCCCAAGATAATGCCAGCCAACGCTCCAAGCCCTCAAAAACGGAAGAAAAGAAGCAGTCTAATTGCGATGCGATGCGAGAACGACGGCGCTAGTACGCCATACTGAAATGCGATGAAAATGCGAAGAATGACGATGGTGATTTGTTGAGTGACTCCATGATTTCAGCTCTATCCAGAACGCCGAGAATGCAGGTAGTAGTAATATAGCGTAAAGATGAAAAATTAATTTCGAATGAAGTAGAGTTGAGGACGCCAGAGAGAATGCCGTGAGGAGAGGTGAGATCTTATTTTTGTAACGCCAAGTTGAACCAAGATAGGTGATTGAAAGCTGCGTGACAAAGTAGGAGATGCTTAGTTGTAACCTCCGCGTCCGTCCTCGGGCTCATCATCGTCGTCGGGTCCGCGGTTGTAGCCGCCGCGGCCTTGGTTCGTCATCTGCCCGGTGGTTGAAGCAGATGACCTGTCCAGGAGGGCACAGCCAAAGGTGGCCGAGGAGATGGTTGATGAGGTGAAAGACATTGTGATGGGATAGTTGAGTGGTTTTGGAGGTGTGTATAAGTCTGATATGGTTGGAAGAAGTTGGAGATGTGTAGTTGAAGAGTGTGTTTGAGGTGAGAAGCGGTTGATGATAGTGTGAATGTGAGAAGTGTAATGAAGATGCTGATGCTGATGTAGAAAAAAAAAGAAGATTCAAGGAGAAGGTCTACGAGCCATATATACTTTTCTTGCCCATTGAGGCCCAGGCAACAGTTCCCCTGCGGAACCCCGGATCTGGTGAGGAACTCGCGGCATTTCGTCACACACTCAGCCCTATGCCCACGCCGACGTAAACATGGCAACCCTGCAGGCACTTGCCCTCCAATTACAGAGCGATGCGGCGTCCTTTCCAGAAGTTGGTATTGCGCGGGATCTAGTCAGCGCAGCACAAGCAGGCATTAGGAACGTGGCTGGGCGGGATGGGATCTCAGGGAGTCTATTTCGGCACCGGTATTGTGGTCGTAAGGGCCACATGGTCGCACTCGTAATCTCACTCTGTGTCATGTACGAGTACCAACTTAGGCAGCCGGGGCCTGCAGGTACGATAACTTAGACCCAAATTCGGAGTTGTGGATCTGCGATGTAGTAGCTCTAATGTGGCAGTGTATGGGTGAAAGGCGCATAACACGATAACACGAGTCTTCTTTTCCATGATTCCGTAAGCCACCGAAACGCCAAAGTAACACGATTAGCATTTTCTGCGTTGCTGCGCTCTATTTTAGCGATGACAAGGCACAGGGCCATGACGGGAAGTACGTAGTGGAGTATTTAGCGGCGCATGATGCTAAAACGAGGTCTGGGACGGTTTGGGACGCCGGGGGAGCGAATCAGACGCAGCCAAGCGTCAGCAGAACAACAACCTGGGTTCTGGAAAGTCGAGATTCCGGAGGGGATTGGTCAACATACGCGTCGGATGGGGTCCATAAGACGGCTGAGGCGATTGGTGCGGCCCTTCTCTCGAGCCGACGGGACGCTCGGTATGGCAGGTCATTGGCGGCAGACCCCTGGAGAAGGAAGAAGCGCTATGCGCAAGCGCATTGCGCTTAATAATTTCGGCTAGCTTGCAAGGGGACCATTTCTATTTTTGGGCCCCAGCCTCAAATACTGTCAGCAAGTTGATGACAGTGCTTTTACAGTATCACTGCAGCGTTTTACGCCAGCAGGATGACTAACCTGATGACCGGTGGCTGGTGCGGTGGCAAATACGAAGATTTGACTGTGTTGCTGTAGTAAGTGTAGTCACAGGTGTTTCAACTCGGGCCGTTAAGGCTTCAGCTGTGTCAAATGTCCCGTATTTCCTGCAGTTATCATTAAGGTAGAAACATTTTCATTCTCCAGTAATCACAAAACAAGGGCCAAGATTCGAATCCTATATGCATTCGCCTGACTCCAAATTGTTACATACTTGATTTGGAAGTGCTGCCTTGGGGTGACTCCTTTGCACAGTTTTCTGTTGATGTACCGGGACAATGTTGTATTTCTTCTGTAATTCCGTCCACCGAGAAGGATGAAGCATGACTATGTCTTATGTAAATGGCAAGGCGTACTGGTTTGCCTTGCCAGAGATCCTTCGGAGTAAACCCAAGGCGCGGCTCCGATGATTCTCAAGGATCGCCGAGAGAGACAGATGCCAAGGCTTGGACAACAGTGGAGTAGTCCAAGAGGACCTTGTTACTTGAACGTCTGATAACTAGTTATCAGATCAAATAGTTATCAGATCAGACTAATAAAATATGTTTCCATGAATGGCTGCTCTCGAGCTGTGTGAATTCGTTTCAGGTTCCCATAAGGCGGGCATGGTGTGGCATATGATAAGATTGTTGATATTGTAGAAACCATCAGAAAGCAGCATTGCAAGTTCGTTGCTCGGGGTGATACCAACAAGGAGACTATTGCTATGAAGTTTAAAAGATTTGGAGTATTGCAGTTAGTTGTGGGTCGTGGCGCGTGGAGCGATTGTGATGCTATCAACAGAAGGAGTCTCCTTTTCGTCAAAAGGTGCCCGAATAAAGCCAGGTCGTTGTAAACCCCACCCACCCACGACCAACAAATGAGAACAAAATTTCTTCATTCTGCTTGATTGTAATGATCTGAACTCTTAGAATATAGTTATAATAGTATACTTTCCCTCTCGCAAGTCTGTTGAAGCCCCGTGATTTGCTTTGGGGATTTAGAAGAGATGTGTACGATGAACGCAGTGTCTCCGTGGAAACAGTTTTCAATAGCAGAAACATAGCAGAGAAACAGCTAGATGGAGGGGATAGTAATTTACTACCAAAAGTGAACTGCTAGTGCGCTGCGTGCCAACTTGTGAAGCTTGTAGTAACATTTCAACTTCACCTCCTTTCGCTCAACACTACCACCACCACCACCAAGATACTTTTTTCCCAACCAAACTCACATCATAACCTTTAATTACTTCCTGCAAAGACTGTGCTATACATTAAACGTATCTTCATTCTCACCTACATAATGGCAGATAAAATACCCAAGACGATAGCCCTCGGGTTGACGAAAAAGGCCGCTGATGGACGGATTATATCTATCAACCATCCTAATCCCACGGGAAAGGTTCTCAATAAGAAACAATACCGGTCCTTAAAGAATGATCGTGTCATGCTTCTTCCACAAAACTACCAAGCACGCGACTCTAACGCTCAAAATGGTGAATGGCAATGCCCGGTGGACGGATGTGATACGGTCTTCACGCGGAAGGCCGGGCTGTTGATGCATATGGAAAGGGTAAGTTATATCTAAATATTAAGAAGCAATTACTTACAGTGAATAGCCAACTGGCCACAAAGATGACTTGCTGCGGGACACTGGGAGCGGAACATTTGAAAAGATTCGTAAGTAGCCATCGGAACTGCTCAGAAAGACTACTAACTAGGAGCAAGATCCAGCTCTCATTGATAATGGGGCCGCAGACTTCATCAACAACCAGGCGGACGACTTCATCAACAACAAGGCAGACGACTCCATCAACAACATGGCCGAAAGGGTTAACGGTATCGATGGAGAAGACTTCCGCGAGGACAAACAGATCGAGGCCCCAGCCTCCGACGGAGGAGAGTCACCTCAGCGTCAGACTGCTGACATCCAGTTTGAGTACTGGATGATAAGAGAAAAGGATTATGACAATGAATTTATTGAAGACTTTGAGTGGGTGATGTCGATCCACGAAGGAAGGTTTGATAACCTATACGGTGACGTGCACAGGAAATGAAAAGGGACAAGAGCTGAACAAGAGATAATCGAAAGATATCTTATTCAGATCTTCTTCCTTTTCATTTCCTATGCAGGTCACCGTACAGGTTATCAAACCTTCCTTGGTAGGTCGACATCACCTACTCGAAGTTTAGCGATGGAGCAGGAGGGCTTGTTTCTTTCGTTTCGTTTTTATATATATACCCATGGGCATTGTGTTTCGAGGATTGGTCGTTACTGCGTTTTGGGAGGTTACTGCGTTTTAGGAGGTTTTTGGTCGTTGCTGTGTTTTTGGGGAGGCGTTTGGTCGTTATTGAGTCGTGATAGACTGTGGAGGGACATTATGGTCGTTACCTAAGTTCAGATAGTCCGTGGTGGGATATTTGGCAGCAGCGAGGTGCTACGGACGAAAGCATAACCAGAGCAAGAACACTGAACAGTTGTATTAACATTTGAGTTTCACTATATTAACGGAACAACTCTCCTATGTGCTGAATCACCGCGTGATTGCTCTGAACATTCTTAACCAAAGTCTGGGTTCCGAATCCGTTCAATTTAACTGTCCCCCTCACTCCCCATCCCGACCCCTCCTTTATCTCGGTCTGGTATCCGGGCTTCGCTCTCTCCTCTTCCTTTCCCTGCTGTGTCCCCTGTCCCGACTGCGATCCCTCTGTCGATTATCCGGACTCCTCTCACGTCGTCTCCGTTCTCTGCTGTGACCCCTCTCCCTGCTGCTTCTCCTTTCCCGACTCGATTTCCGAACTCTCTGGGACTCTCTATCTCCATCGCCCCGCCTGTCTGGACTCCTGCTCCTGTCCCCCGTATCCCGATGCCGATACCTGTCACTCCGCTCGTGCCGATAGCCCCTCGAACTTGAACGTGGCCTATCCCTCCGACTGTGGTGATGGCGATGCCTGTGCCTAGCCCTTCTGTCCTCATCATCGTCACCCCTTCGCCTGTGGCCCCTATCATCGTCACGCCTAGATTTCCGTTCATCCGCCACAGCCAAGCCGCCTGGTCCGGCACCTTCCAAACCATCATCCAACACGAGTTTCTGATCATTATCACCGACCGCACCAACAAATCCCCCAAATCTCCCCTGTCCCTCCGTCTCCTGGTCCCCAGGCTCAACATCCTGCACCGCCTTCCTTATTTCCCGTTGCCCCACAGGCGTAGCATTCGCATCGCTAACCCTCTCCTTCACCGGCAATCCCAGAGCGCGAGCAAGGGCATCCTCCTCAGCCTCCTTAATCGCCTTGATCTCCTCCTTCCTCAGCCTCTGTTTCTTCTCCTCCTCCGTCTCTCCTTCGCCCGCCGGCGTGTCGTCCGCCTTGGCGTACCAGTTCAAATCGCGGTTCTTCTGCCACCGACCGACGGGGGCCATGAGCGAGTGGCCGAGGTAGTTTTCGCGGCGGGTCGAGGACTCGACGTCGGACCATTTGAAGTCGACTCCACCACGGGAGCCTTCTTTGCGGATGGACGAGACGAGATCCATGGTCGGACTGGGTCCGGAGGGTGTATGGGTTTGTTAGGTGTTGCTCAGTAGTAAGATGAGACTCAATTACACGCCGAGAATGGCTTTCTTCTGCTGATTTAGGGCTTCGATTCGTTCAGTATGGGGTTGATAGATTTATGACGACAGTACTCGGAGCGCGGTCGAACTATTTACCGGTCGAGTACACAAGTGGGTTGCTGCGGCTGGCGCTTAATGTTTATTTTTGGGGGTCTCCACTGGGCTGGGGTCCTCCGCCCATGTCCCCCACGAAGAATTTCAAAGTCTATTTTCATTATACAGAAGGGGTGAAGCTATATCGCACATTGTAACAGCCTATTATTGCTTGTATAGATTTACCTGCCTCCCTTGCCATATTCTCTGGCCGCTATAAAGCTAAGTACAACTCAGTGCTCATTAAAACACACAAAATCAAGTAACACCTTTCCGCCCATGCTATGCCCCTACTCGTGTCATCTATGTTGAACCTTCCACCGTGTCCTTCCCCTTCAGACCTTCTCCCTTCTTTCTCACGATCTTCCTCGGTAGTACCTCTACCTTCCTGGACAACAGGAACCTCAGTTCGGGACTAACGATTTTTCGCTGCTGAATAGCGCTTGATTCCGGGCCCGTAGTTTTATCCTTGCCCTTGGGACTCGTGGCGTTAGCTTCCACTGCTGTGCTGGTGTCGGTACCGCTCGTTGTCCCAACCGGAACATTGGATGGAGACGAGCTCGATCGTGGATTAAGGGCTGGTCTCTGGCGTAATCGAGGAGTCGGGAAGTTTGACTTCTTGTCTATGGACTCAAGAGTGCGCTCGAAGCGGCGGAAGAGTGCTTCGGCACGGATGAGAATAGCCTCCAGGTCGAGGGTGTTGGAGAGTTCGTTGACTGAGGGAGAGTTAGTAACTGATCTTTCATATTTTGGCGAGGGAAATATCATACCATATTTCAATACCTCATCGAATTGCTTGAGGTGATCCATAATAACGCTCCGGTGCTTGTCAAGAATAGCTAGGGCAACAAAGAGATGGAAATTGCTCGAGAGATAATCCGTCCACAACACTTCCCATAGATGAAGGATATCAAGCCAAGGAAACTCGCGCTTATACCAGACAAGGAGCATGCGGAAGAAGAAGAAAAAGTTGGTGCTGTCGGCGGATTGAAGGTGAAGATAGAGTTTCGGATCCATGAGCTGAACAAGGTGGTCGAGAGCAAGGAGCTGTGCACGCATGCCTGACTGGTCGCGAAGGAAATTTCGCTCCATCCGGTCCATGAACTTCGTGAATGCCCAAAACGCAACAGCATCGTCCTGCATAACAGCGTAGATGGGAGCGAGCAGATCGGACATTCCTTGGACGTATCCAAGGTCCTGATTATACTCATTGTAAGTGAGCAACATGTCCTTCAACTGTTCAAGATGGACATTCGTGCCAGCTTCAGAAAATGGAGAATTTGGGTCTGGATGGGGAGTGTCTTCGCCAGCGAAGATTGGCACATTTCGGTCAGTGCGATGAACATCCTTCTCGATGCGGTTGCGTTGCTCCCGCCACCATTCCCCAACTTCACCAGATCCACCAAGATTTTCAAGCTTCTCCCACCAAGCACCCTTGAGCCTGACATATTCGTCACGTAAGCTTGCTATTTCTGCCTTTCGGTCATCCGCAGAGCTGTCCCAGCGATGGACACCCAAGAGAAACAACCATGCTTCTTTTCGGACTCCGTCTTCTGCGTCGAGGCCGCCGTGGAAGATACGCTCTTTAACCTCATCGACAGTAACACTTAGTTTTCCAGTTGCTTTATCGAAAAATCCTTTCCATTCTTCCAGTGTGACAGGCTTCCTCTTCTGCTTCATGCTCAAGCCTGTCATCTCCGTATCGAGCAGTTCAAATTCTCCAACACCTGTCTCCTCCATTTCAAGAACATCTCTAGCTGTCCATATCCGCTGGTCCCTGTCTCTTTCACTTTGTTCTTGTATTCCCATTGCCCACCGAGCAAGATATACCCTGGCGCCATCAAATTCCTCTTGAATCGTCTGAACTTCGGGGTTCCGTAAGAGCCTCCTCATCTGCGGCGGGATTCTGTTATCTTCAACCACATTCTCGGCAGTTCTTCTGGCAAACGTCGTAACCTTGCTGAACTGATTCATTATGTTCCACCCTGTCTCTTTCAACAATTTGGTGACTGGATCCATGCCGCCATCATCTCGTGACGACGAAGATCTTTCACGGCTGCCAAATCCAGTACCTCCCGCACCACCGATGCGCATACCCGAGCCCGCAGAGGTAGACGTCCTCCGTACTGTGTTATCTGTCACAGGATTCTCACCAAACGCCTCTTTGTCCTCCTTACTAGGCTCGATAAGGTAAATATTAGGTTCAGCACCGCTTCGTTCAACCTTCACATATCTCTTGATCCACCGGAGGACTTCGTCGCCGCCCCAGAACATCTCACCATTCGCACCGAATGGGTCAAAGCTTTCCCGTGTCCTCCGCTTCTTCTGAAGTATAGTAGACTGGCATTCGCTATCGTGGAAGAATAGAGCGGGAAAACTGTCGCCTGCTCGGCTGTTGATTATAACACTTCCAAACCACCATCCTAGACTTGGGGGGCGGACAAGCAAAGAATAAATCTCGCTGACGGGAATGGCAAACGCATACGGCCCGACCGTAGGCCCGTGTGAAGTAGTAGTTGGCGGAGGAGGGACTAGGTATGACTGCTTCGGCGGAGAGTCACCCTCTGAGAGGTCAACCTTGACGTATATGTCTCGCGAATCGCCGAGGGAGCTTTCGGGAAGCCATGCGAGCAAGAGGGACGGAGCAACGGTGCTCTTTTTGGAGGCCGAAGAGGATGACGACGTCGGACGCTCTAGCTGGGGCGTCTTCTGTTGTAGTAGAGCGATGTACCCAGGGATATTATCTTTTGCTGATGGGGTCGGGTGAATGTAAACCTGTTGCGGGTGTCAGTATGGTCTGAGGGCCAAACGGGCGGAGATGTACGGATTGGACGAGAACTGGAATATAGGGCACGAACCTTGCTTTTTGAGTAAAGAAGCTTTACACCCCGTCCAGAGCTTGTATGTGTTATCGTATTATAGTCCCCTTCCTCATCGTCGCTGAGGGCGTAGAACGAGGCTGACGGGGATGGCGGGGAGGCTTCGCTGCGCGACGTCATTGCGCCTTGGCTTAAAAGCTATAGAGCTCTGCTGTATTCAGATGAGGTTGGCGGCTTCGAATGTTTTAATGAGGTTATACACTTTCAGTCTGCTCATGTTCATATGACAGCTTCTTTGGACCCTGTTTGAGTTTATATTCGGAGGGTGCTGCGTGATGTTGGTTCAAGCACGAGGATAAACCATGGCAGGGGTGGGTTGGTGGCGGGGCAGTCGTCAGCTGCCGGCCCCCACAATGACAGGTCTTGCAGCAAGAGACGTTGGGGCTTGCGCGTCTAATGCCCGGGACGTAATGTCCACGTCCCTATTTTCTTTCGTATAAATCCTGAAAGGGTTACCTACGAATGAATCAAGATTGTTGGATATATTAATTATTTAACCTTGGTCACGGAGAACGTGATCCTGGTGAAATCATTGGTGTTGCAGCTGTCTTTAGACACCCAAGTTCACACGAACAGATAATCATAGCCTCTATCAAATAGTTAAAATGCATATCAATTCATTCACCACAAACTATCTGGTCTAATATTGATAGGGTATCATCCCGCCAAGAACGCCTTCACACCAGCCCAATGGTTGCAACAAAAAGAAAGAACTGTGATGGCCGGAATTAAACCGGTGTAACACCACCGGCAGAAAGCACCTTGCTCTTCTTTCGTTTCGGCTTTGGTATTCCCGGAGTCCTCGGGGCCTTATCAGCCGCCTTACTGCCCTTTCTTGTTGGTGGAATGTCGGATGGTTTCTCGTCCACAAGTGAAACTCCAATTTTAGATGCATCTTGAAGGCCAGCCTTCTGTGCTGCGGCTCCTAAAGCGTCTTTGGTTTTGCGGCCAGTACTCGTGAGATTAAATGCGCCTGGGTGACCAGTAATAGGATTTTCGTCCATGTATTCGTCGCCATAGCGCATGGAAAGCTGAAAAGACTCGTCGAGCAGGCGCGCATCCATGTATGTGCTAGTTGTGCCAGAAACCTGCTTTCTGGAACCCCCTGCAGAATCAGACAGCGGAGAGCTTTGCCGGCTTGTTTGGGTAGCTAGCTGCGAATCGGTTGCCTTCGGGCGTGCTGCTACCGGCGGCAGATACGTATGCCCTGACAAAGGCGTGAAATTGGGGAGGGCGTTTGCGGCTGAAACGAACTTATCGAGAGAGGTAAAAATGGACAGCTATTCAAGTTAGACTGGTAGTGGAATAGAGTGTGGGGAATCTGGAGAGCCTTACCATACGGCTGCCGACCACATCGAGGAAGGCTGGGGCCATGTAGATATTTTCGCCCATCACGAAATACGTGGAGTGGATCGTGATGTCATCTTCCTGGCCTTGCCTCTTCCTCCTTGTCTGCTTCCTGATAACCCAGACTCCAGTGCCAGTCCCAGGCGCCGTCTCCGCGGGTTCTTGCGCCACAACGTATTCCAATCCAGACATCGTCTTCAGGCGGCCCTCGAACGCTTCGCGAGTCGCGACAATGTTCACCATGTTTTGGTTGTACATTGCTTGGTTTTCGAGGACCGCATTATTTGAAGTCGGATCGAAAAATGGCGATTTCGCAAAATATGGAAGCACTGAGGTATACTGTCAGAATGCGATAGTTCGGTCGAGGAGGACACAGGGCTTGCTGTAAATTACCTGAATTTGAGTGAATGCCCATCATTTGCTGCGCCCATGCTGGAGAGCGCCATTGTATTTCGTCCAAAGGCGGATCCAAAGCCCGTGTCGCCATAACGTATTCTTGAAATGCACCCACGCTGTTCACGCTGTGCTGTGTGATGGTTGGCGCAATTCAGAGATAGACAGACAGACAGCCTTGGTGGATCTTTGGTACATGCAACATGCACGCGATCGACGGGGCCTCGGGAAATCTAATTAAGGTTTCGGTGTCGGAATAATAATGACCCCACTAACCGTTCCAGTCAGCCCACGGGTTTTAGTTGAGCCACTCGGGTCACAGACGATTTATGTGCCCTGAAATTCAGCCTGGCCAAATAGATTGGGCAGATTCACTGGGCTGACACCACTGGCTTCCAAAGGCAACAGCCTTACGACCCTCGAACGATCTCTCTTTATCAGTCATTCTGCTGGTCAGTCAGAGCTAAAGAAGCCTCGCCACTTCCAAAGCCTTGCTGGCCTCTCTTTCTTTGTAACACATAAATACCTCCTATTACGGCGCACAACGATGTTGTGAGTTTGACAGGCCGACGCAACCGCTACATTTTTAAGCTAGGATACATCTAATATGGATTTCACGAAGCTCCGAGCTCAAGCGCTGAGCTTCGGAGAGGATGAGGAAGCTGTCACAGTCAATACCCGGGCTTTAATCGACAAGGTCTTGGCGAGGTATTCTGGAGAATGGACGACACTTCGAGAGTTAATTCAGAATGCCGCCGATGCACAGGCTGATACCGTGAAGATTAAATTCGAAACCACGCCTTCGACGACAGTACCACTTCCCAGTAATGCAACACCATCCGACCTCCTCAAACATACGCTACTACATGCCACGCTTCGGCGACTACTCGTCTCAAACGATGGTCTGCCATTTGGAGATAATGACTGGGCAAGGTTGAAGCGTATTGCCGAGGGGAACCCAAACGAAGACAAGATTGGTGCATTTGGAGTTGGATTCTATTCAGTCTTTGCAGATTGCGAGGAACCATTTGTCAGTTCTGGGAAAAAGGCCATGGCATTCTATTGGAAAAAAGACAGCCTCTTCACGAGGCAGATCCAAGTGCCAGAGGGGACACGAGATACTAGCTTCGTACTTGATTATCGCAACAACACAACTCCGGTACCCAGTCTTATTTCTATCTGCCAATTTTTGGCTACTAGCATGACATTCGTCGCCCTGAAGAACGTCGAATTGTGGCTAGATGACTGGAAAATTGTCTCCATCCAGAAAAAGGCCTCGCCAAGTAGTGGTGTGGCGATTCCCAAAGATATTGAAACCACCACGAAAGAACGGCTTATGAAGGTAGAAAGTCTGAGCAGAGAAAGCGTCCAGATGACTGCTACATTCATGCATGTGGTTGGATGGCGCCCATCAGCTTCAAGCTCTGTTCCCAAGTCGAGTGCCTTCGGCGAAACGACATATGGACGCCATGCATCAGAGACCCCATCCATTCGCTCATTCTTTTCTCGCCTTACTTCTTCAAGTAGCCAGCAAGCCATAAAATCGAAGGTGGCACAGGAAGCGCAAGCATTCCAAGAAATAATACTTGAAGATCTTACGAAAGAGACGACGGCAAATGTATTCCTCTCAGTGACAACGGCTTCCATCCGCACCTCCGTGACATCAACATTTGCCACAGAACTCGAGCGTGCCACGAAGAAACCGCCTCCAAAATCCACCAGGCTTGCGCTTTTGTCATCTTCATATGACGAGGCTACGGCCTCCAAGGAGGGCAATAATGGTAGCAAAGTAGCCAACGGCGTCGACATTTTTGCTTCAGTCTTGCCTGGGAAGAAAAACGGGGGAAGAATATTTATTGGGTTCCCCACGAACCAGACTACTGGTGCAGGCGTACATCTCTCTGCTCCATCGTTAATTCCGACCGTCGAACGCGAAGCCGTCGACTTGAACGCACGGTGGGTTCGCACTTGGAATATGGAAATGTTACGAGTTGCTGGCATAATTAGCCGTGTTGCATATGGAAATGAGATGTCCGATTTGGGAAACAGGCTCCAGCGTTGGACCCAATCGCAAGGGCGCCCTGGGAAGATAGTTAAAGAGGACGTGGAGAAGTTTATGCCCGCAGCTTTACATATCCTGACATCGTTTACATTCGAGGAGTCTACCCCCAGCGCGCAAATCTCACAAATTATCGAGGAATCGTTCTGGACATCATTTCAAAAGGCTTCGGTGGATATTTACAGCACAAGGGGCGTTCTACCAACTACCACTGTTAGGTTGGCAATTGAAGACCTTAGCGGGTTTGTGGAAGGTATTCCTACCCTCCCGAAACAACTCGTTGAAACCAAGATGGTAAAGAAGCTCCGAGATTATGGGCTCATCTCCGATATTACTATTTCCGACGTTAAAAAGGAGCTTGGATCAAAAGCACTGACTACGCCGCAACTCATCGCATTTATTGGCTGGATTGCTCGGAAAGCACTGGCATCAAACATTGATGTATCGGCTATGAGAAGCCTTCTTGAAACTACTGTTGCGACTGTTGGGCAAAGTGAGAGCCAGGGAGGGATTATTTCTCTTTCGAGTATCAAATACTTCATACAGCCGTCAAAAGTCCCACCAGAGTTTCCCATTCCGCAAAATACTCTCCCATACAACATTACACAAACCACTACAAATGCCGAGCTTCAAGCCTTAGGCTGGGCGCCTCTAGAAGCTTCAACATGGATTGGGTTTCTTACCGAGTCTACTAAAGGGCGTAACGGGTTGTCGAGCGAACAAGATATCACTTGGTCACCAAAATTCTCCTCTCAAGTATTGGCTGTTTTGTCAAAGCAATGGGATGGGTTGCCTGTGGAATCAAAAGCGATCATAATTAAGCTTTTGGCTCCATTGACAGTAATACCAACCAAACTTGGCATGAGTAAGCCGAGTGATTCTTACTTCGCAAGCGTCAAGTTATTTGATGATTTACCAACTATTGCTGGTTGCCCTGGTGTCAAAGAAAAATTTCTTAGCGCTCTTGGTGTAAGGAAAACGGTTGACTTGGACACAATCTTTCAGCGACTTTTGAGTCCTGTTGAATCTGGTGCCCAAGGAGGACCGAGCATTGCAACTCCAAGGTGGAACCATGTCGACTTGATAGTGTATCTAGCAGGAGTGAAAGATGATATCCCCATTGGAGACATGAAGAAATTGCGGGAAACGCCAATATGTGCCGCTGAAGCAGGACCGATAGGTCAAGAAGCCAGCATACCATCTGCGAAGCGCTACAAGATATCGGAACTATTCGAACCCAAGGCTGATCTAAGACACCTGCAGGTACCCATTATCCAATGGACTGGCAAGTTTGGGTACCGTCCAGGCAGTCCAGAGGCAAACTTCTTGGTCTCCCTTGGGCTGAGGTCTAATCCCACAGTACACGAATTGGTTGTAATGATGGCTTCGACGGACCCGACTTTGAGAACCAAATCAATGGCGTACTTCATCGCAAATTATGAGACCAACCAATATAGTGCGTATAGTTTGGCGAAGGCTTCTAGACCCTTCCTTCCTGTCGAAGGGAAAGAAAAGGGTTTGGCGGTTCCTTCGGCATTATTCACCAACGCAAATGCGTCTATGTTCGGATTCAATGTCCTGCGAAAGGATTTAATACCTCATGCTTCGGTATGTTTCCCCCCACTATCTAACCGGTGTTGGCTAATGTGCTTCCACAGAAATTTGGAGTTGCTGAGAACCCTCCCATGGAGGAAGTAGTGCAACGGCTTATTGCAAATCCACCGAAGACCCAGACCGAGGCGCGGGTTCTTTTTGTGTACCTTTCAACCAGAATTGGAGAAGCAGATTTCACCCGCCATTCTGCCAAGCTCGGAGACGCCCAGATTGTTCCAGCTGTACCAAAGTCCATAGGGAGCAGCCCATTTCCAGAGAAACGCGCTGCAGGGCCCAAGCATCTTGCACCCCGAATGTGCTTCATTGGGCAATCAGAAACATATGGCGACATTTTCGACTTCGTTGACTTTGGCAGCGAGGCAAACAGGTTCCTCCTTGCTTGCGGCTCAAGCAACGAGCCTTCCAGAAGACACATTGCAACAATGCTTGCTTCAGAGCCGGCTCGTGTACTTGGCATTGTTCAGAGTCCAGAAAAATATCTGTCTCTATTGAGGTTGCTTGCCATGTCGCGAGTGGATTTGAAGAGGGACAAGTTGTTATGGTCTCAAATGAGAATATCACCATTCCTCCTAGCGACAAAGGAGATATCTGCCAATAACGAACCCAAAAATAGAAGCTCAAAGAATCCCGTGGATCTGTTTGACGACGACGATGATACCAGTGCTGGCATCAAGCAGTGGGTTTTGCAGCCTGCGGCCAGGATTGTGATAGTTGACGATTACACAACATACCAGTTGTTTAAAGGAGACCTCCTTGCGGCGCCATTGGAAGACGTCCTTGAAGAATTCTACCTTGATCTTGGTTCGGTGGCCGTAGGCCAACTCGTCGAACAAAAGATTTCTGTTGGTGACCCCCTCATCGACCAGAGTGCGAGCATGCAGATCCAGAAGAAAATTCTTGAGAGATCGAAAGTATTTTTGCATTCTTATCCATCAGACCAGCTGAAGCAGCCAAAGGGATGGCTCGAGAAGAATCTCGTGGTGGACTATGTTACCCATATATCTATCAAGATATCATTACGGGGATATAAGATGTCCTACAATTCAAAGCAGACCGCAGTTTTGAAAAATGATTCGCGCTCCAAGAAAATAGCCTTACATATTACATACGGAGTGGATTATTACGATATCAGCCAGGCTCTAGTCAGGAATTTGTTAAAACGACCAAATAACGAGGCCGCAACACTCTTTGAATCACTCCTTACGTCAGACCTACAAGGATTGAAGCGAAGGGGGTTCAATGTCGACCGTATTCTCAGAGCTCAAGCAGCCCAAGCTCGCATCGCCGAAGATGAGAGACAGAAGCAACTCCGACTTGAAGAGCAACAAATTAAGGAGAAGGGTGGGACAGTGAAGCCTAACCAGATCGAAGAAGATTACTCTGGATATCGTGACTCGGATGAAGTTGATATGCCTGGAGCGTTTGGCAACAACTCACCCTCCCCCGCTTCCCAGAAGAAGAGCCGAAACTTATTCTCGAGCTTCACACGCAAACTTGGCTTTGGTGATGGAGAAGCTCAACAACAGCTCCAGAGCTTTCTAGGTGGTCATGGGGGCCACTCTCGGTCGAACTCTGATTCGAAGTCTAATCGCGGGCATTCGTCTTCTGGCGACCCGGTCCCCACCCCGCGCAAGCCTGGCGAGATCGAAAAAGTGAGTTCGCCTGCTGCTGTTCAGCAGAACCTTGTCAACGCAGTCCAATCCTCTCGAGCACACAACTCGTCCTCTGTATTCTCGCCACCCAGCGTCAACCAGGTCAAGGAACAATCGACATATTGTGACAGCACATCCGAGAAGAATATTGCCCACATTGGAGACGCGTCAAACGGGATGCGTATCTATGTCTCCAGAGACATGTCCGTCATGAACGAGGTCTTCCTCGCACAGAACGTTGAGCAAATACAAGCATTTTCAAAGATGCTGCATGACGTCGGTGGCATCTACAATATTCCGAGGAATGCTCTCAATATCTTTTACGACGAAGTAGGCAACACTATCGCGTTTAACCTTAACGGAAGCTTGTTTTGCAACCTGAGGTTCTTCTTGCAGCTACATTGGAACGAATATAAGAACCCTGCCGGGATTTCGGGGGCAGAAAGTTGGTGGTGGGTTGTCCTCGCACACGAGTTGGCCCATAATCTTGTGAAAGAGCACAGCTCTAATCACAGCTACTATACGTAAGTCTTTCCCCTCCATGGTCTGATATATTAGAGTGCAACGATGAGCTAACTGTCCCCGCAGCGAGATGTTCATTGCTCAATATTTTGAAAAGATGGCCGAAAGGAGACATTCACGCATGTTACAGAATTAGGAATAGAATCGGCGCCGATGGCGAGCCGGACTATGACGACACTATATTATTTAGACTTGTGGGGGTTTGGACTTCATTCTTTTCATGGAGGCAGCATTAACGGCGAATGGAGTTAAGACGGAACTTGTATGATCATAGTTTTGGATTTATGCTGTAGAGTGGCATCGGCATAGTAGAACCTTGGATTAGTTTATTCATCTTGGCTATAGAACCATATAATATATTAACTGAACAAGTCTTGATTTAGTAGCCATCACTCTGGTGCTTCACAAACGTGACTGAACTGACTGTGCAGCAAACTGCCCCTGAACGGTATGATATAGTAGCATGTGCCATTTACGTTTGTGTTCCTTTCTAGCTATAGCGTGTCGTCCGAGCATTTTATAATCCCTGTAGTTTATCCTCTTCTATACTGCCCTTTTATTTTTCATACGCCGATGTGCTCACTCGTCAGCGCTATCATCACTGTCATCAACTGCCTCTCCCCTCCCCAACTTCTCCCACCTCTCCATAATAACTCTCCACGCCTCCCCTCCCTCTTCACCAGCGTCTACGACCTCCTTCGGAAGCTTATGCGCACTGTATGGCGCAGTTCCGAAGTTATAAGCTTCTGGATCATCCTTCTTCACTACCCTAAACTCTGCCTTGAAAGGCAACTCCTCAACGCCTTCGTCTTCCGTGTCAGTCGCTTCTTCTTCGGCACTCCTTTCCGGCAGAGCCGGGCTCTCTGAAGTATCTCCTTGTCCCAGAAGTGGCTTGGGCAATGATATGGTAAGTAATTCGAGCCACGAGAACAGCAATGGGTCCGTCCGTTGGGCCCAGGGGTTGATGTCAATGAGTCTGACCTTATCATGAGGCTCGGGCAAATATACATCAAAAGCAAAACTCGGATCCGGGAGCGAGTCCTTCAGTTTGCTCTCGTAGAAGTCTTCAATCTCGGTTTGTATTTTGTTGAGGAGTTCCGGGCTGTAATCGACATGCTTCAGCTCACGCTGACAAATCCCCACAATAGTGCGGTCGCGCACAAATACTCGGAACTCGAATGAGGTGTTGATTTTGAAATACGGTCGGAGTACGAGGGTGTATTCGATATCTCTTATAAACGGCGGATGCTCGGGATTCGCACAATCATCGAACGCATGCTCCAGATCATGAGTCACGAAGATAGAGCTCTTAAGCAACAGGTATATATCCTGAGGCGTCTGACACGCAATCGAGTTCTTCGACAGCGCCATGTGCAGAGCATCCTTGGGCGCTGACCAGTTCAACTTGGGTACGACGGAGCCGCCGAGCTCTGCGATGGTGGATTTAATCACACTGTGTACGTCTGCGAATGCTGATGCGTCGTTTGGTTGCGCTTGGGCTTCGAACTCGGGGTCTGCGGGTTTGTCGGCGTTTGCCGCTGACCACTCGGTTTCTTCGTAGGGTTGGTCATCGTCGTCTGGGAGCCAGAGGCCGTCTTCGCGCAGGTAGTCGAGGAAGGCGGCTGTGAGTGGGATGAGGCGACTGCGGAGGGTTGAGGTGCGGTATCTGGGTTTTGTTAGATGGGAATCGATTCAGTTACTGCGGTTAACAAACTTTGGGTACCATGAGGAATAGGAACAGTTTAATATATGCTGCTTTGTAACCGGTGGGAAGGGAAGCCTTTCTAAAGGCCCTTCGTCCTCTGGCGCGGTCATGGCGGGGTCGACGCCGGGCATTTTGGTGGTGTTTGTGTTGTGGTAAACTTGGAGGATCTTTTCTTACTGAGTTGGAGCAAGCAGTAAATTCTTAAATGATCAAAAAAGCGAAACAGGATTATATATGAGTATAATGGGCAATGGTCTGGGATGAATAAGATTACTGGAATTGAGTCACCCCCCCAATAAGTTCACAAAATAATTCTGCCACCTTTAGCCTTGTCCCACTACCTCACCGCCTCACCGCCTCAGCCTCGTCCATGGTGGGCAAGCCGCCAGCATCATTACTACGAACACCTGCTCATTTAACTGGATATCACTCTCAAGCATCCAAGTACAGCTGCGATGTCTTCCAACGTTGGCCTCACGACTCCTCGAGGCAGTGGTACCTCGGGCTACGTCCAGCGCAATCTTGCGCATCTCAAACCCCGAGAACAGTTCAAGCCATACCCTACCGACGGCGACCTGAAGCACCGCCAACGCCAGCCCGACAAGGAAATCCTCGAACATGACCGGAAGCGCGATGTTGAGGTGAAAGTTTTTGAACTTCAAGACAAGTTAGAAGATGAAGGGTGCGTTGCTCGTTCCAGTCATGTCCCCAACCACGGCCATGCTAACGTTCCCGAAGTGTCGACGAGGAGGAGATTGAAAAACAGACCGAGGCACTACGACAAAAGTTACTGGGAGAAATGAAGAAGGGAACCGATAGGCGAGATGCGAAAGGACTCAAGTCCCATCAAGTACACGAGCTGGCGGAGGCGAAGATCAGAGAGAGCGATCGGTTCAGGAACGCCTTGGGAATCAGCAAGAACTACGAAGAGGGGTCTCATTGGAGGAAACAGGAGGAAAGGATGCGGGAAAGCCTTGAGAAGAGCGGAAATGACGATAAGGAACGAAAGAGCGCTGCTTAACCCCTTCGTTGGTTTATGGGATTGCGGGTTACATGCATAATGCGGCGTTCATGGTCATGGGTAGATTGTGGGACTGGTGTTGGTGGTAATGGCACCGTATTTTGGGAATTATGGCATAAAACGGCTTCTAGGGAATACAAAGGCACTGCATAAAGCAATGCGCATCTATAACTTATGTCTCTTCTCTCCACTTGCGAGCTTCCTGAACTCCGCCTGTGGAATCCCAGAAACGAATCTCTCCAGGCCACCGAAAACCTCAGCCACTCCCTGCGCGTCCAGCCTATCCCTCATCGGCTTCTGGATGAGCGCCTTGATCTTAGTCAAGCTGGAACCGACAAGGTGGTCACCCATGCTATCGTCGATCTCGGCCAGAACGGCCTCGAGGAACTTGGGGTCACCCTTCTTGAAATCAAACACCTTGTTGACGTACCCGGTGGAAACCAAGTCATCGATGCCGATTCTCTTGCTCAGAATGAGGGCCTCATTGGCCTTACTGATACCGAGGCGCTGCACAAACCCAATAGAGCTACCACCCTCGGCGACTAAGCCGATAGATGAGAATGGCGTGAGGAGGAAGGTGTTTGGGGTTGCGTAGATGAAATCCGCGAATCCGGTCAGGGCGGCGGAGAGGCCAATGGCGGGGCCATTGAGGGCGACGACGAGGAGTTTTGGGTGAGAGTAGAAGGCGTGGGTGATGTTGAGGTTGTTGGAGACGAAACCGCTCAGAGTACTGCGGTAGAGATCGGTTCCTGGAGGGAGTTCACGACCAATTGTGACGTCCGCGCCGCTGCGAGCATGTTAGTGACTTTGCTTCTCAAGCATCTAGGCCATTCGCAAGTTTGATCTTGAGGCATGGTTGAGTTGGAGGAGCTCACGCAGAGAAGAATCCTCCGGTTCCTGTTAACACTGTGATGATAACCTCGTCATGTGTTGCTACCTCACGCATATACTTGGCTAGCAGGTAATATCCATCGCCGTCCAATGCACCCAGCTTCTTCTTGTTATCGATAGTGATAATTGCAATGCGTCCCTTGTACTCCACTCTCACAGTGTCATTTGCTCCTGCCATTGTGACTGTTTATGGTATGGTATTCGAGTAGAGTTTAACAAAAAGATTACAGTTTGGTACAGAAATACAAGTCGTTGGAGAAAAATAATGTATGAAAGAAGAAAACGCTTATATGATTACATTCAGCGACTCTTATATTCCAGCCGCCCAAGCCCATGGATGATCACCCACAGACTAAGTTCCATAGATCGTGTGGGGTAGCTTTGGTACAGCCGGGCGAAAGCCGAGGCATGATTTCGTAAACTGACAGTAAGCTGACAGGCGGCTATCTTAGTTACATCACGTGCTTATTATAACGTGATCTGCTACACGTGACTGATAACTACTTCTCCGAAATGGATCGGCAAGTACCGTTCTATCGAGACGACATTATTCAATCACCATACAACGAGCGCAGCAACCCCCCTCATTACCCTGAGAAATTGATAGCAAGGCTTCACGCCAGTCACCCCCTCATACTGCCAGCCATGGCTGGTCCAAATTTGGAAGTTTTCAAGGTCAGTTTCACTCTCTAATTCACTGGGGCGGTGGTCCTCGAACCCGCCATCTCCGCCCGCCAGCTTTTACTTACTATTACCCCAGTTCGGCATGTACATCATGTTCCCAATCGGAATCATGTTCTACTACGGCCACAACCTCGACAGGCGCTTCCAAGTCCCTGACTTCTGGCCGAAACCCGAACAGACACATAAGATTCCCTTCGAGCGCGATGAGATCAAGAGCGAGTTAGATCGACTACGGGCGAAGAGGTTATATCTCAGAGAGCAGAGGTTGAAGAGAGAGCAGGCTCTCAACCAGAACCAGGAGTGATGGATGTCTGAGTAAGAGTGTGATGAGGGGAGGGAACTTCGAACCCGGGCGAGGCGGATGGGATGGGAAACATTGTATATCACAGGAAGAGAACGGGCTGCATAACGGATTTGATCGTCAGAATGCATTGCATGGGTGTTGGAGTTTATGGACAAGGAATCGCCTCACAGAGCTCGCAAAATGGAGATTGTAGTAACGGAATGATGTATGAAGTAGGCTGTCACAAATATAATCTTCAGAGAAACGATATTACCAGACTTCCTGTATAATGTGCAATAAACCACTAACGAACCGGCTGGAGTATGTATGGCATGTCTTGGGGACAATTGGGTGTTTTGGCTACCCCCATTTTATCTCTCTATTGAACTGGTTCCAGATTCCAAGGCAGGTACGACTGTCGCGCGCCTGCCCCGCCTGACCTCGAGGGCTTCTAATAGTATCGGAAGCTGCGACTGAGGTTTGCTTGATAATCGTTCTTTCCATATGTACAACCTGAAAGTTTACGAGGAAGCTGCGACTGCAGCTTGCTTGATAATCATTCCTTCCATATCTAGAAGTTGAAACGTATGAGGAAGTTGCGACTGAGCCGTTGCTTGGTAATCGTTCTTTCCTTATGTACGGTCTCGGAAGCTCTGAGGAAGCTGCGATTGCAGTTTGTTTTGTACTCGTTCCTTCCATATATATAGAGGCTGGAAGCATATAAGGAAGCTGCGATTGAGGCCTGCTTGGTAATCGTTCCTGCCATATATGGGGACGGAATTCTCTTGAGGAAGCTACGACTGAGGCTTGCTTGGTAATCGTTCTTTCCATATCTAGGAGTTGGAAGTTTATGAGGAAGTTGCGATGGGGACTCTCCTTGGTTATCGTTCCTTCATGACAGCCACATCTAACAATGAGTATATTTGATTTTTAGATCATCGTACTACCCACTCAGAGAATAGTGCTGCTATAATTAAGGTCCAACATCCTAGAAGTAGAGCACCAACTGCAAACCCACTAGACACATCTTTCGTACTAGCTGAATAGACCACCGAGATAATCATGCTTAACGCCATAATAGTGATAGTTAGTCGTAATATCCTCTTCCTATGCAAACCCTCAACCACAAGAACTCCCCACCCAAGAATCAACTCGCCATCTGGCCGTGTCGCTAGACAAACCTTGCCCAGCTTCTCATCTAGCTTCTTTGGCAGACGATTAAGCCACATATTCTGCACCGTAGGAGTTATGTCATTAGGACACTCCCACAAGTGAAGGAATAGATGTGGGGGAATAGGTGGATGGGTAAGAGCCACACCATTGAGATGAGGCTCGTATTTGCGTGCGGTGACAAGTCCATCCTTCTTCTCTGCGTGAGCACAGATCGTACAATCAGGGGATCCGGGAATGGGGTAGACACGCCTAAGGCCTTCCACTGCGAATTGGATGAACTCAATGTCTATGGGCTGTGTGAGCCATCTTCTGAGTGGGTTTTTCCGGGAGCCGATGCATGCTTCATACGTCTTTTTGAAGTTGTGAAACATTTGGGTGTTTCTAAGACTGGCAGATATATCGATCTCATCGTATGTCTTTTGGAATGGACCGGTGTTGACGCAAAGTGCTACGAATTTCGAACTATTATTAGTAACTGGTGGCAGCGGTGATGTGGTGACTGCACTACCAGCCATTGGATTTCGTGTCCCTCCAAGTGGTCTTGACGTAGTGCCAGTGGAATTGAGAGACGGGTCCTGTGCTGTTTGAGATGTGGATAATCCTTGGGATGCAGATGCAACCAAGTTTAAACCAGTGGTCACTCCTGAATTCGCTGGCATTTGTTTTATTCCGTGACCACTCTGCGTAACGACATATCCATGGGCTTGAATCTCTCCAACGAGCTTACTAATTTCTTCAGGGTCACCTCTAAAGTCACCATAGAGTGGCATACCACAATCACATTGCCATTCCAGTCGCCGATATCCAATTTCAAGCTTGGGACGGAAAAGGCGATGCACAAACCAAGGCCATCGTAGTAGCGTGGCGAAAACATTTGTTCTTCCAGCTTGGGCAATTGTTCGCGACTCTGGTATCACCGTTCTGCTCAATGGGTTTTGATTAACCCCTATATTTGACAGCTTTTCATCCTTCCCAGCCTCTCTCTCCAACTCGATCACGTTATGGCGAAGTCGCATCTCTATAGCTGACTCTTCTCCTTCTGCTGCTAATTTATTAATTCTAACTCGCAAATTCTTAAAGGCTTTGCTGCTGATGAGAAACTTCTTCACATCCTCAAGATTAGAAAAAGGTTCCAATTCGTCTTCATCATCCGAGCTATTGTTATTTAACATATGCTCCTGGTGTAGTGATAATTCGTCACCGCTGCTGCCCTTCACCTGGGCTGCATCCTTCAAGTATTTCTCAATCCTCTTTCGTGTGACTAGCTGTTGCTGTTGACTGATTGACTGGAGCAATGGCGTATCTTCCAAGCCGAAGATTTCTTGCCCGATAGTATGTGCCACGCGTTTCCTTTGTTGGCTGAAAATGCGAACACTTTCTTTTTCAATTGGAATCAATGTTTCTCTTGAAAGATCCCTTGAGAATACTCTAAGTAAGTCATGCAGCTTGGATCTGAAAGCAGTGAATTCGAAGTTCTGGCGTAGTGATGGGGAAAGACGGCGCAGTTGCGTATTTTCCATCAAAAGTATGACAAATTCTCTAGTTGCTCCCACTGTGCCATGTGCGGAACTCTTCGAAGAGAAACTTTGAGGCAGCGAAAAAATGCTGCCGCCCTCCATAGAAGCCTCAGAAGCCTCATACACGGAGGAGCCTTCGAGAGTTCGCAATCTGGGTTGATTCTCCAAGTTTGATATGCTTACATCGTGCTCATCAAGGTCTTTGAGCGACCCTGTCCTTTGGGATCGAATCCTGGCTGGGTTTCCGAGATTGTCAACGAGACTCTGCAATTTTGGAGAAGTGCTAGAGGAGAGCCGCGGACTAATGAAGTCGCTCTGCTGAGGAACAAAGTCAAGTGAGGTTCTTGTGGAAAAGGTGTGCTCTCCGCGTCTAAGCTCCTTTATAGGCGAGTCAGAGCTGGTGTTCACCATGTTGAAAGAGGGTGGACTGGGAGAAGACGGAGGTGACTGAGCAGCTTGCTCGAGCACCCATAATATTGGTTGCGTTGCTTTCGCCTGAGCTGGTACATCTTTGAGCAGGCCGTTCTGATCGATTTCTCGAACATACGCTCGCAAAACATCCTTCGATTAATGTTAGTTTTTGAAACCAGATATTAAAAATGAGAATATCAGTACTCACTTTATGCCGCGTTAGAACAACGCTAGAGAAACCCTCTGCGACTAGTTCTCGTCGAAAAATCTTCCAATCTTCTTCATCGTCATCATCATAGGTAATTAGAGAGGCCCGTTGACCCATCCGCGCTGCAATGTTGTCCACTTTATCTAATATGATATCTAGCTGTCCTCCATGATTATCTAACGTCGCAGCCAGCCTACTCGATTCGCTAAGCTGTATTGTGTCGAGAAGCGCTGTAATATTCGTCTTGTGATTTATAAGCTTCACTCTCACGCTACCTAACTGACCCATCTCCACACTACCTAACCGATCCATCTCCACACTGCTAGACTTTATCAGGTTCCTTAGCTGCTTGCTCGAACTACTCTCGTTGCTTCTGAGGCCGCCATATTTCCGGATGAGCTCTTCTAGGTCCTCTAGCGTGTACCGACAGTCAGCGATCAATGGCGCAAGGTCGCGCGCATATAGAGCTCGATCGCGGTTGAGTATGGATTCTGGCGCCTGTACTTCGTACTTGAGATGTCGCAACACCGTATGGAGTGCGCGAATCTCGCGGCCGATCTCGAAGTAGGCATCGCTGGCATTCTTGCACTGTTGGTACAAGCGTCGCGCGGACTCTAGTACAATAATTATGTCCGCAGGATTAGACCGGAAAGTCATCACATCAAAAGATTTTGATAGGCAATATTAAATGGCGATAATCAAAGCAGAGTCGCTATAATGTAATGTAGATGAATCGATTATTGCGGTATGGAGAAGAGAAGGAGAAATACAGTAGAGGATGCATCTACTAGCCATTAAATTCGAGGCTGACTGGCTACAGTTGGATAGAGGACATTAGACATTAGCACGAGTAACAAGGTGATCCGAATTGTGCGATAGGCTGGAAGGAAGCACCCGGCCTCCCGCCCGCCGCCAAAGTGGGAAACCCCTCAGGTACTAGTTACACGAGGGACCACTTAGCAATCAACTCGCCACACACTCTCCTTATGCGTTTTTACGAGACTCCGTACTTACGCCTACGATCGGGCACAGCCTTTGCATAGCCTTGTCGTGGAGCCGTGTCGTGGAGTAGTCAAACGTTGTCTCACGGTTTTCTCGGAATCAAAGACCAGGAGACAGTTGGAGCCATCGCAGTTCCCCGCGTGGGGTACATAAGTTTATAAGAACAATGTCGCCAACGACCATACCAGCAACTGCCCCTGTCACATTTGCTCTCTTCTCAGAGCTACCCCCAGAACTGCGCAATCAGATATGGAATGATGCCTTGCTTAAGAAGGACCGGCCAGCCTTGTTCCCGTACCAAGATGGATGTTGGCACCCGATATACCTGTCGGAGTCTGACGAGGGATATATTGCCAACACTGACAATATACGGTTGGAATTCAATTCTGCGTTATTAGAGCCTATTCCAATTGAGGTACCGCTTTGCCTTGTCAACCGTGAAGCTCGTGACGTCGCCCTAGCCTGGGCCCATAGGCAGGGAGCAAGGATAATCTTTTTGGGGGACATGCGGCACCATGTCTTTGCGCGCCTATTTGACAACGAGCAAGATATGCTATATGTGGGGCTTAGCAATTTCGCCGACTTTTTTGTCGAGCCTTACAATCGGTTAGCTGAGCCGGATCTCTTCGGGCGGATTGTTGGCTCTGGCCCAAGCCTAAGATACATTGCCGTGCCCGAGGCGCTGCTGGAGAGAATGCCCGGCGCGCTCGAAGAGATGTTTGAGTGGTTCCGCGGCTTAGAAGTGATATTCATTATCGTTAATGCGCACCATGGTATCCTAGTGCACCAGCGGTGGGAGCTTGAGGGCGCACAGGGGAAAGCCCTCTTGTATGACCATACACAAGGCCGTTTTGACTGGGATGATGGCGTGAATATTTGTGGATCTATTATATACGAGCGGATAGAACAAGCTACTACGAGGCTCAGCGTGGTCATGGCCGGTAACCACGTTACTACTCTCCGGTCGATCCGACCCGTCTTTGCTGTTAGAAGATGAATGGGTCTTTACATGTCGTCTGGACCTCATGTGAGGCTTTATGAAAACAAGACCTGAACATTGGATGTGATTCAACGAAATTTGTGTTCAGGACAGCCCTTGAAAAACAAGAGGCGCCAACCCACCCTCAACATAATTAGCAATGTCTCTTTACCGGCGCGTTAGATCACGTTTCCGCCACTTCATCTCGATGTTCCGGTCCCTGAGACAAAGTTAAAATCGATAAGGGTTGCTGGGTTCTTCGGGTCTGGGCAGAGAATATCGAAATCGCTCAGCCCTATCGCCCCGCCTATACAGGAGTTGGACACTGCATCGACGACCATTCTGAGTGATTATACTGATACATTCTAACTCTCGTCACCATCGTTACTCGAATGCCCAAGAGGAATAATGAATTCAGCATTATTATCTGCCACATCTGCAACCTGCTTCGCAGCTCAACCACCGAGGCAAGATAGAATATTCCCTGGTCTGCAATAAATGGAGAGGATCAGCAGTCTTCAGCTGGTGGCTTGAGAAAGGAAGTGGCTTTTCGCAGCTTTTTTGTGGGTGTTCTCATGTTCATGTCCACATCAATCCGATACATTGCTGGCGCTCTTCTCAAGCGCTCCAAAGTTTCGCGTGGTTAAACTGTGGGTATAGAAAGCCTGGAGGACCTGGTCCGCCTCGCCCAGAGAGCTCTAGATATGGCCGCGAAGAGTTTAATAAAGTAAAAAAGTGTTTATTATAACATTCGAGCCTTGCATTCTAATTGTTATAATGAAGAGGCCTGCACGTGATTATAATTTCCTATGACGACATTGTGCTTCAACATTCTGAGAACGGTTAGAATTCTAAGATCTACAACTGTACTCCGTAAACGGGCAGGCCCGAACCATTGGAATTGGCCGAAGGAGTTCCTTGATTCCGAATCTGGTTCGGGGAAGATCTGAGCCAAGAAACCCTATCGCCCCGCTTTACTCTCTGAGACTATCATGTTCCAAATGCAAACTCATGCGGTCATATTATTTATACCCCTCGCTCTCACCGCCATCAACAATAACTAAACCTTCACAATTTAACAAATAAAATGTCAGAAAAGTCTCAGAACATCTATCGCGGGGCGGAGGGCGCGATCAAACAAACACAGGGAAAAGTCCGCGCCCTAGGCCCTCTGGATGTCCGTATCAAGATCACGCATTCCAGTCTCTGCGCCACAGACCTCCTCTACCTACCCGCCGGCATCGCCCTAGGCCACGAAGGCGTAGGCCTGATCGAAGAGGTAGGAAGCGCAGTTCAAAACCTGAAAATTGGCGATCGCGTCGGAGGCGGCTTCCACCGCGGCTCCTGCGGACACTGCAGATACTGCCTCAAGGGAGAGGATATCTTTTGCTCTGACCGCGTCATCTTCGGCGAGAGTGACTCTGATAATGGGACGTTCTCGGACTACTATATTGGTAGAGAGACGTACGTCCATAAGATCCCAGAGAGCATCGCGAGTGAGCACGCTGCGCCGCTACAGTGTGCTGGCGCGACGGTGTATGGTGCTCTTGTTGATGTTGTGAAGCCTGCGCAGAGGGTGGGGATTATTGGTATTGGTGGGTTGGGTCACTTGGCTATCCAGTTCGCGTCCAAGATGGGTGCGGAGGTTGTTGTGTTTAGCCGTACCGATGATAAGGAGAAGGAGGCGAGAGGGTTTGGAGCGGATGAGTTCTATTTGCTTAGCAACCCTGGGGCAATGAAGGACCCGGTTGACGTCCTCGTTCTTACGGGGAGCAGATATCCGGATTGGAATGCGTGAGTTTATTTACCATAAAGTGTGGCAGCTGCTGACAGAGATAGATTTCTCAAACCGAACGTCCTTGCACGCAATGGAAAAGTAGTTCCATTACTGGCACCCCATGGGCCGATGGAGTTACCGTAAGTTCTGTAATTTGCCCTTCAGTTTCTATCCATACTAATCTTAGACACAGTGCTGGTAAACTGTTGACGAACGGTTATGATATCGAGTCTCATCTCGTTGCGTCACGTGGAGTTCATAATGATATGTTAAAGTTTGCTGCCCATCACAGGATCACGCCAGCTATTGAGAAATTTGACCTCTCGGAAGAGGGAATTGGGAAGGCGGTTGAGAAGATGAAGAGTGGCTCTATCAGGTACAGAGGTGTCCTGGTAGCTAAATGAGCTTCTCAAGGAGTATTATATTGATTACAGGTATTTTGCAGTGACGGATGCTGTTACTATGGTGTGCTATCCATGGGCTCTATTTTCATCAAGAATTAGATCACTTAGATCAAAAACTGATAGCTTGGTATAATTTATCGCTTTTTTGAGCCTGTAGCATAGACCTGTAGCCCACTCTCCCAAGTCATTCCCACACAACATGTAGTCCAGCTTAAATCCAGAGGCCCCGTTTCATACATGCCTGTCGTTTATTTGATCTTCTCGGCTAGAATCCAAAGAAATGGAATAATCTTTCCGTCTTCATCATCCTCCAAGATCTCATGTTCCGTAACAGCAAACCCGGCCTCCCGAAGCAGTCTCAGATTAGTCTCGACGCCGTAGCTGCTCCAGTACATGCTAGAACCCAACCAGTTCTCTGCCGTCGATCCAGGAATATCAGTCGCCGCAAGGTTACACAGCAAGTGGCTTCCAGGTTTCATCCACGAATAGATCTTCTTGAACAGCACTGGTTGCTCGTCCCTCGGCAGGTGAAATATGGAATAAAATGCGACGACGGCATCAAGGCTAGCGGCCTCAAATTCAAGCTTCGTCATATCTCCGTGCCGAAAATCAACGTTACCCTTGACACGAGTCTTGGCGAGCTCGATTTGGGCCTTTGAAATATCGTTGGCGATGACCTTGGCGCAGCGGGAGGAGAGGAGCTGTGTGCCTGGGACGCCGGCACCACATCCCAATTCGAGGACGGTAGCATCTGATGGTGCGTCCATCTTTGATAGCATCTTCTCTGTGTATGCGAGACGGGGCGTCTTCTTCGTAGTCGTCCAGTCAAGGTAGGTTTGGGCGATTTTGTCATAGCCTTGCTCCACGAGCTGTCTCTTCTTCTCGTTGTCTTCGTTCGCCATGTTTACGATTGTGAGTGAGTATTAACCGGGTCCTTTGAATATGATAATCAGATATGTGATTGAATTCTATGTTAAATACATAAATTTCAATTGCAGTATATGGTGCAATAGTTCTGAGTCACGCCGTGTTAGCTTGCCTAACTACATTGATCTCTCCGTAGAATTGATTCTATCAGAACAGAATGGAAAACCATGCTATACCTCCGATCTTATAAGTATACTGAAGAGTACAAGAAGAGATCTTCACGCGGGATCCTGCGCGCCAAGGTATTTATTTATTTTCGTTCGTGGGGCCAAGGAGTTCGACTTTCGCCTGAATGAAAGAGCCGCGAGATATGGCGGGGTCGTTGGAGATGGAGGGGCGGCGGATCTGGATAAATACCGGCTAAATTGATTCGCCCATCTGCCCCGCCAAAACTGACCTTCTGTCCGTCTGGGAAAATAATCAACAGGAAAATAAATACATATATAGACCCCCCTAATTTCCCATGTAAGTTCATCTCGGGGTACGAAACCAAGAAAACTCGTCGAAGATACCAAAAAATCACACCACTATCCCCAAAACCAGAGAAATCATGTCGGACAAACCACTTATCACCTCGATGTACACGGCTGATCCGTCCGCCCACGCATTCGAAGGCAAGATCTACGTCTACCCTTCCCACGACCGCGAGACCGACATCCAATTCAACGACAATGGCGACCAATACGACATGGCCGATTACCACGTCTTCTCCATGGACTCCATCACCGGTCCCGTGACCGACCACGGCGTGGCACTCAAGATGGAGGATATCCCCTGGGTCTCCAAGCAACTCTGGGCTCCTGATGCTGCTACCAAGAACGGGAAATACTACCTCTACTTCCCGGCAAGAGACAAGGAGGGCATCTTCCGCATTGGTGTTGCTGTGAGCGACGTCCCACACGGTCCCTTCAAGCCGGAGCCTACCCCAATCGCTGGCAGCTTCACCATTGACCCTGCGAGCTTTGTCGATGATGATGGAGAGGCTTACCTCTACTTTGGTGGTCTCTGGGGCGGCCAGCTTCAGTGCTGGGAAACGGGCACATTTGATGCCTCGAAGTCGGGACCACAGGAGCCGTCGGGTGATGTTCCCGCTCTGCTGCCACGTGTGGGGCGCTTGACCGATGATATGTTGAACTTCGCCGACGACGTTAAGGAGCTCTCAATTGTCGATGCGGAGGGGAAGCCAATCATGGCTGATGATCATGACCGTCGCTTCTTCGAGGCGGCATGGATGCACAAGTACAATGGAAAGTACTACTTCTCCTATTCGACAGGTGACACTCACTACATCGTGTACGCGACAGGAGACAGCCCTCTTGGGCCATTCACTTATCAGGGCCGGATTTTGGAGCCAGTTGTGGGGTGGACGACACATCATTCTATTGTTGAGTTCCAGGATAAGTGGTACCTGTTTTACCACGACAGCTCGCTGTCGGGTGGTGTTAGCCACTTGAGGAGTGTCAAGGCGAGGGAGATTGTGTATGATGCAGAGGGAAAGATCAGCCTTGCTGGTTCTTCGTAGATTAGAGATGTTTGATAATGGAATATGTTGTAAAATGAGAACAAGCTGCTCCGTTGCGCTCATTATTGTCGTGCTGCCCCATTTTCTACCTTCCTGGCCATTCAAAGATCTAACCTTGACAGAAGACGATCGTCCATATATTAAATTTATGGTGCACCGGGGATTTCTGAGTGTTCGGGTCTAGAGGCTCTACATACGGATCCCCAGCTTAGATATGATGAAGACCTGAGCAACCGCCGTGGTGAAATATCCGGTGGTGACAGGTATGGACGGCGGTGATGGAATCAAACGCTGACAGGACCGACAACAGCGGTGAGAATGGTCAGAATGGACGAAGTAGCGTATCAAATGTGGTCCCCAAACCCTAGATCCGATACGTAACTGACCTGCAGCCAGATCACGTAGTTTGTTCTTTCCATTTATTATGGTCTTGGTCGAAGTCAGTCTGAGGGCCATCATCAGCCGGAATTCATAGGGCTTTCTCAAGTTGTCATACCAGCATCGCTATTTATTTTTATTTTCGTTCACCTTGAGTAAAATAGATCTTCAGCTCTTAATATCATTATCCATAAAAGTTGTATGATTGAATATAAATGTCACCGTAAATCAGCTACATAATACCCTAAACACATAAAGCACAGCGACATCCGCTGGGATATATAACCTTTCCAAAAACGCCCCGCTGCAAAATGCCGCAATAAACCAAAACATCCAATCAATATTCTCAAAAAGCCCCGCTAGCTTCCAATAAACAATGCTGCATTGCACGTAGGTTTCTACCCACTTCCATACCGCCCACTATGTTGTCTGGCATGCAAAATGACTCGAATTATCAGTTACCCGTTGCAGCCGCAGTTAACGGAGGGGTTAACGTCGAGGCTTGTTGTTGCACTGGAGCTGCCACTGCCGGAGCTATGACGACTTGTTGTGGTATCGAAGCCATTGAAGCCCGCTGTGGCACCGGAACGCGTTTTGGTACTGAAACCGGGTTTGGTAGTGAATCACGTCGAGGCACAAAAACTTGTTGTGGCACTGAAGCTTGTGGTGCTGGGGTCTGTTGTGACACAGGGACTGGAGCCTGCTGTGGTATAGAAACCTGTTGTGGAACCAAAGCTTGCTGTGGAATCGAGTCCGGAGCCAAACGTGAGTCCTGCGACACAGCAGAATACCCCGACGAGCGAGAACTCCTCACATAAGGCTGCGTCATGTCCACCACAGGCGTTAACCCTTCGGCCGCCGCTACCGACGCTTCAGTTATGTGATCTTTAAGTCCCTTGCAGGTGCATTCATCTTCTGCCCATGCGCCAGCATCAGCACCGCCATCATCACCACACGCCTTACAGTCCCCACACTGCGTTCTATCCGTGCAAACGAGCCGATGCACACATTCCTTATGCTTCTTGCACTCATAGTCCCTCGGACACGTACACAACACCTGCGGTTTCCGGGACTCCAAGAATTCATCATAAGACTGCTCTGGATCCTTGCAGAACTTCACAAACGATGTCCATTCCCTCCTCGCCCCGCCGCGAACATCCTGTCTAAAGACGAAGCTCCCAGTTATTTTCAGGACATTCTTGGCTTTGTGGAGAGCATCGACGTATTCATCGTGCTTCAGCTTCGAACTCTTGGTTTTGCTGGGGAAGATCTTGCGCCAGATCTTGCGTAGATTCCCTCCTGATTGCAGGAGGAGAGCTTTGATAGTCTCGTACGATTTGGCTAGAGCTGCGGCAAATAACACTAAGCCCGTGCTTGCGTACGGGGCCCACGCTCCGATGTGGTCGGCGCTCTCGCTTTGTGGGAGGCGGCGGACGTAGAGCTCGATGAGGACCACGTCGATGATGAGTAGTGGGACAGCGACCACGACGACAAACACTGACCATAGATACGCTGAAAGTGCAATAGCTTGAGCTCCTCGGCGCTGGAAAGTCCCAAACTTATCTCTATCCGCCCGCCCTGAGATGGAAAACCGAGTGAAGAAGTGGTACAACACAGCGCGCGTCTCAGATGGCTTGTTCCTCCCGAAGCAGATAGTCCATGCCCCCTGCAGTAGGACGTAGACAATGACATACGACCATCCGAATGCGAATTTATCGGTCACGTTTGTCAACCACGCCTGAGTGCGGGTCGTTGAGTCTCCTCCGAGGACTTGCCCAAATTCGACCATCGTTAGGGGTTGGAGCTCGTCCACTGATCTGAATATGGCAGGCCCGCCCGCTGGGTTCGAGCAGGGGGAAAGACAATTATTTGCATCGAGGAATTCCTTAGTAATAGACAAGAAGTTGAATACCGTGAGACCAGAATCCTCAATTTCGCGGGGCTGGCCCACCGTAACATTCAACACGCCCGACTCAGGCGCGCACGAGAAACTCCCAGACGCAATGGCGGCGAAGGGTATCCAGTTGCCCTTATTAGATCGGTATCCCTGTTGAAGGGCGATGAAAACGCAGAGGAACCCAACTGTGACCAGGAAACTCCAGAAGATGAGGATGATTCTCGAAGCCGCGTCGAACTCTTTTAGTTCCTTCGGTCTGTCGTCCCCGTTTTGGCGCTGGAGGTCAGGACGGCCGGCTGTTCGTATGGTTGATGACCAGTTTATTAGGGGGACCATGATCACGCAGGAGGCGCTGAGGATGCCTAGGAGGGGGAAGAGATCGAGTTCTCCGTAGCCGGGGCCGCGCCATACGAGGAGGCAGGCGTGGATGGCGGCGGAGCCTGAGTAAGTCAAGGATGCGGCGAGAGCACCGAGGTATAGCCAGGGGAGATGGGTTCGTAGGAGGACCGCGGCTGCGATCGTGATATAAAATAGAATTCGTGGTAAGCGGCCGTAGTTTCCCTTTACGCGTATTTAGCTTTACTCTTGCTGAAGCAGAGAGAGGGAGGGGTATGTCATACCGAGATAGGGTACCAGCAAACAGTTATCGCTCTTGTTTCTGCCACATCGATGGTGAAAGCAGTTGATTGCTTGACAGCGGCCTCTCTTAAGGGCATAAATAAATAACCAGGGACTCCATCGATAACTGCTGGGTCTCGAAGGAGCTCAGGGTGTGATCAGGGGCCGGCGGGTTGGCTGGGACGCCGGTAGCTACAAAGGCAACGTCGGTTGGGAACTTCTGGATGGTCGTTGTAATTGTAGCTACGCTGCCTGTCGGGGTGACTCGGCCTATGGTCGTGTATGGTTCGCCGGTGACCCATGATGCGGGAGGAGGCTTTATGGTGAATTTACTCTCACTCTCTGGCGACGAGGAGCTCTGGGCAGCGACCCCGATTAGCGGCAGTGCGAGAAGCCATATCGGTCGCATCGTGGCGGAGGTTTGGGATATATCAAGGTAGAGTTGCAGCTTCCGCCGACATGCGCCGCTCGATCAAAAAAAATATAAGAGGTTATTCACAACAGTGGTATCGAGAACCCGACTCTGGCGGCTCCAGAAGGTCACGAACAGCTCTGTATGTTCGTCTCAGAAGCCTATGTATCGTTCATCCTCTGGACTTTATATTTGGAGGGGATATGCCCTAGAAATGTAATCGTCGCCAGTCTTGAGCTATCGATAATAACTATAATTAGCACAGTTCCCCCCCCTTCGTGAGCCATGTGGGCTGGACCTGAAGCGATCCTTATTTCCACTTTTGACAGGGGACCCAAAGGGTCCAGATGCCGGGGACGTGCCGCGCCGCCCCGCGCCGAGACATGTCGTCCTGGCCTTGGTAACTCTATTTAAGTTCTGCGATGATAATTGTAGAAAGAGGCTATAGTGGACACAATACAGCGACGCGATGATAAATTGAAGAACAATATTAATAATATAGGCACAGTTTGGGAGTGCGTGGTGTGTTGTAGACGCGTTGATAGTTACAGCCGTACCTACGATGATTGGACCAGCTGAATTTCTAATCATAAGCTAAATTTCAGCTCATTGCCTATTTAGGTAATTGGGTTCAGATGCCAGGATCCTGCGATTCCTTCGTTTCACGTGCTAGTACTTGGCGATTGTGGTAGGGCATGTATCCCCACATATATGTTACTATGTAAAGATACCTGCAGATTTTGATGGTCATGGTCACAACTCCGATGCAGCAGAACACAAATCGACTTCTGTAGCTGAATAATATGAGACAATTAGCCATCCTTATAAAAGCTTCTAGCCCTTAAATCTTTCACTGTTTAACAATGTGATATTCATTTTAAAGATGCTGCAACAAGCTGGCATACAACTATATTTGCGAAATGCGAAAATTGGTATGAAACTGATAAACCACGACCCCGATAATTACTATTAATTCCCTCCAGAAAAGCAAACAAACTCCATCCCATAAATACGGCAAAGAGCATTCGAACGGGTATCATGAAAACATCCACGGCGTCGTCCACTGCTGATCGAAGCAAAAAACAGGAGCGAAAAAGAAAACTCTCCCCTCCCTCCGCTTCACCAAGCAAATCGTTCGGTCAACGCCTTATGCGCCTTGATATGGCGTTGGCTGCACCTTCATAGCATGCGCTGGCTCCGAGCTGCCACCACGTGTGCGAAAGACGTGCAGCGCCGCCAAAGCCGTAGTTCCCAGGAACAATAACCTGCAAAAAGTCATCCAGTCAGCCAAAAATCCATAATCGGAGAATCTATCAGATCAACTTACCACTCAAAGGCCGCGAAGACAGTACCCCCGATCGACTCGCCGCATGCCTTTCCCTGTCGCGACGTGCACCCCACCTTGCCAAGCAGGTCAGCGAGCGCGATGAAGCCGGCGAACCAGAAGAGCATCGTCAGCGCCTCGGCGACAAGGATGGCGTGCTTGTGCGCTGCGGCGGGGAAGGTGAGGGGGGCGATGACGAGGTAGGCGACGGCGAGGAGGGTCCAGACGGAGGCGAATATGAGAAAGTTGACTTCGGACGCGGTATACCAGTTGGTGGTGACTGCAACGTGTCAGTGCGTTGGAAGAGGGTTGTCGCATGGGATTCTGTTACTCACCATCTGCCAGCAGGCCTAGGACAATTATCGCGAACAGCGCTTGGACAGCGCGAACGGGGAGGAGGAGCGTCTCTGCTAAATCCATCATGGTTACGAGTTGTCGCGTGTACTGCGAGATGTGATTTGATGTTTTGAATGGTGTCGCTTTAAATGGTTGTCGCTTTAAATGGTTGTCGCTTTAAATGGTTGTCGCTTTAAATGGTTGTCGCTTTAAATGGTTGTCGCTTTAAATGAGGCTGCGGTGAGAGTTGAAAGAAACAAGAAGCGGTGGGCGGCTTCAAAGAATTAATATATTCTTCTAACACGGCACGATACGTCATGGGACACCCTTGGAATGCAGGAATTTTGCTTTTGGCATGCCGTGAATCCGCCTTGGTGCGGGGCCAGGATCGGGAGTCATTGACAGTACAAGCCGGTAGTTTCCTTATGTTGCCTTGGCAGGTTATGTATAGTACATCATGACATGCATGAGGACCCTTAAAAAGTACTTTGGATATAAGTATCTTTGAAATTTTATATGAAGCTATACAGACTTCAACTTGGAACACTAACACTAACATCTATACGTATAAACAAGCTATAAACTAGCTTCAGGGGAAACAAACCACAAGAATGATTTCGTCACTCAGCTTAGTCAGCGAGGATGAAGCTCCCTGAAGCTCCCAAGACAACCTAAGAGCCATGATGACCACAGAGAACTCAACCCAGCAATTGCCCACTGTCATACCGCCACCCTATCCCCAAAATGACGGAACACCTATATTTCTCCCTCACCAAGCACCTCCTCTCCGAGTCCCCCGCCCAGTTCGCAATAGCCACACAATCGCCCTTCCTCCTCGCCGCCGCCCACGGCCGCCTCGACAAGGACACTCTGCGGTCATGGCTCATCAATGACAGGAAGTACATCCACGCCTACATCGTCGGCGTGGAAACCATGCTAGCCCAGCTCCAGAACCCACCCGACGAGGCCGAGCTTGACGGAAGCGAGCCAGCACTGGCCACGTGGTTGACCGAGGCAGTGGCGAATGTGCGTCGGGAGGAACAATTTTTCCTCGACGTCGCGGCGCGGTACGGGATCGATCTTGAGCCGCGCGCCGATGATAGCAGGCCGGATTGTCTGATTGTATATGAGGGGCTGTTTAAATATGTCCCGCTGAATCCCGTTGTTACGGAGCCGTGGTGGCTCGATGCGGCGGTCCTGTTTTGGGCGACGGAAAAGTGTTATCTTGAGGCTTGGTCGTGGGCGAAGGGGCAGTTGAATGAGCAGAGTCCGGAGGAGGATGCGGATGGAGGGGCGTTGAGGACGGAGTTTATTCCTAATTGGAGTAGTCCCGAGTTTGCGGATTTTGTGGATAGGTTGGCGCGTATCATTGATGATGCGGTGAATAAGTTGAGTGAGGATATCGAGCATAATAAGGAAACAGCCCCAGCACATATACGGACTATGAATGAGGCCGTGTTTGTTAAAATGAGTGTCCAAAATCCGCAGAAACTCTTTCTGAAGGTTCTGGAGACCGAGGAGCAGTTTTGGCCTGTTATAGCATGAAGCTTGACGAAATCAGTGTACAGTTATAGCTACCATATTGTCCAACTTACTTTAACTTATTTTGGAGGGATGTTAACCAACATCTTCACACGACATATATTAATGCTCATGGGCCAACCACTCGAGTAAGGCCATTGACTATCAGATCCCGGAGTATCTATAACGTGTGGCTGGAATGGAGCTCCGTGAAGGACCCCCACAGCTCACACATATTACTTACTTGCAGTGATATATCGGGGAACTGAGAACATCATTACATATTTTACATTATCTATTTATCCACCTATTAACCCTACTCGCACCACATATTATCGACAGCATCGCCTTCGCAAACTCATCCACATCATCTGGCTCCGCCTTAGTAAGGAGGATAGGCGCCTCAGCCAGCTGGACAAACCCAACATTCACTTCCGAGCACATTTTCTCCCACTCATAGGCCGAATCAACGTCCCACGCCCCTTGCTTGGTCGTGAACGTCATACTACCATAGCAAGAAGCTGTTCCATCTCTATGTATCAAATAGATCGACTGGATACTCGCAGCAAGCATTGATGTGCGTCGAATGCTCTCAGCGAGTATCCAGGAGTACCATAATAAGTTCTCGCCTCTTGGTTCAATAGCTGTATGCTCATAAGGAGATGCCATGACCAGACGACCCAAACATGGAGTTTGAGTAGCATGGTCAACCATTTCTCGGATCCAGCTATTCAGTACTGGAATATAACCCTCTGCAAGATGTCGAAGTCTGATATCTCCATCATACAGACATATAGCCTGGTACATCGCCAATGCCTGGACCCGAGCTAAATGCTCATGTGTATCAAGTGGAGTTCCCAGCAACGAGTCGGTCAAGCCATCCTCTACTAACCGCCTCGCGCGGTCCTCGATAATTCGAAATACCGTCAGCTCATTTAAGTCTGTTTTAGAGAAGTAGCATGACATAGCCATATATGCATCTTGGATACACGGGGGGAATCGGGTTTGATAAAGCCGTGTGTGGATGAAGGGGTTGCTGCCCTTGGCAACCCATTGTTTAAGCCACTGATGGATGTTTCGGATGTGATATTTTACATCCGCCATACAAAGTGCATCACCAGTAACTTCCGGCGAAGGAGCGATTTTCCACGCCTCAGATGACGTGAACCACGTGGAAGCCGGCTGGGCGCTCGCAATACTGTTGGCCAGCGACAGATCAAGTCGCGGCGACAACCCAGCATCAGTTTCTCTCTCACGTTCCAGAGAGCTTACAAACAACGGCGGAGTAGTGAGAGCTGAAACATCCTGCTGGACGGAAAATGAATTCTCCCCCTCGAAAAGGCCGAATAGACCAGGCTTCGTCGGAGGATACGTGCATGCCATGCCCCGAGTCCTGCATCGGCGGCAATGCGGCGTCTGCTTCTCGCACCTCCGCTTCGCTATCGCGCAGGCGTTACAGGCTTTGGTTTCTAAGCTCCGAGGCATGATGGTTCACTGGGATTACGGTAAAGTGGCGGAAGAGATCGATGATGTCGACTTCATGATTATTCAGCCTGTTGCGGGCGCTATCCGGATCGGGCGAGTTTCCCACGATGTCAGGGATGTCTCATGTCGGTGGGCGGCAGCGGAAACCTTATTTATCAGATGCGGGCGCTATCCGTTTTGGGATTTTTTCCATCGTTGGGGATTTGAAAGACGGACTTGAATATCATTATATGGGTCTGTATTATAAATGATATTTTTACTGTTTTGATTATAAAAAGCGCTGTACTCATCATAAAAATGTCATCAAAGAAGCATAACTCGACAGAAACACCACTACCATCCCTGATTTACAGTTCCCAAGTGATTTATCCAGACATCAATTGACGCATTAACCATGTCTCCTACCGTCGTCCTCATCACCGGCGCCAACCGTGGCCTGGGCGAAGGAATCATCAAACGCTACCTCGCCAAACCAAACCACACCGTCATCGCAGCAAACCGCAATCCCGACGACCCAACCTCCAAAGCACTGTCCAACTTTCCCATCGGCCCCGGAAGCAGTCTTATAGTCGTCAAAATCGATGCCACAAGCGAGACCGACGCCCCTACCGCTATTCAAGAGCTCAAAGGCCAAGGGATTAACCACCTTGATATTGTCATCGCCAATGCTGCTTTCATAGTTCCCTTTGTCAAGATCGAGGATGCTAAAATCGCGGACCTGAGGGTTAATTTTGAGACGAACATTTATGGGTTTTTTATGCTGTATCAGGCTACGCTGCCGCTGCTGCTGAAGTCACAGAGACCGACGTGGATTACTATCGGCTCGGGCGCTGGTTCTATCGTGGTTAGTACCCCAGTCAGCTTGATATTCCTAACCCAGCTAACTATTGGCGGCAGTGAGTTACTGTATCCCCATTCCCATATCATCACAGTATCCACCGAATTTACCTACACCCTGCCCGTCCCTAAAACCCAGCTCATGAATCTTAGCAACCAACTCCCCGTTCCCAACGCCGTCTACGGACCCACGAAGGCCGCTCAGCACTGGCTCACCAAGCGAATCAACGCCGAGGAGGAAAGAATCTGTGCCTTCATCATGAGCCCAGGGTAAATCAACCATCCCCATTCTTGATTGGAAAAATAATACTAAATTCTCGCTCTAGATGGGTCCAGACACCTGGAGGGAACTCAAGCGCCCAGATGTTAGGTCTCAAGGAGGCGCCTCAGCCGGTGGATGAGACGTGTGATGGGATGGTGGCGGTCTTTGATAAGGCTGGTAAGGAGACGCATGGTGGGAAGTTCTTGACTTGGGAGGGGAAGGAGGAATCTTGGTAGATAGTATTAGTTTTTCTAGGTACTGTTGGAAAACGAGCTGCTGGTTTAGGTAGAGTTATGCTTTTATGTACTTGGATCTCTAGAGTCTTCATAATTTGATCATGTGAGGATTTACTCCACCTACACAACTGACGGGCTCAACCTTCGTGAGTTTATATTAGACATTTTCCAACTATTCCACCAATTATTACCTGCCCTAAACCTCCGATATCCAAATTCATAGCCAAACATGCCCCCACGAGCAAACTTGAGCCGCGTCGTGCGTTTGAAGGAACCTCGTCCTTACTATCAACTAGCGAAGCAACCAATCCCGTTCATCACAAGGCGTGGTCCACAACAGCTTCGAAACTCGCTCCGTGATGTTGTCGACAGCGCGGTGACGCTCTTGCTAGTGCGAGGTCGATCGCGGCTCATGGGTGAGGCAGATACATCAGTCCGCGGCGTACCCAGACCCACCCAGCACACCACTATATACTCAGCTCTACTCGAAGAATAGTCACATATGATCATAGACTCAAGAGAATTGGGCATCCCGTCCGCTCTGCCATACAAAAGCTTGCTTTTTACTCTCAATCGTGCCAATAGGCATAGCGTGGAATCTGAGCCCCTTGCCGCCTTAAGGGGTGAAGCGAGGGTGAGCAGGGTGAGTAGGGTTCCAAAAATGGGGAACTTTTGTGCCGTTTCCCTTATAATTCTCCCTTCCACAAGAAATGAATCTAGAAGATACAATTCCGGACGTGAGACCAAATAAACATTGCCCAACGGGCAAGCAACCTAAGCTTCCGTAACCGATATCATGACGCGTAGAGAAGTTGGCTAACTTTACTCAATCCGTGCGTAGTGTTCCAACAATTCGACAATCTTCATCTCGCCAAGATGCTTCGCTAGTTCCTTTGGCGTCCAAAATACGCCTGTATTGAAAGTCGGGCGAGCACCATGGGTAAGTAGCTGCTCCACTGCATGACTGTTTCTCTTCTCCACTGCACGCAATAGGGGTGTCTAATTATGTTACTTAAGGACTGACCTGCATTCAAATAGGTAACTCACTCGCTGTAGACAGCCAATAAATCAGCCTATGAATTAAAACACGCCGACATTAGATTTCATTGTTCTGGTTCACTTACTAGCTATCAAGCCACAAAGGACTGCATCAGCCTTCTCTATACGGGCTAGTGTAGTTGAAGGCCGCGTCGGGTTAACTTACTAGCTATAATACCAAAATGACTAGCATTAGCCATCTATTACACAGAGAGTTGCCTAAATCAGGTCAGGTTCACTTACTCTCTATAATACCAAAGAGACGAGAATCAGCTATCTATTCAAAAGAGAGAAACTCAGATCAGGTCACGTTCACTTACTTCCTATAACACCAAATAAACCATCATCAGTCATCCATTTTATAAAGAGGAACACGGATTAGGACAGGTTCACTTACTTGCTACAATACCAAAGACAATCGCATCAGCCACCCATTTAATAGAGAGTAACGCAGATCAGGTCAAGTTGGCTTACTTCCTATAATACCAACATCAGCTATCCATTCGATAGAGAGGAACTTAGATCAGGTCAAGTTCACTAACTGGCTATAATATCAAAGAAATGAGTATTAGCCATCTATTCGATAGAGAGAAACTAAGATTAGGTCACATTAACTTACTTGCTATAATACCAAAGAGACAAGCATCAGCCACTGATTCAACAGAGCGTAGCCCAAACCAGGGCAGGTTAACTTACCACCTATAATACCAAAGTAGCAAGCATCAGCTATCCATTTAAAGACAGAGTCAGATTAGGTCAGATTCACTTACTCCCTATAATACCAAAGAGACAAGCATTAGCCATCTGTCCGATAGAGAGAAACTTAGGTTAGGTTAGGTTCACATACTGCCTATAATACCAAAGAGACAGCATTAGCAGTCTATTCCACAGGGAGAAGTCAGATTAGTTTAGGTTCACTTACAGACTATAATACCAACGAGACAAGCCTTAGCAACCTACTCGAAAGAAAGGAACTTCGATCAAATTCAGTTCACTTACTACCTATAATACCAAGGAAAAGAGTATCAGCTATCCATTCGATAGAAAGGAACTCATATCAAGTTAGGTTCACTTACTGCCTATAATACCAAAGAGACAAGCATCAGCTATCTACTCAATAGAGAGTAGCTCAAATCAGGTCAGGTTCACTTACCAGCTATAATACCAAAGAGACAAAGGTCAGTCATCTATTCAACAAAGAGAAACTCGGATTAGGTCATTCACTGACTGCCTATAATACCGAAAACGCAAGCATTAGCCATCCATTTAACATAGTAGCTCAAATCAGGTCAGGTTCACTTACTGCCTATAATACCAACGAGACTCGCATTAGCCATCCATTTGACAAAGAGGAAGTCAGGTCAAGTTAGGTTTACTTACGTACTATAATACCAAAGAGAAGAACATTAGCCATCTATTAGATCTCAGATTAGGTTAGGTTCACTCACTGCCTATAATATCAAAGAGACAAGCATTAGCCCTTTATTTAATAGCGAGGATTAGGCTAGGTTCACTTACTACCTATAATACCAATGACGCTAGCATTAGCCATCTATTCAATAGAAATGAACTTAGATAAGATTAGGTTCACTTACTACCTATAATACCACACAGAGACTTGCATCAGCTATTCATTCAATAGAGAGGGACTTTGATCGGGTCAGATTTACTTACTGCCTATAATACCACAAAGAGACTTGCATCAGCTATCTATTCGATAGAGAGTAGCTCAAATCAGGTCAGGTTCACTTACCACCTATAATACCAGAGAGACGAGCATTAGCCATCCGTCTGACAGAGAGAAACTCAGATTAGGTCAGGTTCACTTACTGCCTATAATACCAAAGAGACAGCATTAGGTATCTATTCGACAGAGTACCTCAAACCGGGTCGAATCCACTTACTCCCTATAATATTAAAGAGACGAGCATTAGCGATTCATTCGATAGAGAGCTCAAATGGGGTTAGGTTCACTTAGGGTTATTAGCACGCCATTCTTCGGCTCCAAAATAGCTGGGTGGGGGGAAGTTGTCAGACGAATCTACAACCTCGTTCGGAAAACCGACCAGAAAACCTTGAATAATCTCACACTGGATTCGATGGAGCTTAAGGATCTTCGACATGGTTTTCCGGACCTCATTCGCAAGCGGAACCAGACTTCGGCCAAAATTGCAATTGTTTTCTTCTTTGAGAAGAAGTCGACATACAAAGTGGTACGCATTGAATCGCAAATACCAACTACTGCTGCGTACTAACGGAGATGGCCAGTTGGTGGTCAAAGAGGAAGATGCATCCTACCCCGGGGTTGGAGAAATCTTACCCATGCAGGCAAATCACCTCGACATCTGCAAGTTCGATGATGCGGAAGACGATGGGTACAAACAAGTAAGAGCAAAAATCAAGCAAGCTATGGAAGCGACAGGTACCAGTGAGGCGACTGAGGTAAGACAAGAACCTTTTAATAGACACAAGCCAGTAACACAAGAATAGGAAGGCAACACTTATACCATCAATAACCATGGCCAGATTACGAATCTTGCTCAGGGTGACATGAGAATCGACTCACAAACCATTACTTATGGTTCGATAAATTAGAGCTGGTCAAGGCAGCAGCAGGGAATGAGCTCCTTGACACAGAGCGTTTTGTAGTAGGTGATTATTATCGCATCTATAGCACTTGATTCCCGTTCTCCCTCTATAAGTGCTGGAGTTTCCAAAGCTGGTTACACAGCGCTGTATCTTCTCTTGCCTGACATTCCCTTGACTAGCGAATTTTAGATCGGGAACAAATGGTGTTCTAAGTTTTGGTTAGCACTGGTTTGAGAAGATTATGGAACTCATACCCCTTAACTCCCTTAACCTTTTTGTCTATCTCTTCTTGAAGCCGCCGTAGCGCATTCTCTTGCCCTTCTCCCCATATAATCGGTAGGAACACACCGAATATGCCAAACAATGAGTAGACTTTGTCCTCATCTCTCGTTGTCAATCGGTTTGCTGCCCAAGACATCCGCTCAGTGACGCCGAAATCAAACAAGGGACTCCCTCGAAGGGCCTTGACCGGAACTCCTTTTTTCTCGCAAATATGTCGTTCTAGGGAGGCTTTATTGCCCAGTAGCTCTGCCTCTTTGGAGAAGAAATCGACTAATGCCGCTACAAGAAGCTCCTGCAAAGTCCAGCCTCGAGTGAACCATTCGCTTTTCCGAAATGTCGATTCCCAGTCCTTATTGGACGCGTTGGTCGAATCGGCGCGAGGTCGCGAAACATCTGGCAGGTAAACATAGCATTTGATTGCATTTTGGTACCAGCGAAACATCGAGTTGATAACTTCTTGAAGCTCAGTGCTATTCGATTTATCGATGCAGCAGGTGTCCACCCAAAAGTGTTTCAAACCGTTACGCTTAGCTTGTTCACCACAGAACTGTATCTTGCTATAGCCAGTCTTGCTCTTGTTCGTACCCTCTATGAGATTCTTGAAAGTGACCTCCTCCGCTCCCCATCTGTGCGAAAGTATGGCATACTTTGGGATACCGCTCTCGACGTACTCCGTCAGGCTGAAATCACCGTTGTTATTGTACCGTAGCAGACGCATTATTGGACTAGGCTCGATGATCGCAAGAGAGAGGGTCCTCGGGAGTTATTGAACCGTCGAGTTGGCCTCGTTGCGAATTTGGGTGAAGGTCTGGGAGAAGATGCCAGCTTGAGGCTGGCGCACTCAGCTGAGCGGCAGCCTCTCGGCAATAGTATCCAACGGCATCACTCGAGCTCACCGCAAGAGTTCTATTCTACCTTACAGTTAGGCCAGATCTGAGGGGTGCCGTTCGATCTGATTGGACCGGAAGCCGCTGCGGCTGAATGTTAACGAACGACAACACACTCAACCTGTTGTCAATACTTGGAATTGGCTCCGGCAGCAGCTGGTATCATTCATTACGGAGTTAGTATTGGAGATTCATTATTCATGTCGCAACACCGCTCTAATGTGATGGAACCCCCGATATCCTTTGGTGACGCTAACTCCGGCTTGCAAGCCAGGATCATCAACGGTTCGGCATATATGTTGACGTTACTCAGAAAGTTGTGAAGCACATTACTCGCCCCGACGAGGTCTTTTTTTGCTTCCAAAAACGAGAGACTTCTAAAAGTCAATGGAGATCATCCACGATCATCGGTCAAAAGACGTCATGGGATAAGGTATTGCCATTTCGACTCATCTTTAATTTCTAATATTCTGTCCATAGTGTCCCTCCTCTCAGAGCTGTTAACTTTAACCAAGAAAATCTTCCAGCGCTAGGCCATTCATACTCTTCTCTACGCCATCGACGATTGGGTAGATAAGCGGTTCAAGGCTGCAATCAATCGCATCAACTTCTGGACCAAAGGGGGAATTACGCTTCATGTGCCATCTTGGGGATCGGATACCGCGAACACTTGCCATGGTCGTTGCAAGACTAAAGCCCAAAAAGGGTATTGTTGGTCGCGGAGAAAAGAGACCTCGCGCACGCATCTCTGTAGTAAGAGCGCCAAGAAGTATTGAGTTGCACTCGAACGAGTATAGTTTTCGGCGTTCGTAGAAATCATCAAGAAGTTTGTGAAGTGCTGAAATAATCTGATCGATGGATTGTAGCCTCTCTTGATTGATCTTCTCTGTACAGGTAATTAGCTCCATCACATTCTCCAGGATTACCACGAACTTACCAACTATTATTTCTGGGATTGGAAGTCCCAGCGTTCGAATAGGTCCTTGGCTTTGCTTCAAGGCAGTGTATGTAGCTGCTTTAAACTGGTATGGTTGGCGGAAAACCCAGGATATACATATCCACAGAATGAGGTCCCTGGAGTATGTTGCATGGAGGTTCGTATTCAATTGATTGATCCAGATTTCTGAAAATATTTCGACTACTTCAGCGCACTGATAATAATCCACAAGAACCGCGAGTTTGGCGAGCATCTCGAGGCTGATAGTGCGTTTCACATTTTGTGTATGACCATGGATGATGTTCATCAAGATTAACAAAGCATCGCTGTCCCAGTTCTCCGTAAAGATTTCGAAAAGGCCATCGGCAGAACAAGTTTCTTTCCAATCATTTCGAAACATTCGCTTGAAATAGGTTGACGCTAGAATCAAATGGCGCGAGGAGACTTGCAACCGCACATCTGCCTTTCTGGATGGCTGCACGTAGTCAATTGAAGTATCAAGCTCCAGAGCTTCCGGAGATTCTACGTTGGCCGGCTCACGATCATGATCAAGATCAGCCTGAAATTCAACAGCTTCAGAAGCCTCGGCCTGGGGCTCTGGGATTTCAAATGCTTCGACAATATCTGGTTCAGGTTCAGCAAATGTGAACATGGACTTCGCTTTCTTTCCCTTTGACTTCTTGTATGACGTCTCTACTGGAGATGGAGATTCTCGTCTCACTGGCACAAGTGGAAGCGGCATATAGTCCTGTCTTTCCTCCCAAGCGGCAAAAGTCGCATTTGGGTTCCGCAAGATGAGAATCACGTCTCCATCTGGGTCCAAGCAAAGCGTCTCTTCCATTGAAATGGACAATGAATTGTAGGATGGCTAGCAGAGGCAATTGAAGAACGGACGGCCTCAAAACTTCTTTGAAGAGGTTCGCAAAGTAATAACTGCTCTATAAGGGACATTTGCTCGAGAAAATATTTGAAGTTATACAATTAGGGACAACGGATGCATTATGTAATCTAGAAAGTCGTGTTTACGTATGATTGGAGCTCACTTTGCACACAATTAATCGATCACCAGTGCCTCAAAACCCCGAGATTCAACTCTCTGAATGCGATGATTTGAATCAGTCGATTCGCTGTAGTATGCTTTAGGACTTGCCCTCCGTTAATATTAAGCGCCCCCCCTTCACGCAGTGCTCAATGATCCACGGATGGGTCTGAACCTGTTGGAAGGAAATTCGCCTCTCTGGATCAAGGACAAGTAGCTAGGTAGAATCAGCAGCGGAAGTCGGAGTTTGGATGGCATCTTACTCTGGCAATTAGATCCGTGGCTTCAGGACTCACGAATTCAGGTACCGTTATCTTGCCCGATGCGATTCTATCCTGGGTTATTATTGGTGTGTCTTCAAATGGTGCCTTTCCAGTCAACAACTCATGTCAAAACACCTAATGCCCACAAGTCAACCTCCTGGCCGTAATTATCCTTCTGGCTTCCGCGTCTGGCTTTGATCATTTCCGGCGATAGGTAATCTAATGTTCCGCATAGTGTATTCCTCCTTTTATTTGGCGAATGGACGCTCGAACCGAAATCAGATAGTTTGATCTCGCCATCCATGCCTATAAGGATATTTTCCGGCTTGATATCTCTGTGCATAACATGCTTCTTGTGCATATAATTCAAAGCTGCAGCCATTTGCGCGATATACAGAGCTGCTTTCCACTCTGGAAACCGATTACAGCGACGAAGGTGCCTGGACAAGTCTCCTTTTCCGGCGAATTCCAGAACCAATATAATTTTCTCGCTGTCGTGGAAATGGGCATATAATTTTAAGATGTTATCGTGTCGTAAGTTGCTTTGGATTTCAATTTCTCTTCGTACTTGCCTTTCGACCTTAGCCTGCTGTATTTCATGCTTATAGAGAACCTTCAAGGCACAAACGAACCCAGAGCTGCGCTCTCTAGCGAGGTAAACATGACCAAAACTCCCTTTCCCTAAGGGCTTTCCAATTTCGAACATGCTAAGGTGACACTCTTTTGGCCCGGAAGGTTGATTCTGTAGTTCAGTGTTGAGAAGCACGACTCTATTTGAGCTGTAGGAAGATTGGTAGTGTTCATTTGAAAGGGATACTATACGCTTTGCATTCAGTATATAACTCGTAGCTTTTATTATATACCAGTCATAGGCATACATACGTTGTGTATGGTGTGTGGTTGGCCAGTCTTCCAAAAATGATTTCATGCAAGACGCAGCAGTTGCTGCGGCATAGGCTTGCCATTCTTTGCTCTTATGGCTGTCGGCATAGTCACATATTCCCTTTATGATGACACAAGGAAAACTGTCCCATACCCAAGCACCCTCCATCTCAAACGCGATAACTCCCTCGCTTCGAGCAATCTCGTCTCGGTCCTCTCCCGATCTCATAACGGTGTCTCCAGAGGCGATCTTGCCATAGTGTATTGCAGGTTTGGGTGACTCCATCGCCTCTTTAGCCGTGTTCAGCCTTGCACGATGAATAAGCCTTACCTTGTCGCATCCGAGCACTGAGCAGGATGCATGAAGGGCAATGTCACAGATGCTATCCTCTCCTTGGTCACAGTCCGTGCAAAGAAGGTACTCTTCGGACTCATGATGCTTGTGGCGATATGCCGATTCGAATAGCATGTCTCTATCAGGGCCTGGGTATCGTGATTCCTTGAAATCAGCCTCCTCGAGAATGGCTTCAAGGTACTTCGTCATATTGTTCTGAAGCGTTTTCGTACCCATCCAGCCCTGGAGTTTTTCAAATATGTTCGGATCTCCAAATTTGGTCTCCCAAGATTGTCATTGAGGGTATCCTTCCGTTTGAAGTTGCCCGGCAACCGGCGACCAAAGTCATATTGAACGATACCATTGGAGATAACCACATCGCCGAGTAAGAGTTCCTTCCTAGTATCAGCTCCTCCGCTCGGCACGCCCCCACAAATACCAACAAGCAAAGCAAGCCGGATTCCTGTGAAGCTAGAGCAAAAGCTTCCTGCTACCTTTCCTGCTGCTCCCTTTCCTATGCCTGGCATATATGCTAGAACTGTGTTGTGGTCGCCAATAACACCTGTAGTGTAGGCATTTGTGTCTCCTGGCGCTCTTTTGTACTTATGATCCCAGACCTTGTCAAATGTAACCTCAACAGCATCAGCCTCAACTTTTGTGGCACAAATTATAGCGATTTCAAATCCACTTCGATTTTTTGGCGCTATGGGGTGCGCTATCACGGTTGCCGTACCAATGAGTTCTGCCATTTCTCGCGTGAGTTGACTTCGAAATTAGGGCTTCGAAGGTGAGATGAGAAGATCAGAAAGGCAGGGCGGAAAGATGGTTGTGACAGTAATTTAGTAATATAGTGATAAAGTCAGCCCATCATATCGACAGACCAAAGCAGTCAATGGGCTTTTATAACCGCACAAGTCTCACTTCGATGCAAGCTACAATGAATGCAACGCAATGGTGGAAGGACGGGTTCATCCGCATGCCTCGTCATCCAATGATATGCTATGTGCACGTTTGCATGCGTGTCGATGCGCTAGAGGAAACGCCTGATTTGCCGTAGATGCGCTTTAAGCACACTACTAAGCCCATGGAGATTTTTGATGTTTCATTGTGGAAGCATTCCACCCTACTTGCTGTTCTGGTTGGCGGCGGGACCGACAAGCTTTGTGATGTTTCTTCGGCCGCCCCCACCACAGCCAACTCCAGGCGCTAAACACGACTCCTAATTCCTTCATTCCGGTGGAAGCGCCTTCAGAGACTCGGCGCCTAAAAATGCGCGTCCATGTGCGATGGTTTCCAAGGTTGCGGTGCTTATTGGTTCTCTACAGTTACTGAGGAGCTGGCTGATTGACGACGCGAAAGGGTTCTCATAACTTCTGTGGCACTTCTCTAGTTGTTAATCGTGGTCGGAAGCGAAATGCGTCTGCGAGAAGGGGTGGAAGCGAAGTTGCTGGGCTGCTGTTGATATTCGATTTCTGTGGAAGTGGGAAACTCCTGTGTCTGTTGCTACTGCTGGCGTCCGTTGGGCTGCTGCGCGTAACGCCATTTCAAGGATAGTCAAAAATATGTGCTTTCTTTTCTGCCATGTAACACTGCTGCCTTGACAGCGGCTGAATAAGACCTGCTGTCATACCACTATTCCTCTGAGAGCAACATTTATTTCTGTTGGTCTATGCGAAGGACTGAATCCGCGTTTTAGGCACCAGTGGCCCCTCGCCAACCTAATCTACGTGGCAATCTAAGAGGGTACAATCAATGTACCAGTGCCATTTTGGCCACTGGAATACGGTTCGGCCTGGTGTTTGCGGCCAATGGATGATCCGCATTATGGTGCGGCTACAATCGCAGGACAAGGCCAGGATGCTGTGCTGCCTCCGACATACCTCGAAAAGTCCCCGAACAGAATTGGAACAGGGAAAATCCATCACCACGATGCATAAGCTGCGTCTCACCCGAGTCAAGCAACAGCTCAATGGAGCCCTCAAGGACGACGCCATAATCGAGACTCTGCGTCCGATGCATCATGCAATCGAAGCCGGGCGCGAAGTCAACAATACGGCAGACGGTTTCTCCGGGATTGACGAGCCCAAGTTTGCCAGTGGCAGCCAGGGCATCATGGGCTTTGATGTCTGCGTCGGAGTCGAGTACCGCGGGGAAGGTGGAGGTGGTATATACGACGTTGAACCCCATCAGTTTGTCACACTGCACCTCCAGCACCTCCACCTTCTACCGCGGGGAAGGTGGAGGTGGTATATACGACGTTGAACCCCATCAGTTTGTCACACTGCACCTCCAGTGTGACTCTTGCATTATCATTTCTCTTGACAGTAGTAGAGCCGTTCGGTATTGTCGCCGGTTTCATTGGTATTACACCTGCTTTTACTGACTGCTTCGAGTATGCACAGTTTGACCGCCACTTCAATCTTGATTTCGAGACCAGCCACCTTGCTCTCGACTGCGCGAGACACCGTCTTACACGATGGGGCGAGTCTGTCAATAATTACGACGATCCTAAACTAGGCAGGCAGGATGCTATTGCGACCGAGATCCAACTTGCAAAGGATGCGCTGCTCTGAATTCTTGTGCTGTTTACGGACACCGAGAGCATCTCCAAAACGTATAAGTTGACTGCGGAGGCTGGCGAGTATCTCTCAGCGTATTCGACAGACAATATGGATCCGAAGATGTTGTGCCAGGCAACAAGATGAAAGGATTGGCTATACAGCCTCAAAAGTAGAGTCGATTCTTGAAGCTTGCCAGCTGGGCTCTCTACCACAGGTCCACCTCGAAATACCTTCTCGAACAAATCATCTCAGCCCTCGATGAGACCGAGAGGCTATTCCCCGCGCCTCAGTCCCAAACCACACTTGTCCAGCAAGAAGTAGCTGAGATTGATGACAGGCAGTCTCGTGAACTGATTGAGAATGCAGCCACAGGTGTCGACAGCCTGCTTCAAAAGACGGTAAAGAGGTAACTGCAGGTCATCAGTACTAGAACATCCAGATCAAAGGACGGTCCTATACCGGGGATGCATACAGTAGTGACTGGAGTTGGGGTGCGATGCGGGCATCTCACAAGTATGGTGAAATCAATGTGCGGGAGGGTGGAAAGGCTCCGATTGGGAATAAGTATAGTGGGAAGGACTTTTGGGACTAGGTCACTATTGCGCTGTAGTTGGAGCATAGCAGGTCCGATCTAGCGAGCCTGTGTTTAAACCTCAAGAGTTCACATGTAGGCTAGCGGTCGGCGCGCCAGACGGCCTACCCCTGGCTCACGCGCTTACCTCAGGCTCGAATGAGCTGGATTGCTCTGACTGGTTCTGGCTCTGGCTCTAGCTACTATAGCCCGCTCTAGCTAGTCGGCTGTTATCGCATGCAGAAGGCTAGGAACGGAGGAATGCATCTTTACTTGGCCCGAAATTAATGTCTTATTACCTAGCACACATATTACTCTAATGTTTTTACTCAAATTTCCCGTCTTGGATTTTGTATGAGAACGCCAGGAGAAAACAAACCCCCTAGTTTTTCATTACATTTGAACAGACATATGCTTCCCAAATTGTTTTGGATGTCCTTTTGCACCACTTTACACATGTCCCTGGGTACTCTCCCACCATCACCTCGGCACCGCTCAGCAAGCACCTGTGCATTGGTACGCCCGATTGAATGTGTCTTGAATCCAGATACCACAGACCTTCGTTGCCTCTGGGGCTTCTGTGCAGACGCCAATCTGCTTGTCGGAATCTTCGTCAAACACGTCATAGTCACCAGAGTCCTTGCGCCTATACCGCATCTTCTGCTCGCAAAGCTCGCCGGTGAACTCCTCCTCGGGCCACGGGTACCCAGGCCAGTCTCCCTTGGCGCCATCGAGCTTGTCAGCAGGTTTGTCCATCCCATCGCAATCGCCCCAGTCAGACAGCTTGATACCCTGTGCAAACCAGCCAACCGAGAGCTCGGAGGCCCAGGTCACATCGGCGAGGTAGAATGTTGGTGGGCTCGTGGGGAAGGGGGGCTCCTCAGGCTCCTCAGGCTCCTCAGGCTCCTCAGGCTCCTCAGGCTCCTCAGGTTCTTCAGTTTCTTCAGGCGGCGGAGGGCTCGGCTCGGTAAAGTCTGGAGGCGAGCCAGTGGGTGTCGGGATGCAGTAGTAGCCCTCGCAGCGGACGCCGCAGTTGTGCTCGCACGTGGGCTGCGCCGGGCCAGGCTGCCATGTGATGGGCGGGGGCACCGGAATACCGCCAATCTCGCCGCCGCCGCCGCCATCTCCATTGTCGCCGTTTCCAGGGCCGCCCGGGGGAGGCTCGCAGGCACGGCGATCGAACTGGCTACCCCCATCGCCACCGCTAGCCCGGCGGTTGATCAGGGGACAAGTGCCGAGGTCATCCGGGATGACTGGACACACCAGCTTTTTGTTGTACCGAAGATCTTGACCGTTGATAAGGCATGACTGATCGAGCACCTGGCCGTTCCAGATGAACTTGACGGTGCGAGCATCCGGGTTCACGTCCTTCCACGGGCCGTCATTGATCCTGAGATTTCTCTCGAACAGCTGGACAAGACGCTTGACGCTGCTGGCGACTGTCAGCTGGTCCTTCCACCGCGATGGGAGCGCGCGGTAGTAGGCCACGAGCCCGGCCACCTTTGGCGCCGCGTACGACGTGCCCGAGTCCCATTTGTGCGTGGCGCCCATGACGGCCGTCTTGAGCTTCTGGCCCGGGGCGTGGATGATGCGGTTCAGCTGGTTGTCGCTGAAGCGCTCGCTGAAGGGTGCCAGCCGCGCGGCCCCGTCTGTTGCTCCGACGACGAGAGACGACTCGGCCAGTCGACCCTGGCTCATGACGCGCTGGGGGAAGCCCGAATCTGCCGTGCCTCCCTTGGGGCGGTTGTTGCCTGATGCCGCGACGAGCACGACGCCGTTGTCTGCAATCTCCTCGAGGACCGCCTGCATGACGCGTCCAAAGGCCTTGGGCACCGCTCCGGCACCGATGCTCCATGACATGCTGACGACCGCCTTGCCTTCCTTGGGAACGCTGGTGCTCATTATATCGTCGAGGACCAGTACCAGCGCCTCGAGGTAACGCTCGGCCGGTTCTGAGCCGCTGACCAGACGAGATCCTGTATGCACTGGCACCAGGATCGACTTGCGTGCGACACCTAGGTTGGTGCCGACCGCCATGGCTGAGACGGCAGTCCCGTGCGTACAGTCATCGCTGTATTCACTACCCCAGTTCTGTGTGCGGAGAGCACCGGCTACCCGGATGCCAATGAACTCGGGATGTGTCGCATCAACGCAAGACTCGACAATGTAGATGTACTGCTGTTCACCCGCCGACTCGTGGAAATGAAACTTGTGCATCGAGGTGTCCTGGCCCGCACCCGGGTTGATGCTGAAGTCGGTGTTGGTGGCCCAGTCGTCCACGTAAGGGGGCACAGAGATCTGAGAGTTGGCCCAGTCCGTGTACTGAGTTACCGCCCTCTTTGAAATAATGTTGCCGGAGTTCTCCTTTTCGCCAGTGTTGTCCGGGTCGTCGTCATCAACATCAACATCTACGCTGCGCGCCGCTATGGGCTCCATGCCAGTTGCAGGGTACCAGGCCTTTTTCCTGAAGTTTGAGGGATCGTAAATCACCTCGACCTAGAAAGATGTATAACTGTCAGGCATGTTTCGCAGGGGCCAAACAAGGATTGGGATGGTACCTACCGCCTTCATCTTGAGAAGCTTGGCATGCAAGGCCACGGGCAGGCTCGAAACATGCCAAAATGCCGTGAAGCCCATCATGCTAGACTGGATCCGCGTGACTACTGTTGTCGCCTGTCCGTCTTTCAACCTCGTTAGGCGCTTGGCTAATGCAGAATTGTCATCGTCAGAGTCCCACACTTGCTTGGTGAAGATAATGACATCATTCCTGGCGCAGAACCACTGGGTTGCGAGACTGATATCGTCGTCCCAGGAGGCCTCGTCGTCCTCGCCGGCTCGCCGGCCCAGGTGTACAAGCGCTGATGAACGAGTGTCCAAGGATGCATGGGGGAGCTCGATGCTGCTAGTCACGGACGGCTGCGCGGCGCCAGGCCCAAGGGTAGGGGTGGCATCATAGGCCAGTGCTGCGGCCACGGTTCTTTTCGGAAGAGCGCAGGAAATGTCATCTGTCGCCGTCGCCTCGTCGTAGCCCTCGACCGCGCAGCCGAAGATCGTCGCGCAAGTCTCAACCACCCGCGAAGTGACGGTGACGGTGGTCGTTCCCTTATCCTCCAACTCATAAGAAGTAGTTGTCATGCACACAGATGCTGATTTCGTCTCACATTGCCCAGGCTTCTCGGGAATGCCCGTGGGTTTGGAGCCTGGCCCAATTCTGCATCGTTGGCACCAAGACGTCAGCTAGCTGTGCCAGGGGGAGGAAGCATTGACCGTTAGGGAGAGCTTACGTAATCTTAGGCCAAGGTGGCAAGCCCGGCCCTTTCCATTGCCATCCGCTCGGCCAGGGAATAAGCCCAGGAGGAGGCGGTCCACTACAAGCCGTTAGGTCTGGTTAGTAAAGCTCCTGGCTGTCTCAAAAGAACCGTCCGAGGCTGAAAAGTGACAGGGCTGGGGGACTTACGGTCCGATGATGCCCTCGGGGATTCTCAATTTCCATCCCTTGATTTCGAATTTGCCAATCTTGATACAGGTCTAGAGACATTAGAGACAGGTTAGCTTATTCATTCTTCCGGTCAACACCTGAACGGATATCCCCGCTGCGAGTGGTACAGAAGAGAGATTAGACATACAGAGAAGAACCACAAAGCGCACGGGATAATCACTACATCATCGTCATCATCGTCGTCGTCATCGTCATCTTGGGGCGGTTCTGTCACGGGTTGGATCTTGTGTGGAATCTTGTACCAATCGGTCCACGTCGGGAATGGGACGGTGGGCTCTGGCGGGTCGGGAATTGAGTCATCTGTCGTTGTGGGAATGTTGGAAGGTGAGACGGTATCGCTCCAGGATGAAGGAGGTCCTTGCGTAACTTGAGGCCATGGCGGAAGGAAGATGGTCCTCGTGGTTGTCTTGGTTGTGCCCTCGCTAACCCACGTCACAGGTACGCTCGTAGGAGAAAGTGTGATGGAAGGGTACGGCTGAACGACCGTCTGAGTTCCGACGTCCGAGGGAATCGGAACGTTATAGAAGGGGACTTCGTCGATTGTCTTGGCCGGCACCTTGATCGTGATTGTCGTTGTGGTCGTGCCAACCTGCAGCGATGTCGTGTACGGAGAAATCGAGATGACAGAAGGTGAGGCCAAGGTGCTTGGGGGGAGGACAATAGTACAAGGCGCGGTGCACCCCATTGATGGATACGTGTAGACTGGCGTGCCGATGTACACCACGTCCTCGTCAGACCCCGGTGAGGTATCGCCCATGAGATCAACAGCCCAGTCCGTTGCGCCGCCAAAATTGAGCCCCTTGTACAGTTTGACACGACGATCCTTGGTCTCCTGGCTCATGTAGCCAACATACTCGACATTGTTGTAGATGAGGATGTCAGAGTCAGACTCTTCGTCGTAGATTTGCTGAAATGGCGCAGCCTTGCTCTTGATGATCTCCTCGATTTCGCCGTTGGCGATATAACCCCCCGTGTCGGTACACTTTCCGGGTTGAGCCGGCGAGTTGTTTCGCGGGCCGAGATACAGGCACGATGGCCCCCAGCAGTTGGCGTCGGCCATCTTGAAGCTACGCCCGTAGCTCGTAATACCCACGATGACTTTGTTGGAGGGCACTCCGGCTCTGGTAATCATGGCAAGAGAGTTGATCGTCTCGGTGACATTGACATGTGAGCGCAAACAATCGCCATTCGCGCAACCCGTACTGAACAGAGGAGACCCGTCAGCATCGCATTCCTGGATTTCGAGGGGTGAAGGGGAAGAAAGGGGTAAAAAGGGGTAAAAAGGGGTAAAAAGTAGAACTCACCTCGCCCATTTACTGCTATAATCCCATTGACCTTATAGAGGTCAGCTTCAATAAACTGCAGTAAGGCTTCCAGGAGGACTTACCGTGCAAATCATACGTCATGAAGACGATATAACTGAGAATCTTGGCCATATTTTCGATCGGAAAGTGGCGTAGGTACCAGTAAGATGCCGGAGCCGCAATAGCCAAAGACTTCTCCGCAGGTAGACCATTACGGACCAGTGTCAAGAATTTCAGATAGTTCACACCATCCTCTTTCATACCAGGATCAGACCCTTCAATATCATCAGCCCCAGGGTACTCCCAGTCGAAATCAACGCCATCGAGGTTATTATCAACAACAAACTTGACGATATTATCAGCGAACTTTTGTCTGTTGCCAGGCGTGACGCCCTGGCGCATGATATGCGATGTGCCCTTTGAAATCGATTTTGTCAGCGCTATACGACAACACAAGAGCAAGAGCTAGCCCACGGGTCAGAAACATACCTGCTCGTTAGAGAATGCCCATCCTCCAAATGACATAATCTTTTTCGGACCTGTCATTCCCAGGAACTTTGACCACTGCTCGGTAACGTCGGAGGCGGTACTAGGAACAAAATCCTCGCTAATATGACCAAATGCGAAGTGAATGTGCGTAATGGGGTCTTTGACTTCTGTGACATCCATGTTGAGGCAAGGACGGTTGCCATTCCAGGCCTCGAAATACCCCACACGAATAAAGTTCTTCGGGGGAGTGTCGTTGTTGATGATTTCAATCTTGCCGCAATTGGAGATACAACCGTTCGTGCCCGGTTCATGCGTACCAGGAGTGTTGTCTATACTTGTGTCGACGCAAAACTCCTCGGTCTGGACATGGCCACCGTCAGCATATATCACCACCTCACGGAGGAGGACTTACCAAACCGCAATATCCCCATCCTGAGCAGCAGACGTTCAAGGGGCACGGGTTGAGATCCGTGATGTTTGTACCGTCCGCAGGTCTCACCGTGCCTATAACCTGTGGGCCGCATGTGACGTTTTGAACTTGGACTGGCATTGGGGGAGTCCCTTTGCTGATGCAGATTTTCTGGTCAGCTAAAAGCTGCCCGCAACCAGCCCAGCCCCAAGTCTTGCCGACATTGAGCTCTTGGATCTCTTTCTGGGTAAGGTAATATTGGTCGGCGATGGCCCAGCATCCGTCGTCTTTCTGGACTTCGTGCACAGCACAATCTCCGTTCTTCTGTGGTTGGGGTTTTAAGTCTGGCTTTTCGCCCTTAGAACAGCACACGGCCGTCTTGGGCATCAAAAAGTTGCAGAAAGCTGTTTCGTCGCCGCCGTTGTATTCTACGAGCGTTTTCAAAGGGATGTTGCAGCGCTTGGCAATAGCTGGACAACTATCAACCTCTTCGACCATGGTGTATTCGCATTCGTCGTCAGCAGCCATTACTAATGGGAACCTAGGTTAGTCAAGAGAAATAGAGGCAGATAGAAAGGACAGAGAGGGTAGAAATGGAGGAAGAATCCCGAGGGTTGTCGTCCAACTTACCAGAGAACTGGGCCTCTCCAGCAGAGCAACACAGTTCGTCCCCAGTCGCCATATTGCCACAGTATGCATCGTCGATCCCATTGAAAGTGTACAGGTTATCCAAGGAGATGCCGCACTTCTCTTCGGCAATGGACCAGCAACTGTCACCGAAGTTGACCTTGGCTACGCGACAGGAACCCGCGCGGCGCCTCGTCCGATGCAGAGGCTGGTGAGGTTGCTTGACGTCGGCATACCGCCGGTGGCGACTCAGCAACGATGTACTGTTCGTCAGTGTCTGATTTGAGAGCGGATCTGTAGTCGAATCTTGTACAAGTGGCACAGCAGAGATGAGCGCCATCGTCTGGTTCTGGGCGGTACTGCTGCCATCGAAGCCATCTGCACACTCGCCCTCAGCCCAGCCACTGAGTGCTTTGTGGACACTCTGCAGGTCTCCGTCGGCATCTGCTACCATTCCAAAGACAAGTGCGGCCGAGCTATTGCCGGTCGGGCCGCAGACTTGCATAGTCAGGCGCGAAGGCATGTCCACCTCGGCAACACGCTGGATAAAATCGTTCATGAGGGAGGCAACTGAGGATCTGTGAACTTGGCCGCCAGCGTAGAGTCCAACAATGGTCTTGCCGGACTTGGCAAAGACGGCTGTCAGGCGGTTGTTGGGGTTCAGTGCGACCTGATGCTGGAGCTTGAGTGCAGATTCGACAATCTGGGAAACAGCCAGCTGAGACGCTGGGCGACCAGCCCAGCCGGTTTGAACTTGGGCCGTCGTGTTGACCACATCGGCGTTGGACAGTGCCAGTGGGCCGTAGGTGCCAGAGACCCCCTCGGGATCCATGATGCTTGAAGTGCATGCCCTGAGGACTGTCTGCCGGCCGGGCAATTCCAAAGGGAAACGCAGCATGGCTTCGAAGATGACTGTGTGTTCACATCTTTCCAATTCCTCTATTGAGAGGATTCGAGACCAGGAGAAACTGGTTGGGCCGGCGGCGGCACATGATGCAGGACAATAGGCTCTGGATGATGTTGTCTCGGGATGGAGTAGACCTGGGAAGAACGCTAGATGATTGGTGTTATTGTTGGCGAAGGTGAACTGTGCCTGGGCGGGAACAGCCAGCTCCCAAGCTGTCGCCACCAGCACGGCGACGAGACGACCGTCGAGCCTCATCGTGTCGGATAGTGCAGCGCTGTTTGGCTAGATGCTTAGCACCTGTCAGAGGAAACGCACTCTGGTTAAAGTGAACTCCAAACAGAACTACATAGTCAGCTATATATACGTCGACGGTCATGTTTGCCAAGCCAAGCCAGAGCGAGCACCACAGTCAGTCCCTTTACCCCCATACTCGGTATCCCTGCATCACCTTCACTTGACGGCAAATCACCTGGCTAATTCACCTGTTCTCCAGGATTTTGACGTATGTAAAATCCCCAGCGAAGACACGACGATCCAATTTCCCTGAAATAAGGGTGAATGTTCTACAGCGTACCTCAGGGCTGCGCGGGAGCTCTCCGCTGGTCGATCCTCCTACGGAGCGTGCGAGATTTGTGTTTTTTTCGTCCCATACCAGCTAGCAGACTGGCTATCTGCTAACGTAATACGGACAGGGGCGCGTTGTGGGTGTTTGCCGCCCCCGCCGGTCTTCTGCGGATAGAACCGCATGAAAACATTGATAGACTTGAGATATTCCCAATGCGTTTTCTCCGTCATGTGAATCATCAATGAGTAATATAGGGTTTAGCCAATCATTGGCGGTACTCCGATCTAAGGGATGTGGCGGCGGGTGATCCCTTTGCGCGAAGGAACTAGCCTCGATGATGTGGGTCGCGGGGAGTAACATTGTATGCAGATCTTTCGCGTTGTCAGCGTAGCCCTGCTTGGGGGCCAACAGTCAGGGTACAATTAGGGTAAATGGCCGGCCTAGATCCAGAGTGAAGCACGGAGAAAGTATTAGTGACTTCGTTTCGCCCCCAACAAGCTACAGGGTTGGCCCGGTAATTTTGAATCCTGCCTCGGAGTAACAAAGTCACAAGCAGAATGGGAATTGGGGGCCAGGTCATCGTATAGTGAGTGCATGGTTCCTGCAGATAAGTCTGACAGCCGTTTCCCCGCCGTTTCCCCGCTGCTCCCGCTGCTCTCGTCGAAAGGCAATCCCGACCGGCTGCGTGGCGTGCGACAACGCTCAACCACTTGAACCAAAACCGCTCGGGAGGGTTCCACCATGGCAGACAACGATACCTCCCATGGAGATGCCGACAAGGCCTTGGCTTCGGTCGAGAAGCGCGACGTAGAGCTCTTCAGAGCACTGTTAGACAACGGATTGGACCCAACCCAGCTCAACCTTGCTAGTGGCAACACCCTTTGGCACCACGCGGCATCCAGCTATGGCGGCACCTCCTTTGCTCCGGGCGGAAGCACGCCCAGAATGCTGCAAGAACTAGCAGACAGCGGCGTCGATTCAGCACGGGCGAATGATGCTGGTCGCACGCCGCTTCACGTTCTAAGCAGCGTCCGTCCGGACTTGTTCGACGATATAAACATGGACCGTCCTGGTTCTTTGCTGGCTTTTGACATCCTTCTGGATCAGCTACGTGGTACTCGTGAATCTGTACCGGAAAATGTCAATGTGTTTGATACAGATGGAATCACCCTTCTCCACCTCGCCGTTGCCACATCCGCGTATCAGGTTCGCAGGCTACTTGCCTCGGGTGCTGACGCAGCAAGACCCGACGTCCAAGGACGGACGTCCCTTCATGGCGCGGTGCAAGCCTGTGACGGCAACATTGTCGGCCTGATTCTTCAAGCCCTTGGGTCCAGGTACGAGATGCAGCAAGTCGAATGCAATCTGCCTGCCAGCAGCCCAGCCATCGCGCCTGCAAATGCAATCAACGCCCGAGATGCTCAGCAGCGAACAGCTGTATATTATGCTTGCCTCGCCGGCAGTCCAAGCATATTCAGCCTTTTGGTTGAAGCTGGGGCAGATACGAGATGCGCCGCGGAAGACGGTAGCTCCTCCACGATTGAAAGTTCTTGCTGGCACGCATTGGCATTATTCGGGGCTGAACGTCAATTTTCAAGGCCGAAAGCTGGCACAAGATCAGGAGGGTCGCCGGCGCGGCGAATCGGCGAGATGGTCGAGTACCTGCTTGAGACGTCGGAGCCTGCGGACATCACCTCTATCGACAAAGCGATCGAGTTGGCCGAGGCTACTCAGGCAGCATATGTCTTGGAGACCTTGTGCCGTGCCCGCTCTACTTTTCTGACGAAACACAAGCTACATTCGATGCATAGGCCGAGCCAGGATGCCATGGCAGCCGCATTTCCGTCTCTGCTGCAGAGAGTAGCGGACCGTAACGAGACCGAGAATCCGGAAATCCCTGCCCGAATGCGCCTTTTGAGACTGATGGAACTCCAAGAATATCCCTCGGCCAAATCATTGCTAGCCCAAATCGGACCTGAACTGGCTGCTCAGAGCAATGTAGATCTTTCTTTGATAGTCGATCTGCTTGCTTCGAATGGTTTTGCGGACATGCTTTGGCCCCTGAAAGATGTCATCAAGCATCAAATGCAGCGCAGCCACGAGTCACTGTTCTTTTCGTCTGTCGATCAGTCAGAACCGAATATGAATGTGCTCAAGATGCTTGTGCAGAGCTTTGAGTTGGATGTGAACGTTGCGAACTCAAATGGGATAGGGGTCCTCCATCGCTTGTTTCTCAACAGTCATGACCCGCTCGGCGAAAGCTGCAACCCTACCTGGTGGAAATCCTCGCTCGCTCTACCATACTTGGTCAGGCATGGCGCCAACATCAACATGCGAGATAAAGACGGACGCACGCCTCTACACCTCGCTTTGGATCGCGTTGGGCACGTCGACTTTGACAGGAGCATTATCGGGAGACTCGTGGCACTAGGTGCTGATGTCAGTGCAGCTGATTATAGGGGCCGGACTTGTCTCTGCAGAGCGGCAGGCAATATTCACTATGCTGACAGTGGGCTGATGCAACATGATTCAGGCTCTATGGGTCTACTGACCCACAACATCACTGTCGTGAAGCTGCTTCTCGAAGCCGGCGCGCCCATTACACAACCCACTCTAATCGAGGCGATCCGGCGCAGTGACGCAGCTCTTTTGGGCCTGCTCTTGTCACTCGGGCGCGCAGACCCAAACACACGTCTCAGACAAGACCAAAAGCCACACGGCTACTGGTGGTCCGGCACAGGGTACAGTCTCGGGGGCGACGCGGAGCGGGATCCCTGGAGATATATGCCTCCCCTCGGACTCAATGCCGTCCCAGAGCAAGTCATGTACCCTCTGCATTTCGCCTGTTTGCACCACAACAACAACCACGCCGTCATTTCCATGTTGTTGGACCATGGTGCGGACCCCAATGCTCGTTATGAGAACGGCATGACTGTATCACACTACGTCATGAGTCAGAGAGTCTGTTCCCCGACGATGAAGCTCCTGCTGGCACGTTTCACCACGGAGAATAGCAAGAATGGACTCGAGACGCGGAACCCCTTGGGCATGACACCACTTCTTATTGCCTCTCACTTGGCTGGTGAGAGCTCACCCGACGATACCAGTCACGACCCAAGCGTATCAATGGTCCACACTCTACTGGACCTCGGTGCCGATCCTTGTGTGAGAGACAATTCCGGGCTTGACATTTTGCTCCATCTGGGCTACGACAACAGTGAAAGCCGAGATATTGGTGCTGATAATGGTGGCGGTGATGAAGCCGCGAGTGGAAATGGGGGGTTGAAGGGTCTGGCCGGTCGTGTGCGAAAACTCGTGCATGTATGCAACTCGGCGGATTGATTAGATTAGGACATGGAGCACGACCTTTAAGATGCTCTTGAACAGTGATGATGGGATATATTCTAAAGCCCAAGTTGATTACTGCGGTCCACTGGCATGTGGGCATGAACCTCCTTACTAGCCATACTTTATTGTTATATTCCGAAGTAATGAATGGGTCCGATCTGGGCATGGTTCTTAAGTTGAAAGCTCAACGGCTTACTTATGGGTTATATAGTGGTCATTTTGCAGGGGAGGATGTAGGTATCCTAGAACGTGGCGCTTGTTGGATTCCTAGGAAAGTGATTCCTAGGAAAGTGATGATATTGAATACGAAAATGGGATCTTGAGGTAACTGTGACGGTATCAATGACAAAGGCAATGGTAGTCGCTCAACGGGCATGAACTTTTAGGGCCCGAGTAACGGCTGTACAAGACTCTTGTGTTAATAAATATAGAGAGGTACGTTGAAGGAGAGCGTCGAAATGAATGTCCGCGGCTGGGCCTTGAGTAGGTAAAGGGTCGGTCCAACACCTATGGCCCTCCGAATATGCAAAGGCGGCTTGATTGATACAGAGGTCTTATGGGTGGTATAATTAAGAGTCACTCTAAAGCCTGTAAGTTACTTCTGCCTTGCCAGTGGCTAGAAGAGACACATTTAGGTCAACTTTCTAATGTGCTTACGGCTGGCTTGTAATTCGTTCTTCGTGCCTCTCAAGACCCGCATCGCATCGCTTTTAGTCCTCGAGGCCTGCCACCGGCATGGAAGTCCCAGCTCGATCACCCCGCCATTAGTGTGATGGTCTAGCAGGAACATGCAGGAAATTGCGTTGGCCCTTTCAAGTTAAATACCTTAGGTACAACTGTGGTGGAGCCGATTCCTTTGTACACAGTACGAGTACTCGATCCCTGACAGCGGCAGGCAGGTCTCCTGCAGGTGATGGGATTACTATCCTCTAGGATGAACGAGTACTCGCACGCCCCAGGGCAGGGGTAGAAATGTGACCTGCCTCAAAAAGAAAGTTCCCTGCAAGCCTGCAAGCCTGCAAGGTAAAGCAGAACGGTGTGGTTTGATTCAGTGGGAATACATACCGGCGAGGAATTATCAGATCAGTACGGAGTAGTCGGAACTACTGGCCCCGCACGGTGAACAAAGTCACGTCGTCGCGTGACCGTGGCCATTAACAGGGCTTATTCTTTTCTTGAGTTTGGACCTTTGGTTTACGATTTGGCAATTTCTGTCCGAGTTCGAGTTAGATATTCTTGCTACGAGTACTTCTCGCCTAACAGGGTCAAGCCCAAAACAAGTACCTCGAGTATATATAGGATGATCACTCGCACAGTAGTATGAGTGATCAATACACGCTGTACATCGCCACCGTTACGCTTCCAGAGTCTGTAACAGAGTTCAAGATGTTGTTCTCATCATTTGCCTTGTTTTCTGTTGCATTGCCCGTCGCGTTGGGCCGCTCGCTTATAGAAAGACAGAACTACTATGTCGACGTCAACACCACCAAGTACTGCACATGGTACTATGATAATGATGGCGCCAACGACTGCACCACAGTCCTACGCCTCTGGGATGTCACCCTTGAAGCCTTCATGAGATGGGTAAGTCTCCATGCAGCATACCTTAATGATCCAACTCCGCTCATTATAATGCAAAGATTGTGTTAACACGGATGTAATGACAGAACCCTTCCATTACCGCTGGCTGCGGCAACTTCAAGACTAGCCAGTCCTACTGCATTGAAGGTAAGATGGAATTTGCACCCTTCATATATCCATTCCGCCTTCAGTTGGAGCTGTCATGTCTTCCGTGTCTGTGGCAACTTGAGAGGCTAATATGGACTTTTTGCATCGTAGCCTTCGGTGAACCTCCCGTCACCACCCAGCCACTCCCTACGTTGCCAACCACCACGGCAGCCAGCTCGACTGTTAACCCTCCTACTACCACTACTACTACCAACCCCGGCAATGGCATTGAGACACCCCAACCCACTCAGGCTGACATGGTGAAGAACTGCGTAAGTCATCCCGCCTCCCGGGGGCTGGCCACCCATAGTGCACACTGTCTGATCGGCGGCTAATCTGGTCATCCCATCACCGCAGAACAAGTTCTACTTTGTCAAGACTGGTGAAGGCTGCAGCAAGATTGCCAGCTCCAACGGCGTCAGCGTTGCCGACATTTTTGCCTGGAACCCGTCGGTCGGCGCTGACTGCTCGGGCATGTGGGCCGAAGTCAACATTTGTGTCGGCATCATTGGTGGGCCCACTGCCGCGCCCCCGACTTCCACAGCCCCGAGCAACGGCGTAGAGACTCCCTCTCCTATTCAGGACGGCATGGTGACCAACTGCAACAAGTTCCACTTCGTCAAGTCGGGTGATGGCTGTGCGTCGATTGCCAAGACCTACAGCATCAGCGTCTCCAACTTCATCACCTGGAACCCGGCCGCGGGCACAGATTGCACCGGACTATGGCTCAACACCTATGCCTGTGTCGCCATCATCGGTGGCGCACCCGCCCCTACCACCACAACCACTGCTGGTAACGGCATCGCCACGCCGACGCCGACCCAGCCCGGTATAGTCAGCAACTGCGACAAGTTCCAGTTCGTGGAGAAGGGCTCGACCTGCGCCACCATCGCCAAAGCCCATGGCATCGCCGTCTCCCAGTTTGTCAGCTGGAACCCTTCGGTCAACAGCGACTGCTCCGGGATGTGGGCCGAGGTCTACGTGTGCGTCTCCATTATCGGCCACACGCCTCCCACTACTACCACGAAGCCGGGCAACGGCGTCGCCACCCCCACCCCGATCCAGGACGGCATGACCACGAGCTGCAAGACATTCCACTTCGTCCAGTCGGGCGACAACTGCGCAACCATCGCCAAGGCGCGCGGCATTAGCGTTGCCAACTTTGTCAAGTGGAACCCGGCTGTTGGCACCAGCTGCACCGGTCTTTGGCTCAATACCTACGCCTGTGTTGCTGTCCTCTAAACTTGGCTGATTTCGACACGTGAAAACCTCCGTACATGAAGTAATTTGGTATCAGAAAACTCCTCTTCGCTGTATATATTACCTTTGCGGGACCCACCGCGTTACTTTACGCAGTCAAGTTTCTTCTAGACTACATAATGCACTTATAAAATTACCAATAAATCATAAACTACAAATGGACATTAGACCCTATGAAACGTGGGAGGCGGTGGTACATTTTATCTCAGTCTTTTTACAGGTACCCGTTTCACAGTATTTCCTGCTATCATCTGCCATGTTAATGAATAATTAACTTGAGGTGTCTGTAGTACCAGTAAGAATAAAAATAGTTTGTCCGTCTTGCAATTTGTCCCTGCATTTTTGCCACGCGGTAATCCTCTGCTCCGCCCAACGGCGTAAAAGGGTGTGTAGCTCCCGCTGCCGCGGCGCCGGCGGCCCTCTTACGAACAAATACAGAGGGCAGGCTGTGCCGATTGCAGAAGTGCAGCAGCGTGAGCTACCAGCAGCCTTTTTGGCCCGTCCACTCCTCGAGACTCGGATTACCTCGGTGCCGATTGTTTCTCCAAGGATGGACAACAACGCCCGTCTTTCGCAGAGCTGGACCCGACATTCCCTCAACAAGCAGCTCAATATATGGGTGATCGCTTTGGTCGTCGTCACCTCATAGTATGGATGATGACCTTGGCCGTAGTGATCCTGCGTCAACCCCTGTTTGCCTTTGGTGACCTTGGCGATGGTCTCCAAACGACAGCCCCCGTCCACGATGGGCTGTGGTGGGCCATCGACATGTCTCCAAACGACAGCCCCCGTCCACGATGGGCTGTGGTGGGCCATGTCGCTTCCACGACCACAGAGATATACACAACGCCAGAAGTCCAAGCATGGGTACGTGGCTATATCTGTATCACATACCAGGAACAACGTTACGCACCGAATCACAACGTCATAACGTTTGCGAACGTTTGCCTATTGAAGAGGTGCCTGTGGAACAATTGATAGTGGCCTATATGCTCGGATGAAAGAGGTTCTCTGGAAGGCACAGAGGGACTTGAATGTAGCAGTAGAGTTAGCATAATATATAAGTGCTCTTGAATCTGATTTCTGTCTCTACCAGCATTATGATCCCACTACACCTCCAGTTATCGGCAACGTTTAGCAGTTGAGGAGTGCGCGTCTGGGTCCGAAAACGCCATTAAAGGTACTACAGGCCAGCCAATTGTCTCGATTTCTAGCCTCTTTTGCCACATATTTTCGATCTTATCATTAATGACCGCGTAACCAAGAACCTTCCACAACTTAGTCCGTAAAATAAACCAATCAGACTCGTAGTTGTCAAAGTCAAGCCCGGGCTCACTTAGTGATAACTCTTCATCAGCACTCACACTGGCCCAGTCTCTTTCTGATCCTTCGTTCAAGTCTAACATCTCTTCGTCAGCGCTCACACTGGCCATGTCTCCTTCTGATTCTTCATTCAAATCTGACATCTCTTCATCAACGCTCACACTAACCCTGTCTCCTTCTGAGTCCCTGTTCAAATCATCTTCCTGCATATACGAAGAGTAAATATCCGCTGGACAGGGCATTCCTCGAAGCTTTGGGAATATCCTGCTCCATTCCGTTGCAATGGCCTGGATACCGTCCGACTCCATCAAGCGTCGTGAATCCTCGAAGAATATGCTTGCGAAGTGCATGATCTCTAACTGCCAGAAGGGACGCGATTTTGTCAACAGCGCAAGAGACAGACATAATCGAGACTGAGGTAGCGCAAGAACAATGAGTCGCGGGCAGGAACGTGTGAGGTCAAGAAGTCTTGCACCGTCCATCCGGAACCTCAAGTTAAGTTCAAGGTGCTCCAGGCGATGCAGCGCACGCAACAGCGCTACACGCAGGTTTTCCGCCGATTCCGGTTCCCCCTCAAAGCCTAGGCCTAGGTGCTTCACACTAAACTTCTGTAAAAGAGGGCAGCCACGGGCGATATCAAGGAGCGCTTCCACGTCATCAAGCTCATCAAAAACAACATCGATGACCCGTAGGTGTCGGCATTTCGCAATCTTTTTGATGAAGTTTTGGCTGATAGGCTTTTCTAACCTAAGGATTTGAAGCTTCTCGAACTTTGGGAATTGCTCCAGCCAGTGTTGGTCCGCAACCCCAAGGTACAACATCTTCAGCTTGGGCCATAGATCTCCCTGTTCCTTACTTGTCAACGTTATAGATGACGATCCTAAAAGGGCGGCACGATTGGGGATAATAAGCGCCAACGCCTTGAGATTTTCTTGTCGCCGAAGGCACGATAGGAGCTCCGCAGCGTCGGATTCGGTTAGCTTGTCAGTTCCTTCAAGGTGGAAAAACTCCAGATCACAAATATTAATCAGTTGACAAAGCTTGTCTATGTCTTGGCCGCTTTCTGATTTGTAGATCGTGAGAGCTTTGAGGTTTGAGAATTTATCCTAATGGTATCAGACATAGTATATTTGGGGGGAGCGGATAAAACTCACAGCATGGGTGATTCCTTGGAAATAATCGGAGCTGGTCATTAAAAGCCCACAGTAGTAGTCATCAATAGCCAAAAACTCAACCGTTCGAGGGAGGAGGAGGTCAGAAATGCGCGACCAGTCTTGACCCTCGATCTCGAACGGGATTGTGAGACTTGCAAGGCCCGCTCCTTGCGGTTGCAGGAGGAGCTCAGCAGATTGACGATGGCGCATCGCGCGACACTTCTCATTGCATATAAGCCTAATATCCGGGAGTGTTACTTCATCAACTGCAGGATTCTCTAAAGAAAGAAGAAGATGTTTCACAAAGGTCATGTTTCGTCTGAAGCGCTCTTGTGATGCTACAAACAGGCAATTAAGCGATCCAATGTCAGGCGTGCGGAACTGCATATCGTTCAGGGAGCCTTTGTAGAGCTTCTCCAAAGCTGCCACGCTCCACGTGCTGTTCACACAGGCACAACTCAAAAGATCTGGTACCAAGTGAACATTGTCCACCACCAGTCCAACAATTTCCGGGAGCACAAGTGGATTTAAACCTTGTCGATTATAAACGGCAGCCATCATGAATCGAGGAGAAAGGGATGAAGCAGCAGCGATGCCCCAAACATTGACTTCAGACGAGCAGTTATGATGTGGCACTCGTGATTTAGTAGATTGTTGGTTTTAAGGATGAACCAGAACTAACCGCTCTCTGGCAATGCGGCGCAAGGATTAACGCAGCATAGGCTTGCCGAGACTAGAGAAGATAGATTCTACAAAAAATTATTAGTCCATCGAGACCATCAGCGTGGATTTGTGGATGCGCGGCGGCCCCTCACCTCAATTTAGGGAGGGAATAACCGGATGTGCGACCCTACAGCGCCAAAAGTATGCGTAATATCTAGGGAGCGCGTGATCTTGCGCTGTTATCTTAATAGTACTACGGAACTTGGCATCCGTATATCAGCCTGGCGTCGGCAGATCATTATTCCAGCTAGGCTAGAGATGCTTTATTAATTACACTTGTATACAGCAGTTGTGGCTCGGAGAGCAAATTCATGGTATTGCATCGGGAGTAGGCTGCGGTGGGGTAGGAGGTTTTAGACAAGATATGCTATCGTCTTGTTTGCGAGATCGTTATGTTTGGTGACAGCGGACTCAACTCGTACCAAGCAGAGTCAAGCCATACTCAATATCTGCAATATTTTTACTTAACCAGGTACTTATAATGCAGTATTTCAACATATATGTTGCAGCGAGATATACACTAATTACCCTCCCACAAACAAAGATAGTGTCCTCCTCTTTTGTCAACTGCTTCCAAGTTTCCTGTTTCGCAGCAAAGCACTATGTAGTTTCCAATTTCAATGCGACGAGCTCCATCCTTCCATACAGCTGCGCCCTCATCATAAGGTTGAATACAAAAAACAAACTGCGCGGTTTCGATTTCGTAAGGATGCGTTACATCTACTTCAACTATTGAAGGACAAAGTAGTTTTTTCTAGTACTCTATTAGTGGCAAAACTAGAATAGATTGGAACTCCCTACACTCGTTACTTCTTGAATAACATTTACCAAGTATCGAACGTCCATATCATCGGAATCTATTTCGGAGGAACTCCCTAGTGAATAGTCGAAACGATCCTCCTTACATTTTGCCCATATATCACGAACTGTACCATCGATATTTGGAATGGGCCGAATATAGTTGAGTGCTGACATCATTGGGCGAACACCGAATGTATTGCAACTGTCAAAGGTACAACTTATAGGCTTTCATTCACCAGATTAAGACGACGGCAGTGAAACGAGAGACATGAGATATAGCATCATCTAATGGGCGAGTTCCTTTACCATATAAGAGAAGGAAATTGAACAACGCATACCTGCATATTCTGAGTCACGTGGCGCTGCTATTCCATGAGCCGGTGTTCTCTAATCACGTCACGATCGTAAATGTAGTCACTGCTTTAGCTACTTGTGGTCTTAATGTGGCACCTCTGCGCCCGTTAAAATGCATATCTAGAAGAGTACCCGGAAGAAGGATTCTAAATCATGCGTGAAAGGGTGCTTCTCATTGTCAGCACGCTGGTTGCCATGAATGCTCCTGTGCCTGTCTTGCCCCGTGCTCCTGATGACCCTTCTCGCTTGTCTCTAATTACAAGGTCAAGATCTATTAAGAAGGCTTACCACGAAGGGTTGCCATCTTCTTGGTTTATCATGAGAGCCTAGGGATATGTCGTATTGAAGCATTCAAAGCTCATCCCGTGATGCTGCCTCGACCACGGCTACAATCGTGACCTCGTCTCCTCGGTAGTCGAGAAGTGGCTCCATTACCTCTAAACACTCTAAGAATTCCCTGCTGCTGCTGTGACGCCTCGGTAGTCAAGAAGCAATTCCATCACCTCCTTGCTACTCCCATAATTCCCCGTAGCCGCCTTAACAACTTCCTCTGTTATCGTCACGCTGCCTCCTCCGTAGTCAAGAAGCAATTCCATCACCTCCTTAACACTCCCATAATTCCCTGCTGCTGCTATAACAATATCATCTGTAATTGTCACGTTATCTCCTTGGCAGTTAAGAAGCAATTCCATCACCCCCCTGCCACTCTAGGAGTTCCCTGCTGCAACTTTGACCATCTCTTCTGTAATTATCACGCTGCCTCCTCTGTTAAGAAGTAATTCCATTACCTCCTTGCTACTCCTAGAGTTTCCTGCTGCTGCTGCTGCTATAACTGCCTCGTCTATAATCGTGATCTCTCCTTCGCGTTTGAGAAGTAGTTCTATTATCTCCTTGCTACTCTCATAATTCCCTGCTGCTGCTGTAACAACCTTATCTGTAATCGTTACATTGTCTCCTTAGCGATCTAGAAGCGCTGCTATGACATTATAGTGAAATAACCTTGCAATAAGCTGAATCATTCTTTCTGTAATCTTACTGTTATCTCCTTGTTGATGAAGAAGTAGTTGCATCACCTCTTTGCCACTTCTATAATTCGCTGCTGCTACCTTAACTATTTCGTACGTTATTGTCACGTTAGCCCCTTAACGGTTTAGAAGCAGCTCTATCATCTCCTTGCCGCACTTAGAGTTTCCTGCTACCTTTAGGACTATCTCGTCTGTAATGATTATGTTGTCTCCTTAATGGTTAAGAAGTAGTTCTATAACCTTCTTACCACTCTAATAATTCCCTACTGCTGCCATTACTGCCTTGTCTATAATCGTGACCTCTCCTTAGCGTTTAAGAAGTAGTTCTATTATCTCCTTACCACTTAAGGAATTCCCTAATGCTGCTATAACAACCTCGTCTATAATCATCACATTGTCTCCTTAGCGATCTAGAAGCACTACTATGACATTATAGTGAAATGACCTTGTAATAAGCTAAACCATTCTTTCTATAATGAGCGGGATGAGATGATGCAATGATATCGTGTCAATTTCTAACAGTACCAGAGTGTGGCCGTTTTAGCTCACGTACCTTGTTCAGGTGCCTTGCTCTTATTTTCTGTGATCCACCCTTTATGAGCCATAAATCTAAGCTACGTAAACTGAGCCTTACAAAAGTGTAGAGGTTCTACATCAAACAACTAGAAGCTAGAGCGGGTGACTACATTGTGAAGTTCACATAGTTTGGAGATTTGGAACCAAATCTGCAAAACCAACGACATTCGAAGTTCTCATCCTCGTTCTTTGCCTTCTTGCTTATATACTTTAAAGCCTCGCCCTTCGTGTCTTACACATATTCCTCATCGTCTTCGCTCTTCCGTTTCCTGCTTACATCGCTTGAACGTGGTTCTTCAATACAGTGAGCATCCTGAAAATGAGCCTAGGAGTCTAAAGCGTTCATGAGTAGTACATGACATAAGGGATGTAGACATTCCTTTTTTACGTAAGTTTTAAGATGCTAGTTAATGTGATTGCGAAGAGTGGACTTTGTCATCCATTGCTACATCCTTTATAGTGGAGAAAGGCTTTCATTGTCTATGTAGAACGGACAGTAACCTATAATCATAAGTGTGCAGCGAAGAGAAAGGAGCCCACATCTTATTGCCAGATTTTCAAGATAACATCTGAATTTGAATGCTATTTGAATTGTATATTGTCTTGAGTAGTTCCTAGGGTCTTAAACTAAGGCGCAATAGGTGTCTAAGGTGTCTCTAGATTTAGAAGGGCTCCTACTTCTATAGCTTATAGGTTATAATAATTTTTTAAGGGTGTTCGTATAGGTCTATGCTTTTTCACGTACAAAGGGGCAATCGTTTACCGCAATGTAGGCATAGACCTATACAAATACTTTTAGCAATGTACTGTACTACATACATACTACAGAATTACGCCAGGCTCTTGCTAAGAGCCCCTTAATTTGGCAGTAAAAACAGTAGATCGTTACAATCATACAGGGGGGTAGTACATGTAGTGGGCGAGAGTCCAAACGCGCTAGCGCTAACGTCGCATTAACGGATATCACATCGTATTCGATCTTAGCTATCCAGTATCCATCGATGCCAAGGGTTTAAGGTTAAACGTTCACCACGTTGCCGCTATGTTTCCACCAATAACCTCATTTATATTCGCAGAGCCCAGGCTTAACGGACCACCAGCATATCTAGAGCATCTAATTTCTCAGCATATCTGGAGCATCTAATTTCTCCATCGCATCAGAGATCCGCTTGTATAGTGTTATTAATTTAGCATAGATACGAGGTGGTCCGTTGAGTGTAGACTCTGCGAATATAAATGACTTCAATCTGCCACCAGTTCCGTACAACTCGACAGCCAGCCATATTCTCCATCGTCTATCCAGGTCATTCAGCCATTATCCACTATGCAGCTCAAAATCGCCACCCTCACCACGGTCCTGGCCTCGCTCGCCGCCGCGCAGACGCTCAACATCCCCACCCGTGTTGGCAGCATCGTTTCGCTCTCTAAGCCCAGCGCCATCTCCGGCACCCAGGACATGGGCAACAGAGAGTTTGATCGCGGCCGCCCTTGCGATACCGATGCCGATACCGGCAGCGACAACGCTGTGTTCATCCTCGCTGATGGCGCGACACTTAGCAACGCCATCATTGGTACGAACCAGCTCGAGGGAGTCCACTGCAAGGGCGCCTGCAAGCTCATCAACGTCTGGTTCAGAGACGTGTGTGAAGGTATGTACTCCACGCGCCACCAATACCCATCTTGGCGATAAGAAACTGACCTCTTCAGACGCTATCTCCCTCCTTGGCAAAGGCGACGTTCTCATCCAGGGCGGCGGCGCGCAGAACGCAGGCGACAAGGTAATCCAGCACAACGGGCGCGGTACGGTCACGATCAAGGACTACACCGTCGTCAATGCCGGCAAGCTCTACCGCGGCTGCGGCAACTGCAGCAACAATGGCGGCCCGCGCAACGTCATCATCCAGAACATCAAGGCCAAGAGCGTCTCCGAGCTTGCGGGCATCAACTCCAACTACGGTGACGTCGCGACAATCTCAGGATCTTGCGGATCGAGCGTTAAGAAGACCTGCCAAGAGTACAAGGGAATTGAGAAGAATGGAGGCGTCGACCCAAAAAAGTTGACGACCACTGCCAACTGCAGAGGCGCCCAGGGCACGTCTACCCTTCCAAAGTGTTAATTGGCAGGGTGGGGACGACTTTGGCTAGAGTAAAAACGCTGCGTAAGCGCGGATGAGTGATAAACTGCGAATTGTAGATAGGCTATATTATCCAACGTGTAATTAATTTCTACACTCGCATTTGCGTGAGAACAAAGATGACAAGAAAGTTGACAAGTACTCGATTACGCACCTGTATTTGCGAGAGTCGAATAGAATAGAATATTCAACAAATAATCCTGCCCTCGCGGTTGTTGAGGCATCATCGTGAAGCATCAAAAACGCGAGGGCAGCGACGCTCACCCACTAGTCCAAATGGCACCATCCTGAGCATTAATCCACTTCAAGCTTGAGATCGGTGGATTAGTAGTTGAGTGGGTGACCACCATCGAATACCCACTGTTGTATGTTTTTGTTTTGCTATTTTTTGCCGTTTTGATATGTTAAATTCCCTAGTCGGCGCCGGTCTCCATTTCTCGTGAATCCATCAATTTAGCAGCGCGCCGGCCGCGAACCTATATGCACGCTGCCGAGCCATTACATTTAGGCGGAATACCGGGGTCGCAGATCAGCGGGGCGTTATTTGGTGATGTATGGTTAACGTCGCCGTCTGTGGCACACGAGATGCGGGGAAGCCAAGAGGGGGTATCCGTTAAGTGATGGCATATGAGCATATACCAGCGTACGATTATTATATGATTATGAAACTATTAGATCCATTAATTGGTGAGATTTACACCGCAGATTTCTCGGAGTTAATTGCTCCCCCATCCTCAACCTTCTCTGTCTCCCTCGCTTCCCGCTGCTCCCTGTTCCAGTAGTGGCAGAGCACAAATAGCATGGCGACCATGCAGATATCGAGAGCGATGGTCCAGTTATATCCAATGAGGTATCTTGGGGCGTCGGTGGTTTTCCACACACTACATTGTCAGAAAGAATTCTCGGTGGTTTCGGTGATGCTCGGTGATAAAATCAACTTGGAACTCACAGTAGTGGCAGCCATGCTCCGAATGCATTCCCAATAGTATTCATAGTCGCGATAACCAGCGCGCGCTCCTCCGCGTTACCCGCGCAAATCTCGTTTGCCCAAGCGTAGATAATGGACGCAATTGCATCCGCTGTTCCGGAGAGATAGAAGGCGAAGAACTTGAGGCCCACAGGGATATCCCAGATAGCCAGACAGATGCAGGCGAATATGTTGAGTGCAGCTGTTAGCCCAATCAGGCTAGCTTTGCAATCATATGCATCTGCGATGATGCCCCATATGATAGATGAAACAATGGTCACGGCTGGGCTTGCAGTGGTGAAAATGTTGATGTCTTCAATGCTGTAACCCTGCTGCTTCAGCCAGAGAGGTAACCCGCTGTTCGACACAACGCCGTCGGCCTGGGAGAAGAAAAATGCGAATATGACGAGGACCCAGAAATGCCACCCTTTGAAGATGACGTCCCGGACAATCTTTACAGTGATTTTCTGTCGGGCCTGGCGGTGCTCAGAGGCCATGCGGGCGCGTGCCAATTCTACGTCAGCTGCGGTCAGGAAACGGAAGTTCGGGGACTCGGGTGTGCCAGGCAGACAGACGAATCCTAGAGCTGCAATTGGGATTGTGCATGCGAAGCCTGTAGAATAGGTTAGAAAATGCTTGCCTTGCATAACCACGGTTGGAAACTTACAGATAATGTACAGCCATCTCCACCCCTCAATACCGTAGCGTCCATCCAGGTGGCTGTATGCACCGGCTTGGATATAGCTGGAGCTCATACTCCCCACCTGAGAGGCAATGAAGAAAAAGGCTCCGCGGCGAGACAACTCGGATCTCTTGTACCAGCATCCCATATACCACATCGCGGCTGGGAAGAAGAAACCACCCAAAACACCGACAAAGAAGCGGAAGGCATACAGCTGGTGAACATTGGTAACCTTGTACTGCACCAGGGTGAAAACACCCCAGAGCAAGTCTGCTGCAGGGAGGAAGTAGTTCACAGGCACCCTCGTCATCTGCAAGGGGTTAGTTTACAAGCGTGGGATTTATATTGGCGTCAACCGTGTCACATACCAGCATTGTCATGGGAATCTGCATAGCAATAAAGCCACACCTACACCGATGTCAGTAAACTTGTAATTAGGAAGGACTGCCACAGATCACTCACTGAAACACGGTGTTCAAGTAATTCAACTCGTTTCCAAACAGATTCAAGTCCTCCTTCATCCCGCTAACATAGGCCGTGCTCGTGGCGGATTGGTCCAGGACCTTGGCCCAATATGCCAAAAACAGAAATACGATAATTAAACCATCGAGCTTGAGGATCAGGCGCCGCTCTTCTGGGGTATCGTCCGCCGAGAAATACTGCCAGACCTTTTGCCTTGGCGCAGGAGGAGCGGGAGAGGCCGTCACAGGTTCCCCGTTTGGGTCTTCCGATAGCACTGAGGAGGTTGCTTGGCCATACTGTTGGTGAGAATGCGATGTAGGAGTAATATCCTCGATGGATATTTTCTTCTCTGGGCTAGACATTATGAGAAGTGTTACGCAGAAGCCGAGCTGTTGGGCAGGAGTGATGGAAAGGAGTATAAGTTTCCGTTTCCGTGGAACTGGGAATTTTGTCTCACATATAGCAATCGAGAACCCATTGCGTGCGCCAGCAAAAATCAATAAATAGCCGTCTTTTCCTTTGGCTTCAATTGCGTGATCTGACGATCTCCACGTTTATTTTTGGCGGGGTACTTTAGTGGACCCTCTCGGCCGTGAACCAAAGTTTGACAGGGGCATTATCACTTCACAACATTATAAAAGCATGAATATGATGGGATATACAAATCTTGGCACTTGAGATCACACCGCTATAATACGATAAGCTATATGCAGCAGATTTTATTCTTTCGTTAGGTCCACATATCGAGGTTCTCGACAATATGTTAATTGCTTCGTGGGGAATTGTTTTGAAGGGCGGGGCGGACTATAACTGTGGGCCATGGTGCCGACTTCGCAAATTCGGCAACTGGCTACGGTTCGGAATCCGGCTTCGTCCCATTGATGCAACAATTTCAAGAGTGGCGGCGGCCCGAAACTATATAGTAAATATATATATATATATTCAATAATACGGCTCCGTCGCGGAAAGAAGATCTCAACTTTCAACAGTGGCCACAGCGCACACGACAATAGTTTCAGATAACAGTAGTACCTCCATCGATCAAAGAACTAGCCCATCAATCGCAGAATTAGGCAATTAATCGAGTTTGTGCCTTTCTCCTGTATACAAAGGCGGCTTCGAGCGGCCATCATACATGTTGTACTTCAGCTTATAAATGTCAATATCGTCGATCGTTCTCACATTCAGCGGCCGTAAATCCACGCTCTGATCCTCAATATCGACAAAGACAAACGTGCCGCAATTGCTGCAAAACGTTTGCGCCGAGTCCTTTGAGAGGAAGTTATACTTTGAGGCAGCGCCTTCCGGGTCGTGAACTTGGAGCGCGGTGCGCGTCGGGTATATGTGGCGGTGGCTGTTCTGGGAATTGTAAGCCGAGCTCAAGGTCGTCTCTCATCGAAGTATGGTATTGTTGCCTTAGATAGAGGAGCAACGAGTATAGAAAACGAGTACTTACTTTGCCACACATACTGCAATTACATTGCATGACCTCCATGTCATAGAGGTCCTTCGACCTCAAAGCATACCTTATCTTCCCGCAGTGGCAGTTTCCATGATACGTGATCAAGTCGTCCTCGGTTTTCTCTTCGTCCTTTCCTTCGGGCTTCTTCCATTCAACTTGCTGGCCAAACTCGGGCGCATACGGCGTTCCTTTCTTCCAGCCATCCCAGGGCTTCCGCGGCAAAGGCTCCACATCTATATCGTCGAGAGATCTCGCCTGTGATTGCGTCAATACCGACATCGCCATGACCGCCAACGCGCTCGTGGGGAATTACATTGATCCCAATCTCCTCGGGGTCTTTTACGAAAACATTTGTCCCACAAACCCCACAGAACTGCCTCTCATTAGCAAAACAATTACCGGATGGTAGTGGCGAAGAGGGGAATCGCAAACCCGATACACCGCATTCTTGCGCTCAAATGAATACTTCTTCAACGCATCTATATCCCCTTTCTCCACTATAAACTCCTCGGGCCCATCGTCTCTGAACCAAATGTTTCCCAAAATCCCATTCTACACCAAACGCCGTCAGCAACATGTCAATAATCGTGCCACCTGCACAGGGATTGCGCAGGCAGACCTTGATGCAAATGCTACAGTTGCATGCCATTATATCCTTCAACTCTGGGATCCGGATTGCAAACTTGAAGGCTCCGCAATGACAGCCTCCATGATACGTCTTGAAATCTGCTGGGTCGACTTTCGCAGACATGATATCAAAGATCTTGTTGAAGTCTTGACTCGGCTGGGAGTATGTTTTACTGGAGAAATCTCTTCGGCGGAGAACTTTATATCTTTATTTCCTTTGTGATGCTTGAGTTCCGAAAATAATTGGTAAAAGGGGTCCAGATGGTTTATATACCGAGCGGGCAGTTTGGCGGGGTACAAGGTGGGGATACTATAGTTGTCATCCTAGCTCGGCCAAATCAGCGCTACGCATTGGACTTACAAGAACGGTTTAGAACGGTTTATATGAGGCAGGAGCAAACTGACTGACTCACGGCTTCCCCGAATATGCAAAGCACAAGCTTATCATGCATAGCTACGTTCCTATAATTACACCGCATGCCCAGAATATATCATAACAGGTCGCCCTTGGGTTAATACGTACCTACCCAATATTAATCGACTAACGGTTTATAGTTAGTGCACAACGACCCCGCAACTTCTACCTGATCTACTACTCTTTCAGATCTAATACTCTTTGTTTCATTAACACCTAAACATCAAACATCAACGCTCTGTTATCAGATGGCAACTCCAACTTGCATAATCTGTAATGTCCCTAACAATAAATTCTGCTCCTCATGCCATTTGATTTCATACTGCTCACTAGAATGTCAGAAACTTGATTGGCCTCTCCACAAGACAATCTGCAAGACCTTTCCAGCCTTGCCATCGCGACCATCACCTTCATACAAACTCGCAATCCTCTTTCCAGTCGATTGAAAAGATCCTCAGCTCATATGGATCGAGTGCGAACGACGACGTGATGAAGACGGAGTTGCATACGATATGCCAGATACCCAACCCCACCTGGGAATCGAGAACCTTGGCCCTAAATACCGAGATACTAGCGAGTTCAAGAATATAACGCGGAATGTTCTTCGGGGATATAGTCTTAGCAATACAGTTCAGGTTATTGCTCGAGAAACCTTTCAAATTGATGGCTCTACGCCTAGTGTTTGTGTTCGATATACTACTAAAGGGCAATGACACACGATTGGAGGGCCGATAGTGGTAATGCGTCAGCCGGGCACGGCTATTGACCCTTTGTTCTACGAGGATATAAAGGCTGGTGATCTTCGAGTTGCAGTCGATTATTTTCTTTCTTATGGAAGGGGTCCCTGATCTAGGTTGAAAATACTTCCTTAAAGTTAGGACATGGTTTGAACCGTGCTTGAATGTGGTCAAGGCGAGTAGGAACCACTCGATGTAGTTGTTATTCAGTAAAAGGTAGCGCAAAGTGATTTGAACAATATGTGACTCTGTCGTGAGCATCGCTCTATAGTTTTAGTCACATGTAATGAGTTGATGACGATTTCTAGTTTCGTTGCAAGGCACTCTCAATTTTCTTGGTTAGGTGGGTTCATCGCAATGTAGGGAGGGACGTTACACTATATTATAGATATATACTCGAACTTTCCTGCATTCCTGTGGTCTCATATTATTGGCTTCGAAGCCTTGAAAAGCAAAACACAACCCTCAACCCTTGATTCCACCTTTTCAAAGCTCCTCTCCAACGCCTCGACGAACAGTTTCTCCGTATCCCCCGAATTTCCAAAAATCCCTTTCTTATTATACAAACCCATCAGAGCACTCGCGAACCAGTTGAAGTGAACATCCCCACCCTGGCCTAGGATAGTTGCACCATACAGGGTGCCATCCGCAGTAAGGTACGTTTTCAGATTCTCAAAGATACGGGCTTTGGAAGAACAAGGTCCCGGAACACAGTGCAGCAAGTAAAACAGAGAGATCGAGTCGAACTTCTCTTTTCCCGTTGCATCATCTCCTATGCTTCCATTGCTCGACTTCAGGGGCAGGGTCTCGAATGCATCAGCCGCAACAGTTCGGGCCGGTGCGAGTGTGGGCTGCGCAGCTTTAATGCGTGCTGCCGCAGTAGATAAGCAGTTTGAGTTCAGATCAACAAGTGTGATCTGTTGAGTGTCGTATCTGTCTGCACTTGGGGTGGCAGCCTGGTCCAAAACGGCCTCCGCAAGGAAATATCCCGTTCCCACGCCGACATCTAGGTGATTTGACGAGAAGTTGGCCTTGAAAAAGGGGAGCAGGATGCTCGAGGTTGGACAGCGCCAGGCATAGCTGTTGCTAATGCCGAGGACCCAGATATCATAGATATTCAGCACCCAGGAATTGTAGATATAGGCGCCCAAGCCCCGCTTTTCCTTGGTATCATCGTCCAAACAGGGGGACGACGCTAGGGTGGTCTCGTGGGTCTCGTGTGAGGCAACCATGATGCTATTCAGCCGTAGGTTTTGTCGCCCTTTGCCTTTTGGGTTATAGAAAGGGAAGGGGAGGGTGAAGGGAAGGCATTGCTTAAATCCATAATGGCGACGACGAAATTCCTCACTTACCAAAGATGAGGCCCCATAATAAGCTGACACCCGGTGGATATTGTTCAGTCAGAAACCCCGTTCTGTCAGATTTCCGCTCCTAAATCCCAGACACTTGGACCACAAGGAGAAGTTTTGGGATTATGGGGTTGGCCATATTGACCCGGGGATCCACATTGTGGATATGGCCACTTTGTTGCCAATCGGTAACTGCCCATGGAAGTAGCTTAGGATTGTAGGGTGCCGTGGGATCACCAAAGGCCTACTCCACCTTGCTCACGAACAACATCATGGCGTGGATGGTGCGGCATGGCCGCGCCAGGCAAGCAACTATACAGGTGGAATACTGCGCAATTATACCTAGCAATGTAAGTAAGGCGCATTTTAGAGGGTTTAAATACCTCAATATTTCGAACCCTGCCTTGATGTGAAAAGGTAAAGTGAGCAGCAAGTCGCCCGTGGTGGTGATTGGCTTCGCCTCGAATCCTCCCATCGTCACAAACTACAGGGGTGACACAATCATCAGCTCAGCCTCAAACCAGGCGGCGCATAAGAACTTCACTCCCATCGTCGCGAAAGAAATAAACCTCATCTCAAACAAAATCAACGATGGGGAAAGTTACAGTGCACAACAGTGCCAACCTCACATCCGCCAAATGCCTGCGGGCGGGCTTCCTCTCCTCGGGCCCCAGCGAGGTCGTCGTCTTCGCCCTCTTTGTCAGCGTAATCGCGATCATACCGCTGACTATCTTCCTACGGGAGACCGCCAGACCCTCTCCGAAAAAGAAAGAGGCCCCAGTTGCCGCCGCGACAGAAACCACAGAGCCAGAGAGCGGTGAATCTGAGAATGCACCGCCACCATATGCACCGCCTGCCCCGTCCCCGCCGGCCACTGAACCAGAGTCGAATAAGGCGGCAGTCGACTTTCCGAACCCCAAAGACACGGCTCCTGCATTCGTGCGCGGAACGATCATCTTAGCTCTTCTGGTGTTGGCGCTCGTCACGATCGGCTTCGGCTTCCAATACCTGAACTACTGTCCCGAGGTAGACCCAGAGGCGCCGCTCGGCACTTGGAGTATTATCGGGTGGTGCTTCTTTGTGTTGCTCGTTTTGTTCGCGAGCTCGGCGCTAGTGTCATGGGGCTTGCTCTGCTGGTATGTTTGTGGCGGGAAGAAGCAAGATTTTATGCTTGATATTATGTCACTCAGTGTTTTTGTCGGGGTGGGCTTGCCATTCTATGCGCTCTACATGGGGGCGGTTGAGCTGGTACGGGGGTGCCAGAAGTGGTTTTGCGGGGTGACGTTTGAGGAGGAGGAGCAGGATGGTGTTGTTGAAGCGGTTGAGACTGATGTGGAAATGCAACGACTTATGAAAGGCGATAACGATGGTGATGACTATGACGAAGAAGTGGTGGTAGCGGGACGGAGTTGATTCTCCACAGCCGCATAAAGCTCTTAATTGCCAGCAATATATTCAAGTTAAAATTTTCTATATACGATACGTTGTTTATTCTATGTATACACCTGTATCTGCAGTCGTTTAATTACCCCCGAAATTCATCCTAAGCGCAATACTTGGCTCCTCCTTCCCGGTATCTACCTCGACCTTCCTGCCAGCCTTCTGCCCTGTTCGAAGGACCTCTTCCATAAACGCCCGCTGGCTGTCACTAAGCCCGGCAACCACGGCCTTGAAACCTCCTGGGTCTACAGCCGCGAGACCCAGCAACCTTGCGCCAGTCTCTTGGTAAAATTCGTCCCCCTCTCCTTCCGAGTTGGCCCTTGCTAGTAGCGTTGGGATGACCAACGACATCGCGATTCCCTTCTTATCGTCTGGGAGAGTAGCAACATATCCTGTGAGCGTTTGCGCGATCAAGGAACGAGCTTTCTCGGGGTCTTCGGTCTCTGTATTGGAGACGAAGGCGATGAGGTGCGGGAGGAGGTATCTTGCAATAGATTGATCTGCTACCGATTTTGGAGTCTGAAGTAGGAGCGTGCGAATGCAATTCGCTGCTACTTTAGCAGTCTGGTAAGGAGTTAGTAATTTATTTCATATATGTAGAGTGGGAAGAATTACCATGCGATCATTCAGGCAGTCCAAGGTTTCGTCCAAGAATTTGACGACCAAGGGGTCGCTGGCGGACAACGTGTTGATACCGCTCGTCATGAGAACAGTGCATGCCAATAGCGAGTTCTTCACACAAGGAAGAGCGTTATCAGACTCGCGCTTTTGGGCGTGCATGTATATTGACAAGAATCGTCTCAGGCAGCCTCTCAGTTGCTCTTGACTGGCTTCGTCAGACTTCATGGCATTTTCCTTGGAAATGCTGCTGATAAACCGTTTCAGGATTGGTAGCGATGTGGGAACAACAACGGTCTGGCAACTTGGTGTTCCGAGGACAGTTGCGAAGATGTGGATTATACAGGCGTGCAGATCTGTTTTGATGATGGACGGGAACACCTCGGCGGCATCCACAAGGGCATTCAATGAAAGGCGGATCAGCGACACGGCCTCTTCCGTGAGGTTAGCCGAACGGTTGGATTGCTGTTGTTCTGCCAGGTTTGGGAGTATTCCAGCAAGTACAAGGACTATGATGCGGGTCAACTCAAAGAGCTGCTCGATGTCTTCCGATAAATCGCTGCCATCTGGCGATGTTGCGTTCTTGGTTGCTGACGGATGCGAGACACACAGCCCTCGAGCGATTTCAATGATGACTTTTTGTACATCTAATCCTTCCGTGAGAACAAGGCGATCTAAAAGGTCCATTGTCTCCGAGAAGATGGCTTCTCTGTAAATTGCATGTCCAGACACACTCGGGTGCAGAATCCGTTTCAAAGCAACGAGAATTTCGAGCGATTGCTCTTTCGTTGCTAGAGCATCATTCCCTGGTTTGGCAACCAAGGCTTCAAATGCAATACCAAACAATACGAAAAAGAACGCCACTGGTTCATCACGATAGTTGATCTCGTTACCTTTACGCTTCACAGCTGACTTCTCATCGGTGGATGGTGCATCGACTTCTTTCCCGTCAAGAGCATCAAAAACAAATTCGCTGTCCTGTTCGATCAAGCTCGCAATTGCGTCGACAAGCTTCAGCCATGAGTCTTGGTAGAACTTCAGAAGCGTTTCTCGGTTTAGCGCGGAATAGATACTATCCAGGCTACCCGAAAGAGAAGGGGGACCCAAGCTCATGGAAATCTCGGGCTCAAAGCGAAGCCTAGCAAATTCTTTGAGCGAAGACAGCCACAGAGGAGTCAGTTTTGCGATATGTGGTTTCATAACGTCCACGAGGTATTTCTGCTCGATACTGGCAACTTGTAATCCGGCCCAGGCTGAGAACACAGCCATCTTTACCATAACATTCGCATTTGAGCTCAATCCCTTCAAGTCGCCAATTGAGGCGGTCTCGGCATCCGTGGAGAAATTTTCGAGCGCACTGACCAAAGTCTTTAAGATACGGCCCATTCGATCGACATCTGTGACAATCCCAGTCGCAATAAAAGCAGCGCAGACATTGACAGCTTCAGAGGCTAGTTCGGGCGAAGAGTCTGCGGCGAATGCGGGCGTAAGTGCGGAGCTGATCTGCGCTTGGTATTGTTCCAAGAGCGGCGCTTCAGGGAAATCGGGATCAGGAGTAATTCCGAACATTTTGAGAACCAAGTCAATGATCTTCATACCCCAAACTCGGAGTTCGAGGATACTAGATGTGGAAGCCGAAAATGCCATTCGAATGACATCAGCAACCTTCTTCTGTATGGCCATCTCAGAAGGCCCGGATCCATTTGAAGCAACATCCCGCATAACAATGACAAGGATTTCGCCAAGGCAGCTCATTGCAAATGTTCGAACCTGCCAACGGAGCTGTTCTTGACCCTGGCCAGCAACAGATGGGGCATCATGGCTTGCTGCACCGGCAGCGGCTGCAAAGCCGGCAACTTCTTCGTCTTGGAGGTCCAACCCACCTGACGCTTTTGCCGTACTCTCCGCGGCGCTGTCCTTTGTTGTCTTGGTCATGGCAAGGACAGACTGGCATCTCTGGACCCATTCAGCGGTATTGGAAATGCAGGATTGCTGCAGCCAATTTCGGATGATATTTCGGAGACCATCATGGGTTGGGGCAGCATCCAGTGCTAGCCACAGCTGGTCTTCGAAACCAGGCTCGGCGACTTTAATTACATCTTCGGAATTCCGCTTCATCAAATTGTGCAGTCCGTCAACTGCAATATCTCGTAGCTCAACAGCCTCCGAGTTCAAATCTTTCTGCAAGAGAACAACGTACTCTGCAAAGTTGACGTGGCCAGGGGCGTACAGAGACAAGTGCTCGAGGCAGCGTAAGCTCTCGCCTAGGATCAGAACGCTTTGCTCCTCTCTGAATTGATACACCAGAGTCAAGATCAGCTCTCTAGCTTTAACCATATCTTGCAAATCCGGGCCGAGAACGTTTATGAGAGAATCGACACATCTTGCGACAACAGCAGACGTAGGTAGCTCCAGCTCCAAGTTAGAGCTGATAAGGGATTGCTGGTCGTCATTATGCGCGTCGGAAATATAAAGCTGGCCGAGCATGCCAAGAGTGCCCTGGACATATCCAGAGAAGGTCAATCCTGCCGCATCTGCAACGCGAGACAGCGCTTCCAGAGACCAAAAGTGGACCGTCGGATGTGGATCGTTGCAAAGAGACATCAGAATTCCCAGAATAGTTTTCAAATGAAATCCAGCTGCCATTCCACCAACTTGAGAATGTATGCAACCAAGTGCCATCGCACAGCCAGCCCTCACAGTGGGTTCGCGGATAGCAACGATGGTATCGATGAGCCACTTGATTTCTTGATTAGTATAAGCATTTCCAGAGCTATTGCAGAGCCTTCCCAGTGCCTCATAGCCAATGCTGCGGACATATTGATCGGGTTGAGTAACGAAACCGCGAAGCATCTCCGAGAGAAGTTTCTCAACGGCAGGGTTTGACACATCCCCCGACGGAGACCTTGTCTCTTTGACGGCCACCTTGAGGGCTGATAATAATGCAGTGGCAACATTGACATTCATCGCCGCCTTGCGTCCAGGATCCCTCTGAAGCGAGCCGGCTGCTAAAAAGGTCGTCATCTGCTCCAGAATGCTCTCTTGAATCTTCGGAGGCGTAAGTGGGAAGGCAATTGCAAAGAGTTTAATGGCAACATTAACCACTTCGCAGGCCGGTGGATCAGGAAGGCTATCGTCATCCCCAACGCAATCAACAAACAGCGCCAGAGAATCGTGTTCTAAAGAACTGCAAATCGGTGATAAAAGCACCGAGCTAATTGCTGCTTCTGGGCTTTGATCAGTCGTCCATTCTCGTTGATCCTCCTTGACATGTTCCCCTGGCAACTGCTCAACCTTAAATCCTTTGACCATGCCAGTGACACCAAATCCACAATTATCGCCAATATCCCATATTGTTTCAAAAGTGCCTGCTGAGCTTGCGATGGATGTGCTGAGTGAGCTCGGGGTATAATTATCGGGGTCTGAAAAGAACGAGACGGCAAGAGTCAAAAGGTTGGATTGAAGGAGAGATTCGCTGCCTCCAGGGCTGAGATTAACAAGCTTCGTATAGCATTGCAGAACGCGTCGTTGAGTCATGAGATCGAGGTCGTGCAACTGCAAAGATGGGAATAGTCTTTGAGGCACGTCTTCAGTAGTTTTCTTCATAGGCAAACCCTTTAGGAAAGCACTTGTATTTTGAAGCATGGCGGCAATCCGTTTTGAGACGTCTGTCGTCAGGAGTTTTCCGTTAAATTGTAAGAACGCCAGGATAGAGCTCAGCGCACACTCTCTAACATGTGTCAAAAAGGAGGACTCCAAGTAGCTCCGCTGCGCAGTATTGTCTTTAGCCAGTGGTTTCGGCAGAGCGTTCTTCCAAAGCAGTAATAGTTGAGAGAGATGGATCTTCACAAAATTTGGTCCCAGGGACATAAGACCGCCTATCAAGATCCAGGCGACTTGAATTTGCGTTCCGGATACGCGAAGCTCCGATTTCCCACTCGACTTCAAGAGTCCTGTCGCCAGGGACAGAACCCTACTGTCCACATCCACCGAGCTATACAGGGGTTGCAAAGGCGATGTGCTTATGAGAGCTGATAGAGCGTTCGCATAGCCTACACATCGGCGAGGAGATTGCCTCCCAGTATTTGACGTTAATAGATTCATCTCCCTGTTGAGGCTGTTCATGCAAATCGTGAGGCATGGTAATAATTGTTGGGGGCATGCTAGAGCGAAAGTTCGCAGGCATTGCGAAGTGTAAAGCTGAACAGTGTAGCTCGGATGCTGAATAACTTGCAGAAGGCCATCGCGGCATGCATCACCAAATGCTGCTGCTGCGGACCCCAAAGTTTTAATAAATGATGTTATGGCGCTGAGAGCAGCAATGAGCGCATATTTTGTTGGCTCAGAACGCTCATTAATAACTTGCGGGTAGTTTTTGAGGACATCGTTGATCAACTTCTTGGCTGCGTCAATCTGGCCAGACTCGCCAAGTATTTCCTGTCCGATAATATTCTCAAGTACTACTTGCACAAATTTGCGTGTGATTAAGAGACGATATCTGTTGTTGATTATGTTTGGGTGGCTGAGAACATCTCCCATCAGATGGTCAGCGATTTTGATATAATTCGACTCGATTAATTTCTTAGGAAGGCTTCTTGCAATCTTTCCGTAGCAAACAGCCAGGCCCGCCCGTGTTCTATTGCTGGTTGAAGACCGAACATAGTGCGACGAAACTTGTCGGAGAAGGTCCAAGAGTGTAAATGACAGTATCTGTGACTTCTTGGGCGCTGGGCTTCCAGGCCGGGGTACTTCGTCGTCATCTTCGGCGAGGGTTGACGTTTGTCTCTTGGTATTGCTTCTCTTGAGTTTCTTTAACTGAGGCACTTCAGAGTCTTGCGCCGTTTCTGATACATAGCTTTCTCCAAGAGCAGACGCCAGACATGAAGCAGCAGCTTGGCGCACAAGAGGGGTTGATGAGTCGATGGTCTTGAAGATGGTTGATTTCAAACTTTCGTAATCGCTCGAGTAATCAAAGTATGCGGTATTGAGTAACAGTGATTCCAGGCACTTGCATGCGGCGATTTGCACAATATGGCCCTTATCCGCAGACGCATAGTTTCGTGCTTGCTTCCAAACGTCCCTGGCGATGCCCTCGTCCGCACTTCTGCCAACACAGTTGATTATCTTGGCAAGAGCTTTAAACGTGGAAGCCCGCAATCCCGCATTATTCTGTGCCGCCTTCAGGAGCTTTATCAGCGTCGTGCAAGCAAGTGGGTGTAGACCAATTGCGCTGTCCCCAGCCGCAGCAAATATCTCCCCTAAACAGTGCGATGCCGCATGTCTGATGCGCAAGTCGCCTTCTGCCTTACCCTTCCCGACGCTAATAGTGCTGATAAGTTCGTTGATCGTTTCGAATAGAAGTTTCCTATCTCCGAGCCCAAATATATGCGCAAAGCATCGTCCCAGGCTATTTCGAATTACGCGGGTAGGTGCTGGCGCTGGCAGGTTAAGTATCTGGAGGAGCTGTTTCTTGAGGTAGAATTGCTGAGAGGTGCAGCCGTCCGCGTCAAGGCTCTGAACATGCTTGGAAAGTGTCGATACAAAGGTCAGGAGGTATAGGTCTTGCTGTTCCGACGGTAGGGCCTGGAGTTTCGTTACGTCGAGTTCAGGAGTTGCTGAGGCTTCCACCGTCGTGGTAGGGGCAGAGCCATTTGTGGAGGGTGGGGGGGTGTCGCCCGACATTGGCATATAGGGCTGTGTGATATTAAATGATCACACCCCAAATCCAAGATCGTTATCCCTTCAAGAGTTTATTGTGCAGTTTGATTAATGAATGTCTGGTGTCCCGCTGCCCAAGCTCCCTGAACTGGCTGGCCTCGCGAGGCCACAGAGTGGGCTGGCGAATCACAGCCGAGATGCTCCACAGCCTTGTATCGTGGGCGCGGCTGTGTATTTGGCACGTCTTGGAATAATTTCAGCCTCACTGTAACCCCAGACTGGACATGGCTTCTCTATCGCCGCGAGGACTCCAACTCCTGGGGAAATCGCATAAATTCACAAACTATGTTTGCCCAAAATGCTCGTCGTTCTCTACATACCCGACCCTTCAGTCAGGACATAATAGATGGAGCAAAATCAAGCACGACAAAGCCGGTGTGGATGCGAAGAAGCATGTCTTGAGATCCATGCTTTCTCGCGACATTGCCCAGGCATCCAAATGTATGCAAACTGCTTCCTTGCCGTCTATAACTATGCCTAACTATCTTCTAGTATACGGAGCTGATCCTCGAACAAATCCGACGCTAGCAAATGTACTGGTCCAAGCAAAGAAAGGTATATAAAGGGGCAATGCGCCTCCTCGTCGTTTCGCCGCACGATGCTTACTATCTGTTAGCTGGCTTCCCTAAAGCTTCGCAAGAAGCAGCCATTGCCCGTGGGCAAGGCCAATCGGCTTCCGGCGCCTCCCTCGAGTCTCTAACGATAGAAGCGATCATGCCGCCATCAATCGCAATAGTCATTGATGTCGAAACAGACAATAAGGCCCGCGCGTTACAAGAGCTACGGCACGAAGTTAAGAGATACGGTGGAACTGTGACACCTACAAGCTATTTGTTTAAACGCCGAGGAAGAGTACAGTTTGAAAAGGACGAGAGAGGGCTCGGGGTGGATGAAGTTCTGGACGAAGCTATCGAAGCCGGCGCTGACGATGTGGAGGTAGACGATGATGGAAACCTCATTGTTTGGACTGAACCCAGCGGAACTATTGGAGCGGCGAGATCCTTAGCCGAAAGTTTCAAGCTGACGATAGAGAGCTCGGATATCCTATGGGACCCGAACGAGGATACTATGGTCCCACTTGATTCCGAGAGTGCCCTTTCTTCGCTGAAGAACCTGGTCAACGCACTCCAAGAAGACCAAAGTGTTCAAGGAATCTACGTTAACATATCCCAAGGCAAAGTAAGCGACGAAGCCTGGGCGGAATTGCAGGAGAAGATTCCGGTGTAGAGTTAGCGAGACAGGAGCGTCGTCGGACCTCAATCTGTTCCTATTACTGTATTATAGAGCCACTAACATCATTGTATAAATATATATTGTATTGTACGCAGGATACTCACCCATTACCAAAATGCTCATTTGCAGAATGCAAGCAAAGATGGTGGTTTATAAGGGTTTATCACGTAGCACACCTGGGAGAAAGGTCTGATAAAGTTTGATATTTGATACCATCGCTCGACTTCGCGGCTTTCAACTCGGCTACTCTGAAGATGGGTATTTGAGATTGGGTCGATTCACCCACTATCTCCCGTAATAAGTAGCTCGCTCCAGTGACATTTTTGGCGGTGGCCATCGTTCTTGGGGTCGTCGTTTCCATGATTAACGATTCCTACTGTCAACGTTGCCTTCATTCGTGGCCTACCATCGCTTGAACAGGCAGCCATGACGGAAGGTGCTCAAATGAGGCTCCCAGTTGTTTCCAATAAGGCATGCTTTCGCAACACTTCGTAGACATCGCTCAAATAACTTTTGCGAGGAGCTCAAGAAGATCGAACCAAGCTGACCTGTCTAAATCCACCTTGAGCAACCCAACGCCCACGAGAATCGTCCGAGCTTCCTCCGGCTCACGCTTCAACACCAAACTGGCAATTTGCGACGCTACCAAGTGCCCAAAGGTTTCTCTTGCTTCACCCCCTGCGCCGAGAAGGATTTTCGGGTTTATGTGAGGTGCGGGAAGGGAATCGTCGCCTCCAGCAGGTAGAGCTGTATCAAACGTTGTAGGTGAAGCAGACGAGAGAGGGACTTGGATCTATTTCGCATTAGTTGCAATGCCCATGCAAAGGGAATACATTCATGAGACAAACCCATTGTGATAAGCGCCCTCCTTGGGATATCGTAATCAAGATCTTGTCAGAGAAAGCGAGGCTTGAGATATCCGTCTCGGCCCCGCCAACCAGCCCCGCAGCGGTCTTTGAATGAGTTGGGAAAGGCGTTTCTTGAATCCCATCCAAAGAAATATCCTGGATCGCAGCCGCCAAAGTAGTCGATTCTGCCGCCATTGTAATTGCTCAATACCGAGTAGTAGAGCGTAAACACCACTGTTTACTACCAGACCTACTCCGCCAGGGTACATGTGTGCAGGTGAGGGCGGTGGCAGAATAGCTGTCGTTGGCGCTAAATATGGTGTGGTGGCATCTAGGCGGTGGCAGAAAATAATAATTGACTTTGCGATACTGATAACGGATTGGCATCTGCGACCAGGAATCCAACTTTCTTCAAGACGATCCTCGCCCCCACGGCCAAGATGAAGAAGTTCGTTCCCCGGCAGCGCAAGCATAAGGTTATTGCGCGGACTAAAGAGTCATCGAAAAACGATGGCGTCCCCGACAGCAATGCGGTCGAGATCATCCCCACCGCGAGGGCGGAATTGGACGAGAAGAAGCGGTTGCTCCGTGAAGAATTGAAGAAAGAGGGCTCGAAGATGAGCGGGAAGAAGGCGAAGCGCTTAGAAAAATATATCGATACGAAGTTAAAGAAGGATGAGAACAGGATCTTGATTCAGAACCTAGCGTTGAACAAGACTGATACGAGTCTGTATTCGAGCTCTAGTCGGATGGGACAAGGGAAGGAGTCAAAAAGGCAAAGAATGGGAAGGGCGCTGAGAGAGGCTGCGGCTGGTATAGATCTGGATGGGGAGAATAACGAGATTTTATTCGAAAAGCGGGCGCTGAAGGATGGCCCTATTGAGAGAGACAGCGATGAGGAGGACGACGACGAGATGTCGGGGGCTGCTACAACCGCTACTGGGGGCACAGCAAACGAAGCAAAACCTGCTCCATTTGCTGCTGCAGCTGGATCGGGACTGAAGCGGCCATTGGAGCTAGATGATTCAGGAAGACCAGTTATCCAGAAGCGGCAGAAAAGAGGTGGCGTCAACTCGAAGCTTTCCTTCAAGGCTGAACCAAAGGCCGCGCCTACAGCGACCGCTGAGCCCGCCTGGACTGGCTTTTCGGAATCCGAAGATAGCGAAGAGGATGGTGAGGATGATGAGGACATGGATTCAGACGTGAGTGACAGTGAGCTTGATTCGCCTGAAGTAGATGACGAGGCTTCGTCAGGAGATGGTGAAGCCACGTCTGATGGGGAAGATGGAAGTGAGGAGTCGGAAGACGAGAGCGAGTCGGAAGACAATACCAAGAACAAGAAGGAGAGATCTTCTGCCTTTAAGTCATGGGCAAACCAACAACGGAATGAAGCCATGGGGTTCGAACCTACAAATACAACGCAACTAGCCACTCTCACACCTAGACCCGAAAACTTTCAACCTCGCCCATTAGAGTCAGATCCTTTACCTGCCGAGCTTCAAACTGCGAATAGCATCGCCCGAAAAGCATTTGCAGTCTCATTCAACCGGTCGGCGGAAATCCAAGAAGCAAGGATGCAGCTTCCAGTTGTTGGAGAGGAGCAGAAGATTATGGAAGCCATCCATAACAACTCTACTGTCGTTGTCTTTGGTGCAACTGGTTCGGGAAAGACTACGCAGGTGCCGCAATTCTTATACGAAGCCGGCTATGGATCTCCCGATTCTCCCACCCCCGGCATGATCGGAGTTACGCAACCCAGGCGTGTTGCTGCTGTTAGTATGGCAAAGCGCGTGGGAGACGAATTGGGCGACCATGGCGACCGAGTAGGTTACCAAATCCGTTTTGAGGGCACGGTGAGCCCGAAGACGGCTATAAAGTTCATGACGGATGGTGTTCTTCTCAGAGAGGTTGCACTGGACATTGCACTACGAAAATATTCAGCTGTCGTTATTGATGAGGCTCACGAGCGCAGCGTCAATACGGATATCTTGATTGGAATGATGAGCCGAGTGGTAAGATTGCGAGACGAGATGGCACTCGAAGATCCTTCGATAAAGCCATTAAAGCTCATTATCATGTCTGCCACCTTGCGCATCACAGATTTTACGGAAAACAAGACACTCTTCACAACACCTCCCCCGGTTGTACAGGCTGAGGGCAGACAATTCACAGTCACGAACCATTTTGCACGCCAAACACGCCATGATTATGTCGAGGAGTTGTTCAAGAAGGTATCCAAAGCCCACAAGAAACTTCCGCCTGGAGGCTTCTTGGTGTTCTTAACTGGGCAAAATGAGATCACACATTTGAGCAAGAAGTTAAAGGAGGCCTTCAAAATTGGCACCATGGCTTCTGGCCCGCAAGTCCGTATTTCTGGACGAGACGCCCCTGCGGAAGCCGAAGACGTCGATTTCGGTGGTCTTATTGAGGAAGAACTTGATTCAGATGATGAATCTGTTGATTTCGAGGGTGACGACAACGACGATGCTGAGTTCGATGTTGGTGAGGCAGAGGAGGTCGGACCGGCGAAGATGCACGTCTTACCACTCTACTCCCTACTCCCTACCAAAGAACAACTGCGAGTTTTCGAACCACCGCCCGATGGATCGCGACTCGTCATCTTGGCAACTAACGTGGCCGAGACGTCTCTCACGATCCCAGGAATCAGATACGTCTTTGACTGCGGACGATCAAAGGAGCGCAAATACGACGAGAAGACAGGCGTGCAAAGTTTCGAGATCAGCTGGATCAGCAAAGCAAGTGCAAGTCAGCGTGCTGGTCGTGCTGGACGTACAGGACCCGGCCACTGTTACCGAATGTACTCCTCCGCAGTCTTCGAGCGCGATTTCAGCGAATTCGCCAAGCCAGAGATCCTCCGCATGCCAATCGAGGGAGTGGTATTACAGCTCAAAGCCATGAACCTCCAACACGTCGTCAACTTCCCGTTCCCCACCCCGCCCGACCGAGCAAGCCTCGCCGCATCCGAGCGGCTCCTGACCTACCTCTCAGCCATCTCTCCCACCGGCCAAATCACCAAAGTCGGCTCCACCATGTCCATCTTCCCTCTCTCCCCCCGCTTCGCCCGCATCCTCCTCATCGGACATCTCCACGACTGCCTCCCCTACACCATCGCCCTCGTCGCCGGCCTCTCCACTGCAGACATCTTCATCCCCGAGAACCAAGTCGTCCCTGCCCTCACCCCCAAAGACGAGAATGACGAGGACTCCCACTTCACCCAAGCCGACCGCCTCGAGGAAGACGCGCGCAACGCCATCCGCCGTAAATACAACGCGGTGCAGCACGCCTTCTGCTCCCTCGACGACCGCTCAGACGCTATCAAACTCCTCCAAGCCGTCGGTGAATTCGCCCACGAGCCTACCGAGGCCTGGTGTCGCGCGCACTACGTCCGTTACAAGGTGCTTAAGGAGATCCTGCAGCTGCGTCGCCAGATCACGGATTTACTGCGCACCAACATCCCAGCGTTCGCGGGACTGACGTTTGTTGATAAACTGCCGCCGCCTAGCGTGACGCAGATCAAGGCCCTGAAGCAAATGGTTGCTGCGGGTTTCATCGACCACGTCGCTATTCGTGCCGACCTGGCACCGATACCGCCTCCTGTAGGACGCAAACCGAGTCGTGCGATCGAGGTCCAATATCTCACCCTCTTCCCGTCCCACGTCCGTCGCGACGACGATGATAAAGCAGTGTACATCCACCCCTCCTCGCCACTCGCGCACCGATCCCCCAAGGAATGCCCAGAGTACATCGTCTACTCGCATCTCCAGCGCGCAGCCCCCTCAGCTGCCACACCGGATCGCGTGCCGAGGGCGAGGATGCATGCGTTGGTTGATGTTAGTGGTGGACAGCTGGCGGCGTTGGCGAAGGGGACGCCGTTGTTGCAGTATGGGAAGCCGATTAAGGAGGGGAGGCAGCTGGATAAGGCGGGGCTGGAGAAGGAGTGTTGGGTTGTGCCGTATTTGAGGGCGGAGGGGAAGAATGATATGGGTTGGCCGTTGCCGGCGAGGAAGGTGGTGCAGAAGAAGGTTCTGGGGAAGGGGTGGGTTATTCAGGGGTAGAGTTGGCTATTTGGATATGCGTGGTATTGGCATTGGATTGATGAGATGCCAGTGTCGGGAGTATTACATCTATAGCTGAAAGGCCTGGGCTACAAGCCTGGTAGAGTCTCAAAATAAATCACAACGATTTTAGTACACATTTGAATACCTCGTAACACCGAGAAGTAAAATACAGAAGAAGTCTGGCTACCTTAAGTCCCTCATCCCAATGTTCGTTCAACAGGACTCAGTACCCGACAGAATCGCTCGATGGCAGAGAGAGGTTTTTCCAATTCTGTCGTGCTGATGTACTTGCCCCAGTGAAGAATTTGATTACCTGAAGACCCTCAAGCCCTTGATCTTTAATTTTGGTCTCATCAATTCCGTCGTCTATATTGTTGCTGTCACCTTCTCATAACTGTCTGTCGTCTTCCCGTTGTCGCCGTCTTCTCGTTGTTGGCGTCTTCTCCCTGTCGCCGTCTTCTCCCTGTCGTCTCCTTAATGCTGTCGTCCCACGCAATACCTCAGACCACGACATCTGCAGCCCCGATGATTATATTATTATTAGGGGCTTGCATCTACTTTATTGGCCTAGACTGTCGAGGGCCCGGCCACATTTCACAACTGGTTTAATCGGAATCTGTGGAGGAAAAACGAGTATCGAGCAGGCTATTTAACTGTTTCCTTTTTTTCTCACGGCGATTATTGTGTAGATATAATTTCTTGGTAATTATAATGGACTGTGGTTATTTTGTTGTGGGCTGGTGTTAGGTTCGTTAATTTGAAATAGAAGAAATATTATCTCTTGATATTTTATAATTTTAATATTCCGACATGAGAAATGTTAAAAATGTAGACATTTAAATGAGACAAATGCGATTTGTAAACCAGTGATATTGGAATTTAAGTCCATATGCTACTTCAAACTACCTGAGCACCCAGTAATCACCAAGCATGAAGAGCTCTCTGCGTCTCAATCATCAAACGCCACTCACACATAAATTATCATAACTCCACCCTTTCCACCTCTCCCCGCTTACATCTTAACAATCTTCTCCATCGCCTCAAGAAGAATATCCGCATGCACCTTATCAAAGATCAACATCGGGCGCAACCTAACCGCGCTCTCTCCCGACCCCCCAATATTAACCCCCACCGTCTTCGCCTTCTTCAAGAACGCATCACGCTGCGGACTATCAAACGCAATGAACGTTCCTTGTCCCTTGCCCCTGAGATTCTTAAACTGCCCCGGATACTTCACCGCCAGCTTCTCGATACCCGCATACAAGTAATCGCCCGTCTTGGCGGTGTGCTCAACCAAGTTAAGACGCTTAACCTCATCAATGATGCCACGGAACAGGATCGCGCGCGCTGGGTCGCCCATCCAGGTGTTAAACTGGCGGTAAGGCTTGTTAGGGCGCAGAGCGGGGTTGCCGTAGTAGTAACCCGCTGTCTGTGCCTTCTTGGAGAACGTCACCATGTCAGGTGGTGTGGGGAGGTCCCAGTGCTCGTGGGCCCAGAACTTGCCCGTAGCGCCGATACCGGTCTGCACCTCGTCAACGATGAAGAGGACGTCGTGCTTAGCGGTCAGCTCGCGCAGGCCGCGGAAGAAGGCAGGGGAAGCGTGGTTATCGCCACCCTCGGATTGGATGGGCTCGACGATGACGGCAGCGGGTGGGTGGGGGAAGGTAGTGATGAGGCGCTCGACGTCAGCGAGTGCGTCAGCCTCAGCCTTTGCATTCTCGGTAGCGTGCTCCTCGAGCGGGTATTTGAGGAGAGGGAAGGTGGCTTGGGGCCAGTCGAAGGCGGGGATGTCGAGCTTGTGGATGGGCTTGGAGCGGGTGGTGGAGAGGGTGCCGAAGAGGCGGCCGTGGAAGGCGGATTTGAAGGAGAGGATGGAGAGGTTCGAGGCGCCGGGGAGGGAGTTGTTCATGCAGGAGGAGAGCTCCTCGGCGGTGAATTCGACGTCGGGGCCGCCGCGGCGCTGTTGGGCTTTGTACATGAATGCGGCTTTGAAGGCGCACTCGTTGGCGTCGGAGCCGGCGGTGGCGGTGAAGACTTGGTCGAGGCCTTTGGGTGCGACGCTGAGGATGCCGGTCTCGAGGATTTGAGCCCAGTCGTGGGAGGGGAAGTTGCCGAGTGCGGGGCGGTTGATGAGGGAGTTGATCATCTCGGGGGACTGGGCGGCTTTGGCGAGGGTTGGGTTGTTGTAACCGACTGGGATGGAGGCAATTTGAGCATAGCTATGAATGATTAGACTTCGACTGCTACTAAGATATATGAATAGAGACTTACACATCGAGGAGGACGTTTCCGTCTGGGTCAACGATGTAGTTGCCCTTGCTCTGTGTGTAGTCCGCCAGCATGTTGACGGCACGGGTATCAAAGACCTTGTCGAGCTCCTTGATAGCCTGCTGTGACTTTGGGCCCGGGATCTGAGTCTTAATCTCAGGTCCTGATGGCTCACCAGCGAATAGGGAGGCATAACCGCGGGTTTGCTGAGAGATGCCTGCCTGCAACGCTGTGCGAGCAGCCGGCTGGAGACGACCAGCAGCTCTGACTGATGCCATTTCGTCGGTATAAATTAAAAAGCTCAAGAGTAGAAGTAAACTATAAGCGTGATCAGTAAATTTCTTTCTTTGAAGCTTTAATTGACGTTGTTGATTGAACAAAATCCGTGGCGACCTCATCCAGTGCGGAGAACTTGGAGAAGAGTCCAAGGATGAGATGACGCACTGGCTCTCAGATGTGTTTGCAGGGACGTACTGTGTAGTTTCCGATCAACTCAATTGACCGTGATAATATATCTTCTTAAGCCCCTACTCTCGCAGTTATATAGAGTCAAATTCGAGTTCTTGAGAGTAGAAGAAGACGTGGCTATATAGTAATCGCGGAGAAGAAGTGGCCGTCGTCACCTCTTATACTTCCCCTCACAGGTAGGTACATGCGAGGGCGGTGAAGCGCAATGGAGCGGCTAGGAGAGGGGAAAGCGGGTTAGCAACCCTTGACCCCGCTCTATTCATGGCCATTTACACCAATTCAAGCCTTTTTCTGCCGTCCCGTGACTATCGATCGTCGACGCCAATACCATTTCAGGAAGTCCCAGCCGACGAGCTGTGAGGGGGGGACACGAAGGCGACGAAAACTGATTTGATAAGAGATACACTTTTATTTTCTGCTTTCTATGGATCTTTCTGTGGAAGGCGACGAGATATTTGCTCATTTTGGGGTATTTTGAGTAGAATTACAGCTTTATGAGGCTAAGCAATCGAAGAGATCTGTCAGCGGCAGTTATCCTCGTGGAGTTTGTCGTTTCTCGTTCTGCTGTTCTTATCGTCAGGGAAGTGGTGGCAATCCCCAAATATCCGGGTTATACTGCTGTTGAAGGGTTGATTGAGTGTCCTCCATGTCAAATATCTTCTTAAGAGATGAACTAATAATGAGCTTCTTATGTAGACATCTCATCCCGTATTTGGGAAATATATGTTATATATACACATTGCTTACATTGTTTACATGTTGTTGGTGCTCCGTCTCGGCAGCGGCCCGACAGATCGACGATGATGACTCGTCCCATTGCAACGGCAGATCCAAGAGGAGTTTTTTCAGACGATGTGCACTACGAACTAGTCGCGTCATTCCCAAGATCCCCAGCCTCTTGAATTCAATGACCAGAATGCCATCTCGAAGGCCGATAACTCCCGGTGGAGGCAATCCAATATCTCCATGTTTGTACGGGTTGGCCCTCTCCACATCCTGACCTACCTGACAAAGGTAAGCTTGGGAGTTGTTGTGGGGTAAACATTGGACTGTACCTTCCTGACTGAGCGTATACAGACTTTCATAGGTCAATTGGAAATCGGTTTGATCGGCGATCTGCTGTCTGAGACGCATTTAGCACCTCGTGACGTTTTCTTCTGTTGTGTTCCTGAGCAAAGTCATCTATCTCACTTCCATGCGTGAGAATCGTTCTTCGACCACGCCGCAATTGTATATCTGATCCAGAATGTCTCATCGAAGCTCGTCGTCATAGCCAAGAAATGCGGGGGAGGCAATGAATAGTGAGACTTTGACCGAAGCTTTGTTTATGATCGACAGGAACATAAACAAATCCGGCATTATCGATCAGGAACATAAACAAATCCGGCATTATCGATCAGGAACATAAACAAATCCGGCGTTATCGATAGTTCCTCCATAGCAACGAAATTGTCAACGATTGGATGCTCGAGCGAGTCGCACGCCGAGGTGTTGCGATCTTGCGATCGCCCGCCCCTCGCTCCCACTCATTTACCAAACTCTGCACCTGCTACCATTCCACACCCGACTTTATTGATTTCCTACCACACCGATGGATGCGCGACGCCGATGGTGAGCAAGAGTGTACACAAAGCCTCAATATACATATAACGTTGCCGGCTTTGCGCCTATTCTCCGCTATTCTACGGCTTCCAACTCTCTTGAAACTTTCGGAGATTCTCCGCACCCAACCTCCCCCTGCTCATTTCAAAATGCCCAGGCTTTCTCCAAACGAAACGTTCCTTGCATTTCAATTCAGCCCTAAGGCACGGAGGCACGTGGAATTGCTTCACTAACTTCACTAACCTCACTAAACATGCACATAAGAACACGCTAACAGGGAACTATAGTGAGGAGTGCCGTCCTTCACCCTGCGATCAGATGTAATTCCACCAACAGCGCCCCGTTTTTGGGGGCTGGATAACAGGTTCTCGGCATACTAAATCGCGAAAGTTTCGCGACCAGCTTCCTTGATCCCTTCCCTTAAGATATGCGGAATAGCCAATATTTGGTATGCCGTCGGACGATGTTTCGCTCAACGCTCAAGGTCTTGGCCAATCCCAGAGGAGGAGCTTTACCTGAACGGTCCAGTTAATCAACAAAGATGACACAATCTCCAGCTTCCAACGCGTCCTCCGTCAATATTGCAATATTCCCCTCGGAGAACGTATCTCCTGTCTACGCTCCTGTTTGACGATGAGTGCGCTCTGTCTTGGCCATGCCCATTGCCAATCGAGCGCATACTGGAGGGCAGCGATGTATTAAGATCAATCTCTTTCTCCCTCCCCTTTTCTCATCTGGGACATATCGGTTGCTACAGTTATTTGTCGCACAGTACCTACATGAAGTGCAGTTATGGAGTGCAGAGTGTACCTGACAGCCACGTTACGAACCAACGATTTTAACTGAACCTGTCTCTTATGCGTGTCGCGAAACTATTGGATCGGGGAGTCTGACGCGTCGATCTCTTCCATTGGCTTTCCCCAGACATCGCAATTTTACCTCAAAACTTGGCCGTGCTTTACCACAACCCTGCGTTAGCTGTTACTTGCAGCCGTGCCTGGATTCTGGTACGGCCCATTGGAAAGTCCGAGACACGTTCAAAGCGCGTTGTCCCACTCCCCCACCTATAGAAGTCTATCTTCTATCTCTGACACAGTCGCTGGTGGGATGGTAATATAGATGCATATCCAGTGTGAACTAATTCTCCTTCATCCTCCTTCATTTTCTTCACTTTCAATCGTTACTCCATCGACAATTATTTTCTTTTCCATACATACGAATAGTTCTGTTAGAATTATATTCAATCGCTAGCAAATATCGCTATCACTTTCTTTATCACTTCCTTGCATATACAATATATATCATATCACCCCACCCTTGATTCGACAATCTTGTCAACTCCTTGAAAGGCCAACGCTCTCTCTGGAACTTCGCGACCTAAGAATCTGCGATATCTTTACGGCAAATCGCATTAGCAAGAGAAAGATCAACTTCTTTTCCGTTTTCAACCACCCGGAGAATATTACCCTGAGTTATCGCGGCCTCGGCTTCAATACGACAAGGGTTACTTGACAAGGCCTCGTATTCCCATGTGCTATAGCATAACTGCACAAACCCGAAAAAGCTTACCAGCATTGCAAATCATTTCGACATTCAGCGCCGGATGAGGTTTCCTGGATTATATTGAAGATCTACGAGCGACTGGTCGCCGCTGCAAGAAGCCGTTGCATAACCACGGTTACTCGCATCGTCGTTTGTTCTCTCCGTTTGCAGCCCCTCCTTCTCTGCAGAAAAACGGACCGAACCCTGCCTCGTTGCACCTCGCACAATTGGATACCGACGTGCTACCAAGACCTGCGAACGCGTCTCTTGGAATACTATAGCTCTATCGACCCCGCAAGTTCTCACACGATAACATCCAAACACAATGGCGGTGCTGCGAAAGTTGGAGCCGTATGTCGGCGCATTGGCCGTTGCAACTCTGGCCGCGAACCTCGCATTGACTTTCGCATTTGCTATAAATCTCAGAAAGTTTGGGCATCCAGCTGGGGTACTGGCGTGTGCTTCAGCTGCCCTTGGTGGCCTCTCATTATGCGGCATTGTCTTTGTTGGACTCCGCCGGATATTTTATCAACAAAGTGGTGAGCCCTCGAAAGCCGCGAGTTGGCGACTTTGGAAATCAACATTGGAGGTTGCGATTATCCTAATCATTTGGAGCCTCTGCGCCATCGCGACATTCATCTGGATACTCTGCACCCAAAAGGATGGCTTGCCACTCAATACACTTGGCATGTCCACACAGACTCTTGTCATCATTGCTCTTATTTTATGGGCCGTTTCGGGCCTCGCGCACTCTCTATATATGATGAGCATCGCGAGTGTAGTTAGGAAAGAGCTGCACGCCGCTCAAGGAGCTGCTGCTGCTGAAGAAGGACAGGCGGCACCAGAGATGGCTGAGACGTCTAACCCAACAGTGGACGACTCTCAGCGCAGCAATGATAGCTCCACTTACGTTGGCTCTTTGGGATCAACTTCAACTGGCTCGATCCAGAAGCGCTCGAGCTCTGAGACTAGGAGTTCTATCCGATATTCGTTCACCAATGCGATCAGGCCGATGACCTCGACAACCCGTCTCATTGCCCACAGACAGAGCCATCGGTCTCCATCTATCGAATCTGCTGGAGAGCGCGATTTTATTGGTAGTTTCGATTCGTGGGACACTTCCGGCGTTGAAGGTCCCGCATGGGAGAGTACTCTCTCTTTCGGAATCATAAACTCTAGCCCGCTCAGCGCCATCCCCTCGCATCCCCGCATCCTCGAGACCATCCCTGCCTCACCGACAGTAAGCTCCCGTTCGCAAAGCCCTGGATACACGCTGGACTTCCCACCACCAAGCATCTATGCTCGCCACTCACGGAGCCAGTCGCCTGCGGCCAGCTTTAGAGAACTCTCCGGCAGCCACAGTCCAGTCGGGAGCGAAAAGCACATTCACCCTCTCTTCCGCTCAGACTCACCTACCCCGCCTCCATCGGCCACACCGACTAGCATCATAACCGCAGCTCCAAATGCGGGTGCGGTAATCTCTGAGATGGCCGTAGCTGTAGTGAGGCGGAAGCGAAGCAGCTCTCAGACGGGTCGTAGTCCGCTGATCCACACAACTAGCTTTGACAATATTGCGATGGAGGTGAAGAGGGAGATTGGCAAGATTACACAGGAGGTGAGGAGGGAGAGCATGTCACGGTCAGGCGAAGTGGATATGAGCGAGAAGAACTGGCCGGAATCATCACCTGCTGGTGACCGCGGCATGACTCCTCCGATACCTGAGTGGATTCTAGGTGCGGGGCAGCGCACATCCTTTCATGGATATTCGAAGAGGAAAAGCGAGAAGGGAGAAGTGATAGGCGGGGGATGAATGGGGAGTTTAATGGCTCGGAGCCTGCGGTCTTACTGACGACGTTTGTTTTCTTATGTCTGCATGTTTTGTATTTTTTTGAAGCGCGGGAAATACCACTGGTTTTCACGGAGTGTGGGTTGGGTGGGATGGGGTGATGGCTCAGGCGTTAATTTGGGAGGGGAGGCAATTTTACGAAAGGAAACAAACTAACTGAAATGTCTGTTATGATGGGATACTTTGGATATCTAAAGTCAGTTCTAAAGTCAGCTGAATTGAAAACAATTTAATAATTAAAATAATTAATAAATGGCCTTTATAAGTGAACTTCAACTGATGATTTCTGTGATTTCTATGATTTCTATGATTTCTGTAACCTTGATAAGGCTTTCGCTTTCATAAGCTCACTCACTCGCCCAGAACGTACTAGCGTCTTTTTAGAGTTCCAGAGTACGTCGTCGCCTTGCGACCTGGTGTTGGTGGGGAATTCAGCCTTGACGCTAGCCGACTTTCTACTTCGACAGCTCTGCTGTTTGTGGCCTTCAAGAAGAAACTCCACCAACTCTTTCGATCCAAAAACAACTCTTCTTCACCAAACCCCTCCAAATACAATCTATACACCACTTTTCGACATCTTTCTTTAAAAAGGGTCGAGTTTCGGGACCTAGTTTCCTTTTTTACTTCTACGAATCACCGCTTCAAGCAACAATAGCTGGTGCCCAGGCGCAACCAGAGAGTCAAGATGAAGCTCACTTTCAGGGTTTGTCGCCTCACGGATGGGAGAAGGTCGCTGTATATGTTGCTAACGTCGATTTTTCTACTGTAGGATCTGAAGCAACAGAAGTTTGTTATCGAGGCCGAGCCCACCGAACTGGTACGATACCCTCACTTTCACGATGGCTCGACCCCGCTCCGGGTGGCGCCTAGGGCGCTCCAGACCGATCATCGAGCTTGGTGCCGCGAATTGCTTGGGGGACATGACTGACGGTTTTTGTGCTAGATTTCGGATGTTAAGGCCAAGATTGAGAAGGAGAAGGGCTGGGAGGCTGCTCAGCAGAAGCTGATTTACTCTGGTATGCTTACAAAACATGGACACGCGCAGGAGCTTGGGATACGAGATCACGAAGCTACAACGGACGATTTGGATATAGCTGACAATTATCAGGCAAGATCTTGCAAGATGCGAACAGCGTGGAGTCCTACAAGATCGAGGAGAAGGGGTTCATCGTGTGCATGGTCTCAAAGGTACATTTTCGCCACCAACCGCCCCCAAACTGCCCAAACTCTAACTAATTCGTCCACAGCCCAAGCCAGCTCCAGCAGCAGCAGCAGCGCCCAAAGAACCCGCCACTCCAGCCCCAGCTGCCTCATCCGCGACCCCAGCGCCCCCTCCCGTCGTAGCCTCGAACACCGGCACAAACACCGGCATCCCCTCCACCCCCTCCCCCGCCGGCGCCGGCGTCTCCGCAACCAACGCCCCCGCCCCCGCACAACCGCAATTCAACGACCCCTCCGCCCTGACCATCGGCGCCCAGCGCGCCGAGGCCGTCGCAAACCTCGAGAGCATGGGCTTCGAGCGCGCTAGCATCGACGCCGCCATGCGCGCCGCCTTCTTCAACCCAGACCGCGCTGTCGAGTACCTCCTCAACGGCATCCCTGAAGACCTGCAGCGCGAGCAGCGCCCTGCTGCCCCGCAGGCCGCCGCCCCTGCCGCTGGGGCCGGTGACGCACAGTCGCCACCCCCCGCTCAACCCGCCGCCGGCGAGGGCGAGGGCATCAACCTTTTCGAGGCTGCTGCTCAGGCTGGTCGCGGAGGTGCCGGCGGCGGCGCCCGCGGTGCGAACCCCTTCGCTGCTGCTGCAGGTGCTGGAGCTGGTGCGGGAGCCGCGGGTGCACAGGCCGGACTCGGCAACTTGGATTGGCTGCGTAATAACCCGCAGTTCCAGCAGCTGAGGCAGGTGGTGCAGCAGCAGCCGCAGATGCTGGAGCCGATCTTGCAGTCGGTTGGCGCGGGGAACCCACAGCTCGCGCAGCTGATTGGACAGCACCCGGAGCAGTTCTTGCAGTTGCTTGGGGAGGAGGGAGAGGAGGGTGATGCGCTTGCGCCGCCGGGGGCAACGCAGATTAGCGTTACTCCGGAGGAGAGTGAGGCTATTGAGAGGGTGAGTTTTTATCTTTTTTTCCCATTGGGTTTTTAGGGGTGAGTGTTCTGGTGTGTGCTAACGAATAACCAGCTCTGCGGTCTCGGCTTCGAGCGCGACCTCGCCATCCAGGCCTACTTCGCATGCGACAAGAACGAGGAGCTGGCCGCGAACTTCCTGTTCGAGCAGCCCGATGAGGATGATGGACAGAACTAGAGCTCTGATCTCTGATCCGAACTGAGCGATCCAACCAATCAATCACCCGATCTACTTCCTTGCGCAAACAACGAGTTTTTTTTGAGGTTCAAGTGGCCTTGTAGGCTGTTTTTGCTTTTGGGAAGGGCCGCCTGGGGTTGGCTTGGCTGGCTAGGGATGGATGGCATTTTTTTTTAACTTTTTGTTGCTGCTGCCATGTTAGGCCCGCGGCGAGACGAGATGAGGGCGATATAATGAGCCACCGATTTGACGATTGATGGGAGCCTGGGCGTGGTGTTATGGTGTGAGAGGAGGGAGTGGGATGAAGGGATTTGTACCTAGTTTGCATATGCTGACTTGCGTCTCTGACGAGAAAAAAAAACTCTTTTTTTGCTGATGGGAGGGTGTTGTGGTATACAGACGGGTGAAAGGGGGGTTGGTGGGGTGGGGTGATGAGGGGGAGGGGGTGGGATACCAAATAAATGCTATGAAATTCTGAATGGGTTCTTTATGCTTTGCTTGTGTGTTTAGGACGATTATTCTCACCTGGTTCACGCATAATCTCCCATAGAGACCGTATAGCTCGAATCCCATAACTGATCTACTGTCAGATCATTCCCTCTTCTCTATCCATCTCTCATCCTATCTCATCCCGAGATCTTCTTTCATAGAATGCCCTGGCCCCTCGTGCTTTGGCCCCCGTAGTGATGGCACGGGAGTGGCGGACGTGATAATTCAAGAACGTTGATAGTACGGGATGGAGGTGGAAATTCGAGAACGATGGTATGATTATAGGGATAGTAATAACCTACCTGTTGTAGGCTTTGGATCTCCATTTAGGGGTGTGTCCATTTCATACTAGATATATATTGCGTTTAACCTGGATTTTACTGTGATATATGTAGTGCTGGCTACGTGACATATATGTATGAGTATCCCAACCCCCTCCCCCTCCCCTCCAGTCGGGCATCCTCCTTTCACCCTCTGCATACCACAATCCCTACCATCAGCAAAATAATGTGGCCCATCGGGTCCTCTGCGGCTCAGGTAACACCCTTGAACACCAAGCCGATAGTCCACCTTCAAACTCAAAATCGGCAGTCTCCCACTCCTCTGCGAGCCTGTCCTTCCATTCCTCTATCCAAATTTCTTTCCTTTCCCCGGTAGTGGACACGAAGGGCACCATACCTTTGGGGAAGACATCATCGAACCGAAGGAATGGGCCGGTGTAGTAAAACTCATGCTGGGGATCGCAGACGCCCACCATAATTTTATCTGACGTAGATGGAGCTGCATCATCTGGATTCGCGAGAGCCGGCGGGCGAAACATGAGATAGCATCGTCGACATAGTCCCTTGTTGGCACAGGAGCGACAAAAGTACCACCAGTGGACCGTCTTAATCTGGCGCCTGCAACTTGAGCACTCGATCATAGGGTCAGTGCACAACCATTCACCCACACTAGATACATCATCCAGGCCTGTATCCACACCGGCATCTGCATCTCTAGTTGTAGTATTGTCGAGTTGTACCCGATCCAGCGATTCAGAAAGATCACCCTGCGTATCGTTGTGTAGCACCTTAAGGCCGAACTCCCCTTTGTCAAAAGCCCTCACTATTCGCTGGTCGTCTAGCTTGATCATATAAAGGGCCGCGTCTAGGTCTGCGTCGCTACCTCTAATGGCGAGGAATGTCTTGAAGAGGCTCAGAAAGGCCGCTTTGTCGTTCCACGGATCGTCGTCTGATAATAAGGATACGCACTGTCTTACTCGCCCGCGGAGAGCATTCCGAGCATTTATCATATCCCCGTGATCGCGAAGCCAGCTCGAAATAACCACACATACATCGCTGTATTCAGCGTCTTTATCCAGTGCTAACGGGGAGCGCTCGGCGAAGGGAATATCTTTGTCACTTAGACACAAGGACGCCAAGTCGCAGATTGATCGATTTTGAGCAGGCTTAATGTCCCACTCACCAGATGGCTCAGAGAGGGCTGCAACCTCGTACCATCCCTGGATACCTTGGCTAACCTGCCCTTTCTCAAACAAAAGTGTGGCTAGAAAATATCTGAGCTCCGCAAGGTTATTCGCTTCCCAAGTCAAAGGTTCAGTTTTCCCGAAAAACCCATGGCTATCAATGGCATTCCTCTCCGAAGTTTCGGTGTCAATCTTTCCTATAACCTCCGATATGATATCAACATAACACTGATCGTCTCGAGTTACGGCATGGTGAAGGACCCTGTACATTGTACGGGGTATTAAACTAAACCATTCCAGGACAAACGCCTTGGAATTATTACCAGGAAAAACCTGGAGGTGAGTGAAAGCAAAATCCAAGACAGACCGAATACGATGTGGCTGGTAAAGCTCTAAGAAGATGGTGAAGAACGATGTTAGCTGGGGATAAAACCACTTGTCAGTGTATTGCTGCAATACATGTTCCCATGCTTTGTCTGCATCCGCCAGTGCATCGTCTGCCAGCTTCGCATGATGTTTCATTTGCGCCGCGTTCAGTAAACTGGCGATATATTCGGCACTCTTGAGTTTATTGTCCCCTAAAAAGTCCTTACGTAGAGACTCTGATAGCTCAAAATGTAATAATGCCTTCTTGTGTCTTCCGAGCTTCATAAGTGTACGATAAATGTCTCTGTGAATAACAAACAGAGACAGCGCACTAAGGTTGGGGGATTTCTCGTGTTCGTGGAGAAAGATTTGGAACTGATCGAGGGCGTCTTCGTACCACAAACCTAAGCTTAGAGCCTGTGCAACTCGCGCATGCCACATAGGCGTTTTCTGAATATCTTGAAGCTCTGCGATACGCAAAACTATCTCAGAACTGTCGTAACTTGATTCGTTTGACATTGAGACATCCGCATCGAGCGCAGCATCTCCTGTTTCCAATGTATTATATGTTATTAACATATAAGGAAGAACTTCAGGGCTTCCATCGTCCTCATTGATATGCTCTGGGTCTAGCCATAGTCGGGACCAAAACACGGCCATGTGAGAGAATAGCACCGTAAAGGGACCTGCATCGCTTGCTGAGTTTTTCAAGAACATCTGTAACGTTTCTGGAAGAAGCCAGTCTAGAACTAGCTGCGACTTTTTGTTTGCAGCGCTTCGAGTGTCATTATCCATCCAATAGCGACCAAGCTTTGATATTTTAGCCGACGGAGAGGAGGAATACTCATTTGCAAATCGACGAGACCTTTTCTTAATAATCCACATCATGTTTTCTTCGTGGGTGAAGAGATCCGCAAAAAGGTCGGAAATTTCACCTCTTAGCTTTCCTGGCTCTTGGAAATCTGCACACATGAGATGCGAGGGCAGGAAATCTGTAGCATAGTGCCAAATATCTTGTATCGATCTATCCAAAGTGGGCGAGTCGTATTCCTTAACGGCAAGGAGACAAACGTATACGAATCTCGCTTCGCCTTGATGGGTGTTGACATTAATAGGCCCGCCATTTTCAGATGCCTTGAAATATTCATAGAATGAACCATGTCGGAGTGTCACAACATCACTTTTGTCGCGGGTATCTTTGTTTTCGTTGGGCCTCGTCGAGAACAGGGAAGAGTATATAGTGCGGATATCATCTTCGAGATTTAACACCTCTTCCTTCAGGATAATTTCTAGCATAATATCCAGTTGCCATACAGTCAGCGGTTTTACCGCTAGTGTGACAAACGAAAGTAGGATATTAAACTGCTCAATCTGTGCTGCCGTCGTCTCGCCTGCGGACCCTTCATCGTCGTCAGACATATCCGATATAGACAGTTCTTTACTTAGGCGCTGCAGCTCTTGACGCAGCATTGCGCTGATTCCTCGCGGCATGGCCTTGACTGCCTTCCGAATCTGCTCTTTTGTCCGACAGCGCAGAACAGATTTGATAACTAAATTGGCCCATTCCCAGAGGCCTTCTGCCTCTCGACTGATTTCACTAATAATCTCGTCTTGAAAATCTGGGGATCCGCGAAATAGCTGAGTTTTTCGTAATTTCTCAGAAACATAGTGGTGAAGGTCGTCCTTGTTTTGCTCATTCCCCACTTCAATCTCTGGAATCCAGCTCAATGAGTGCTCATCAATCATGGGACGCACTGAGTCCCTGCTGAGAAGTACAACACGTAGCGGTGGTCGTTGGGTCACATCATCATCCTCAAATGTCCTTTCTAGTAGACTAAAAAGTATTTCTTGCTGCTCCGGCTCAACCTCATCGATCCCATCAATCACAAAACAGGCTGTGGTGTCTAATGGATCCGTCGCGAAGTATTCGACTAAAAGCTTCCTCCAGACGATGTAGCTATTTTCCGGGTCCTCTTTAAGGGAAAATTCTTCAGCGTGAGTCGCAAAGCTAGGTCGCTGCGTTGCTATTTGCCATGCAAGGGTTCGTAGAGCCTTGTTTACTGAGCGCAGATCAACATCGTTGTTCTTGCAGAAGAAAGAGGCGACCATGGGCGGAGTGATGGTAGGCGACTCCGCCTTCGAAAGATCGGTGATAATCTTAGATGCCAGATGGGACTTGCCTACCCCGGGACCGCCATGGAGCCAGAGGAGAGGCTGTGATCCTTGCCACCAGGTTCGGATCCGATCCTCAATCCAACTACCTGACCCGGGTATCCGATTTTCGTTAGTGGAAGAGAAGACTTGACCAGAAGCTGAGACAGGATTCAATGATGCTTTCACTCGCTCTAGTTTTTCACGATCACTCTTGCGGCCATCTCTCTGGAGCAGTTCCTCGGTGTTTCGGAGAGCCTGGTGAGTGAGATTAAGACCCTGAGCAGACACCATCAAATGTTCCTGGCTCGTCAGCTCCTCTAGCTCACTCAGCAGAGAGATAATTGTTGTATCCTCAACAATAATGTTCTTTGCCCACTTTGAAAGTCTAGTTCTGAGTGAACCACGGCTCAGACATTTTTGCGATGCCCCGCAGACCCGAAGAAAATGCACCAATACATTCACAATAATTGCCTTCATCCCCTCACTGAGGGGAACGCCCTTGTAGCAGTCTAGACGCAGAGCGAAATTGCCTAGTTTGCGAAACAAATCAGTAATTCCGTCAAACGCCTCGCTGACCTTGCGTGCTCCCCGGACTAGTAGCAACATTGCTCCCATGATGGAAGACGCAGGCGGAAAGGCTGCAGATGCAATATTGGCGATTAGATCACCCCAGGCCTCAAAGGGTGCTAAGATCATTTGCATAGCATGAAGAAGTGGTCGTCTCTTCATTCGAAAATCTTCAAAATTGTCCTTCTCAGATTCTAATTGGCGAGATAGATCTTCAGGTCCGTGGATTTTTGGGAACTGATCATCCGTGATATTGATTCCCGTCTCCTTGGCATAGTCGCTGCAGGCACTATGCCAGAGTGAGGAGAGCTTGTCATCTGAATGGCCACTTGCTGTAACGGCCATGGTATTTACTCACGAGACATGCAGCCACTTCTAGGAGAAAAGAAGCAAAATAATGGAATAATGCACATATAATAAATATATGTCGAAGAGGGGTGACCCCTCGAATTCTCAATCCTACGCGGCTCAGCCACGTCGAATTCTTACCTTGTTAGGAATAGCGGGATGCACCTTTCATGCAAAGGGTAAGCTGTTGGCCTGAAATCGTTATATACCTTGCGGAGTACAAGCATCTCATTTCTTTTTGAGCATACGAAGCCAGCGAGTAGCTTCTTTTCAGAGCTTCTAAGTTCCAGCTGAAAAGGAGGCTTCGGCATCTTAAATGTCACTGATATCACTGGTAGCGGCGGCAGGCTAGTGTGGTGGGTGATCGGCATCGTCCCATCCCGCCCGCAATTAGGCGGGTGGCGATCCTTGGATGGCGAACGCCTCAGGCTATAAACCGAGAACTGCGAAGGCATATTCCCGAAGCCACGAATCATCATCCAAAACGTTCATATAAAAAAATAAGGCACATAATTTAGACTGCATTAAACTGCTAGCTACATATATTGGATAACTGGTTCACTATAGTTGCTCACGAGAGAACTTATTTGAAAAGATCCTTGTGATCAGCCTTAATCATGTCGGCGGCCTTCTCACCAATCATGTAGACTGAGTTCTGGATGCGACAGTCAGGGATGATGGGGATGATAGACGCATCGGCGACGCGAAGATTCTTGATGCCGTGGACCTTGAGCTTGGCGTCGACTGCGCCCTAGTTAATGTCCTTGGAGAGACGGACAGTGCCGCAGGGGTGGAACGCAGTCTGGCAGCGGTCAAGTACAGCTCTCTTCATCTCATCATCTGAGCCGAGAGGCATGGCCCAGGGATATTCATCGACAACGAGGTCCTTGAAGCCGTCCCCCTTAGTAAGGATATCATAGCAAAACCTAATGCCCTCCCGCATGGCAATGATGTCAAGGTCATCGGCGAAGAAGTTTAGGTTGATGCTAGGCTGGACGAGAGGGTCGGCACTATTGAGCTTCACCTCACCAGGCTCGGATATAGGGCGGACCAGGTCAACGACAACGGTAACGTGGTCTCCTTTCGGTGGGGTAGGGAAGTGCCACTAGAATGCACTGCCGAACATGTAGACAAAATCCAGTTCGAAGTGAGGCTGTCCCAACGGGGAGAAAGGATCTTTTCCGCCATTGGCAGCCTTAGCCTTCTTGTAGGCGGGATCCTTCTCTATATACTTGTCGATACGGGAGAAGCCCACTAGCTCTAAAAGACCTGAGCCAACAGGGCCCGAATGGTCTTTCTTATACGCGGAAACAACAGCCTCATTCTTAGGGGTTTTGCGCAAGAGGATGTCGTCCATACTAAAGCCATCCCTAACGCGCAAGACGAACGGGACGCCGGGATGGTCACTTAAGTGCTGACCGACGTGACGAGAGTCCACAATCACGTCAATGCCGTGTTGAGCTAACTCACGGGCAGGGCCAATGCCGCTAAGCATCAGGGGCTTTGGGCTCTTAAAGACACCCTGTGAGAGGATGACTTCGCGAGAGGCGTAGAAATTGAGCTCCTTCCCAGAGGCGGCAATGACTGTCACACCCTTGCAAGTGCGATCAACGTCATCGATGATTAGGCGCTTAGATAGAACCTCAGGCAAAACAGTAATGTTGCGCTTGTTTTTCAAGAAAAGGTAGCTGCCAGAGCGCACCCCCTTATAGATTGTATCGGCACAGCGGGTGAGGCCATTCATCTCGCCATCGTAGACATTTGAAGTCTGAGGCTCTCCCCTAGACTTCCAGGCCTTTGTGACAGCTTCTCGAAATGGGTTCATATCGTCGATGAGCTCGGCGTGGGAAATGTGAATGGACCCATCGGTGCCAATCTTCTTCAAGTCGGGCGAGTAAAGCTTAAGGTCATCGTGGTATGTAACGCTCTTTTCGGAGGTATGGAACGAGGGGGTCCCAGGTCCACTCCTTCCCACCGTACTCCTCCCACAAATCAAAGGTCGACTTGCAACCAGGCGCCCATGTGAAGTAGTTTAGGGAGGAGCTGCCACCGAGGACTTTGCCACGGGTGTTAGGTTTGTCGATGCGCTCATAGTCGTCACGCTTAACAAATGTGGTCTTGTAGGCCTAGTCGTGCTTGCTGTTGCGGAGGTCCATTGCGTTAGATGGAACGGTGATCAAATCAACCTCGTCTGGGTTGCCGACACCTGCCTCGACGACTAGGGTGGTAACACTGGGGTTTTTAGCGAGACGGCTAGCTGCAGTGTTACCTGCAGTGCCACCGCCAACAACAATAAAGTCAAAGTGAGCTCCGTCGGTAGCCGCCATGATTGATCAAAGAGTATGCTGTAGAATAGTGTGAAGTGGATGATAACTAACGGTAATTCGAAGTCTGGAGGTGGAATATATTACCTCTTATATGTCTATACTCTCATAATTCTACAGAGGTGGCACTTCAATACGTAGTTGCCGGGCTAAGGACTCCATCCGTTACATCGGAGCTCGATATAAAATCTCTCGCACCATCTAATTAGATAGCTCGCTCAAGGACAGAATATGTCGACGTAATCGTCTCCACCATTGAGTAGATGCTAGGGTCGTCATTAAGAACCACAGACTTAAAATCGCCAATTTAAAAGCGGATTGCCGTTGGTTTAAGCTATGATGGCGGTTGTGTAGACCTTTCGGCCAGGACTCGGGTTTGAGGTGGCCCGCTTGGACAAGTGCAGCATGGGTTAAAAGCATGAACCTAAACCACAGTCTAGACCGACCTATGGGTTGGTCGGGGTCGGCTTTCTAAAGGAAGGGTTGCTTAGTAAACGGATTATCAGGAGTTAGAATCGTTATGTGAAAATAGCCCCAACTGTGATAATCATAAAGTAGCCATTTATGATTCCTCAGAATACGGGTCTTAACAAGTTACTCGGCTTCTCCACAATGACCAGTATTCGGACGTTAGCTCTCACAATGCATCGCAGTCGCACGATCGTGACAGAGGCTCCTGGAAAACCCGTGACAGCGGAACGGAGGCTGGAACCTTATTTTCATACTAGCGGCAAAGTTAACCGCTTCTCTAAAATAATTCCCGGAGCTCCGAAGCTAAGGAACGGAGGAGCGGGACTTCTAGACAAACATATGTTCTGTGTTCCCGTAGGCTCTACTAAAATATCTCGCCATCTGCTCCCCAGCTTCTAGACGAACATAGGTTCCATGTTCTCATACTGTTGTCCTAAAATCCCGATACTCCGCTCCTTAACTTCGGAGCTCCGGAACTCTCTAACTGATATATATTCTCATATTACATTACAAAAACAAATGAGCCTTTAGACACGCAATTATGACGCAGCAATGCAAGAACTGCTTTCTACGGTCATACATTGTACATAATCCCATAGCTTAGCACGTCCCCATACCCTACGGGAGGTCTCAGGGACGCGGGTTTCACCCGCGTTCCGCTGGACGCAAATAAATATCATCATCATCATTATGACGTAAGTTTACATCTTGTTCCTAATTTTGATTTCGTCACACATGGATCAGAAAACTAGGTTCTACCTACTATGGGATCGTATGGCATGGGCCTGTCTAACATAACATAAAAGGGCTTTACAAAATCTTCAGCCGCCCCGAATATCTACTGCGGATTCCTGCAGCTCTCCTATTACGTGTTTGCTATCGCGCTGCGGCAATATGTCAGACAAAAAAACACCAACTTATACTCTCGCAGAAGGTTAGTAAGAAGTCGTAAATACTAGGTAGGAAGCACGGCTAACAGGTATAGGGTGTCCTATTGCATCGTCAAGCACTGCTCAGACGTTTCGATCTAAGAACACGCCTGCCTCCTCTGCTAAATCCCTCGTCCTGTTACAAGATACACAGCTCATTGAGACCCTCGCCCACTTTTCCCGCGAGAGGATTCCAGAGCGTGTTGTTCACGCCCTCGCCGTCGGGGCTTGGGGCGAATTCGAGGTTACCAAGGATATATCGTCCCTCACTAACGCCAAGTTCTTGAATGGAGTTGGCAAGAAGAGCAAGGTGCTTCTCCGAGTCAGTGCAGTGGCACCCCAAGCTGGTGGTGCTGAAACGCAGAGGGATGTTAGGGGGTGGGCCATGAAGATATTTACAGAAGAAGGTAACCAAGACTTCGTCTTCAACAGTATTGTAAGCATCTCATCTTCGTACGTTAGATAAGGACTAATTTCTACCAGCCTGTCTTCTTCATCCGCGATCCAATTAAATTCCCTAGTGTAAACCGATCCCACAAGAAGAATCCAGCGACCAATGCTAGTGACAATACAATGGTGAGCAGACCACCCCCTTTTGAACTCATACACTAACCAAGTATAGTTCTGGGAGTGAGTTTAATTATACGCAGCCTGTGGCAGAAACATATTTCTAACAGACAGCCAGTTATCACAACAATAACCAAGAAGGCACTCACGCCATCATGATCCTTTTCAGCAACCGCGGCATCCCAGCCTCGATCAGGACGCTTAATTCATACAGTGGCCACACCTACAAGCTAGTCAACGACGACGGAAATTTCACTTATGTCAAGTTCCATTTCAAAACCAACCAGGGGGTTAAGAACCTCAGACAGGCGGATGCAGACAAACTTGCCGGAGAAAACCCAGACTATCATACCGATGACCTATTTGGATCTATTGAAAAAGGTGACTTTCCATCTTGGACCCTCTACATTCAGACTATGAAGCCCGATGAGGCAGAGAAGTATAGATGGGACATTTTCGACATGACAAAGGTCTGGCCGCATAAAGACTTTCCGCTTCAGGAAGTTGGAAAATTGACACTGAATCGCAATGTAAGTGATGGCCAGTAATTTTAGAGGGCGTAAATAACGACTGGTACTTATTAGGCGCAAAACTACTTCGCCGAAATTGAGCAGGCCGCTTTCTCGCCCTCAACAATGGTCCCTGGCATCGCGCCTACCGCAGACCCAATGCTTCAGGCGCGCATGTTTGCGTATCCAGATGCTGCACGGTATAGATTAGGAGTTAATTACCAGCAGCTGCCATGCAATTCCCCCGTGTCGCCTGTGTACTCACCGTACCAGCGGGATGGAGCTTCTAGACACGACACCAACTATGGCCGTGATCCAAACTACGTTAACGCCAGCCTCAAAACAGTCAATTTTAAAGGTGACAGGGGAGCAAATGGAGTCAGTGATGGCGGGCACGAGGAATGGGTCGCCGGGAAGGTGCAAGGCTACGCTACCGAAGTCAAAGATGATGACTTCGAGCAGCCTAGAATGTTCTGGGAGATGCTGGGGCGTACTGAACCAGATGAACAGCGTGACCTCGTTAGCAATATTTGCACGCACTTGGGGAAGGCGATTCCGCGCGTACAGAAAGAAGCCATTCAAACCTTCAAGAAGGTGGATGCTGGGTTTGCTGACCAGGTCCAGAAGGGGCTGAAACTGTAAAGCTGGTGCATGAGTAACAAAACAGATTCGTTTCAGTCAATATAAGTTCTATACGTTGTACATATTCAGCCCAGCATACCGTCTTGTGATTTCGACCCATTAACAGACTGCTGCTGCGGTAATGAGAACAAGTATGACGTTTGGTAATATATTTTAACAATGCTATGTCATTTGTTTTATGGCCTCTCCCGAGCAACTTCGTCCGCATTCTCCGGCTATCTGTCGCCCACACCCAACATTGTAGCCCTCTCCTCTGCTGGCATATCATCTCTAGTCTTCCCGCCCTTTGGCACATCCCTCTCCAAGCCCCTCTTCAAGATACTATCCTCGGCACTCGTTCCCACACCTTCCAGCCCACTTCTCTGCGAGGTGTGATGCCTTAGATCTCCAGCCGTCTGCCCTTGAACAGGCTTCCCCAAACCCTTATACACGTCCTGGCTCGTGGCGCCCGTGATCGTCGACTCTGCATCTACCCAGGTATCTGGGCTGGATAGTTCTGGCGACTGCCCTGGCACGGTTTTCTTGGGGTTTGGCTTAAATGTGCGGCTGGCGGGCGAGCTACCCCTAGGCTGAGTCGATGCGTGGAACTCGGGTGCGGCGTCATTGCCTACTCTGGTACCGGGAGCGTGCTTGTCCGCTTCTATAGTCCTGGAGGGAGGAACCGAGGCATGGAATTCGCCTTGTGAGACAATGGGATCTGTGGGCATTTTGTATGAGTTTGAGTATTTGCAATGTAGATTGATATTTGTCTTGTATTGAGTATTTGTTTGGTCGTTTCAATTGGACTTGTGTGTTTCTTATCCACGTATAAATGCTACTTATAATTGCCACACTGTTAAAAGGATCCTTAATACACTATGTTATAACATGAAGGTGATATCATAGATGACGTCTTCTGATAACCTCACATCGCTCAAATTCTCTAGAAATAAATCTTTATAAATGCAGAATCTATATAATATAACGTATTTCACAAGTGAGTTGCGCACACAAGCGAGTTGCGCACAACAACACTAAAGATTGACTATTACTACTACTACTACACCACTACCCTATATAATAACCCTTATTCAATTGTAATTGATTCCTAGCGCCTCTCGCACGTACGGGCATTATGGCCCATAGTGCCACATACTCCACAGCGCTTCTGTCGGCCTGTAGAACCCACCTGCCCACTACTCTCATTTGCCACCTCCGTACGGACTTGAGCTTCAACCTCAGCACTCTGAAGGATATCCTCTGCGTCTCGTACGGAGAGACTACCCCCTTGCATTATACGCCTCTTACGCTTCCTTTCCCTCCTCTTTTTCTGTTCATTTGCTGCTTGTAGAGCCTTAACTTCTGCCTTTAGTAGAATAGCAGAATGCATCATAACCTGAGCTCCCTTTGCAAGCCGGCTTAGTGCATCATTAATTGAGCTAGGTGAGCTATTCTGATGTCGTACGACACGGTTCTTAATATGCTCTGTTTGAAAGTTAAGCTCCCTTATAGTTTGAGGGGTCTTTGAAGTCCAATTATCACGCTTAACTAGAGGAGGGGTTGGAGTTCTCAAGTGTAGATTCAAGTGAGAGAGAACACTCTGCGGCTCGTACGGAACTAGTCCTGTAGCTCGGAACCCACTCTTAATGTTCTGCTCTGTAAATGTAGCTTTAAAGGCTTCTTTAAATGCAGAGAGGAACTTAAGCTTTGTAATGTGGTTTAGCCGGTTCCGTACGAAGGTTTCAATCTGCTTTCCGTACGAAAGCTTTAGTGGTGCAAAGCAGCTCACATCAAGAGGCTGAAGAATATGCGACGAGTGTGGTGGCATACAGAGGGTAATTATCTTCCGTTCTGTACAGTAGTGTTGAAATTGAGCAGAGAGGTGGCTCTCATGTCCGTCAAGAATAAGAAGGCGATAGGTTCCAACCGTACGAGCATTTGTATACCGATCGAAGTGTTGAATCCACTCGTACCCAATTGAATTTAAAGTCCACCCATTCTCACTTAGCGTAATCACCCAATCGTCTAGTAATCCTAAGTCCTCGTACCAAGCAGAGAGGTGATTCTGTGCCTTAAAAATGATGAACGGCAGGAGTGCCCATCCGTACGAATTAACACCTTAGATAATTGACACCTACTCTCTATTTCCAGGCTGTATAGTCTTCGGACGGCTCTTTGCTTCTGAGCTTGTAACTACCTTCGTAGTAGCAATAACTCCCATTGCGAAACCTGCTTCATTAAAGTTGTAGATATCCTGCTCTAAGATTCCGTATTTTGCAATTGTATTTCGTACGAGAGTGAACCACCCTTGAATTATCTTAGGATCTTCGCATTTTGCTCGTTTGTAATCATACTTCTGACTAAACTTTGCTTTGATTTCCGTACGACGCTTTATAAAGTTGGTAGTCCAGTTCTTCCTAACAGGGCTCTTGCCTCGTTCGGAGAGTAGTAGGTCTGCCATTTCTTGTAGAGCTTGAGGCCGGGGCGGAAATCCACGTGAATCTAGGTCGAGGACATACTGAACAAGAGCTGACTCTTCGTACGAAGTTAGGTTTTGTGATTTAGAGGTAGAATCACGTCGGGAAGTCATTCCATTCATTCTGTTAGCAATAGTTCTAGGCGATACATCATATGACATTGCAGCAGCTCGGACACTCTTAAATTGATGTTGTTTAAGTGCTTGAATAGCTTGCAAAAGTCTCTCCTCTTTATTAGAGGATTTAGCTTGAGTTGGTGTTGCCATAGGTTGAATCATGTCAAGTTGACGCGTTTTGGTGTTGTTGTGCGCAACTCGCTTGTGTGCGCAACTCACTTGTGAAATACGTTACTCTTACTACAATTCTTTGCATTTCTGTCTCCTCGAATACTAGAAATACATTATATGGCGAGCCTAAGCCGGCACATTTCCTCCGCAACTAAGTTGAAAGTATGATATGCACTACTAGCTACTCTGATAGCGCTTAATTCCAACTTTCATCACGTAGTCGCAAAGTTGCAACGGCATGTCTGGGAATTGGATGGTTTCTCGGAACCGTCTTGGGGCTTGGAGGGTTCACTGAAAGCACTATACCAGCCATGGTATGGCCATCTGTTCGATCCGGTTTACAGCACTTAGATCCAGTATAATTAAGACGCTGTAGTTGCGGGCCAATACTATAATCTCCAGATCGACAACGCTAACTTTTCTGTATAATGATCAGCCAAACCACTTCGCCTTGGAATTATGACGTCACAGGCTCCCAGCTGGGCCTTTAAGAGCCCTGGGGGTCTCATGGAAAATGTTTGGCCATCTCCATTATCCATCTATAATACTGCGATATATTATAATATTTATAAAGATACAATACTTCAAACTTTCACACCTTCGGAAATAAAAATCGACATCATGGGTTTGGACGAACTTGAGAAGAAGGTCGCTGACCACTACAACGTACTTCCCCTTCCTTCTCCCCTGATTCTAATTCCATTACCCGATTATTTGCATCTTTGGTTCGAAAGCATTCACTAACGCCCTCTGCTTTTTAGAAGGGCCACCCTCAAGGACAGGCTCAACAGGCGCAGCAACCCGCACCACCGCCTCAGCCTCAGCAGCAACCCCCACACGAGGTACGCTCAGCATGACTTATTACCCAAGGACTGTAGCTGACAGTATGATAGGATAAACACCACGCTGGGGACATTGCCAAACGTCTCGGTAACGCCACAGTCTTTGGTGCAGGCGCCTCAGTCGGCTCGAATATTGTGAACGGCATCATCCACTAGAGTAGGATGTGATCAGAGATCTGAGTGGTCACATTGGAGGTTAATGATTTGATTGAGAAACTATGGGGAGCAGGGCTCTATGTATATTTATGAATTGATTGTAAACTACACCGCACACCATACTGAGTTGATGGAAATGTGATTCGAGCAGCTTTTAATAAACTCCACAACCAACGCTATCCAGAGCCTCTACTGTAATAACTAGACTTCAATCTCGTGCTTCCTGCCCTGTCAAGCTGTTCACGGTCAACATCATAAAATGTCGACAGGATGATGCGTATGATAGTGCTATGCAGCAGACGGTAGTTCCAAGTCCTCTCCCTATTTGATCATTAGCCTTCATCTTTGGGCCCAAGAGAGGCTCAAACATACTACTTGGTTTGCACGTAGATATCAGAATTGCCGCTGCTCTGATATCCCTCAGTAGCCAAGATCTGGTAATAGTGGCTACCAAGGTTCATGCCATAACTAGCCCAGGCATTGAAATGAGTTTGCATGTTGACAGATCCGCTGACACGCTTCCCTTGGCGAACAGACCAGTACTGCTTGAAGGTTGAGGTGCCATCAATAGAAGGTTGGTTCGTGCGGGTAGAGACGTAGATGTTGTAGTTTGCACCATCTGTGTTGATAGTGCCCTTGTACTGGCCTCCGCTGCTGGGATCGTATGTGCCGAAGTTCTCAACGACATAATACTCCACAAGGGGGTTGCGAGTCCAGCCATACACAGCAAGGTACCCATTGCCCGAGGGGTTGAACGAACCGCCATAGTTGATCGTTCTATCAACAAGTCAGCTACAAAGCTAGAAGTATTTCCCGAGGAAGAACTGACCGGCCAGTTCCAGGATTCCAGCCCTTTCCGCCAACAAAGTTACCAGTGTTTTGCCAGTTCACAGAGTAGCGGCTACCCTCGCCCATGGTATATGTAGCAGAGCCACCTCCATCTGTCCACCACGAGTAGAAATAACCATTGTGCGTTCCCACCGAGTTGGGAGTGGAACGCTTCTGGAGGGCCTCCGTGGAGTTTCCGTCATCTCCCTCATGCAGGAAGTCAAAGGGGGCGGCCAGAACCCCAGTGGCAGCAGTCAAGGCAACGAGGAGAGTTTTGAGCGAAACCATATTGAAGAGAAGGATGATAACTTCTGTCTTATTGGTGTGGGATCAGTGTCTTGCGGTTGATGATGATCACCTCTATGAGCAGCATCGTGCTTTATATACTGGATATCGGACATCCCATCTATTACCCAGATATAACGGCTAATAACGAATAATTAGCGCTCCTTGGGTTGACTCTGGGATAATAGAGTTGCCCAGCTTTTTCTTTATGCCGCCATATAATACCACCAAGATCGAGAACATGCCCATACGACAACGCAAGTAACCACGATAACTTTCGTTCGCCGAGGCTTATCCTCCCCGTTTTATGTCTTGGCTCGGAGCATCAGGCTAAATAAAAGGTCTGTTTGTGGGGGTGGAGGGTGTCACGCGTAGACTATTGTTTATTTCCCCACGATATGAAGGACTGATTGAAAGTATGTGCGTATCAGGGATGCCTGAACGCTAGCAGTAGATATCACGAACTGTCGAATAAAAGAAGTTTCCAGAATGCGGGGTTAGGCATGGGATGCTGAAACTTAATCTAAGGCACTGCCCAGAACATCGGCACTTATACTCCAGTGTAATAAGATCGGTATACCCCAAGGTAGCTCAACTATCTTCTGATTGACATTAACCACATCCAATCGGGTCGTGCCTAAGGTCGTACGGATATCAGTACTCATTTAGGCTCGATAGGCGGCACTTCAGAATGTTAAGAGCAATATACTTTGTACTTGTAGTATATCACTTCCCCGTCAATTGGTATTAACCACCAGCCGGCAATCGCCTCGTTGCGCCCGAGTGAGCGGCCTGGGCCTCATGGATGTTCGGTAGGTGTTAACGGGATTTGAAGAGCAATGAAGTGTGAAGTAGATCACACCTTCCATATATATTAATTGCTTTTAGCCGTAACTAATAAAGTTGTGCCTGAGTGAACAAATCGAACCTCGGTAGCGACGCATTTAACCGGCAGTGAGATCCCATCATCAGGATTTACTGCCTGGGTTTGGCAATACTCGAGTGGTAACTGTTTTCACAGGAAGAAACATCGTGAGGGCTTCAATATTTTAGAGGACTATTCCCGAAGATACCAGGACTTACTTCGGTGGTTTAGATCGGACAATTCGAAGTTAGATACGGCCACCACAAGCATACAACCCTCACGTATAGCCATAGACCCAAGAGAACTGGGCGTCCCATTCGCTCTGCCATACACAAGCTTGAAATCAATTGCCTTTTACTCTCAATCATGCTAATGGGCATGGCATACGTCCTTCTTCCCTTGTGATTCGATACCTATCTCAGTCGCAGACGGGAAACGGATCACAGAATACACAAGTTGCCAGAGGGAACAAGAGAAAGACAGGGATTTGTACTCTGACGGCGGTGTGTCGCTGGTGTGTCGCTGACTTGATTGGAGAATAGACAGTGGTTGATAAAGCAAATAAGGCGTAGAATGGGCGTTAGGAGTGATGCAAGTGACGGGGATGATGAGAGTCGTCGTACTTCGGATCTGATAACTATTATATGTCACTTTACATATAAATTACTGTGTAGAGGTACTTATCAGCGCCATGTGTAGTGGAACACAGCTCCCATTCGCGGCACTCGGCAGGGTAGACTAACTCTAAAGTTCGCGACAGTCCCTAAAAAGCTTGTCCCCCGCAGCGATCCGGAGATTAGACGTACTAAGTATGCACAACATCAACACAGGACTGGAAGGCCGACATATTCAAGTTTCTTCTTCAAGGCGCTACTAATGTTCGATGCCAGAACAGTCCCTCACCGTCCCTCAGCCCTGCATCGCGTGTGCCATTCAGATCATACTGTTGGATAAGATCATGGGACAGCCCGACGATCAGTCCATCACGGGCATTTAGAAACCGCGGGGGTTGGCAGTTCGCCGGTCATGTTGCTATATCAAGGGTGTCTCTGGAAGCTATAAAGAAGCTTGAATCAGCCAAGAATGAGACGTAATAAAAAAGTCCTAAGCTCTTCTCCAAATCTTTAAGACAATCCATCATTCACCATGCAACTCCTCAACTACCTTCCACTTCTTCTGGTCCCGGCCGTGGCCGCTAAGAGCACCGTGTACCTGATTCGTCACGGTGAGAAGCCTTCCAGTGGCAACGGCCTCAATGCCCAAGGTCTCCAGCGTGCCCAGTGCCTGCGTAACGTGTTCGGAAGCTCATCTTCCTACAACATCGGTTACATCATGGCTATGACCCCAGACTCTGGTATGCTTCCCATACTGCCTAAGAAATGATTGTACGTATTTCAGCAGTACTAATGAATCCTCAGATGGGTCCCGCGCTCGCCCGCTCGCAACTGTCCAGCCCCTTGCTACCGACCTTGGTATCACCGTTGACACCTCCTGCGACCGTGACGACCAGAAGTGCGTCGCCAAGGTTGTGAATAACTACACTGGTAGTGGAAATATTCTTATCTGCTGGGAGCACGATGCCCTGACCGATATTGTGGATGCCCTGGGTGACAGCAATGCCCCCAGCTACCCAAGTGCTTCGTAAGTTTCTCTATTGCGCTTTGGCACTCTTATGAGCATAATTCTTACATGCGGAATAGGTTCAACCTGATCTGGACCGACCCTTCCCCGTACTCTGCCATTACTGCTACTACCTCTGAGAACTGCCCTGGACTTGATTAGACAGAGTGAATGATGGGTTGTTGAGCGTTGATCGCTCGGGAAAATGGATCACTTTTAGTTACCTTTACATATAAAATTATACATATGCACTAAATCGTTGTAACCACTTTTCCCTTTGCTCCAGGTTGGAGTAGGCTGGGCAGCCTATTTGGAACCGATGTGCGTCACAGGTCTCCCGCCCTCCAACACCTCCGAACCGGACCGGCGAAATCCAGATTACCGAGAAGGATTCCCGCGTGGCCCAAGGATGGTTGGGAGGAGGCCCACAACAGGACGCGGTGGGCTTCCTTTGATTACACCTAATTCTGTGCCGTTTTGGGGGTGTGTTGGTGGATAGTGCCCACGACGTTTCTAGAAAAGGTGTATATAGTAACAAAATTATATAGATGTGTACATGACATGAATACCAAGGCCACGAAGAAAATGCACGCACTCAGGCCATTAGCTGACACCGGTGGGCAGTAACCATCTACCAAACGCCAGCTATGCTCATCAGTATCATACAACACACCTCTCTCCTTTATCCGCCAGCGGCCACTCAAACAAAGGTATAAAAAGTCTCTAGAAACAACACTAAAGCCAACACAGTCGACTATAACATTATTCTCCAACAAACGCATCACCCCCTACGCACCACCACTCCCACTCCCATTCCCCGGCCTACCCCCATCCAACAGCAACTTTGGCTTAATAAAGCCCTCATCTAGCTGCTTAAACCATGCTGCATGATCTTCCGATGTCCCGCTTAGCAAGCTACTCATAGCCGCACCTGCACCCGTGACGGTGTTGCCTAGCCCCGCCACAAACCCGGCGCTCGGCGTCCGCTCTGCTGCCACCCCGCTCGTAGGATAGATCTCTGGATTAAGAAGCCCCAAACCCTCCGACGTGCTCGACGAGCCTTCCGGCCGCGCCGCCCGTCGCGCCGCCGGAGGAAGATCCGAGTCACTCTCCTCGTCATCGGACAGAGGGGCGCGCAACAGTTCCTGGTCAGAGCCGTGGCGCCCGATACTGCCACCTAAGGCGGAGTTGGTCCTGCTGAGGCTCTGCTCACGGGCAGCCGGGCTCGAGTTACCGGACGCGTAGATGCGCCTCGTGGCACCGTTCGTGGGGCGACCGACGTTGTCGAGCTGCACGCTGGAGCGGCGCTTGGGGAAGTTCCCGATGGCGCTGCCACCGCTGCGGGCAAAATAGGGCCCGGAAGCGCCAGTGACGGCCTCGATGTCAAATTCATCATCACTGTCAATCTCCTCCACGACGCCGGTGCGGATGCCGAGGATCTCGAGCATGCGCGCTGTGGTGCCGCCGAAAATGATCACGGTTAGGACGACAACGACGAGGACGGTGGCTTTGAGGGCGAATGCGTTTTCGCCCTCAAGACCAGCAGCGAGGGCGACGCCGACGGCGCCGCGGAGACCAGCCCAGAAGAGCATGGCTTGGTAGTTGTAGGGTAGCTCATCGGGTGCGTCCATTCTGCCGCGGCGACGGGCTCGGTAGCGGATGAACCAATTGATGAGCCTTGATAGCGGAAAGACAGCGGCCCATCGCGCGACGCAGATGCCAAAGACCGTGACAATGATAAAGAGGGGCTTAAACTGCAGTGAGGGTTCCGTAAATAGGGTAATGCCGAGATAGATGAAGATAAAATTCTCTGACAATTGTGCCAGCACAGAAAAGATATACTTGGTGCTGAGCTGCGTGCGGCGCGACATATTGTAGTAGGCATAGTGCTTTAGAGTGATGCCACAGAACAACAGACTCACGATGCCTCGACGGTGTTAGCAATAATCTAGTATACCGATATAGAGGCGACTTACCAGACATATGGAGGCCATTGGAAAGGAAGTAGCTCGCATAGGCGATCAGAAAAATTAAGCAAGACTCAATCTTGGGGAAGCGCCGCACGTAGGTATGCTTCAGGACCAGAGCAGTAGCAACCCCAATGAGAACCCCTATTACGAGGCTGCCAAAGAAAACGGCCAAGAAAATTCCAATACCCTCGATGATACTGAGGGGTCCCAAAGCAACCTTTTGGCCGACCTCCTGATACTTCTGAGCTGTCTCAAACAAGACAATTGCAATTGCATCGTTCAATATGGACTCGCCAAAAATGATGGTATAAAGTTTCGGATCAACTTTGTAGGTGTTGAAGATGGCAAGGATAGTGACTGGATCAGTGGCAGATAGTGTAGCTCCGACAGATATGGCCTCCAGGAAGGTGATATCAAAGCCCTCTAATGGTATCCTGGTATATAGCCAGAGAATTGACCCAAGAACAACGGCTGAGATGAAGGTCCCAGCAAATGCAAAAGTTAAGATGGTGCCTATATTCCGGAAGAAGTTGGCTTGGTGTAGCTCATACCCTGATGCAAGGATAATAGGCGGCAGGAGCAGGTTGAAAAACAACAGGTAATCGAAGGTAACAAGGTTCTGTATCGATGTCCCGGTGGTGATTCTCAGGATCAACCCCACAGTCATTCCACCAAAAATCGATATGACAGTTTCGTGTACGGCTTGCACCTTTCGGGTTTGAAGCAGGTATGACGTAAACAAGGCGATGATGAGGAGGCTTATGAGGATGAAGAGGGCCCATGACATAGATATCTCCCTTTGGGAAGGATCGCGTCCTATAGTAATAGGTTAGGCAGAAATTCGTGAAGCGGACAAAGACACGTAACCAACCTTCTCCATCGTCGTCTCCATCATTCCGGCTCTCTGTGAGGAAGCATCATCAGCATGGGAATACAGCATGTCATATACATTGGTAATCATACTGAGTAGGCCATGTATCAGATAGCTCGCAGCGGCGGCAACCATGCTTGGCAGTCTTGGGATGTAAATATATGCCTCCGCGGTGGACGGACCTTAGGCGACTCGAAGGTCCCCTATTGAGCAAGAACTTGCGGCTCGTGGGGTGACGATAGCGTCGCTCAACGGTGAGCCGAGAATGGTAAGAGAAAGCACCATATATATCCTAGGATGAATGGGCTTGAGAAAGTCGAAGATGAGGTCTTCACGATATCCCTTGGGGTTGCAGATGGAATTGTACAGATTGCGACAGCTCCAAGGTCGGCATTATTATGCTCCGAAGGCACTAGTGGCTGGGGGGGTTAGTAGCCGCCAATCGGCTTGCGTTAACCGCTAACCGCTAGCCGCTGGCAACTCCACTGCACAGTTGGTCTCTATCGCGCGGCCGTATTGAACCTGAATGACGATGATAGGCGATGGTCGTCATGCGCCCTTGAGTTCCATCGCGTCGCAGAGCACATACTCTTATGTTTGCTTTCTTCCTCCTCTCCTTCATACTGTAGCCGCGTACTGTATAAAGTCATACCCGTCATTCAGCGCATACTTGAAATAGAATTTACGCCTTTGCATGTACATACTGTCGCTGGCTCGGTCACACCCACATCCGAGACATCTCAGCCCAAGCTATCCAAGCTGTCCAGGCTGCCCTCGTGATGCCCTGAGCCCCCTCACCTCTGAACGCCAATAGTCAGCTCTGTTCAAGGTAATTAACTTCGACATTATATAGCCCGTTTGTACACGCTCTCCGCTTACATTATTAGAAAACCTGTCGATCTAAACCCAAGGATCTGACCAGCTGGTGTTGTGTCCTCGACGACCCCGCCACGAGTAATGTCGCTTTAGACCATTCCCACGATTAACTCGAAATCTTATACATACTGTCCTCATAAAGTTTTGCGTTCAGTCTTCCGTGCGATATTACAGGCATACATAACCCAGGCTAGGGTCTAAATATCGACACAGTGTCGGAGAATATACAGCTTGAGCAGATGAGCTTGTCAGATGGGAAATCACCACCTCAAGGCAGAGAGAGAACAGACCCAGAACTGGCGTCCGGTTCAGAACGTAACAGTTCGGATGCTTTAGGGGTAGCCAACGGCTCGCCGCACAAGGTGTCACTTGATCAAGCCGGGAACCCAGCAAACGAACAGTCCCCTCTCCTCCGAGCCTCCCAGAGCGACGACGAAGGGGATGGCTTGCTGGATGATGGCACCGCCCTGGACCACCATGATGAGTACCAAGTAACCAAGAGCGTTTGGTACCTTATTATTCTAACGATAAGTCTTGGGGGATTACAGATAGCATGGTCTGTGGAATTATCAAACGGCTCGCCATACCTGCTGTCGCTTGGACTGAGTAAGTCTTTGATGGCTTTGGTATGGATTGCTGGGCCACTGTCTGGAACTCTAGTTCAACCGTATGTTGGCGTTCGAAGTGATAACTGTAGGATTCCATGGGGCAAGCGAAAGCCGTTTATTCTTGGGGGAGCAGCAGCAACGATAGTTTCCCTTCTAGCCTTGGCCTGGACGAAAGAGGTAGTCAGTGGATTTCTAGGCATTTTCGGGGCCAAAAAGGACGACCCTGGTGTGAAAGTAACCACCATCGTCGTTGCTGTCCTTTTCGTCTACGTTTTGGACTTTGCTATCAATACTAGTAAGCTATTATCGCTAATTCTACGCGGCGTTTCTAACATCTTGCAGTCCAAGCCGCGATTAGAGCTTTTATGGTCGATTGTGCCCCAACACATCAGCAAGGTATGGCTTCTTCGTATCTCGCCGGTTGTTGTTGCTAACCCAGCGACAGAGGCGGCAAACGCCATGGGAAGCCGAATGACTGGAATCGGAAACATAATTGGGTATTGCTTTGGCTACATCAACCTCCCAAGGTATATGTGGTTCTTTGGAGATACCCAATTCAAGGTACTCTGCGTGATTGCGAGTATCTGCCTGTCGATTACTGTGGCGATTAGCCTCATCTTCATTAAAGAGAGAGACCCACGCGAAGAAGGTCCACCTCTTCGTGACAAGGGAGGAGTCGTTTCCTTCTTTAAGGGTGTCTTTAACTCGATCAAAAGCCTACCACCACAAACTCGCAAAGTCTGCGAGGTTCAGTTCTTTGCCTGGATCGGATGGTTTGGATTCCTATTCTACTTATCAACATGGGTGGCAGAACTCTATGTTGAGCCATTTGTCGAAGCCAACCCAGACCTAACCCCGGAAGAAATCGACCGCCTGTATGAGAAAGGCACTCGCATTGGCACGTTTGCACTTCTCGTATGGGCCAGCGTATCTTTGGCTGCTAATGTTCTCCTTCCGTTCTTCATTGCGCCAACCTACGATGCCCCGTTTGTCCCATCCGCCGGTCAAGTGACCCAAAGTATCCATTCACAAAGCTCATCGTCAAGCTACACGACCCGTTTCGACCGCTTCCTCGAACGCCTCGTCATTCCGTGGCTTTCGCTGCGCCGCGCGTGGACCATTAGCTTAATCATGTTTGGCCTCTGTATGTTCTCAACCCTCATAGTTCCCAACCCCACTATCGCCACCATAGTCGTCGGGATCGTGGGTATACCATGGGCTCTCACTATCTGGGCACCCTTCGCCATTATTTCAGCCGAAATCTCCAAGCGCGACGCTCTTCGCCGCGCACAGGCACTGAACGTAGCCTCGGGCGGCCGAGTTGATACACTATCCCGCGATGACAACGGCGACCAGGCAGGTGTCATCCTCGGCATCCACAACGTTTCTATCGCCGCGCCACAGGTCCTTGCCACGCTCGGCTCGTCCCTGATATTTAAGTTTCTCCAGAAGCCGCGAGGGACCCCGGGCGATATGAGTATGCCTGCGTCGCTAGCTGCTGGTGGTATTTTTGCGTTCATAGCGGCGTATATGGCAAGTAGACTTGCTGAAGATGGTCCCGTTGAGGGCCTGGAAGCTGCGAGAGTCTTGGCTGCGCGTAGCGGGGGGAGGAGGGAGACTAATGCGAGCCAGAATAGGAGGAGTTTGAGCCGAAGCCGAAGCTTTGAAACTGGCTTAACTTACTAGGGGTTGCTTGACAACATTGTGCTGAGTTTTGTGGCAGAGAGCATTCATTGCAAGCCGGGTTTTACGGTGTGACGCACCAAATAGAGCACTGGGTCTATAATAGTCGAGCACAATTCCAAACTATCTATGAACCTACAAAGTTTTAGGCAATACAGTGGCTATTTAGAGTGTGTACCAGCATGCCTCGTCCTCTGCTTAATTGTGCATTGACAGGTTACATTGCTATCAGGGACAGAGGTCCCTATGGCGGCGACAAAACGCAGGGCTAGGAGACTATACAGATATTTATCACCTACCCTGGCTATTTTTGTTACATTTCCGTCACAACACCAAACAGGAACTCCGGTCACATCTAAGCATGCCGCGCATCGCATCCAGGTGTTCGCCGCGTCGCTCGCCGCGTCGCTGCCCAATCATAAGTGGTGGCGGCATCGTCATTCGCACCAATACGAGCCACATCAACTCGCAACATCCGCCGTATTTAGCCACAATTGTAACACTATTCATATCCTTAGAATGGTCATACGAGCTTATCTAACTGTGGCTCCCGTGATCGTGGGTACTTAGAATTCCGCAATTCCCGCATTTATAGCCTGCGATATGCTTCATAACAGAGAGGGAAGCAACGCTAACAGGCTCGTATTACCGTGACACATCGGCATCTATGTCGCCATGCCACTATTACGATTTGCCATAATGTCGCAATATTAACTGAAGGGGCGTTACGAGATGTTTGTTCGTGTTCTAGCTAATTTAAGGTATCTGTCATGACTGTCTAGACGTGTGTGGTCGACTTATAAGTATCCGTTTTTCCTTCTGTTCTGTTGCTCATTCTCTATTGCTTTATCCACCTACGTTCGTTATCGCACTTACTGTCGTTCTCATACTGTCTCTTTCTCTTGCTCTGCTCCATAGTCGATACCCATTCCAATAAGCCGTTTATATATACACATATCCCGCAACGATGCAGATCCTCGCACTCCTCCCTCTCGTGGCCATCGTCGCTGCCCACAACACCCCCGAGGAGCCAGTAGAAGGGACCGTTTCAACCATCTACACGAACCCAACACGGGTAGAGCAGTCAACCGTCTCAACAATCCTCACGAACCCAACACGGGGACAGGAGGAGGCGACTGTTTCGACAATCCTCACAAACCCAACACGCAGTGCAGAGGAGTCGACCTACACGACCATATATACCAACCCAACACGCAGCGCAGAGCCGTCAACCTACACGACCATCTACACCAACCCAACACGCGGACCAGAGGACGGGCTACAGACAACAGCCCTCACCAACCCATCCCAGCCACCACCAGGTAGCACTGGTAAGTCATTCCCCTTCTATTCCGAACGAAGCTAACTGTCAAAGTCACCGTATATGTCACCGCATGCCCCGTGTACCCAAACACCACCTTCACTCGTGGGCCCCCTGTGCCTCCCACTCCCAGTGGCGGCGGCCCAGGGACAACCTCTCCTCCGGGAACTGGTGGACCACACCCAAATGGAGCGGCCGCAGCGTCGTATATGGGCGCCAGCGTGATGGTCGGGTTGGCCGGTGTTGTCGTTCTTGCGGGCTTGTTGTAGATTGATGTAAATCCAATGTGGATGGATAGATGTGGATTTATTATATGCTAAAGGCGGAGAAATGTTAATTGGATAACATTCTAAGGCGGAGGAACGTAGATAATACTATTATTAATTACATTAACTTTTCGATACTTTTTTTACCCCATATACACTGCTGAAGCGTAATATAAAGACGCACACTACGTCGCCTGCAAAATTTGTGATAAGCAATTCCCCCAAGAAGGAGAGCCATTGTATATAATATGCGATTTACACATACAACTACAGACTCAAGCAAATTAGGCATCCCGTCCGCTCTGTCATAAACAAGCTTGTAATTCAGTGGCTTAATACTATCAATCGTCCTAATAGACATATGTTCCGGCCCAACCACGAATAAGTGGTATTCGCGAATAGGCTGGCCCAACCACGAATAGCTGCCTAACCACGAATAGCTGCCTAATACGCGGGGTAGTATTATAGGATATTGTAGATAGAATCATAACATTAACCTTTAACTATTAAAATGGATCCTACTATTGCCTATATTAATCCATTCCCTCAAGATGTTCGCACGGCCTTTCAGACCTATATTCATAGCTTTAGCTATGTTAATAGAGAGCAGCTAGACTACCTAAAATATTAATAATTACCACTCTATCTTTAGAACCCACTACTAAAGCCTACAACTCAAGTAGAGTCACGACTAAAGCATAGAGCTCAAACAGAGTTTATGCTTATACATAATAAGCTCTACTGGAAGCCTAACTCTAAGTTCTAGAGCCTACGATCTGTCGTTCTAGAGAGTGATGCATTTGACACTATTGTTAATGAACATCTACAGCTCTTACATGTAGGCCGGATAAAAACATGGACTATTCTACAATAGAAATACTATGGGCTAAAGCGAGAAGAAGTAGAGTTTATAGTAAAGCGATGTAAAAATTGCACACTAAATCGACCTGCTACTACAAAAGCTCCTCTAGTTCCTATTACTATAGGCCGAGCATAGGAAAGGGTTTAAATTAACTTAATTGATATGCGCCACGAGCCGTTAGGACGATATAAGTGGATTCTATATATAAAGGATCACTTCTTAAAATATACATAGCTATATCCATTAAAGAGCAAGCATGCAAAGCCGATTGCAGACTGCTTTGCTATCTTTATTGTAGCTTTCTTACCTCCTAAGATTATGCAAGCTGATAATGGGAAGGAATTTAAGGGGGCTCTACTTATCCTACTACGAAAGTATAGAATTTAAGTAGTAAATAGAGCACCACGGTCACCTTAAACGCAAGGCCTAGTTGAGCAGGCAAATGGAATTGTAGAAGCAAAGCTCTAAGCATGGAAAATAGACCATGGGTCTACAGAGTGGAATGATGGGCTACTTAAGGTCACGCTTGCAATGAACACCCAAATCCACTCTACAATTGGGTGCGCACCAGCCGAGCTACTGTTCCGAGACAGGAACTCTCATATTGACTGGCTTAATAGCTAGGCCCAGAAGGACCTCTTAATTGGAGTTGAGTAGGAGGACCCTAATATGGGACCAATTTTTGAGAGCTAGCTTGAGCCTGAAGCTCAAATTGACCCACAGCTTCAGCAAGAGCGAGAGCTCTCAATCAATTCTGAGCTGGCGCCCTCGATCAATTCTGAGCTACTGCTCTCGATCAATTCTGAGCTACTGCTCTCGCTCAATTCTGAGCTGGCGCCCTAGATCAATTCTGAGCTGGCGCCCTCGCTCAATTCTGAGCGAGTGCAAGAGCAGCTTCATTCTGAGCTCCGTCGTGGGACCCGGGTTCGGGTGCCAGCTCAGCCTAGGACTGAGCTTCGAGCTACACCTGACCCTATAATTGAGCAGGCTATAGCAGCTACTCAAAGAGCACGGGTTTCTATGGTACGCAAGTACACTAAGAAGCATGATATACAGCACTTTAAAGTAGGGGATATAGTCTCTATAAAGGTTCCACAGGAGGATAGAACCTCAACTGATAATAAGAGGCTCTTTGCACGCATTTTAAAAGAGCCTTACCCACACTGGTATTAGGTTATAACAGCCTCTGGTATTATACAACGCCTTATACCTACAAAATCACTTGGTGTTGTAGAGCAGGCTCTATGGTCTGATATTCAAATTCCTAATTCTACAAAGCAGGTAGGATTAGGGCTTGCAGCTAGAGAGGCTTCTACAAGTGTACGGGTAGGAATATCATGTCAATGCAAAGGGCAGTGTAGTACAAAGAGGTGCCGCTGTTATAAGGAGGTTAAGCAGTGTAGTGTTCACTGTCATAATGATGATCATAACTGTGGCAACTTATCAGGCCTAGCTACTCGTACGGAATTAGCTTTAGTAGAAAAGCCAAAGCGGAAGCGGGCAAGAGCAGACACTATTGGCAATAGTGTTTAGATTATTAATTTATTCAATTTGCTATACTCTTTTACTATTTGTAGTTGGCCTATTCGTGGTTGGGCCAGCGTATTCGCGAAGGAACATATTCGTGGTTGGGCCGGCCCATTCGCGAATGGGCCAGCGTATTCGCGAATACCACTTATTCGTGGTTGGGCCGGAACAGATATGATAAAACCATTAGCGTTATTGGAGTTATTATAGTTGGGTCATGTGATATCTCGTTGTCACGTAGCATTAGTCTCTATGTTACTGGGTACTGAGTCTACTGAGTCTACTGAGTCTATAGTATATAAAGTTTGCCTTGCGCTAGACTAGAGAGAAGTGTGGACTCGCAGTTGCCATGTTCCTGGCACCTTAACTTTTTAGTTTCGAATTGGGAAAAGTATGAGCTACCCCGCAATGCGGCACCGACCCCACATTTAAGACTGTCAATATTCTCGAATCCAAAAATTCTACAGTAGCATCTCACAAAGATTGTCAAGTTGAGGCTCCATATATTATTGTAAGACTTTGTTATCCTCACCAGTCAAATAATCATGGCCAGGATAGATATGTAGATGTTACCTTGTGTGACTATCCGTAGGATGCGAAGGATTCCTCGTGACATGGAAAAGGATTGGCGGTGTCAGATTTAAGCAACTAACCGAACCTATAATACGCTACACAACATACAAAATTGGCTTTTTTAAGTTAGTAGGGTGTTAATGACATATATTTTCCGCGAATGGGCCGGTCTAGTCCATTTGTGAAGCTGATGTATCCGCGGTTGGGCCGCATCATATATAATAGTGGTACCAGCTGTTCGTTGGGCAAATCGAAACACTCTACACAGCCAAGAGCCAACAGCTTCAGCAACTACTGTCTTCCCCTGACAACATGAAGTTTTCAACGCTCTCCCTTCTCAGTCTCGCCGCCATTAGCACACCAGCCCTTGCATGTGTACAATTCTCCCTGAACTTCAACCTCGGTAAATGATCCCCCCAAAGGACTAATCGCGTTTGCTAATACCCGCCACGTTTAGATGCACAGCGTATAAATGCCGCTTTAACAGATAATGGCGGTCAGAAATGCGCGATCACGGACCAGTTCTTCGGGATTATAAACAACGGCTATGATACCTGGGTTTATTTGAGTTGCGTTGGAGGCTACCAAGCTGGCATTTATTTGGCCACTGGAGAGGTTCACTATAAATACGGTAGCTTTGATGGAACTTTTGGTACGACGCAGACGGTAATTGGTCATACGACTTATTGGACTGCGAATGTTTGGGGTTGTTAGTATTGATCATTATTAGCAATGACTACTCCCACTTCAGGCTCTTTCCCGTTCTTTGGCAAGAAGTGTACTAACGAGACTCCTTCTTCATTATTCATCTCATATGTATTACTAATATCTCTTGATATATGTTAATACATCCCTCTTAGATCATAGGCTGTAGAGCCCACGTCCTCACAGGATATAATTCCCTAGGAAACCCTCGCTGTAACTCCGTCCTCACAATTTGTAGCCCTGCTTCCTTGAACAACTCCTTGAACTTTTCCTCCGTCCTATCACAAATATTAGCTTTGCTCCTATGCACTCCCAAAACCATCCACAAAAAGAGACAAACATGACGCCAAACGGCGCCATAAGAAACAGGGTAGACAAACCGAGTGACACTGCTATCAGTCTCATCATACACATCCTCCTCACTCGTCAAATTCTCCTTCACCACAATCCACCCCACCACCTTACCCCCCTCCTCTCTCCTCAATGCCTCCCCACACCTCCGCAAATACCCAACAAGCTGAAGATCCGTCAGGTGACCAACACACCACTGGTTCCAAACAAGATCATACACCGCACCACTCGCCGGCTTCCACAGCTCCAGCCCAACATTATACACCTCCCCCACACCCGGTACATCCGCCAGCGCATCCGTAAACTTCTTAATCGGCTCCACAACATCCACCTTATCCGCGAGCGACAGCAACAAGCCTCTCGTAATGCGTCCAATCCTGCCCACACAAGACCTGTTAGCCAGCTCGTTCACCCCACGGCATCACTCCAGCAAAAACTCCACTCACCCAGCCCCACAATCAACCGCCCTCCTCAAAGGCTTCGCATCCCCCTCATTCTTCCCAGCCAAAACCCCCAGCTTCGCCATCAGCGCCCTGCTACCTTGTAGATCGACGCGGCTCACGTGCGGGAATCCGCCGAGCATGCCGTCGACGTCCGCGTTGATGCCAGACCAGTACTCGATCGAGGCCGAGTGGTCGATTTGCGCGTCGGGCGTGCCGGTGGAGAGGTCTATGTCGGCCATGGCGGGGTGGATGGCGGGGTGGTGGGGTGTTTTTTCTGGGATTTGCTGGGTTTGCTTCCAGTTCGGGTGGATGATGACTTGTTTTCCTTGCGCTGGCCCGTGGCTGTGATATATGTCTAAAATAAACTTGTTTTTTTATAAATTATTTGATAAAGGGGAGTTCGTTGGTCGACAAACACGTGTGGGCGACAATGGTGGTCGGATTTACGCATTCGTCTCCCGCATATTTCCTTTCGCCTATTCTGGCTAGCGCCTTTTACTTTTAAATACTCCATAACTGCCTTTGAAAATGGGGTATCAACAACGACCCATCACTATAATCGAGGCAGAAAAAAAATTATAATGATCTGAATAAATAAATATGTGCTTGTAAATAAGCTAAGTAAATCAATGGAATCGCTCCCCAGCTATGCTGTCTAACAAATTTTCTACAGTAAATATTCATGGCCATATCATGCGTACGTTATTGTGTCATGCGTACGCTATTGTGCACGATAATCTGGCAGCTCGTATATATGGTCATTCCTCTGCTCCCCCTGGTATATCTGGGGCACAACGTTGCCCTGGTCACTAAATTGATTACTCCTTTGCGCCTGTTCGTACATTCGTGGAGCTATTGTGCTCTCATCACTCAACTGATTCCTTTGCTCCTGTCTGAACATTTCGGCGACCACCGTACTCTCACTCCCCCACTGATACGGCATTTGTCCCTGAAACTTTTCCTGCTGATAATAGCCAGATTTTATAGCCATATTCTTCGGTAGATCGACGTTCTGCCTTTTCCTCCGACCAAAAGTGAACCAACCTGCGATAATGCCCGAGGTGATTGCAGCGGCGATTCCAATTCCTATTCCAGCCTTCACGCCAACGCTCATCCCAGCAGGAGGCGGCGAAGCAACATCAGTGCTAGATGTAGATGTTGATTCGGCCGCTGACGTTGGGGTTGATGTATCCGCAATAGTAGAGGATGTAGTGTGGGTTGAGCTTGTCGTCTCGGTGGAGCTTGTTGACTGTGCAGTACTTGTTGGCTGTACTATGGCGGATGCTGCAGTGCCTGTGATATTGAAGTAATGGCTGTTCGCCGCTGAAGCTGATTCTCCTTCTATGAACAGACAAAGATAGAACATGTTTGACACAGAAAGATCTTTGTTTGTTTTCACAGTCCAGCTAAACGATCCAACATCACCTGGTACGTTTTCTATGAGAATAAATCAGTATGAAGCGAACACATATAAACAATATATGGAATAAACATACGGGTGATGTATTCCAATGGTCTTAAAAATTACGTCCCGTTTAATTGGAACATGATTAGTGCAGTGCGACTGTTCGCTCCTCCTGGTGTCCATTGAACGTTCACCACCGAGTCCTCAATATAAATAGTATTTAAACTGAAATCGCCAAAAACTACAAACGGGGGAGGTTTAATAAATGTCATACAAAAACCGGCAACAGAGAGCGCCAAAAGACGAATGGATAACAAGGGCCGCATTTTGCAGGTTTGAAAACGTCTCTGCCGTTGACTGTTGACAGATGCACCGCGCAAACGCAAAAAACAGAGACGAGGAAATAAAAAATCGGGAATGAGGGTAAGGAATATAAGAAGATATGCTAAACACGCTAAACTGAGCTCTTACGATACTTTTGTGACAGTTATTTTTTACAACGAGAACCCAAACTCTACTGTTGTTGGTGATGGTTTGGTTGTTGGCGGTTACAAGATGCGTCAAGTGCCTGATAGGTCCGTCCCGCCCACGGACCCTTGTAGCCGCAGACCCACCCATGCATCCGCTCTTCTTTCTAGCCGCCCATCACTTTAACCCTTCCCCGTTTCGGTGCCTGTCACCGACAAAACCAACAAACCAATCCCGTTTGATTCTTTAATTGGATACTATTGACCCATTTGGCCAGATCTAAAGCTATCTGTTACAGTTGATCCGCTGCCAAGATGTACTCGTGCTACCAAAATAGATAGGGCGCGGGCGAGGCAAAATGCACCGACGAAAGGTTTCAGGAGCACTCGTATAGTATATTTCAAGCCTTGGCCTAACATCTCGCTTCTTTTCCTTCGCCATGTTTTGAGTTGTGGCAAAGTCAGCATCACAGTTACGCTGCTTCCAAATAAGCCCTCGAGTTCCAAGCTATTCAGGTTCTTTACGGTCTTTCTTTGTCACGGTATTTATAGAGGGACTCGGTGGCGACTTCGACGACAAGGCTGACGTAGCTGAGCTGGAGAAACTAGAGAAGCTTGGACTGCCAAAAGATAACCTCGAGGACGCCATTAAGGTCGCCCTGCGACATTACCGCAACGACCCGTTTCACTATTGAGAATAGTTGAGTGGAAGTGAATATAGAGGGTGTGAATCGAAGACAGTAAGGAAGGTGCGACCAATGTGTTGCTTGGTAATCGTTCCTGCCATTTTCTCTGACTTCACAGTTCAGAGGAAGCTGCGACTGGGTTTGCTTGATAATCATTCCTTCCATATCAATAAATATCACCAACTCGAAGTCTCGAACGAAGCTGCGACTGATGCTTTGATTGGTAATCGTTACAAGGATATATACTTCGAGCTTGTCCCCCACAAGGTTCGTAGATTATATCTCCCTCTTCCCATCCCCTAACTCTGCAGGGATACCTCCATATGGCGCATACACATTATTAGCCTTCCCAGCGCTATTTTTCTGGGCGCTCCCCCTCGATCCCTCCATCTCATTTACAAAAACTGGCGCATCCAACTGCGTGGGGGTTCTTCGAGAATCCAGCTCTGATATCCCCCCTACATATCCATATTTCTCTGATAGATCCGGCACAGAGTGCTCTTCAGTCCTATTCTTCCTCTTGCGCCGTCTCATAAGTAGCCATAGAGCTACGCCAATAAATACAGCTGCGCCTACTCCGACCGCGGATCCTATTCCTGCCTTGCCCCGGTGGAGAGCCCGCTGGCTTGTAGTATGGGTGTTTCTGTGGGGGATGATGCAGGTGTTGTCGTGGGTGTGGTCTTTGAAGAACTCGAGGAGGACGACGAAGAGGGGCTCAGGGTACTCGTTGTAGAAGTTGGACCAATTGTCAGCGGAATTTTAATTACGGCTGGGGTATCGCAGCAATCTGTATTTGACTGCCCACAACACCAGGTCGTGGCTTGCTCGGCGTCCTTATCACAGGGTGTGACCGGAGCGTTGCCATTGGCGTCCTAAATGTCATGTTAGAGTCTGCATAACTAGATGTGTCATCTAACAGTCGGGAACATACAATAGGGCAGTCGTTGAACGCATTGAGACAATATTCACTTTCCCATGTTTGGTCACTGTAGCTTTGGCGCCAATATCGATTAGCACCAATAATGGTTGCGTTGGCTATCGTAATTCCGCTTGGAAGACTTCGCCTCTAATCAGCACATCGTCTTTTATAGATCATGTCTCAGGAGCGCATTCTATCAAAAAAAGAAGAGCGTGAGGGTACATACCAGCCTAGGTCTGGGGGATAATTGAACACGCTCTCATCAGTGCTCACTCTATAGCACATGCTAAACTTCTGGTTTTGATTACATGGCACCTTCAACATCGTGGGGTCAGCAGAGGTCCTTTTATAACCCAGCCCCAGGAGTCCGTTTCGTCAAAAACGCCAGAAAGTTACATACGAAGAGCGAGCCTGATGCTGCATGGTTGCCATCTTCTCGATAACATGCAGTTGATGCTGCTGTTGCAAAGGACGACGTAAGTAAAACGATTGGAGAAACAGAGAAAAGAAATTTCTGCGCCATTTGAACATTTCTATACAGCCGAGATGTGAGGAGATGGCAAACCTTGGGAGAAATGAAGGATGGAGATGGCTTTACCACTTAAGTTCACATTGATGTTTATCTATAATAAGAGTTTATCTATAATAAGACATTACGTTGATTGGGTTGAGCGTGGGCGCTTAAAATACGTAGGTGTAAGCGCTCTCTCCCCAGACCTAATGCTACCGGAACGGGTGACCAATAGAAATAGGGAGGTTATAAACGCTTGGGGGATGATCGCTCGGGAATATGATATTCCACACCTAAATCAGGTGACTCTCACGGGTTCCCTTCGGTTTGCAGCACCAGCAAGCGTCACCACAAGGCAGAATACAGTATATAGAAAAATAGTAAGAATTATCTACTCTACTCGATGGGCTACGTGACTACATATAGGAATCCTGGGGGGTGGCCGAAACCCCGAGTTTCTGTCCACTGTTTCGTTAGCTGGTCACCAGACTAGGAGAAGCTAATGGGATGCCCCTGGGAAACTCCCCAAAGCAGGGTTATTCCTTTGCAAATCACAAGTTTATCGCCGGAATCTCCAACAATTAAGAATAGTCACTCTACCCTCTCCTATAATACTGTTTAATTACCTATAGAAAAGCATAAAACAAAAAGAGCAAATATAACAAAGACTAAATTAATAATTTTCTGGAAGTCTACCTTACTCACATGATCGTCTTTCTGCGCTACGCTCATGAGGCTAGGTCTTTCAAGAGGTCGTCCCCATCCCATCTCCATCCCCATATCACCACTCACATCACCACCTTACCCCTCCACCATAGGCAGACCACAAAATAGACGCAATCTACCACCCCCTCTCCTCCATCCACCAATTCGACGCTCATAACACCCGCCAAGAAGCCCTTTCTTATCTCCCTCTCTCTTCGGGAAGGTGTGACGCTCCCTCGTGCTTGGCATTGCTTGGTACTATATACAGGGGCTGGGGTTGATCAGGAACCGAAGGAAATAGGATGCTGGCTTCACCTGATTCGATTTAATTACAGGATTCTTAGTTATCAGACTACATGTGTTAGGGCATGAATGAATGACTGTAGAACGCGGGGTCTGCCGGCATTGACCATGACCTTAACAGCAAGACTGGTGAACAGAAAAGGAAGGAGATGTCACTCCCTCACTAGCTAACTAGCCTTGTCAACAGCAGTCCTTCATTAAAACAAGCTGCAACGCACCGGCACTCGCTCGTTTAGAGCACGGTCCCGACGCCTATTCGTGGGATTCTAAAGGAGAGGGGAAACATCTCCTTGCCTCATTTTTGCATTCTCGTCGGCAATGACAGATCTGATACAAAAGACCACTTGAACATGAGTTGACGGCAAGGGGCTATCCCGTGACAAACGCAAGTAAAGTCAGGAGCAGCAGGCGCTGTCTCTTTGTGGGGAGGAAGCTGCATCTTGACAATTGAAGATAAGAAATGCCGAGATCTCCTCGGTAGGTAAAAAATCCAACACCACCCCGCTCCAAACTCCGCTGAATCTGCAAGACATCCTCTATGCCCCTCCACGAGCCCACCCTCGCCTCGCGCCTACCTCTTCCCGGCCCCACCTCCGAAGCTGCTGCTGTGAAAAGCAGGGCACTTAGTGTCCATAGGGTAGCAGTAAAGACGTCGGCACTATTAATCTACACGCGCTGGCCGTCTTAAAGCTTAGATACCGGTACATCGTGGTTGCCACCCTACACCAACCAACCAAGCCCCCCATCCCCCTTCCAGACTCCTTCCCAATCCATCCCTTGGTACTGCAACAGGCTCCGCTTTTCGCGCCAAGAGAAGAGTGTAATATAGACTTAAAGTGTACGGTATTCAATGACAGGGCGTGGCAGCTAGGAGGACGCCGCGAGCGATATATACCTGCTTCGTTGGGGCTCTTGGCCCTTTTGCACTTGTCGGAGCTTCTTGTTTTGGACTGGCTGGCTTGGTTTGTCTTCGCTGATCATTCGAAGGATCATGTTATGGTATGGGATTGTAGAGCTGCGAGATAGAGATAGAGAGGTGGGGTTAGATTGACGTGCATGAAGGTGAGAGAGTAGAGTTGGGAAGGGAGACGAGATGAACGTATATATAAAGACCTAGTAACCACCTTGTTGGCAAAACAGTTCCAGTCCCAGTCCCTCAGTTCTACTTGCCAGTAAGTGTTCACTTCTCACAGTTTGACACTTTGGATGAACCCATCAATTTCCGGCTATCGTCTTAGAGTTCATCCAAAGCAAACCAAAATCTTCTCCAATCGAACTCTTACTAACACATCAAATAGATCCCCAAACCCACCCCTCTTGACCCCCCTGATCACCGCCCATCATGGCACGCTTCACCCTCCTCACCCTGGCCCTCGCAAGCACCATCCTCTCCCCTCTGTCCACCGTCCTCGCGCACCCCACCAATGGCCCCCGCAACACAAGGCTCGGCTGCGGCGTCGTGCCCACCCCCGAGTTCCTTGCCACAGCCAATGAGATGGCCGCCCAGGAAGCATCGTCGAAATCCGCTCTCGGTGCTCTGACTGCCGCTGGAGGTGTTTCCGCAGCTGCGACTATCAACGTCAATGTGTATTTCCACGTCGTAGCGAAATCGACCGCTGCGAGTGGTGGGTATGTGACCGCGGCGCAGATTGCGAATCAGGTGACGGTTATGAATAACAACTATGGTGAGTTTGTAACCTAACCCCTGAACCCCTCGCTTGTGCTTTCTCCCATCTTCCTACTTTTGATCTTGGTTTGGGTTTGAAATGAGAAAATGGGCATATGCTGACCAATCTCCAAAGCTGCTTCCGGTTTCCAGTTCACTAACGCTGGTGCTGACTGGACCGTCAACTCCAACTGGGCATCTGACGGCGCCGAGTTGGCGATGAAGAAGTCGCTCCGCAAGGGTACTTACAAGGATCTGAACATCTACTTCATGTATGCTATCGGTGGTAACTTGGGATACTGCTATTTCCCAACCAACGCTGCTACTGGATCCAATGACTTCTATGTAAGTGCTTTGTCAACCCTATAACCAAATTTCCTTAAGCATTGAAGATTAGAGCTTGAGTTAGAGTTGGGATTAGAGTTTGAGGTTGGTCTTGGAGTAGGAAAGAAGCTAACGAGAGAAACAGTACGATGGCTGCTCCATTCTCTACACCACCGCTCCTGGCGGCCCCGAAACGAACTACAACCTCGGCAAGACCGTAACACACGAAGTCGGCCACTGGATGGGTCTCTTCCACACCTTCCAAGGCAACTCGTGCTCGGGCTCAGGCGACAGCATCTCCGACACCCCGCAGCAATTGTCGGCTAGCAGTGGGTGCCCAACTGGCCGTGACTCCTGCCCAACTGTCGCTGGTTTGGATCCCATCCATAACTACATGGATTATTCTTATGAGTGAGTTTGATTTATTTGATGTTTGGTGGGGATGTGTGAGAGATGGATGGATGCTAATGAGATGCAGTTCTTGCTATGACAACTTCACTCCTGGCCAGAATACTCGTATGCTTAGCATGTGGAACACCTACCGTGCTTAGATGCGTTCTAGCTTCGAGAAAGGGTTGTTTCAAACAGAAACTGGTGGAGAGGCGAAATGAGAGTGAGATTGAGACTGGGACTGAAACAATTACCATTGGCCGTTGGAAAATGGGTTGGCTGGACTGAATGTGTGTCACTTAACGCTTCTGTTAGTTTGATGTTAGGAAGGTATGTTTAAAGCGGTTGGTCAACTCACGGCTTTAGGCGCCTATTGTGTCCTTTGTAATGAGACAGTTTGACCTCTATGGCAAGCACATCCCAGTCGTTATTGTCGGGACTGTGCACGACTAGTAGGCAGACATCCTCATAGCAGAGCACATCGAAGAGTCTAATGTCCCCTTCCACTATACCCGTATTAATGTCAACTTTAAGATCGTCGTCGTCTAAGCTAGGATTATCTCTTCGTTTCCTTTTGCATTAACTAGCTCTGAGGTTGACATCCTATGCTAAAAAGAAGGAGTAGTAGTAACATAAACTAAACCTAATGTTAATCTATAGGGTATATAGATTTATTGCGGGCCTAGTAGCAGCTAAGTAAAAGCCGGAGGTCGTCTACCCCCTCTTCTTTACCCAGTCTTCATTATACATATGCTAGATGGATGATATTATAGTCCCTCTAGAATAGTGCTAAATCATAGAGTACTACGGGACATCTATATCCAGCCAGCTGATTCAAATGTACAATAATTTGTCCAAGCTGGCCTCCCAAAACATCACGTGAAACGATAAATACCCCTTTTCAGGGAAGGCATTCCACCATTCCACCATTCCTCAACCCCTCAATCACTTTACAACCTAGTTCCGATATTAACATGCACAGCCTTCGAGTTCGTATATCCTGCCAGTCCCGCCTCTCCAAGCTCCCTACCAATACCACTCTGCTTCACACCTCCAAATGGCACCCTGAAGTCACTGTCATTGCTGGAGTTGATCCATACCATGCCCGCCTCCAGCTTCCTCGCAATACCATGCGCGCGCTGGATATTCTGCGTGAAAACAGCTGATCCCAGGCCATAGATCGAGTCGTTGGCCATCTGGATAGCCTGCTCCTCGGTCTTGAAAGATGCGATGACCACGAAGGGACCAAAGACTTCCTCTTTGTAGATGTCCATCTCGGGCTTGACATCCGAGAAGATGGTGGGCTTGACGAAGTATCCCTTTCCGTCACCAACGTCTGTGAAGCTCTCTCCACCACAGACCAGCTTTGCGCCTTGGTCCTTGCCGGACTGGGCGAAGCCGAGAACGCGCTCGTGCTGTACCTTGGTGATCTGAGGGCCTTGGCTGGTGGTTGCGGCGAAGGGGTCACCGACGACTTGGATCTCGGAGACGTATTTGGTTAAGTCGGCGACAAATTTGTCGTAGACACCCTCCTGGACGAGAATGCGGGATGTGGCGCAGCAGACTTGACCCTGGTTGTAGAAAATGCCGATGTGCTATGCATGTTAGGTTGGGTTCGTTTGCTTCAAAACTGTGGAGGAAACTTACAGCCCATTTGACGGCTTGGTCCAGCTCAGCGTCGTCGAAGATCAACAACGCAGACTTTCCGCCGGTCTCGAGAGTAATGTTCTTCATGTTAATGGATGCCATCTTCATGATCTCCTTACCAGTAGTGGTGCTACCAGTGAACGCAATCTTATCGACATCCAAGTGGCTCGCAAGAGCCTTTCCAGCCTCTCTCCCATGTCCGTTAATAATATTAATAACTCCCGGCGGGAAACCAGCCTCCTTAAACAAGCTAGCCATGTATAGAATGGACAACGGGGTCTGCTCAGCTGCCTTGAGGACAACCGTGTTACCACACGCCAATGCCGGTCCCAGCTTCCAAGCCGCCATCTCGAGCGGAAAGTTCCACGGGATAATCTGACCACAAACACCGACAGGTTCTTTGATAGTATATGCAAGCTTATCGGCACCAACATCGATGGTCTGGCCATGGTTCTTGTCCGCGTAGCCGGCATAGTATCTTAAGACCGTGGCGCTGCCCGCAACGTCGTCATTGAGGGACACACTATATGGCTTTCCATTGTCCCATGTCTCGATAGTGGCCAGCGTCTCCGCGTGCTTGTCGATGAGATCAGCAAGCTTGAACATCATCGTCCCGCGATCCGTGGCGGGGATGTCGCGCCAAGTGGGGTTCTTGAAGGCGGCGCGAGCTGCGGCAACTGCAGCGTTGACATCGTCTTCGGTGGCTGCGTACACGGAAGTAATCGCGGTCTCGTTGCTGTCAAATCAACAGTTAGTTTCTGTGGAATGAAACTGGCGGTGAGATGAGCAGGATTGGGCTCACGTCGGGTTGATCGTCTCGATCTTCTGGCCATTGCTGCTCTTTACGAACTCGCCATTGATGTACAGGCCGATGGGCTGGGTGTACTTGACGCCATTGGGGGCTGTCAATTCGACGGAAAGGTCGGAAGACATCTTAAGGGCGGTCTGTGTGCTAAAAAGCTGGTATTGTTTATGCGGGCTCGAAGCTGGCGGCAGTCGCGGTGAAGCTTTGAAGCGCGTAATGTACGAGGAAGGTTTTGAGTGGGCTATAGAAGACAATGCTGCATTGCGGAAGGAAGAATAGAGCTTATGAACGAGCATCTCAAGTGGAATAGAAGTTCAGGGAAAGAGCCAACAACAGGCAAATGTTAGATGCGGGGTTACCGTGCGGGGGGGAAGTATTGGGGAGTGGACTGGAGTGGTGTCAGCATATGACGATAGTGGGCTTGGCGCTATATTGCCGCGGTTGTTCCGAATCTAGGCCTTCAAAATATGAGATGCCTTATTAATCTAAGGCCGCTGTTGGTTTTCTTGGTATTGTAAAACATATATTTTTTTGATTTGGGACATTATACTTGTTATATTGTCCTTTTTAAGGTGCGTATATAAGTATGTGCTTTTGTAAACATTTCAATGTATAAATGTAGGTAGCTGTCACGTACTGTATGTCATCTGCGGCCCATTATGCGGCCACCCCTGGTCTGCAGATAGGTAATCTGAACTGCAACGACACTCATTCTTAACAATTTGGTATTATCGATACTATATATGTATATGTTGCTGTATGTCCCGGCATTCCACTCAGATAGTCCTCTTATATTTGAAGACTGCCAGTATATATCCAATTTCAGCTGCCGTCAATGTCGCCGTCTCCCCAAACTCCAAACAAATAACCCCCTTAAGACTTTCTCCCCGCCATCCTGGTAGTTCCCAATCTGTTCCGCCCAGTACGTGATATAAATAAACAGTTACAAAACCTCCCTCCCCGCCCAGTTCGCCCTTTACCTGGGCATATAAGCTCCATGCTCCAAACACCCGCCGCCGCTGCAGAAAAAACAACAAAACGATAACAAAAAGACTCCGCCGCGCTGAGAAACAAAAGGGGTATAAATAGGTATGCTCGGTCGCCCGATCCATGCAATTCTTCGGTGGTGTTGGCACACGCAGTGTGCCGTGATAAGAGCGAGTTATAATAACAGATAGTGTGGTACAACAGATGATCCGGTACAATATATAATGTGGTGTAATATGAAATAAATGATAGTGTGATAGTATGATAGTTCGTTGTTGCTTGCAGATTCGGTTGTAATGTGGCACCGTTGGGTTAATTTGGTTTGATAAAGGGTGTGTTTCGGTAGGTAGTATTTGGAGTGATGATAGATAGTGACGACCCTATTGCCGCTGCCCGCTAGAGTCGCCTGGCTTCGGAGTCGGTTGTTGCGCCTGCTGTTGAGCTTGCTGCTGGGCTTGCTGTTGCGTTTGCTGTTGCGTTTGCTGTTGTGCTTGCTGTTGTGCTTGATGATTTGCTTGATGATTTGCTTGATGGTTTGCTTGATGATTTGCCTGATGATTTGCCTGCTGATTTGCTTGGTACTGCGTTTGGTACTGTGCTTGGTACTGTGGTTGTTGCTGTGGTGGCTGTGGTAGTTGTCCACTTGGCCACGATCGGTCACTGCCACCTGGGGGGTAGAAGGTAGATTGCGGACGTTGCGCAGCGGTGTTGGAAAGCCAACTTGGAACCACCACAGGGCCAGAAACGCTTCTAGTTTGGGGAGGTAGATGCTGTGGGTGTTGGCCTCCTTCTGGTCGAGGCTGTGCGCTGGCGTATGGGGTGGTAGGAGGGAGATATTGCATATTCTGCCCTTCTTCTGGTCTGGATTGGTTATCAGGGCGTCCATATTCTCCCTGATCATCTAGTCGCCTTCGTCTTGCAGGTCTTTCGCCTTGGGTCATGTCGTCTCCGGGGGACTGCCGTCGTGAGCCGGGAGAAAGGTCATGAGAGAGTGGAGATGGCTCCCGAATAATAGGACTCCGTGGTGGCGCTTGTAAAGCTTGGTTTCTGGTCGCCGGGTTGTCGCATAACATGCGCCACATTCTCTCTGCTTCAGCCTGAAAGAAGTCGCTCCGTTCCTTGTGGTAGGCTATCATCTTATCTCTGTCTTGAATCTCCTTATTCTCCTGTTCCTTTTTATCTTTGGTCCTTTTGCGGAAACGCGCCGAGGCGCTTGCATTGCGCTTTCGTCTATTACCAGCCTCAATTGATCCTACATCCACATCCACAGGTATGTTGAACTCGCCATTTCTTGCTGCCCAAAGCAGGTCATGCCCACCGCTAACGGGGCCTTGGGGGGGCATTATCTCCGGTGGGTGAGTTGTGTAGGGGCCTGGTTCTTGTAGGTTTCCCTGTGACGGACCTCCTTCTGGGACGGCTCCTCTTTGAGTTGGACCTGTGAAATATGGTGGGCCAGAAGGCGGCTGGCTCATCTGAGTCATCGCAGCGGGCGATGGGTGGCTGCTATAAGAGTATGGAGAGTTCGGGCTCACACTCTGTGAATTCGGTAACCTTGCTGCTGGCCCTCCCATCACAGCAACACTCGCTCGTCGGTTTAAAGGTGGCCCAGACACGGGAGGAGGCAAATTGATAGGACCTCGAATATGTGCAGGAATGGCGGGCACCGGTGGGATTTCGGACGAAGCACCAGTCCCCGGGACTACAACGTGCGGCCACCCTGACTCGTATTCAGGTGGTGGTTGAACAAAGGGTCTTTGGCCTCCCATCGCCGCATTGCCGAGACTAACAGTTCTATTGACGCTTGGGGCCAAACTTCTCCTGCGCCGCCCGGCGAAGCCGGCGTTCGCTGATAATAAACTAGGACTATTCGGAGGTTGATTTAGACGTGATATGAGTGGTGGTATTACTGCGCGAGTGGTCTGTTGTGGTAGTGACCGATCCACGAAAGCCATCTGGGAATTGGAACTAAACGTGGACTGCACACGGCTGTTTGCAGACTCCGTTGGGTTTAACATGGTATGGACGCCAACTCCCCGAGAAGCACCAGGTGCACAATTATCGCCAGGCGTCATTGGCGGATAAGTTTGTGCATGGGGTTGGGCTGCTGGCTGCTGGCTCAGCTGCTGTGAATTTTGATCTCGAGAAATTTCATCTCCATGGTCAAGCCCAGCATGTTGACCTTCTTGTCCCCGAAAAGTACCAGCGGGCGAACTATCATCCCGGCCATCGGCGGTTGATTGAGATACAGGACGAGACGGAGCCGGCCTCTGTGACATTGAGCCCTGATCTCCTGGCCCTTTATGGTCCCAGAGATCGGGACATGGGAGTTTTTGCCCGTCCTGCCCCAAAGTTGGACTGCCGTGGGGGCTTGGATCAGATTGTATTTGGCCTCTCCCTACAACACTGGGCTGTTGTTCCTTGAGGCTTCGTGCGGAATTTGCAGGATACAAGAAGGTAGAAGCAGCGAACGCTTGGGGCGCTGGCCTGTAGAGAATGGTTTGCACAGCCAGGGTGAAGGACGATGGCGGGTTGCCTAAAAGGCCACCACGGTGCTCCGAAGCGTAGGCAGGTAAGTTTCCGGTATCACCGCGTAAAATCCAATCGCTTCAGCTTGAAATTTTGACTTCGAGTGATGGTAGTGTTTTTGCTTTTTCGTGGATCTCTTGTTATAATGTATGATGAGCTGTTGGACAGGGATAGTCGCACCAAACCGCCGTTGATTCGATAGGCGGCTGGATCTTGGTTACCGTCAGCTATGAGCAGTAACGTTTTCAAGTGAGATGTATAGGTTGAGATTGGCGCGCTTCTATTGCGTCCAGGCCAGTAGCACAACAGTCGGTGCAATATATTGAGGAAGAACAAATTACGGAAGGAGGGACGACGTCTATTTGTTGTGGGCGAGCCAGTCAAATAATGAAGAATGAGTTGAGAGTTGTGAGTGGTTCGTCGTACTATGGAGCTGACTTGGATCCGGTTGGCCAGGCTTAACAGGAACAGCGGTAGACTCTCGTCATGATAGCCAGCCTTCGTAACCTTACATCCTAGGGCTCATAAATCCCGTATCGTGGGAACCGTAGAAAAGAGTTTGCATGAGCGGAAGCGCGACTTACTCTGCATATGACGGTGGAAAGCCCCACGCATATTTGGGGGACCATTGGGCTCCCTAGCCGTTGTCCTCCTGTGAGAAAAGATGTCCCAACAGCCAGGGCATGGGATGCATCTTAGTGTGGGGCTATGTGCACCTTGATGAACATTGAAAGTACTCTTGGCGTATACCGTGGGTAGACCGGGGAGAAAGCCAAATGCCCCCCAACACGTTACTCCAAATAGGGAAGCCTTTCACGCTTGTGTAGGGCGTAAGCGGGAGAAAGGATGTCCCCTCAGGGTAACTGATCCACAGGTACTGGCTGCAGGCTTAGCACAATACTGCGGTGCGGGTCAACGCCAGATGAGTTGCGAGTAGCTTGAAAGGTAACAAAGTACCCTTGGTGAACGTTGCAAATCAGTGGTAAATCGACGGTGTTGGCTGTGCAGACATGTCATAATCTTTGCGTCAGCGCAATCATGTCCAGTTGCTGTATCCCATCACACATACCGATACTACTCTGGCTACCCTGGTCGCTCCGCGCAGTCTAACGGGCGAACCAACGACATAATCTAGAGGCGCTTCGGTTGCTGAGTTGCTGGCTGAGAACCATATCGCCTCACTATCCAGCGATCATCAGCTTCCAACACACTAGGGGACCACTGCTCCTGATCGGGAGTAGTGTTTCGATCAGTCCCGGCGTCTCACGTCCCAGCTGATCATGACCTCCGGCCGGGGAAAGGATCCTGCGACTGTTTGGGGGTTAGAATTGCACCCCACTCCGGGTGAGTCGTAGCGTGTGCTCCGCACTCGCTCTAAGAAGTCGTCCTGACCGTCTTGGCGGAGATCTTTACAGGAACTCGGTTCACGACGTGGGTCCGAACTGACGGTTGGACTCGACACGCCAGCGCCGTCGTACAATCAGTTTTTGTTAGTGGACCGGGGAAGGCGGGACGAGCCACTAGGGACAAAATCCAACGAGAGAGAGCAACGCCTAGAACAGAAACAGGTAGCCCAGAGTCCGGTGTGGTATTGTGGTGCGGAGTACCTACGTAGTGTACAGAGGAAAAGAGAGGGTTTGAGGTAAACCCCTGGTGGCCAAAACACACAGTGGCTTTGTGCAAAATCAATCTAACCCTGCCCTTGTAAATCACATTGGACGAAACGCAACTGACAGGAAGTTGTGCCTTTGCAAGGAAGAAACAGTAGAAAGACACCTGGTAAAACATACCTGCCCGCCACAGCTCAGGGATCGAGGATTAAAACAGATAGAGCGTCCGACACGCTTACTCCTGGACATGTATGGTCAGTGTACAGCTCATGACGAAAGGCACTGTGTGCACCACGAGTTCAAAATTATCATCCCAATGCAATCATTGTGCAGCATCGTACATACGTATCCGGAAATGTCCCGAGAGGCACGACCCGGTCGGCACTACCGCTCTAGCACAGTGGGCCCAACAAGGGAGCACCAAATGCAAGGTGAACCCCCCGCGGGTCCGTGGCATTTCGTCGAAAGCGCCAAGTTCAGCCCGCCCGGCAATGCAGGCAATCAAAAGCTGTCTGTGGGTATTAAATTGCTTCCACGTTCCTCATGCACGCCGCCCTGTGCTTTTCAACCCATTGTGCGACCAGCCCTCGCCGAGCGATCCGAGTGGCGTGTAAAACAGACGCTCAGATCTTATTGTTGCCTTGCATTACAACGCTTGTGCTTTGAGTCCCATCAATCCCGTGCACTTAGAAAACTGGAGGGAACGTAGTGTCATACGTACCCCAGTGGCGTCCGTCAGCTTCGCTTTGGTAGCGCCAGGGCGAAAAGGTGGTGATGACGGACTGATCGTCCCAAGGTTGCTTCCCAGCTGCTTCGCCTCGCTGGTGCCTTTGGCTTCCATTCATTTCCTCGGATACCCAGTCGTGTGCCTTGGAATGATCCTCATTACATCTCATGTCGCAGCAAGCCACTGGTTGACTTCGTCCAGGATGTGCACCTGTATCGTAGAGTAGAGTAGTATTTACCACTACTGAGTACGTGCACTGGGATGTACTGTCTTTGTGAGTGGACTTGGTGAAGTGCGGAGTGCATATAAATCCAGCAACTGCATATGTCCATGCACTGCCGACAAGGAGTATGACTGTTTCACACGTCGAGCATAAAACGGGACGTTGATTTTGCTTCTGAGCCTGTGTGCTAATATTCCCACCGCATCAAACCTTCATCATGGGGGCTTGGCGTCGGTCGAACTGCCCAAGGAAGCAAGACACAACACCAACGCGAGAGATTTTCAAATTTTTCACAGGGCCTATGGTCTCGCTTTGCCGGAAATAGATATCGTCATGTGGAACAGATCGGTTTATTATTTCATCTTAAAAACGAGCTGTAGTGCAAAGACTGTGGGGGTAGGAGTGAAGGTGGTTGGCTGGTTGCGTGGCCTCCAGTAAGATGAGATACAGTAGCTCTACATGGGCCCCAGAATATACGATCAGATTTCCAGTGCTGTGGTGGTCTAAAAGGCGTTCACCCATGACACTCCACTGTGGTTTTTTCTCAATGGTAGAGTGTGACCTGCCATTTCATCCTGCGTTGTGGGAATGGTTTGTGGTCGGTCCCCAACCAGGAGATAGATAACATGCATGTAAACGCGAACCGTTTCTGACGTGTGTGCAAACTTGAATGCGACGGAAAGAAGCCATTCATAGTGCTACATGTCAATTGGTAGCGAAGGAGCAGAGTCGTACAACGCTGAACTCGAAGTACTTCCTCTCAGAAACACGGTTAAAGTGAGATTCACACCGTCTGTACGCACTGAATACATGGTCCTGCATGTAGTACGTACTTTTTGGTGCAAGAAAAGGCTCGCCCCATTTTAATCCCGTCTTAAAACCCCAGCAGTCCCAGCAGTGCATACAGTAGTGACCGACCCGAGCTGGCGGTAAACAATTCGAGAAGTTCCCGTTGCCCATGTAAATAATTGACGCCTGAATTGCTTGGATAATTTGTACCTGAAGCTGGTAGATTCTGCGAATTTGGGGTTAAAAAAAAATAGGAAGGAGCATGAGGAGCCTTCGTTGGCATTTGAGAGGCCGACAACAGGAGAAGGGAAACCCTTGCATCGAAATATACGCAGGTAGCAACGGGACCAGCAAGGCGCGACGCAGCCAACAAGGCAATCCTACCCAAGGACAATGCCCAACATCAGTGTTGTTTTCCATGAAATTGACTGGAATCATAACTGTATGAAGCCATACTGGGATCACGGCAACAAAAAAAACGGCCCGACAGGGAGCTCTAATTTCTCGTGTAGATCGACGCAAAGCTGTGCACAATCCTTCGCTCCTTCGCTCACAACCCCCCCAGCCAAGACTTTCGTCGTTGTGTCAATGATGGCTTAGACCTTACATCATCATAGAAGAAGCCATTCGCGCATCCAGTCCAGACCGCCACACCTGTGAAAATATTTTGCCACCCAACAAGCTTCCTTAGTTCAGCATGCGCAAATTAGCTGACTTGTCGGAATCCAGCAATCGCAGGGACCTACTCCCTGCATGACGGCTGGGTTAGCCAAGTAATTGGACGGTGTGACAATTAATTGTCTCCTCTTTAAGCGTCGGTCAAGTCGAGTCCGAGATGAGCACCAAGGCACGGAGTTGTTCGGATGGTGCCTGTGATGGGTCGGTGCGGTGAATTAGCTGATCGGAATCGGAAGACAAATATGCTCATACCCCGTAGCAAACAGACCAGTGGCCCGACGCGCTGATGGCCGAGCCCAATTTAGTGAACGCGCCCTTCCTACACGGGGTCTGTGCAAGGCGTACCCGTAGGCGGGTATACCCATTGCCAAGGATATGCATACGCGTCCAGTAAATGATGCCTTGTTGGTGACGGCTGGGGTGAGCTTCGACGTACATAATCGTGGGGGATGAGAAGCACCAAGGGCTTGTCTCCGACTTTCTGCAGAGTTAGCAACGGTGAGAGGTTCGAACGCTCGTTGTCATGCACCCAGACACTGCGTGCATTGGATCCCTCTAAAATCGATGTTCAAGATCTAGCGGTCAGCGGTCAAACCACCATAAGGTCCCATTGTCCCGCGGCTGCATATCCTCCAACCTGCATGCCCACAACAGGGGTGACATGTATTTCTCATGTATATTGGATGTCCATCCCACAGAGCGTCGACGTGTAGTTTCAGGCAAAATAAAAGTCGGTCACCGCACATTGCAATTCCGCATCCTGGGCACTACACTTTTGAAGCACACCACCAGCTTTTTGGTAATCATATGCTGTATCTAACAGCTCTAACCTGCATACGGCAGAGGTTTATTGTGCCAGCAGAGCTTTGTGGCCATCGTATACTACAGTCAAGATCTTCAGACTGTGTAAATAGGAGGTGAAACCTGCCACAAACGGATCAGTAAGGTAGATAATCACCACAAGAGTACTCTACCTGTGCCATCAACTTTTAACACTTTGATGCGCGGACCGGTTCATGCACGTCTCCTTCCGCATGAATTAGTTTTTGCTTTTGGTGTCGTTTTTTTCTCATCGGCTTGCCTGTTTAGGTGAGGCTTCATGCATGCAGTGTCCGCCTCACCTTTGATGGCCCATCAAAAACGCCAGCGTGGGGGGGAGGACACACACAGTATCACATGACTGTAAATAGATCCAGGTCATATCGACCTGCTTATTCCGTACCTGCAACATCGTTCATGACTTGCATGAAAAACACTGCATGACTTTTGTCAGTCAGACCCTGCAGCCTTCCAGCCCTGTTTTCGTCAAGTTCAAAGTGTATGTGTATCACGTGATTGACATACTGCCATATGGCTTTCTTGTCTCCTGTCTCCCATCCAAACACCAGTGCACCATGGAATAGAAGAGGAGCTTGAACTTGATATAGCACACATACCTTTTATCACGTTTTCCTCGGCGTCGAATGGATTCATACTAGGTATCGCCCAGTGTTCCTTGTGTTAACAATCAACTGTGATGTGCTGATGTTAGAAAACCAGTAAACCCTGAGATTTATTGCTCCTAAAAGGCACCACGCAGCAATATCAAAGCATCTTGTTACTGATGATGGCTTTGACTGACCATGGTTTTGATAAACTTCATCGACTTTCTTGTGAATATCAGGTGACCAACGACGGATACATAGCAAGGGGGATAAGATTAATGAAACCCCTCATCACCCCGCTCTCGATAACATCCTAATCGGATAAAGGTGAAAGGCCTAGAATTCCTTCGATTCCCTCGCCCTCAAGGTTCAACAAATATATAAACACAAGTATATTTGGCCGATAGCCTTATATTCTCCGATCGATCGATTGGCCTAACCCCGTTTTGGCGCCGCGGACCGTCCTTCCGAGAGCTCCGCAGGTAAGAGATAGAGGCTTCTTATATGAGTCTCGAAGAAGCCACCTGACTTCTTCTGTCTGTAAAATCTCTCATATATCCGTTGCTCCTCTCAATTGCGCTTCCCTCGACGACCCTCGAAAGCAACCTTGATCGAATTGCACTGTTATCGGCCACTCGATCAAAATTGCGACCCAAGGCCGTCAGAGCTAGAGAGAAGCCTCAAGATAAGACACGCTCAGCCCGTCCAACAACATGCCGGAATTACAGAGATGGGAAATTCAGGAGCCATACCTCAGGCCCAATGGTGACCTCCTTGAAGGCCCATTTTACGAGCCCGAAAACAACCGCCTCCGTTTCGTCGACATCATCCAACGCAAGCTCCACGTGATTGATATCGCCGAAGGGCCGACATCGCTCAAGACCATCGACTTTGATATCCCAGTTGGCGTTACGGCAGATATTGAGGGCGTCGATAGCAAGGATAAGATCCTGATAGGCGGAAAGACTGGAATTGCGATCCTGGACCGGAACACAGGGAAGTACGAATATATCAAGAAGTTCTACGATGACGTGGATGAGGCTCGAGATGATCGGATGAGGAGTAACGACGGGAACGTCGATTCCGAGGGCCGAATGTGGATCGCGACCATGACTGATTTCCACGCTGGACCGTGTAAACCAGAGGGTATTTCTCCCCTTTCCAGCGCGATATCCCCTCGTTAAGACTGACAAATGCTAGGGCACCTTTTAAGCTTCGACTCCAACCTCAACCGCGCATCGCACCGCTCCGAACTCGTCATCCCCAACAGTGTCGGCTGGTCCCTCTCCAATACCACCTTCTACCTCGTACACTCCACAGAGGCCACTATCTACGCCTACGACTTCGACGCTGCCACTGGTGCTATCAGCAACCCACGCGTTTTCTGGAAGCTCGATACTGGCTCTGAACCCGACGGATTTGCCATCGACGTCGAAGGCTACATCTGGCAGGCCGTGTACGGTGATGGCAAGGTGCTGCGTATCAGTCCTGAGGGCAAGACGGTGGGCGAGATCATACTGCCGACGCGTAACGTGACGTGCTGTGCGTTCGTGGGTGAAGACCTGTGGATCACGACGGCGAGCGAGTCCGCTGAGAATGCGAAGTTGTACCCTGAGAGTGCGCGGAACGGGGGCGCGCTCTACAAGATCAATGTTGGCATCACAGGGGTGGATAAGCACAAGTTCAAGTTGACTGAGGAGACGAGGAAGACAGTTGGCCTATGAATTTTCTCAGATGAGGTGGGTGAAGGGCTAGGTATTCTTGTTTCATAGTGAACACAATTCCAGCTGTTGCAGTTGCTATCTCGCGCTGGTGTAATTTGCCCTTTTCTTGACTCCATTTCCGAGTCCGAGTAACTTATGTATTAACTGTAGCCTGAGTGATTAAGCATCTTTGTTCCGACCACAGCCAATTTAAATGGTAGCTGACTTCACTGCCCCTCTTCAATTTTGGGAAGGCACGATCAGTATCCGTCTTCATATTTTGAGAAGGCACGAATAGTGTTTTTCTTCAAACTTAGAGAAGGAACGAGCAGCGTCCCCTGTCAAACTTTAGGAAGGCACGAGAAGTGTCCTTGTTTATAATTTGAGAAAGTACGAATGGTATCCTTCATGAAACTTTGGGAAGGCACGAGTGGTGTCCCTCTGTAAACATTGGGAAGGCGCGGGTGGTTAGTCTATCAAGGTCTACGTCCAGCATCATGGAGATGGCAATTACATACTACTGATCACCCCGAGAAAAAAGTTCAAAGGATAAACTGACGGTCAGAAGTTCTTCGATAAGGGCATTGTTCAACGCATAGTTTCTCTGTCATAACTGATTTACCCCCTCGACGCATAGTTCCTCGGCCATCGCCGCGACTATTCTCCTCGCCACGATGTCGGACTTATACAATGCAACCACTTTCACCAATCGCGCAGTGACTCCAACGGGCCTTGGTGGTTTTGCTTATCCAGACCGTCCCACCGTGTTTATCTTCCTCCCTGGCGGATGGTCTGGCGACATGTGGCATTGCGCAGCTGCAACGGCTCTGTGCCAAAGCGAAGATAAAGATGTCATTCGTGCATATGCAATCACGATCATTGGAATGAAAGAGAAAGTCAGCTTGGCCCGAGATGGCACTGTGGAGGTTTCTCCAGATTACTCGATTATCTATGGAAACCGAACATACAACTACTTTCACTCCATTCAGATTCCTGCTCTCCTTGCCCGACTCAACAAACTGGAGAGTAGATTCCAGCCACTTTTTAGCGGCAATATCACTAAGGGCTCTGGCGAGTATTTGAATAAGATCATCGCCCTTTACCGTGCGAATTACGGGAACCCGAATGCTGTCTGCAGCTTCATGTGGCCTCTCACTCCCGAGACTGAGGAGGTTGCCAATGCACGCCCATTTCAGCTTCCCCCAAATGTCGCCAAACCAGTCTCCTTGGCAGAAGATGTGCTTTTCCCCAACGACGACGATATCCCTGAACTCGCCACAAGCGATATAAACCCTCCTTACCTGTTTGACGGAAATGAAGATGCTGTGACAGGCCCAGGCCATATGCTGCACCTATGGACTTCAACAACTATCACCATGCAATATCTTTATGACCCCAACAAACGCGCAGGCCGCATTCAATACCTCCAGGAGCAACTTGGCAACATATCAAAGACAAACTCCACTTGGTTTCAGCAAGCGCGCGCACTTGCAGACAAACTTGTCATGCTTGCCACGCAGGAAGGTGTTGACAGGTCGAACGCCAAAAGGGTTGTGCTCTTCAACTACCGCAAGGGCGACGTAAACAAGCAGCATGACGGGAACATAGGCCTTCTCAGTTCTGTCTCTCAGTTTGGTGCCACAAAGGGATTCGTCGTCATTGCACTTATTGTCAATGTGCCTCAGGAAGAGGTTGATTACCTCAGGATAAACAACCATGTCGTCCTGAATCTCTATGCAAAGGGGCAATACTACGACAAGCGGTACACTGCTACCTTTTGGTCAATCGTGGCGAACGAACTGCAGGGAACCATCGTGCAGGGGCTTATTGGTGGGAGAAGCGGAAGCATGGATATTGCATCTTTCATGGGTGTCAATACCTGTTCATTCGATGAGCCAGTGTTTGGCAAGGGTTATAAGTTTGACGATGAATATATTCTGGCTCAAGGAGGACAGTTACTCAGATTGATGTCGCAGTACCCGGTGATGAGCATCGTCTACGTGAGTGTGGATAGCTGGTACGATAACAGGCAGATATACAATTCGTATGATGAGCTTGACGAGAGAGGACTGGGAGAATGGCTGAATCGGGCGCCGAGTGACCCTCATATCTGCCCAGCGATATCTGTTGTGGAAGTTCGGGTAAGTATAACTGGAAACTGGGTCATGAAGTTTGATTATCAATAGCATATATGCTGATCCACCATCGCAGTTTACTCAGGCAGGAAGCAAGTCATTGGATACCGCCTTGTTCAGAATGGAGAACGACGACATGAGAATCAGAGCCACCAGTTTGAGGGAGCTGTTGGGGTTGCAGTAGACGAGAGTGGGCAGCGGAGGGGGGGACTACGAGAGGTGCTATTATCCGCGTTTCCTATTTCAGTCGCCATGGCTAGATTCTCTTTTGCCAGTGATTCCATTTGACGAATTACGGTTTCAGTGCCTGAAAATGGCGGAGTATATTAACATTCCCGAGCCACAATAGCTGTTGCTTCTATCATTAAACTTCGCGGCTTCAAAAAGGACGACCTCATTACTTCGACCTCGTCCACATTCACGAAAATTATCAGCAGAAGCAAAAATAGCATATCCAATAAAAACACAACGCTTCTCAAATTTCGCTCCTCTCCTTCGTGCTAATATACTATTACTGACCTCCATAGCCCTCGTACTCTCTGCCTTCCCTTCACATGACACAGCAATGCTCCCCATGCCACCCCATCTCCGCCTTCCGCGCCCACGCCTTCTCAACATGACACCCGTGACACTCACCCTTGCTCTCCTCGAGTGCGTACTCGGCGCGAGAGCATTTCTCTACTAACTCTTGGGCTTGGGAAAGGGTTAGTTGCTCTCCCCCGCCGTCACCATGATTGTGTGGCGGGTGGGGAGCTGGAGTAGAATGGGGGTGGGAGTGAGAACTTGGAGGGGAGTCGTTGCAGGGGAAGGTGATGATGGAGTGGGGATGGAGTGTAGTGGGGGGCAGGGGGATGAGGGAGCAGAAGCTTATGTGGTGGGTGAGATGGGCGGGGAGGCAGGTGTAGGTTGTTGTTGTTTGTTTGCACATTTTGATGGTTGTGGTGGTGCTGTGTGAGGGTGGTGTTTTGGGGTTTGGAAGGGGAGAGAGAGGATTGTAGGATCGGGGGTTATATGGGGGGATATTGAATGGTAGGCGAATGAGAAGGTCGAATGAGACGAGGATTCATAATGGGATTATTGCTCACGCTGGTTGAATGGGGCTTTGCGGGGTATGAAGGGGTTTCTTTGTTTGAACAAGAGGGTTGTGGATTTTACTCGATGGAAGTGGAGGGTGGCGAACAAAACCGAAGCTTCAGGGGTTTCATGCTAGTTCAAGTGCACGACGGACTCTTCTTTGTTGTATGCGTCAGGGGCGGCGGCAGGCGGTCAAACTGAGAGGTGTTGCTCATGAGTCTCAACATCGGCCCTGCTGCCGAATTATTCAGCAGAATAGAACTTTCAAATGTCACGCACTATAAGGGCATTATTATTGATATCAACCTTGATTCTAGGCTACATTGAAAGGTATTAAATGACAGGAAACCTGCTAACGGTCGGCCGAGCTTAAACTCCAATGGAGAACTCCATACAACGGCCGAAAGCTCCTCAACCTCCATACACTCACCTACCATAGCACAGGAAGATCAATCGCTAGAAATTGTCATTAAATACGTTCTATGCTTCCTTAACCATCCTCGAGCTAGTTGGTCATACTCTGCTTCACATCCCAAAAAATACCATTCATCGCCCATGACTTGGCACTTCTCGGCAAATTCCATGACTCTATCATAGTTGGGAAGATCACAGTGTGGCACTGTCGAGCCACTACAAGCGCAGGTGCTCTCGCCTAAACCGTCGCAGACTTTTTTGGTCGCCGTCGTGATCGCTTCAGGAGTTGCATTGTTGTTAAAGCACATGTACCGGAAGTTGCCGCAGGCATGAACAATGGAAGCACAAAGCATGAGCAGTAGTAGGAGTCTCATTGTGAAATAAAGGAGGCGGCGTCAATATTCAAAGGTCCTAGATATGGTGGCAAAATAGGAGACTGGCGCAGACGCTCTAAAAGAACTTTATAGGCATCTTGAGACTCGGGAAATGGTAGCAGCAGCAAACTCTGGTGACGTACACTGTTTAAGAGTATCATTACAGAGTTTTAAATTTTGAAGCTGAGAAGTTACACTGTTCTGCTGGTGTGTGTCATGACTAACCAATTGCGCTCCAGACTCTAGATGAAGACGCAACGGTGAAAGCCGGATATGTCCAGCAGGACCATTCAAGAGTCTCACGTTTCGAAGCCGGAATAAGGACCGTTTCACTGGTGTGAATTGCGATCAACCAATCTGCCAGCGCCATGAATTTCTAGTAAGTAAAGATACTATAACGTTGGCCAGTGGCTGGTGAGAAATATATATCTTGGACCTAGACACGCCAGAGAGACTAAGACCATAGCTAAATCTGAACTATCACCCAATTTGAGCTATAACCCCCCGTATCTTCTTCTCCTATCAAGGAATAGTCCCATCTTGTCGAGATAGGTTCGCTATGGATATCCCTCTACAACATCTGCAACAAATTGGGCAAGGATTGAGTGGACGAAGAACTAGTATGAATTATAAACATGATGACCGAAACTTTGAACAAAGAGCCTCTTTGTTCAACAACTACTCAGATTCCGAATGAAAGAAAGATAGTCATTCTTCAACGCCCCAACAGCACATTCACCTTCGCCGTCCGCCTCGGCCCGTGCGGCAAAACAGGGGTAAAAAGACCCCTTTGTCCATCTCCATCACTCAAAGAAAAATCTCGAAACATATACACAACCACCTCCTCCTCCTCCTCCTTCCTTCATCCTCCGCCCTCACCATCACCAAAAATGTCTCTCACTGAAACGCCGTCGCTTCCACCGTGCCGACCACAACATCACAGAACATCCTCAACAGTCTCAGACTAAAACGCCTTTCGAGATGACGAGTATAAATACGCCCTCTTCTCCTCTCCATTCCCACTCTCCAGAAGTCACCACATGACCGCACTCGCACAACAGGATATCAACACGCCAACCAGGTAAGTGATCTAAACCATCAAACCAACATCACCATTATCTCTCACACAACATCCAATCCCACTCCCACACAATGTGCAAAATCATCCACATCCGCCACCGCTGCGGCCACAGCTTCATCCAGGAGTTCCCCTGCGGGTGGTTCCGCTCACAGCTGGCACCGGTATGCCGCCCCTCGGAGTGTCCGTATATGGAGTATATTGCTGGCGCGGATTGCTTGCTGTGTGTATGTTGTGAGGTGATGATGAGGCCGGGGGGGTATTGGCCAGGGGGGTTCATTTAGGTGGGCGAGAAAGAAAAGGGCGGTAAGTCAGGTAAGTAGTATTTTTTTGGTTGAGTTGAGTAGTTGATATGATTTGATTTTGGGTTTTGTTATTCAAATATATATAACGTATTTCACATGCGAGCGACGCACACAAGCGGGTGACGCACTGGATTCCTCACTAAAAATTAAGTATTCTAGAAGGAAATATCTCAACAACAGCTGAATGAAATATTTTAAAAATAGAGATCTAGTCCTTCTTATACATTTAGATTCGTTTTTTGTTAAATTTAAAGTAAATAGTTAAGAGGTTGTTTAGGTGTAAGGGCTTAGGTTGAATTTAAGTGCTAAGAATTACTAATTTAAAGATCCACTTAATACTATTATTTCAAAACTCTTAGGATAGAAATTTAATTGTATACAAAAGACCAGCTATACATTTTTAAGTATATAATAAGCCTGTTGTTGAGATATTTCGTTCTAGAATACTTCATTTTTGGTGAGGAATCCAGTGCGTCACTCGCTTGTGTGCGTCGTTCGCATGTGAAATACGTTATATATTTTTTCAACATTGTTTTATTTTGATTAGTGTTTTATAGTAAGTAATATATTCTCCTTGGATGTGAAAGATAAAGGGCGTTGGTTTTGAACTGAAAAGTAAGTAAGACAGCCAACTCTTGTACTTGCCCCGCCTTATAAAATATAACACCTTTATACTCAAATAAATTTAATAAAGTTAGAATTGTGATGATTTGACTTTGGTTTACATTTCAAATGCATTTTTCACAGTTCTTTTCACGAGCACAGAAATTTGATTTTGGTAATGATGCTGATATTGATATTTTTAAATAAGAAAAATATAATAAACACCCCCTTATATCCCTACCTTAAAAATACTCCGAGTTTCGTCTCACCGTGAGGACAAGACAAACCGCACCAATAACAACCTGCAAAAGTCAGCACACCACCACCCTCTCAAAAAACTTACCTACCTCAAAAACCACCTCACCAACCTCCCCAATGCCCTCTTAAACGTCCCCCCCCTCTCCGGACTCCTCGCCCTCTCTCCCCTCACACTCTCCCTCCTCAAACTCTCCCTCCTCATACTCTCCCTCCTCATACTCTCCCTCCTACTCATCCTCTCCGTCCTGATCCTTTCTATCTCTCCGCCCCCCTCCTCACCCCCCGGGCCCCTGTACGGATGGGCAAACTCCGTAGTGCACCCCTGACACACCTTCCCATCCCTCTTATGCGTGAACCGCTTGTAGGGACACTCGTGCTGGGATCTCCAGCGCTGTCTGGCGTAGTTGTCGAGGAAGTATTGGCAGGGCCTGGTGGCGACACTGAAGGTTTTGTGGTGGCAGATGTGGGAGGTGGAGACGATGATGCACATGTTGGCGGTGGTTGTTGGGTTGTGGTGAATGTGGTCGTTGTTGTTGGGAGTTGGTAGTCGAGTTGTGATGCATGTGTGTGGTTGTGTCGGCGTGAGTGAAGAATTGTTGTGTGAGGAATGAGAGTCTGGAGGAAGGAAAAGAGGGGGTTATTATACTGGAAGTTGTGATGGAAGGTTATTTTCAGAGACATTTTTGAAACGAGACTCCATTGTAGAGTTGTTTTTCGACAATAGACTCCATTGCGGATAAAACACACAAAGGGAACAATAAACTCAGGCTTGAGCCGATCCAGGCCCGAGCCGCCCCAAGTCCCCTCATAGACGCGCTGTCCAACACAGAAATCCAGGGGCAACAAACGGGGAACCCAGCCAAAACAGCAGCCATCCCCATCACACCCCCCAACCACCAAGCAAACCACCCCCCTCCTTATAAACCAACTTAATTGAATTACTCCCAGCGGCACAGTGGCGCAGTGGTAGTACCACTGTCTGGACAATCTGGCCAGCGGAGGATAAAGGGGTTATGGGTTCGACACCCGGTGATGAAGAAAAAATGGAAATAAAGAAAGAGTTTGGAAACTAGCGATCAACACGACAACATAACATAACGACAAAAAGTAAAATCACAAAGTTGATTTTCTCTCTCATCAGATCTCGAGATCTGATGAGTCTTTTGCTTTTTTGACCTTTTGATGTTTTGACCCCTTGATCTTCTGTATATCGTCGTACACATACGCGACCTTCTTCTTTCTTTTGTTCATTTACAGCTTCACCTTGCTTGACCCTTTGGTGATATGGTAACGTATTCAACCTTCTTTTTTGGCTGGGCAGTTAATTCGATGCTGTAGGTGTATCCGGTCCAATGAATCACTCAGCATTGTTTGGCGTGGTGGAAGTTATTCAACATCAGACAGCTGCGAGAGCACAAAGAAGATTCTGATACAATGTGTCTGACACAGAGCATAAAGAAAAGTTTAACTGACACAATGTCCTTGTACGATATTATTTACAAGTTGCAGACTTCCGCATGAATAAGGGACTGTAATAACTTCTCTAACATCTCCGAATAGGACCACTATCCTCAAACACAAAATAACATTTTTTCGAATAGGACCACCATCCGCACCAGGACAACACGACAATACTGAAACCAAACCTACTTATTTGTTCATCCATCTCTCCTGCGGCGCTGTATAAATACACCTCACTCCCACCACCATGGTATCCTCCTCTCCAGAAACCCCTATCCGCCCACATTCACACCTACACCTGCTGACAACAACCACAGATCCCCACAACACACCACCACCACCGCAACCATGTGCAACCAACTGACAACCAGCTATTCCTGCGGGCACACCAAAACAACACTCCTGCACTGCCCTCTCCACGACCCCCAAGACGCCGGCGCCTTCACTACCCCTTCGACGTGTCGGCGCTTGAAGGAGACCACGAAGAAGTGGCAGTGCGTGTGTACGTACTGCGATGAGCAGCTAGTCCGCGAGGCAGAGGAGGAGGAGAGGAGACGGAGGAGTGACGCCAGGGAGCGTGAGAGGAAGCTGATGAAGATGAAGAAGGAGTGTAGTGTGATGTAGGTGAGCAGGCGAAGGAGAGTGAGTATTGGTGGGAGAGAAAGAGAGCGTTGGAGTTGGGTAGGTTTGAGAGTATGAATATCAATATGCTAATGGAATAGTTCTTACGATTTGTTTGCCCATGTGTTTGCCCATGTGTTTGCTCACACTGTGATGTTACTATGATGTGAATGGAAGGTATGTCTTGAACGCTCCTTCCACATGAAGTGTATGGTATGTCTTGATCGCTCCTTTCGCGGCTTATGAATTGCGTGGTCTCAGACCCTCAAGCTGTTGACCAAACAGACATCAGAGTCACATCACTCCCACCTACCATGTCAGCTATACGAGTCTCGACTCTCCATCGACCCCTATTCGACATTATTTGGCACCTGCGCCATCACTCCCTATTCGCCAGTCCGCAGCCAAGTCCACATAGTGTCTCGGCCTGCGCCGACCTGCCTCTTCTGCCTCTTCTATGGCTTCTTCGGCCTCTTCTACAGTTGCATACTCCCACTCATCACCCTCCGCATGGACCCCGTGATGGCTGCTGCGTCGTGATGCAATATGTCGCGATCCGCCCAGCCTCGCCGAGCATTCCTGCTGTCACGTCTGATATCCTCAAGAGGAAGGTGGTCGTTCGGGATTGTGGCTGACAAACGGTATTCACGTGACCTCGCATCTCCAAATTTCTCCAATTTCTCCAATTTAGCTGGTGAAAATCGGATTTTCCTAGCTCGCCCCATTAAAAATTGTGGCTCAACGGGCTCAACGTTGGACCTTTCTCATCCGTCGACATGGCTCAAAATGGACATATCGCTGGTCAAAAAATCATTTATATAAAAATGCTGACCTAGTAAATAGATATACTACCCTTGCACTCACCATACGGCCATGAATGCGTCTTTTCACCCCAAGATCTCGTCTTCTTCCATCATTCCCCGTCATCCCCGTATCATTTTACGATCCCACCCAATTATGAGATCGGCGGTGGCAAGTGGAACCCACAGCATCGATTCAGTCGGATGGTTACGGCCTATCCAGCTACTTACCCCAGGTTTCGCAGATTTCTCGGCCACATTTCTTCTCGCGTATGGAAAGAATTTTCTCGAGTTCCCACTGCCATGTTCCATAGTATCCATAGAATGTAAGTAGGGGTCTTGCGAACGATCACGACATCGACGCTACTCTTCATGGGCCGCGCCGTCGTGGCTGTTTGCCGCTGGTTAAGCAACTAGGTAAATAGGGTCGCGACTCGCTCGTTTTTCTTTCTTGATCTCTCTCTCCCTTAACTCTCTTTCTTGATCTTCTGTTCATCTCTTCCTGTTCCTGTCATCTGTGGTGTGTATGATGGCTTGAAGGGGATAGAATTTTCGCCAAGTTTTTGTAATAATACCCGCCCCCTTTTCACGAGGCTTGACACATAGCGTGGCGACAGTGTGAGAGGCGATACACGTGACGCTACCCCCGTTACGACGATGGCTTCGTTTATCAAGAAGTTCTCAGGAGGGTCCGTTGACAAGAAGGACCCTGTGTCGACTCCCAGCGTCGACTCCAAGACTAACCTCTCCGGCGAGGTTATTGCTGAAGGTACGATAGTATACTGAGGACCCCCCTCCTCCACCTCCCCCCATCCCCACTCGGCTTGGCCACGAGCTAACCTTCCCCCAGAACAAGGCGAGGTCTACATCACTAGTGATGACCGCCGCAATGTTGGCCGCGTCTCTGCCGCCTTCCTGGTGTTCAACCGCATGATAGGAACCGGTATCTTCGCCACCCCCTCCTCCATCTTCGCTCAGTCCGGCTCCGTCGGCCTCGCCCTCTTCATCTGGGTCGCTGGCATGATCATTGCCGGCGCCGGCCTGGCTGTTTACCTTGAATTCGGCACGGGGCTGCCGCGCAACGGCGGCGAGAAGAACTACCTCGAGTATGTCTTCCGCAAGCCAAAGTTCCTGGCCACTGCCATGTATGCTTCCTATGTCGTCCTCTTGGGTTGGGCCGGCTCCAACTCCGTCGTCTTCGGCGAGTACATCCTGCACGCCGCCAACGTGGAGGTAAACCGCTGGAACCAGCGCGGCGTCGGACTCGCCTGCATCACCGCCGCCTTCCTCATCCACGGCTTCGCCCTGAACTGGGGTCTGCGCCTGCAGAACGTCCTCGGTGTCATCAAGCTACTCATCCTCCTCCTCATCGTCTTCTCCGGCTTCGCTGCTCTAGGCGGCCACCTCCAGCCCGGCGTCGAGAAGCCAGACAACTTCACCAATGCCTTCGCTGGCACCACCGGCTCGGCATACGGCGTCGTCTCCGCCCTCTACAACGTCATCTGGTCCTACATCGGCTACAGCAACGCCAACTACGCCCTCGCTGAGACCAAGAACCCTGTGCGCACCCTCAAGGTCGCCGCGCCCCTTGCCCTCGGCGCAGTAGCAGTCCTCTACATGCTCGCCAACATCGCCTACTTCGCCGCCGTGCCCCGCGAAGAGATTCTCTCCTCCGGCCGCATTCTCGCCGCCTCCTTCTTCAGGAACATGTTCGGCCCCGAAGCCGAGCGCGCGTTGTCTGTCTTCGTCGCGCTGTCGGCGTTCGGAAACGTCCTTTCTGTCATCTTCTCCCAGGGCCGATTGGTCCAGGAGATCGGACGCGAGGGTATCTTGCCATTCTCTCACTTCTGGGCTAGCAATGCCCCATTCAACACCCCTCTTGTCGGCCTCGCAGAGCACTGGCTCGTCTCGGTCATTATCATGCTCGCGCCCCCACCAGGAGATGCGTACAACTTCATCCTAAACGTCATCTCCTACCCCCTCGCCGTCGTCAACGTTTTCGTCGCCGGCGCCCTGGTACACCTCTACCTCCACCCTTCCGCCGATCACAGACCAACCTGGTCGCCGCCCTTCCGCGCCACGCTGCCAGTGGTTATCTTCTTCCTGCTGTCGAATATCTATCTTGTTGTCGCGCCGTTCGTGCCGCCGGATGAGGGACAGAGCATTTATAAGGATATCCCGTATTACCTGCATTGTCTGGTTGGAATTGCAATTCTGCTTGCGGGAGCGCTGTACTGGCTTATCTGGGCTGTGATTCTGCCGAAGCTGGGTGGGTATGAGTTGGATCGTGAGGTGGATGTTGATGCGCATGGGTGGAGTAGGGGGAAGTTTGTGAGGAGGAAGATTGAGTAGGGGAGCGATCTATGGGCTTGGCGTTTTTGAGATTATTTCTGGGATAGACTTCTGGGCTGTCCCTGGGTATGGGATAGGTGGATATAATGGGACACTTTAGACTACATAGAACTTCTTATTTTGAAATTTATATACCCCTCTGAACTACGATCTCTACTATCACTACTATGCATTCCGTGCCCCTATGTGATCCACCACCACCAACTACCCCCCAAAACGCCGCAAAGGGAAGGCAGGACCACGTCAACATCCCAACGTTCCTTCCGCCGCAAGCCCTGACGGCTCAAAAGATATGCACGGAAGACAAACCGCGTCCCGCACCGTTCCTTCCGCAGCAGTTCCACTAGGGAAAACGGGGAGGCGGGGAGGGAAGCCACGACTCAACCCCACCTCCCAACGTTCCTTCCTTTTACTCCGACAGCGCGATTCAAACATCCAAAATGGAAAGTGCACCACCCTCGCTCCTTCCCCAACAGCTATCTCCAAATCACCACGCTAAAAGTGGACAAAGGAAGGAAGGCACGACCCAACCTCACCCCTATCGTTCCTTCCGCAGCAACTCTGACAACGCGGGGAAAATAACGAGGCTGGGAGGGAAGCAACGACTCATCCTCGCCTCTTATCGTTCCTTCCTTTACTCTAACGAACTAGACACCTAGAATGGAAAGTGCGAGACGCATCGTTCCTTCCGCAGCAACCCATAGACGAAAGGTTGAGAATGGAAGGGGCGACTCGCTCTTATGTCTTAGCGTTCCTTGTGTAGCTGATATATTAACCTGGGGGAGATGATATGAAAAAGCAGGGCGTAGAAGAGCTCATGACCGAATCTACGACATACCGCATCATACTCACTGTGAATGAAAGTTGAAGACTATTTTCCTTCACAAGTTGTTTTGTCCTTTCGTTTTTCTTTTCTTTTTCTTTTCTATCATTCTCCATGGGGATAAATGCAAAATAATGTTACCCACATCCACATTCATTCCATGCCCTTGCGGCTACTGATATCTCGTTAGAAAGAAGGCCGCATAGGTGAGACGATTGAATCGGTGAGAAGACTGGATCGATGAGAAGACTTAGTTGGCGAGAAGACTGCACCAGCAAGAAGACCACACGTTTGAGCAGACAACATAGATCCCCATCTCTTGTCAGGCGAGCCTTATTGTATGGTGCACCGTACGTGACACTGAAGTTATCCATGTATTTGTCGCCAAGTAACCCTCCAAGATGTTTGAAGCCGGCCAATGCATTCGTTCCCATATAGTTTCAGGTTATCCATCGCCCCTAAGCCACCCCCATTCTTTCAGGTGGGAACAATGGTGAGTTGCAAACAATACCACGGTGTCAAAGCGGCTGAGACGGACTTTCTTGCTGGGGGACAATAGACTCTATCCTTTCTTTGACTTAGAGGATAAAGAAAACTTTTTCTTTTCCAGGCTCTGAACGGTCTACTGATCTGATACTTACTTTGCCTGGCAGTGCCTCGATTTGTATCAGAAACGATGTCCCGTTCATCAACTCTCTATATAACCCCTCCCCACCTCCTCCAATCTTCATTTTCATTCCAGACTCAAATCATCTCACACACATCACAGAATCCTACACACTTCCACCACTAACACTACAGCATCCACACATCCACATCACAAACACTACAGCAAATTCCTAATCCCACAACCTCCAAAATGCGTCTAACACACACCCCAGACAGCCTCCCCCTCAAATCCGACCATTGGTCCCACAAGCACCTCACCCCCTCCAAAGGCGGCGGACCCTTCGGGGTTAACGCATACTGTAAGAGTCGAGGGTGGCCACCCGTGTTTAAGGAGCGGCGGTGGCGAGGCCGGGCTAATTTTAAAGTTGCTATTGCGAGGGGATGATGGGAGAGAGGGATGATGATCTCGATGAGGAGTCTCAGGCGGATGAGGAGTTTGATTGGGACGAGTTTTATGCTAGTGAGCAGGAAGACAAGGAGTGAATGAGGTAAGTGAGAAGGTAAGATTTTATTTTTAAATAGAGGGGTTTGCTTTGGGAGTTAATAGATGGTGTTTCTTGAGTTTTGAAATTCTTGTGTTTTATGCCGCCTGGTGATCTGTTAAATCTCTAATAGCAGCTACGATCTCATCTATGGCAAATCATCAAATTGTGCACAGATCACAGATTCACTAAAGCATTCTGCTGGTGGTGGGGACCTGCTACAAGTCTCTTCGCTCCAGCCAGAGAGAAACGCGACTATTGCTCGAGTCACAGGCCTTGAGCGCGATGATCTCGGTTGGTCCAGCGCCCCTGAGTCCCACTCCGATGCCAATACCCTGAGGCCTTGTTGTTTGTTGTTCTTGTTGTTGTCAAGTTTTGCTGCCGTGCACTCTTGCCGTCGTTGATTCTTGCTGTCGTTTGATTCTTGCCGTCGTCGACTGACTCTTGTCGGTGTGTCACTCGTATCCAAGTTCCGGCAACAAAATCCTCGTGCCGTCCTTCGCCTGCTTAATGAATCGTTTTCACCCTTTCCTTTGTCGTGATATTTCTGGAGGTGTATAGGGTGGGCGGTCTGGACCGGTGCTGCGAGACCCATATATAGTGCTTGTGTCTGACTTCCATTTTGTATCGGCTATCTAGAGGGGGTGTGAGGGGGATGGGGGCGATGATAAGCCTTCTGCGGCTTCAATACCGAAGGAATACATCCATAAACACTCAACGCGTATATCATCCCCAGTAGCAACTATCGCAACTTCATCTCCGAACCTCTGATATTAGCTTATAGTACAATGACCTAATAGTATATACCCCCCCTCCCCTCTCCCTCTAACCTAGCCCTAAAGAACCCCTCTACCCCCCCTAAATGCACACACAAAAAAACGAAGCCCAATGTCATCCCTCACCCCCTCACCCCCTCATCCCCTCGCTCCAAACCGCTCCTCCAATTTCAACGCCAGATATATTTACAGCGTACATATATAATGCAAAGTCCTCCCCCCCGACTTTGCGCTCTCAAGGAAAAAAGGTTAAGTCGTCCGTCCGGTAAAACTAACAACCCCCGCCCGGCGCGCCACCTATGCATGCATGCAATAACAAAAAACGCCTTTTTGAATCAGTTCAATGACTGAGCACTTCCGTCCGCTCGCTCTGCAGCAGCCCCTCCATCTCGCTCCCATTGTTGTCGCCCTCAGCATCGTTGTTGCCCGATTTATCATGCGTCCCGTTCACCGTATTACCATCGCCCATCTTACACACTGCGCCCTCAACCCCCTGCGCCATAGCCTGCTGCATCTCCTCTTCTCTCACTGCAGCCTCGTTCTCTCGCTCAAGTGCTTCTTGAGCGGCTCGCATCTCTGCTGCTGCTGGGTCTTCTTCTTCTATGTGGTCTGGTACCTGTGCGTCTGCTGGTGGAGGCGGTGGGGGTGGAGGTGGGCCGGGGGAAGCGTCGACTGCGGTACCATCTGCCTTAAAGCGCTTGGCGAAGGCATCATCGGTATCGGCGGGTGTGTGTTGGGCATCTTCGTTGCGCTTACGCTTCAGTGTGTCATCGCCTGAGCTCTCACCTACTGGGGTGGCTGGGACGGATTGCGTATGCAGCTCGTCATCTGACATGTCGACATCGGACATCGCGGCCTTATCCTCCGCATCTGCGTCCATCGGGGTGCTGGTGTCCGCCGTAGCTGGGGTAGCAACGTCATTTGACACGACGCTGGCGGGAGTCTGGCCGTTCTTAAGAGCCTCAGCTGCCTTCTTCTCAGCCTTCTTCTTCTCATACGCGACCCTTTTGGCGACGGCTTTCTCGAAGTAGTCGCGCACGCTCTTCTTAACTTTCTTCTCGTGGTACTCAGTGATCTTGGTAGGGTCTTCGACGCGCTTGTGCTTGAAATCAGAGGCGGTGAGGATCTTCCCGATTTCCTTGGCGAAGCGCTTCAGTTCTTCTTTGGGAAGCTTTTTGCGGTACTTATCCATGACGTGTTTAATATGAGGAGCAAGCTGCGTACGTGTAAGTAGGGGGGTGACTAACTGCCCGGGAGATGTGTACTTACAGTATTTTCATATATCTTCATCTGCTTCTCCTCAGGCAATGAGCGCCACTTCTCAGCCCTCTTCTTCTCTTTCAGCTCTGCCTCAGACATCTTTGGAGTAGCCACTGGCTTAGCCTGGTCGCCCTTCGTGACGGAATCAATAATATCCTGTAGTCGTTTTTGGTCTTGAATAGCTTTCGCAATATTCTTTTTCGGTGCTGGAGCATCGTTTGCAGGGAGAGTCGGCCGTTGCCACGTCGTTTGACCGCCGCGACTATAATAATATGTATTCCCTGCTGGATCAAGCGTCGCAAACCACCCCGTAGGTAATGGAGCTCTCCTCGGCACTGGTGGTCTTGGTTGGAACGGTCTTGCTGGACCTCGTGGTGTGGCGGTGGAGTTTCTGGGCCCAGTGGGAGCTGCTGCGGTTGGATTAGGTGTGTGGGAGGGCTCATCCTCGCGGTCACCTCCTCGACGAGCGTCAAATTGGTTTGCAGCTTGGGCTGTGGGATCGAATTTCTTCCGCGGAATGCGGTACGCAACCTCCAGCTTACTCCATACTTCCATCAATCGCAGCGATTCTGACGCAATATCTTCATGCTCCGACTTGGTCAGAGGCTCGACCACCTGCTCAATCTTTGAGTCGACAATCTTGTTCCTGGTGAGCCGGGGCAGCTGGTACAGGATGTCCAGGACTTGGAGAATGATATTGTTATCCTCTTTCCAAGTCTCCAAGCATATCCGCATTATACGATAACCGTGAAATTGGACCACCTTTTGTCGGATTCGCTCGTCCCCGCACCGTTGTATGCGATTAAGCAACTTGACCGCAATCCACTTCTCCGTGCCCTGCATAAGTGTAGCCATGACCTTCGTAACGCCATTCTCATCAAGTCCCTTTGGTTGAACATTGTTAACATACTCCTCGTCATCTTCTCCCGACTTCTTCTTCCGAGGTTTCTTGGCAACCGCAACATCCCATCCATCACCATCATCAATTCCAAGAGCCTCAATAGTAGTATGTGAGAGTTTCGTAGCCCGTTCAGTCTGAGTCTTGCCACCCAAAAATCCCGTGCAGTTTGGCTCTGCGCAATAACATGGTTGCGGGTCTGCGCCGTACCGGTCAACGTTGTAGTTGAAAACGAGCTCCTCGCCAGCTTTGATGTTCCGCTCGGCAAATATGCCCATGCGGAGTTTATCGCCGACCACCCACTTATCGACGTAGCAATTGGGGTTACATGAGTGATTGCAGAACCGACCCAGATTTCCCTTTGTTGTCGCGTCGACGAACTCGGATTTGGTAAGGGACATGAAATAGAAATGCTTGATGCCTTCCTCATCGTACTGCCTCATCCGTCGTCGTAATGTCGGCTCGTTGACAACTTCCCCGATGTACTCAAAGATGAAATCATGTGCGGAGAGATCTGTGTCAGCGCGTAACCCGTAACCCTTCTTCTCTGTCTTGATGACGGAAACTTTGGAGAACTCCTTTCGCTGAAAGCGCTGGTTCTGGCAGTTAGGACCACAGTTACACTCATCGTCCATGCATTCAATCTTTGTCAGGCGATTGATGCAGTCCGTATCTTCCCCACATGCGTGATTCTTGCCATCGCCTGTACATGAGTTAGCAGAGAATTCAGGCCACGTAGTGAAGTCAGGGTCAACTTACGCCAGTCTTCAGAGCAATCACAGCCCAGGGCCTCGTGGTCCGCCGAACCCATATACTTCGACCCGTAGATGCAGTCCTGGATGACCTGAAATTTCGTTACGCATTCGGGGGTGGCATCTTCGAGATGATCAAATAACGGCGGGGGCCTAAAGACGACCTTCTGGGAGGCCTTCCTCGACAATTTAGGTGCTTTCCCGGCCTCCTGAACCACTACGATATCCCCCTCGACCACCTCAGTATTGACCTCATCCTCAGATGTCGGCGTTTCCGATTTTGTCTCCATATCTTCAGGCGTAGGTGACCGCGATTGTTTCGGTGTTGGTGTTGCTGATGGTTGTGGGTTGTCGTCTGTATTTGACGGGGGTGTAGCAAGTTTTGCCTCCGTCGCGGAGTCCTCCTCAGCCAACTTCATATCGCCGAGCGCAGCATCGACCGCCTCGGTCTTGGGAGTGATTTCTTGATCCGACATGCTGAATTCGCGAGCAATTCACTGGTGCCTCTCCTTTATCTCCTGGTCGGACTCGGTGGGTGGCAGATTGAAGGCCAGTGCGGCGCGGCTCTACGGCCTTGGGCGACAGTGGCGCGCAGTTCTGGCGCATGCAGGTTCGGTAGCTTTGGAGTGCAAAGTATATAACAGTAGCCAACGAAGCTGCTGGGCCGATGGGTGGCTCGTGGCGTGGCAAGTGGTGGTGGAAGCTGAGGTGCACACCCTTATCGACTCGCGTTCTGCGCTGGATCAAAATTTGAACCAGGACGCAATCTGGCCAGGGTTCGTCTAGTGGTGGTATACCAAAGCGATCGTGATTGTCAAGTCATGTATACAACTCTCCTCAGTTGCATATGTCGTGGAGTGTAGAAGGTAACAAGCACAGCTCGAATGGGGAAGTAGGGTTGCGGGTCAAATGTCGACTTTTGGAAGCCCGCTGCACAGATAGTTCCTCCCCCCGTATTATCAAGATCCAGTTACTGTCGCTGGGCGTCGTGATTACATGTCCCGTGTTCCCACAATATCACTGTGTTTTTTGTACAAGTCGAGATTTTCCCAGGAGTATTGAATTGCTATCTGCAAAGAAGAAGAGTAGAATATGGAAATGGAGGTTCTGAATGGGAACCTCAACTGGCACGTCTCGGCAAATGCCGCCATCACGCGCCGATGGCCAGATTCTGGCCGTGCCTGCCTGAGCAAAATCTTTCCCAACCGTGAACGCGCACAATTTCCACGAAGGCATTTGTATAATATGCCGATTTGGATCATATATATCACCTTTCCTCCTCCCAACCACCTTTCATGACTGCCACTCCTTTTCATAGGGCCAAAGGAGAAACGGTTAAAGGAAAAAATCCCTTTATGTTTGTACTTACTATTAGTGATGCCAGGTGCTTTATCAGAGAGAACCCTGCCTCGTTGCACCACATCTTTGCGCCCAGGCATTCTTCGTAGGCCAACGTATTGGCATCTCCAACCATTCCCACTGACTGACTACTGGACCTGCAAGACCTAACAACTGGGCACGAACATAACATGTTTCCGTCGCTTTTGAGGGACTGCAAAGAGAGATTCCACACTGGAGGTTCCATGTCCACATCACTGGTGACTATAGATATTAGCAACATAAAGTTGGGGCATGTTTTTAAGAACTATGACGGTTCAAGCTGTGATATGTGGGTTACACCCAGACTTGACTCCGCGGACAAGAGTATATTGGCATGCCTCCATGCGGTAGAGTGGGAATTGACAGCTATCGAATCCCAGGTATCCTTCTTGAGTGTGAATATTTCGGCGGGTATCCGCAGCTTGAGTGTTGTGTAAGGTATATAGAGTTGATCGTCGCATTTTTGCCAGAGACTATATTCGAATTGGTGGTGACCGCTTCGATGCATCGCATCAACAAGTCTTGACTGCATATCCAGGTTCTCGTGTATCCCTTGGCCGCAGACACAACGTTGGCCTAAGAGCCGTAGATGTGGATATATGGACGGTGTAATAACCAGAAGATCCCCCCGGTATAGCCAGCGTTGCAAGTTGCATAGATTGTAGTGGCTCCGAACCGGTGCGTTCCGGCCTTGCCAACACACGATGCAGCACTGGCGTATACTGAAACTGGCGGTCGGGCATGGCCATCGGTCGCTATAAAACTGGGATGAGCTGCTGAAATCTCTGATCCTTCACAATCTTGATTCGAAAGCGAGTGCTCGAGCGAGTCGCGATCGGAACGATTCGAAACATGGCGGCCATTTCACTGGTCGTTGTCGCCTTCGATGTGGGGGGTGGCCATCGACTCGGCGACCCAAACGGCACAATTTAACTGCAGGCCGAGATGCAGGCCGAGTCATACGGCAACGGCGCTACGACTGCGCAATTGAAAGTGCGAAAAAGCGAAGCCCGTCGCATTTAGGGCCGGTCGAGCCGAGAAGCATCGAGGTTGATTGAGGCTCAGGGTGGATGCTCCAGAAGAGATCGATCGTTACCGGTTCGTCATGGGTATCGATGCAAAGCAGACTGCGACAATCACACAAATGTGACGAACTGGCGGGCTTTTTGGCGGGCTTTTTGGCTTGGCAAAGCTGTCAGTGGGTGTGTGGGTTCTGTGGAGGGGTGTGAGGGGTGTGTGAGAGGGTGTGAGAGGGACCGGTGACGGGTCTGACGGGGACTATCGACCCGTAAAGGGCTAATAAAAATGCTTCGGTGTGTCTGAGCTCTTTACTGGTCCCAGCGAAACGTTTTCTGGTCCAATGGTCATTTTGTTTCTTGAATCGTTTGACCATTTTCATCGATATAACTGGCTCTTGGGACCCTGCAAGGACAACGCAGACGCGCCACAGACCCAATCAGCCAACGGCTGTTGAAGGAAGGCTGAGAGGGATGACCTTTCCTCATAGACGCAGGTGTCTCAGTTTTCTCATAATTCCCTTACTTTCGTTCAGACTGAACGTTCTTGTTATTAAACTGGCGCCGAGTGAGTTGCTTCAATTAGCCAGAAAAGATGGTTGGATTTAGTTCGCTGGACTTTGCAGTGGAGTACAGCGACTGTATGCGCTCGTGTTGTGCATGCTGTACCTCCTGCATCGGAACTAGACGGCGTTCTCTTCCGTCTTCTGCAGCGTGCACGATGGATGTTCAGCAGAGCCTATAGTATTTGGTCTGTTCGCCGGAATAGGAACATCCCTCATGCACGCAATCAAAGTGGTGCATGCTTGTAGATACTATGAGTCCAGTCAAGTCCAGTCAAGCGCTGGACAAGATGCATCGTGGTCTACCCGCCGCAATGCTGCTTTTAGCAAAAATCTGAATCAGCCTTCAGCTAAGACGTTAGCTGCATCTCCTTTACTGTGCAGTAGGGACGTAGCAAGGCGTCGGATCGAGCCCATTGACAGGCGCGAAAGCCGCCCTTTTCTTCTTTTATTGGGCCAGCCAGACATGCGTCTCAAAAGCCAGGGGAACGCTGGAAAGTGCTCGTGCTCTTCTTTGCCCGTGGTCTTCTTGCTCGTGCTCGTGCTGGTCCTCGGTGAGCGTTTCAGTACCTAGCTATCCCTTGATTCCCATCCCAATCCGTCTTCAGTTTCGGCTAGTTTATTCATAGTTACAGGCGCATATGCAGCTTGTATGCACGCTTTTGGCAATCTCATTTCCTGTGGACCGGGTTGTCGACGATTCAGCGAACTTAAACGACCGAAACGACCTCTCAATTGAACCTTGCTTTGGCACCGTGTCAGACCCTAGAGAAATAGAAATAGCACTGTATGTATACTCTCCATACCTGTCTATTCTTGTCTATACCTGTCGACAGCGTGCCCGTCTAAGACGCGAAGGCTGGAGGAACGACAGACACCGACCTCCTTCAAAGGCAAGGACCTGCTTTTTCCTGAGGCTAATCTCCAGGGAAGACGACAGATTTAGATTGCGACAGGCCGCAAATCCTGGGAGACAATAGGACACAAATTGAATGTATATTGGCCAGATACTCCATTTACTCCATTTGGGCGTTTAATTGCCGGCTGTTTGTTTCAATTGTTTGTTTGGTGTTGGTTGTCTGGCGTTGTCTGGGCCATAAACGCACTAAGATTAGGACCCGGGCCTGATGAGGAGGGAGTGAGAAACACGGAGAGACGCGACATTTATAGGAAAAGCAACGCCAATCTGCGCTCCTGCGCGTATTCCAACCCTCGACCACTTAATCCGACCACCAACCTCGGACGACCTTCCCTCATCCACTTCTCTTTCCCCCTTCCCCCTTCACCCGCTTCAAACTCCAGGGTCTTCTTTAATATTCCCACACTTTTCACCAATCTTCTTCACCAATTCATTTTACTGCCTCTAATATATTTGACCCCCCGTTTACGTCTGCAATCCCCGGTTTCCTTCTGTCTGCGTCTATCCGATCTGTCTATACCCCCCCACCACCACAGGCAGCCTTCGCTATATCTCGACTACCACTCCTTACCTTCCACAACAAACAAACTCCTTCAATTCCTTTTCGCCAACTTCGCAATACACATCATGGCCGTGGGACCCTTCTCAGAATACGAGCAGGTACGCAAACAATGTCTTACAGTTCATATCCGCAGGGTGTAGGGGTTGCATATGCTTGGACTCCTGCGCCTTGTGGGTGGCATTGCTGATGAATTCCACCCAACGCGATTAATACTGACTATGTACTCTGTAGCGCTTCTTGCTCAGCGAAATCCTCAAGACATCGAACATTCCCATCGACGCGCTCTTGAATGTACTCAGAGAGCAGAACTTTGATCCGACCTGGGAGGAAGTTGGTCTACCTGCAGGTAAGCTTGCGCCGAGCTTCTTACACCCACCCCAAAGCTTCCACAGCCTTCAAAACCTCGAAATACCCAGTCGCGGAACACTATATACAATATCCAAAGCTTAATTTCTAACGAATTTTCACAGGTCGCAGCATGAACAGCTGTGCTGCCGAACTAGCCAAGCTCAACTCCAGCCCCAGCGGCGACTCGAACCCCGACAGCGCCAAACAGACCTCCCGTGGAATCAAGCGTACCCTCTCAGCAAGCGCATTCTACGGCCCTGCAACCCCCGCAACCAAGGCCCGCGAGATCAAGCCCAAGCCAGCAGCAGCCTCGAACGGAGCCGACAAGCCCGTCACATCCACCCCCGCCACAGGCTCTGCCCGAAAACGCGGCAGACCAAGCAATGCCGAGCTAGCACAACGCGCAAAGGAAGCTTCTGAGCGTGGAGAAGCCGAGAAGGGAGTCTATGCCACGAAGCGCAAGTCAATTAGTGATCAGTCCGTAGGAGAACCCCCCGCGCCCGGCTCCGAGCCCCCAGCCAAGCGCGGACGCGGCAGGCCTCCGAAGAACAAGGCTCCCGTGGCAAATGTTCGTTAGCACATAATTCTATTCTATTTTAATATCATCACGTTTTGTCGTCTGCACTGCTGACTCTGTGACCAGCCCGGTGTCGATGTCGAGGAGGAGAGTAAGCCGTCAGAGGCGGATACGGATGTGGCCGCCCCCGCGGACCCTGAACCTGAACCCGTAGTAAACGACAAAACCCCCCAAGACGACGCAGCCACCAAAGAGACCCGCCAGAACCTCGAAGTCGTAGCCCGTGCCGCATCTGCCACTGTCTCTGAAGCTCTAGCACCGCAGCCCCAGATCGCCCCTTCTAACACACCAGCACCAACAACCTCCGCCTTCAAGAAAATCTTCGGCCTAAGCAGCCAGACTCCCACCACCCAGGCGCCTCCCCCCGAGCAGGCTATAGGGGCGGCGGCGCACTAGGTTTCGGTTTTCTCTTTGATGGATGGACGGACGCGCTTCCTTCTTTTATCAGCAATTAGATCCTGCAATGAAACGAACGAACCAACGAACCAACGCCGTAAGATTACCACGACGCAGCATTACGAACGAACCTTTACCCATGACCAAGCAAGAAATTCAACGGTCTTCAGTTCCCATTTTCATCCACCCGCGCACTTCGAACGGCCAAAGATTTCACTTTCACTTTCACTTTCAACTCCACGACGGAATTTTCACAGATATCACGACACCTGAAAAGCGCAAACTACGACGACGACACACAATGTCTTTCTTTTTTATCTATCTATCTAAAGCCCTTCAATGTTTCTCATCACTTCTTTTCCTTTCAAAATAATGGCAATCTTCTTTTCCCTTTTGATTCCCCCAGACCTGTATTACGAAAACCAGCCCCCTTCCAAATGGGGGTTTTTACCAACGTTCACGTCCTTCTTCACATTCACGAATGACACGCACCCTCGGCGGCAGTATTCTTTATTTTGTTTTTCTCGTCTTAATGCGCGTTCTTCTTACTATGTTTTTTTGCTTTTTTCGCGGCGGCGGGCGGTCCCCCCTTTTGTTTACCTACACCCAGCACCAGCACCACGAGCCATGCGCATACGGCATCCACCAGAGACACACCGGATACCTGTCTACCTTCACCATATCACCTGCTGCTTTTCACATACCCCCCCCGGCGGACTTTTGTTTTTTTGTTACCTCGGAGCCAGGATCCAGCATGCTCTCGGTCTCTAGAACGGATGGGAGGCTTTCTGGGACTTGGCGCCTTATGAACTGGAAGAAGTGGAGAGTGAGGGCGGTACGGGTCAGGAAATGGGTTGGGAGGTAGCCAGTTGTGCATAGCCGAGACGACGGAGGGATAGGAGGGGAGGGGATATTATCAGGGCCTACCTACCTACCTACCTACCCTGTATATTAGAGGGCAAGCGCGAACCGACCTACCTACGGAGTGAAGTGTCCATTTGCGGAGATATGGCATGTGGATAATGGGACAAGCATGCAGATCTCAGTTCGCTTTCGGGTTTTGAAGATGTGTGATTTGTGCATGAGTGATCATTGTGTGAGACTGGGCTATGTATGAGGTAGCTGAGTCTGCGGGGGTTTCATATACTGCCCATCGATCGTCATGGCTGGTCGTTTCTACATCTCGTCTTAAAGCCATGATTCGTAATTCATCGCGCTTGCCACTATACACCACTCGGTCTTCCTTCCCACCCTTCAGACTCCGCATACTATACCCCCTCTCTCTCTATACCCCCCCCCCCCCCCCCCCAAATCCCTCTCTACCTCAAAGTAACTTTCGGGAACCACCTCCCCCCACACCACCCCTTAACAACAATACTCTGAATATCAATATTCCCATCCGCCCCCACCTCCGGACTCCACATCTTCAACAAGATATACCTCCCACTAACCTCCGGCTCAAACACCAGCCGGCAGCGACTCTTATCCCTCTCAATAAAAAACCTCGCATGCGGCGCCATAAGCCCCTGCCCGCTCCCCCTCCCATCAACAGCCTTCACCGCCTCCTCCGTCGCCTCATCAGCAGCCTCAATCGCATTCTCCAGCCCCAGCGACACCACAGACGGCTGACTGCGTCTCGCGCCCCGGGATCCCGAGCGCGATCTCGACCGCGGCGGCGGCGCGGCACCCCAGTCGCCAACCTCGTCTGTCCAATCGAGCTCGATAGGCGCAGGTGGCTCCTCTTCAGAATCCTCCGAGCTAGTCTCCCCATACTCCATCAGCGCGTGACCCATGCGCTCGCGCTCCTCGCGGCGGCGTTCGCGCGCCCGATTGCGATTAGCGCGCTGGTAGCGGCGCGAGGAGGTCGACGATCCGGCGTCGGACTCGGTGTCGGAGCTGCAGGAGGTTGTGACGCGGAAGGGCGGCGTGCAGGCGGGGTCGGTGAAGTCGGTTGGGATCTGGGCGGCGGGGCGGGAGTATGCGGACCCGTCGGTGTAGACGGTGGGGGATTGGCGGGTGGCGGTGGTGGAGCCGTCGTCGTTGTGGCGGATGGAGATGACGGGGGCGGCGGCCACAGGGTTGCCGCGGGCGTTGCGGCGATGGGGGGTTGGGAGGTATTGGATTTGGTATTTGGTGGTGCGGGTGAGGAGGTCGTCGGCGTCCATGGAGATGAATACCATGCCTTCTTGGACTGGCGCTGTGTAACCCCGTGGTGGGGCTTTGATGATGATCTCCTTGAGGCAGAAGGGCCTATCGCCCTCGTGCTTGAGCACTAGATTGCAGCGGTTGCTCTTGGTGGAGTACACGGAGTTGTCCGTTTTCAGCACGTTTGCTGCGCCGTATATGATGCTGTCTCGTTCCGAGCCCTCTGAGAACGTGCCTCCGTCACAGAACTCAATCTCCATGTTGAGTTTTCCAGGCTCGACCTGTCCATAATACCCATAGTTAACTGCGGGGATGCGTGACTCTGTAACAGGTGAACCTAGCCTTCTCCGCTTGAAAGCTCGACTGTTCTCGTCACCCTGTTCTTGTGCCGGCGCAAGTAGTTGTTCAATCCTTGGTGCTTCGAATCGACTGCGCGTCTGTGACATCGCTTGCTGTAGTTGCTGTCCACTCTGATACATCTCCTCAAGGCTGGCAAGCGTTGGGCTACGCCGCCTCCCTTCTGTCAAAGAGCGGTGTACTTCCAAAAGACGGCCACTCTCAGTCATGCGAGGTCGAGGTGGAGGACCGGATCCCTGGGGTGGTACCGAAGGGTTCGCAGTATAGCCAGGGGGCGCTACATCGATTCCAGGCGCACCGCCGGTCGAGCCCAAGCGGTTTGCTACTAGCCTCGCACGCTGCCGCCTCACCCGGTCGCGGAGGTTGTTTGACGACGACATGCTTCGTCGGAGCTGTTCTACCCGCAGTCTCGTGGCGTGTGCCTCTTCTGCGGTTCTGTCGAGTTCACCCAGCACTTGTGCCAGTCGTGCGGTGCGGTTGTTGAAGCGGCTTATAGCTCTGAATAATTCGCCCGAGGGGCTGATGTCGTACAAGGAGGCGTCGTCACCCAGTCTATCCTGTAGAAAGCGAGTTGTCTCTTCGAGATCGGGTTCTGGAGAGTCCGAGCCGTCCGACTGGAGTATATAGTTAGCTATCTCCGGACCATTTCGTACAAGTCGCGGTTCCGGGATTGGGGTCACTTGCCATCAGATATGAGGCCGCGGAACAAGTGCAGGTGGCGGTGACAACAAAGGGCAGGCGCATGCACGATTGCTGTCGGTTGCAGGTGCGAGACGGATAGAAGAAGCGGGACAACGTGCCGTGTAGCTATATCAGATACGGCGGGACAGTGGCGAGTAAGAGTGTCTTCGTCTTCGCAGCGGTGAGTTGAGTGAATGGGCAGGAGAGAAGTTGCAGTTACGATTTCATTTATTGATATTATGGAGAATAGAGGATCAAGTGTAGGAGTACAAGATGGACTGTACGAGTATAGAGGGGGTGTAGTGGCGGCGGTAGCTTGGGGGTGGTAGTTGCGGTAGTGGTTGGTGGGGAAGGGAAGGAACCCCCGGAGCCCTTTAGAACCCTTTGTGAATGCGGCAGTCTGACCAATTACAGTCCTGTAAATACGTTTCTATAAAGTGCGGGTGTAGGTACCTGCCCGTCCGGTATGTCCGTCGCCGTATCTTATGTACCCCTCACCTCCCTCACCTCCCAACAACTTCTGCCGCCATAACCACGCACGACCAGGCAAAGTGTACGCTTCTAAGAAATCAGGATATATTGCTTCATTATTGACTCGGTACCTATTATACTACTTAATATTGCATTGTCATAAAGAAATCAAAGCATCTACAAACCTCCTCTAGCCTTCTCAAGCTTTAATTGCGCTATTCGTCGATCCTTTACCGTCACACTGGTGCTGTGCTCTTGTAAGGCTGAAAATAGGCTTCGGCTGGCAAGGCTACGGCGGGATAATCCTCTGTGTCATTCGCGCCAACACCGAGCTATCAACTTCCACAAGAGCGGAACCAGATTCCCAGATCTCCAGATCTCCAGATCTCTTGGGGCCGGTTTCCAGAACAACAACACTGCCAGAACAGACCAGGTCCTGCGAGCTATTCTCCAAATTCAACCTCGTCGCCGTTAGACTACAATACCCTTCCCCATCCACCATGGCAGCAAACACAGAGGATGGAGGGCCAAGCCTCCAGAATGAGGCCACAACTAATGTAGCCCCGGAGACTGGGATTACTGCCGGTGAGCTTCTTTCCAAATACAACACTGTGCATTTTGCCCGTCACTTCAGGATCTAACGCGCACCAGACGAGATTGCCCTGTACGACCGTCAGATCAGGCTCTGGGGCGTCAAGGCCCAAGAGAAGATCCGGAATGCCAATGTCCTCCTCATCAGCATGCGAGCACTCGCGAATGAAATCGCAAAGAACCTCGTGCTGGCAGGCATCAACTCTCTTACGATAATCGACCATAGCATAGTCACGGAGAGGGATCTGGGCGCACAGTTCTTCATCTCGGCGGAGGATGTTGGGAAAAACAGGGCTGAGGCGGCGGCACCACAGGTCCGGAACCTCAACCCGAGAGTTAATGTCATAGTCGATACGGATGATATTAGCATCAAGGGGCCTGGATATTTTCAGAATTACGATATAGTTATTGCGACAGACCTTCTCCCAGATACCCTCAACCTCATCAACACAGCAACGCGAGTGAACAACAAGCCCTTCTACGCGGCAGGCGTGCAAGGGCTCTACGGCTTCATCTTCGCCGACCTCATACAACATGACTACGTTATCGAGCGCGAGAAGGGCAACCGAGAAACACTCTTACAGCCCGAGACACGCACACGCTCCGTCATCGACGCGAAAACCAAAAAGGAAGGCGGAAAGCTCATAGAAATGGTCACCAAGCGCGAAGTCTATTCAACCTGGTTCCTAGCCAGCGACACCGCGCCTCTACCCCAAGATTATGCAAAAAGCCGCCGCCGTCTAAAGGCCGTCACCCCAATCCTGTCCTGCTTCCGCGCCCTCTGGGAATTCCAACAAATCTACGACGGCCGCTTCCCAAGCAACCACGCCGACATCGCCGCCTTCACCACCCTAGCGACTTCAAAACACAGAGCCCTCGGTCTCCCGACAGAGACGTTGCGTGCTGAGGTCCTGCGCAGCTTCCTCCAGAACTTAGGCGGTGAGGTCGCCCCCGTGACAGCTATTCTAGGCGGACAGGTAGCGCAGGATGTCATCAATGTGCTCGGGCAGCAGCAACAGCCCATCCAGAACCTAGTGCTCTTCGATGGGGATCTAATGGAGGCGCCGGCTTACGCTCTGCACCCTGACGGCGATCTGGGTGTAGCGCTGCTCCCTCTCTCCGCGGCGGCGCAGAATGGGAATGCGCCCGGTGCGCCAAATGGAGAGAATTGATTTTTGGGTTGGATAGCTTGCGACGCCGCCACGTACTGGTTCGCGGCCCGGGGAAAACGGCGCCGCAGAACGGGGTCTAGGCGTAATAAGGCGTTGAAAAGTAGAGCATAGATACCAAGCAAGATATTAATCTTGATTTTCCCCTTCTCCCTCACTCCCGCTGTCCTCTTCCTCCTTTCCGCTATCCACATCCTCTTTTTCACTGTGATCCGCCGCCGCATCCTCCTCTTCCTGCTCTTCCAATTCCGATAATCCTTCCACTGCCTCCTCTTCCTCTTCATCGCTGTCATCATCTCCTCTCTTCCTCTTAGAAACCACAGGGGCAACCTCGTCCTTCTTTATAAACACGTAGCTTCGTGCTGGTCTCTCCTCACCCTTCCACCCCGTTTCACTCACCTCACCCGCCGACGTCTTTACAACTCCAATCGTGCGCGCGTGGTGATACCCCGGATATGCCGAAGCCTGGAACTTGAATGATCGCTCCACTGCCAACCCGCTGTGTCGCGCTAAATCCCTAATATTCCATAGCGTGTATGGCATTCCCTCGAAGAGGGTGACGATGATGCTCCCCCCCGGTGTCAGCGACGGTATCGCGCGTTTAAAGAAGTTAACCAAGAGTTCTGCGTCCATCCATTAGCACCTTGACCACCCTCATCTCCATCCCCCGCCACTTACCTTGGTTATACCTAACCTGCCGATTCACATCCGTACTCTTCCCCCCCACATGCGGAAAATTAAAAATCACCCTATCCATCCCCCCCCTCTTCCTCCCCCCCCCACACCTCCCCTCCCGATCCCAAACCCCCATCCGTCCCGCATCAACATTAAACACGACCTTCTGCTCCCTCCCCTCCAGCACCTCCACATTCGCCCCAACATGCGGATACTTCTCCTCCAACTCCTTCCTATTCCGCTCCTGCACCGTCGCGACAACGTGTCCGCATCCGTGCGCGCTCACTAGCGAGGCGGCGAAGGATAAATCCCCGTCCCCGATGAGTAGGATGCGGTCAGATGAGGAGAAGGGGATTATAGGAGCCTGTTTCTTCTGCGGAGTTGCTTTCTTCGCTGGTGCGGCGGCGGAGGGAGTTGTGGCGGGGCCTTTGGTGCTGGCTTTGAGGTGTTTGGGGATGGGCTTGGCGGGGGGTTTGTATTTTTTGGTTGGGCCGCCACCGAGACGTTGGCGCTTGTTTTTGCCCATTGTGTGTTTGAGGAGGCAATGGATGGGTTTGGGGGGTGGGAAGTGATGGATGGGGGATGGGGAAAATGAGGGAAGGCTGAAAATTCATGCGGCCGCTGGGGCGAGGCTGGGGAAAGGTTATATGGTGGGGCACTATGGGGTTACTATTTTGGGAATGAAAGCCTCGAGGGGTTGATGGAAGTTGATGGTAAATACTATTTGTTAAATATATGGACTGATAACACGTATATCATCAGCTGATTATCAGAGAGAATGCATCTTGAATTGAACTCTAAAATGGGTATATGCACGGCTGTAATAAATTCGAAGAATTTCGCTAGGTAGGATTGACGTGGCACCCTGCATGAGGGATATCTACCCCTCATACAGCCAAGGGCTGTTACAACGAAAGATGTCCACCGACTACATTTTTCGATTTCCTTGTGCTATCAGACTTTCTTTTCTATGAGCTAATAAAGGCCCCGTGTTTAAATTAGCCATGAGCTTTGGCTTCAGCGTGGGCGACATAATCGCCGTAGCCAGCCTTGCCAACAAAATCCGCCAACGATTATTTGATAGTCCAGAGCAATTCAAGGCAATCGCTACTGAGTGAGTTACAGCAGTTGGCTGTTGGTTCCAGATCACTTACTATTCCACTAATAGGGTCCGAAGCCTCTCGATTGTCCTTCAAGATGCCGACATCGCCGTCTCTGAAAGAGAGCTCACCGGCCAGCAGAAAACCGAGCTAGATGGTATAGTGCAAGGATGTCATGATCTTCTAGAAGAACTAAAAATTGCACTTGATAGGTATCAGGAGTTGGATCCGGACGCCAAAGTCTCAAGCGGGAGGTCTCGAAAGGTGTGGAAAAGGCTCACTTGGGACCAGAAGGACATAGACGGGTTTCGGGGACGGATCTCGTCGAATATCATACTATTAAATACATTTCTAGGACTCATAAGCAGGTGAAGGGCTCCTCCTCATTTGGAATGAATACCCAAGCTAAATCAGAGCAGCCAAGCAATATTCGCGGTTAAAGATGGCATTGACCGATTAAATCTGGGACAGCAAGAGCAAGAACAGAAAGAAGAACGCCAAATTATCATCGACTGGGTTAGCACAATTAACTATGCTTCTCAACATAGTGACTTTGTTACCAGACGCCAGGAAGGAACCGGACAATGGTTGTTGGATTCGAACGAATTTCAGCACTGGCTCAACCATGGCCAGCAGATACTATTTTGTCCAGGTATGCCAGGAGCGGGGAAGACCATGGTCGCGTCTATTGTTATCGACCATCTATACGCCAAATACCAAACAGATTCCAGCGTTGGCATTGCCTACCTGTATTGCAACTTCCGGCGCCAAGATGAGCAGAAGCCCGTTGATCTACTAGCGAGTCTGCTAAAGCGGTTGCTTGAGGGACGGCCCAATTTGCCTATTAGCATGAAGGATCTTTATGAGCAGCATAAGAGCAAACAAACTCGGCCCTCGTTTGGGGAAATCTTGACAGAACTACGATCCATCATTGCTAGTTTTTCCACGACTTTCATTGTTATTGATGCACTGGACGAATGTCAAGTTTCCGATGGAGGTCTGACAAAGTTTCTATCAGAGATACTCCGCCTTCAAACTAATACTGGAGCAAATCTATTTGTAACATCAAGATTCATTCCGCATATAGTAGAAGAATTTCAAGGGGCTCCATCATTAGAGATCCGTGCCAGTGATGGGGATGTCAAGAGATACCTTGATGGACAGTCATCACGCCTTCCATCGTTCGTCCGTCGTAATCTCGACATGCAGGAGAAAATTAATGCTGAAATAGTCAAGGCAGTAGACGGGATGTACGAGCTTTCTCATCTTGCCATGGTAGAAAAGCGAGCTAACATTGTCAGGTTTCTTCTCGCGCAACTTCACCTCGAGTCATTAATCGGAAAGAGGTCGCCTAAAGCCATCAGATCAGCTTTAGAAAAGCTTCCGACAGGATCCGAAGCGTATGATTATGCGTATAAGGAGGCAATGGAGAGAATTGAGGGTCAGATTGCCGACTCTCAAGACCTTGCTAAACAAGCTCTCGGCTGGATCACTTGCTCTAAGAGACCTTTGACAACCTTGGAGCTTCAGCATGCACTTGCAGTCGAGATAGGCCAGTCTAGCCTTGATGAGGAGAATCTTCCTGACATCGAAGATGTCGTTTCAGTATGTGCTGGCTTGGTGACTATTGATGAAGAGAGTGAGATAATCCGATTAGTCCATTATACCACACAAGAATACTTTGACCGGAACTGGACTTCTTGGTTCCCTAACGCGGAGAAAGATATTGCGAAAACTTGCGTTACCTATCAACTATTCAGTACTTTTAGAGGCGGTTCCTGCGCCCATAATGAATTGGAGGAACGCTTGCGGTTAAATCCACTTTACGACTATGCAGCCCGAAATTGGGCCTATTACGCTTCCTCAGAATCGACAGAAGTAGAAGAGTTAATTCTAGATTTTCTTCAGAATGACGCAGCTGTGTGCGCCTCTGATCAGGCGGCGGTAGTTCCTTGGGACGACTACCCTGACTATGATATATGGTTGCCAAGGGGTATGAGAGGAACACATCTTGCGGCATATTTCGGACTGGAGAAAGTGATGAGAAACTTATTGAGGAAAGGGCACCACCCGGATTCTAAAGACAGTTTCGATTACACACCACTGTTGTGGGCTGCATCGAAGGGGCACGATGAGGTGGTGAAGCTGCTGCTCGCCACACCCGGCGTCAACGCGGACTCCCATACCAATATATACCAGACGCCGTTAAGTGTAGCTGCATATTGCGGCCACGAGTCAGTGGTGAAGTTGCTGCTCGCCGAGGCTGGCGTCAACGTGAACTCTATGCAGTACGGATCAAATACGCCGCTGTGCCTTGCTGCAGAGCGCGGGAACGAGGAGGTAGTGAAGCTGTTGCTTGCCACGACTGGCATCGACGTGAATTCTAGGGACCGAGGCGGTGTGACGCCGCTATTCCTAGCCGCAGGGAACGGACACGAGGAAGTTGTGAAGCTGTTGCTCGCCATGCCTGGCGTTTACGTGGACTCTAATGACTCCTATGGTGAGACGCCGCTGTGGATGGCCGCACAGAACGGACACGAGGAGGTTGTGAAGCTATTGCTCGCCACGCCCGGCGTTGACGTAGACTATAAGAACTCCCATGGCAAGACGCCGCTGTGGATGGCCGCATCGCGCGGGCACGTGGAGGTGGTGAAACTGCTGCTCGCCACTCCTGGTGTTAATGTAGACTCTGAGGATATTGATGGTAGATCGCCGCTGTCGATGGCCGCATTGTGCGGGCGGGACGTGCAGTTGGTGAAGCTTCTGAAATCGGGCGGGGCCATGACAGACTAGAGGAGCGTTAAGTCCTTACGAAGTCATCCTGCTAGAGAGGTACAATATAACTATCCGACTGAGGGTCCGGACCGACTTCATGATCATAATACTACAATTGCACGCCTGCCAGGGCCATCCAGTGTAGAGGGTGCCGAGGAACCAAGTGTCGCACGATGAACGCAGCAGCAGCGATAATGTTGGGAGGGAGAGGGATACAGGAGAGACCCTTCATAGAACTCGAAAGCAGCAGGAGGCCACTCTGTGCACGTTGTCCGATTTAGCGGGCGCCAAACCCCCCATTTCAGACATCAGTCTAAATTATAATGCGTCAATAAGTCGCTATCGCTACTGGTACACGTAATTGAACTGTCTCGGTTCCCTGTATATTATATCTTGATAAGTTTAATCAATCAAAAACTTGCTTCCCCAGGCCTGCTTGGGTCCCTTCCAGGCGGTAACCTCAAATGGAATGTCTAATGGCATACCCTGCCTTCTACAGTCCCATCATATACTCCTTGACTTGGATGCTGCACTAGCCTTCCGTCAAGTCCATGGACAAGCCTCTCAGATATCCCCCAGATATTCCACATCTTCCCCACCCCCGAAAGCACTCGCCTTATTCTTCTTCTTGCTCTTATTTTTCGATTTCCCGGCATTGCTGCCCCCGCCAAATCTATCATTCTCTTTCCCATCCGGTCCACGCGTAGCGTGAATAGCAGCCTTCTTCTGCCTCGTCGCTTCCGCAAGCTCGGCCTCCACGCGCGCCTCTTCGGCGTTTTGCTCTGCCTCGATCTCCTCTCGCTCGGCGTTGATGACAGCAACATCTTCGTACTCCAAGCCGGTATGGGACTTGTATTCGTCGAAGTTGATAGGCACCTTCTCTCCTAGCAGCGCGCTATTAATCTTGCTCGGGTAAAGCCTTTCCTCCTTGTTGAATTTGAGTTTGATCTGTCGCCTATTTCGATCCGGAAACATCTTGGAAATCATCTCGAAATCGGTTCCGAACATGCGCAGGCCAACGTAGAACTTTTCTTCGGCCTCGAGGTCCCAGAATATGTTCTTCTCGCGTTTCATGAACGTGCCAGACGTGGTGATCCGCGTGAACTCGTTTTCTTCGATGATTTCCATGACTCCAGCATTTGCTGCAGCTAGTTTGTGACGATCGAGGTTCAAGGAGCTTTCGTCGATAACAATCTGCCCATCCACCAATCTCATGCGAGGGCCTACGCTTGTGGTTTGAAGGGGTGTCTCGGTCGCCGATCGCGTTGTTGCCGAGGGCCTTTCATCGTCAGAGGCTCCAACAAGCTCGGGATTCTCTCTCCGCAGTTTCGCCTTCGCTTTCCTGTCTATATCCCTCTGCTTTATTTCATCGTGTTTGCTAAACTTCTTGCCGATCTTGAGATCCTTGCAGAGATCTGCCATCTTGATTGTCGAGTGGTCAATTTCCTGGTCTTCTGCGTCTTCGGGGGTCTCCGCGCGCTTTTTCCGCGCTCTGGGTTTCGGGGTGCTAGAAGTGGCAGCCCTGGGTTCCCTGGGCTTCCTAGGTTTCCTAGGCGCGCTTGTGCGCGGTGCCTTGGTTGCATGGACTTGAACTTCAATGCTAGGCCGAATATCAATATTGGCATCATCTAATTTCCGCTTCCTAGCCCTCGGCTTTGCTTTAGGAGGTAGCACGGGAATTGGGACGCCGGAAGTTCCATCTGGATTCAGAGGCACCACTGGGATAAGTTGGGATGGGTGGCCTGCTTCACCTGCACCCAAGGCGGATAAGTCCATGGACTCGTCATGTGCACTAATTGCAGCAGTATCATTCCTCTCGACATGTTCGCGATCAATATGTTGTTGGGTTGGTTGTGAAACAGGCGGGGGTATTATAGCAGTGTCTTGAGGTGTGCTTATTACTGCAAGCCTTTCTGTCTCCCTTTCAAGGAGTCCCTCCTCGCTCGGAGCAGTAACAGGAGTCGGTTCAGCGGTCGCTGTCGACGGTATAGAAGGCGGGCGTGTCGTGGGTTTTGAGATTGGCACCGTTTCCTGGGTTTGTGGGGGGGTTGGGACATGGCTCAGTCTTCGTCGTGTACTTGAAGGTATAGGTACTGCAGATTCTTGTCCCAATGGAGTCGCAGTTATTGGCGGTTGCACTACTTCTTTTGTAGGAGGAGGTATGACTGCAAAGTCTTTCTTGGCTGAAGTAGCTGGTGCCGCTAAATCTTTTGGGGGCGGAGGTATGACTGCAGAATCTTGTCGCGCCACTGGTTTTTCCACAGAGGGCGCTGGTTGAACTTCGGGTGCAGCTGGTGATTCCACCTCTACCGATGGGATGGGAACATTATGAGCAACTGGAGGCGCTGGTGCGTGCGCTTGCTTTTCGACAGGTGGGATCGATGGTGAGGCTGATGGTGGGGCAGTAACGCCAGGTCTTCGCGCCGGAGCGCGTGGCTTGAAGCTCGCGGCTCCTTTCTTCTTCAAAAGGGAACTCATGGCTCAGACGTTCCCATGTGAAAGGCCGGATAGGTTGTTGGCCACAGTGGTGAGAATTCCTTCAGAGGCGCAGTTGTCGTTGGATGTTCGCTGCGAGTCAAGAAAGTGCATTTTAGTTTACAAGGCTATCTATCCTCGTTATCGAGTCTAGGCGTCTGAAAAGTGGGACTAAGCGACAGATTTGGCGCTAGTGCACTTTTGGTCTCTACAACGCTAGGATCCGACCTTCGATCTTTGAACATCCTGCTCCCCCTTCAACACCACATCGCCACCACTTCTCGCGACAACCTACAACAAACTTCTCCCTCCTGACGACAATGAGCTAGATCTTGCTCTTGAACACTGTTTATCGCGACGCGCGATTCTTGTGCTGCCTTGCTTCTGATGAAGGTGGCCGCTGCAACCGTCGGCCCCCTTCCTGCAACCATCATCAAGATGGAGGACAGGAAGAGAGCAGCTGGCCAAAGCGTCGACGACCTTGCTCCGCCTACAAAGCGACAAGCCATGAATGGCGGCAGCAAGGTATCTGTCGACGCCGACATGCCATGGAAGGATGATCTGGAGGTGAGTTCGTCAATATTTCCTCTGCACACGATCCCTCTGTTACCTTGGTCCCCCACACGTGCCAAGTGTCACTGTGCGATAGAGGTCGCAAGACTAGATGATACACACATGTCGATGGCCTAGTCTAATGTCCCAGTTGTCACAAACTGTTGCCGACCTCACATAACGATCCTCGTTCCATATCCCAGACCATACGACCATACCATTTCATACTACCTTCGTTCTATACACAGTTGGGTGCACATATGGGTTGCGTAGGACTTGTCTAACATGGATTACAGAGGTATCAGAAAGATGCAATTTTACGGCAGATGACCGAATACAAACGCGAAAAGGCACTACTCGAGTCGGAATTAAAGGATGTTCGCAAGCGCTCTGTTGATCACGATGACCACCTACGGGTTGTTGACGCTTGGTGGAGCCAACTGCTGGATGAAGTCACGCTTTTGACGAAGAACTCCGCGCCAAGCACTTTTAATGTAGATGGTACGTTGTTTGCGCCGGAATTCCAGGAAGATTATACTGACGCGTTTCCAGCGCCATTTCCTACCGCTACGAACTTTGAGAATAGCGTGGTGTTTTCGGATCACTTGGCCTCGAAGGCAAAGCAAATCAAAGAGATGGTTGCCAATATAATGGCTAACCTTGATACGTCCCCGGAAAAGCGAACCGACGAAGTCCAGGATCTACAGCAAAAGCTAAACAAGCTACTCGCTTCGCATAAGGACGAAATGGTCAAGTATGATCGGATGCGCGTGGAAAATGAGCAGGCGAAAGAACGACTGGAAAGCGCCTCACTCCGCGCCCTTAAGCTGGAAAGGAAACTGGAACGCTCCAAGAGCTCGACTGTCGCAAAGTTGGAGCAGCAAGCGATTGCAGGAACTGGCAACAGTGCTGGTAGCGGAATTGGCAGCGTCGAGAACGGATTCGATACTCGCGCCGAGGTTGCCAACGGCTCAAAAGATAATGAGGCGAAGGTTGAAGCATCCGAAGTGGCTTTGAAGGAGGCCGTTGCTGTTTCTGATAAGCAAAAGCAACAGCTGGAGGAATTGTTTACCGAGAATAAATCGATAACAGAGCAGCTTACTGCCGCAAACGCCAGACTGGCCAATCTCACGGAGGACGACTACGCCCGGACCGAGCTGTTCAAGAACTTCAAAAGTCAGCATGAGGAAGTCATTAAGCGCATCAATCACCTGGAGGCTACCAATATCCAGTTGAGGGAAGAGGCAGAAAAGCTTCAAGCGGAACGAACGGCGTACAGGACGCAACTTCAGAACGAAGCGGAAACGGTTAAGGAAGAACTCGAGAGCCAGCTGCAGCGCTTGGATTCCGATTTAGCCCGAGTACGATCTACCAGAGACGAGCTGTTGGCCGATCAGACGATGAGGAGAGCGAACCAGGACCAGGAGCGAACTGCTATTGGCCAGATGAAAGAACTCGTCAGTGCGAAAGAAGATCGCGTAACGACCTTAGAATCTGAAGTGCAAAGGCTGAGATCCGTGGTAGATGGTTCTTGCGAGGCCACTCCTAAGCCGGAAATCGAAGGCCTGGATCTCGCCGAGCTTCAACGGAAGTATGTTACCCTGGAACAGAGCTTTGCATCGGTCAACAATGAATTGCCAGCTATGGAGAAAGCATACAAGCGTGCAGTTGCGACAGCCTCGAAGAAGGTCATGGACTTTGCCGCCCTGGAAGAAAAGGTTTCCATTCTTATTGCCGAAAAATCGAAAGCCGACCAAAAGTATTTCGCAGCTCGCAAGGATATGGACACCAGGATAGGCGAAGTCAGGGCCCTTAGAGCACAGAACTCGAAGAGCTCGGAAATTATCACGCAGCTGAAGGAAGTCGAATCTTCGAACAGAACTATTGTCACCGGGCTAGAAAAACAACTGAGCGATGCCCGACAACTGTACAATTCCACTGTGTCAGATCATAAGAAGCTCCAGTTGACCAGCTCAGAGTCAGCTTCCAAGCTGGAGGGTTTGAGGGCACAGGTAGCAGAACTTACGAACATGTTGAGGTCCAAAGACACCGCTCTATCCACCACCAAGCAACGGGCTCAGTCTGTCGAGACAGAGCTCGAACAAGTCCGTTCTCGATTCGAACAATCCGAAAAAGAGAAGGAGACTTGGAAGGCAAAGAGCTTAAGCAATCAATCAGGCGAAGAAGAAATGTTGAGAGTAAGTTTATCAGTCACCGATTTATTGGACTTTGCTAACAGATCCTCCAGATGCTCGCATTATGTACTATTTGTCGCAATAATTTCAAGAATACGGTCTTGAAGACGTGCGGCCATGTGTTCTGCAACCACTGTGTCGAAAACCGCCTGGCGAACCGGATGAGGAAATGCCCCAACTGCTCCAAGGCATTCGATAAGATGGACGTCATGACGGTTCACATGTGATTGCACAGTTCACCCTACTGGCAGACGCCAAATTTCCATTTGATCTTTTGTATGTCCGTGGCAGAATCCGAGGGACCAGTCTTCTGAGGAAGGGCTTGTATGGTGGTCGGGGGTGCAGGCTTGTATGATGTGTTTCGGACGTTTCTGGGTGTTGTCAATGGGCTTCCTGCAGCTGTTGTCAATTCGCCGCATAATTGTACATTAGTTTTTCCTCGGCACGATGGATAATGCGTGGCTTCCTATGCCGCCTGCGTAGGATAGCCTCGCTGCTACGATGAGAGTAGCTTCCCTAAAGGTTGGGTATCAGACTGCTCGTCATAGAAGTAGATATACAATTAATACAGCTTCATTGCTGATATCTTTTTAACTCTTGAGGTGAAATGTCTGCTCACTGTCTATATATATACTGATACACCATCTATCTCCGGGTCGTCGATCCAAAGCCCGTACTCTCATGACGAGCACCAGAACTAGACGAACCTCCAGAACTCGACCGACTAGGTCCCCCATAATTATAACCATTACCACCACCCCCCATCCACCCTCCACCCCCTCGAGGCTCCTGCTGCCTATCCCCTCCAAACCACCCCCTAGCCCCTCTGTTCTCTTGCTGCCTATTCCCTCTACTCCCAGCCATATACCCCGCCGCCGCTCCCCCCGCAGCACCGGTCCAGAACCCAGGCCTCCACCCCTCTTGTCCCGACGACGACTTCCCCGTTCCTGGGTAAGGTGGCGGGGGATCGGTCGGATAGTCTCCTCCCCCTCCTCCTCCTCCACCACCGCCGCCCCAGAACCCATCGCGTCTAGGCTCCCTCCTCGGTGCCGCCGGCTCCGTACCCCAATTCTTCCAAATCGAATACACAATCCACGCCGCGACGCCCAAGAAGATAGCCCAGAACACAACCTGCGCGGCTCCACTCACATCGCCATCCTGGCCAGAAAATACATTATGTCCCCCCCCCCCATAAACCTCCTCCCCCCTCTTCGTCAGCAACAACCGATACTCAACCCCACAACTCCCCTTCAACACCCTCGGATCCTCCGGCCCATCGTAACCCTCACATATGACATCCGTGCTCCCCAGCTTAAACTCCTCCGGCAAATCAGCCGTGCACGTCCACTGGATATTCTCATCGTCGTAATCGCTGCCCGCGTTCTTGCAGCGCATCACATCGACCTGGTGGTGTCTGCAGCCGTTTCCGCCCATGCATTTTAGCTGGGGGATGGCGGGGACGCGGCGGTGCGCGGTGGAGGCGGTGGAGCGGAGAGTGAGCGATTTGACTTGGCTGAGGAGGACGCTGGTGCCGGATTTGCGGGCTGCGGTGGCGGGGGGGGTGAGAGTGAGGAGGGCGAGCAGGAGGGGGGTGAGGTGGGGGAGGATGTGCATTTTGGGGGGGTGAATGTGAGAGTGTGTGTAGTGGGAAGTTCAGCCTGCGACGGAGTTTTTGAGAAATAGTCACGCAGACGAACTCCAATATTCGGAGTTTGAAGTTCGTTCGTGATTACTGATGTTGATATAGAGGAGATATGAGAGTTCAAAGGAGAGGACAGATTTCAGATACTTGGTTGGATGGGCGGTTGTTGGCCTACGTACTCTACGTACTTTTGTTTGCCTCTTTGCCTCTCTCGGTGACGAGTATTGGTCGAATGAAGTGGCGTGGTTTCTGATTGGTCGAAGCTAGTAAGGCTACCTACCTCAGCCTCTTCGGTTCAGAACAGCTCAGAGCTCGCAGCCTTGCGATCTTCAACCAACCTCACTCGGGACAGCAAGGTGTCGGAAATTCCAACAATTACTGGAGCGAGTTTTTCCCAGTCGCGAGGTACGAACAACGAAATCGGGAGCGACGGTGCGATATAAAGCGAATTATACAGGATGCGGCAGAGAATCACTTTCGTTCACGAGCCGCAGGATGGGATTGATCCAAAGTCAATCGGCATCCACACCAATACCTTGTCGGTCTCAGGCCTCAAAGCTGCAAGGGAAGATCATATAACTCTCTCTCTCGATGAGCTTCCGCAGGAGTTGCGAGTAGCGCTTAGCCAAACGAAAGAGCTGCATATTCGATATGTAACGGCGGCGTCATACGAGTCGATACCCCCCTTCAATTCGAAACTGTCGCCGGGATTGCATGTTTATTATACCCCCAAGACCGAGGTTGGGAAGGAGGGCCAGGAGTATGTTGTCGGAAGGGATTCTATACCATATCCACGTAGCTGATAGTCTGCAAGATTTAGTGATTTATTATGTGGCCTCATAGACACACTCTTCGACTTAAAAGACAAATCGCTCTGCCAGACCCCCGAAGTAGCCAAACCCCCCCCCCCTCCCCTTCCCCCTCCCCATCCACTCCCCGAAATCCAATTGCTAAGAATCCGTTCCAGATATCATTCACCTCCCTCCCATCCAAAAGCCCCAAACACAAAAGCAGCTATGAATTCTACCTCCGCTCCTCCGCCCTCGGCGGCACATCCGCCCTACAATCCTACTTCAAGCGCATCTGCTCCAGCACAAGCTGCCTCACCCGCATCTCCGAAGGCGCCACAGCCGCCTCCATCGACCTCGACTACATCTCCACCACCGGCCTCGCGAGCCTCACCACCTCCTGGTCTCCCCGAACCTGGCCGTCCTTCGCGATATCAAAGATATCCCACACCGACCGCGTCGAGCTCGGAATCCTCTCGAACGAAAAGCCCATAAGGCTGGATGATCTGAATATGTCTGGATTCCTCACCGTGTTGGGGGAATCGGAGAAGCCCGCGCCGACAATGTTTCAGTTCCCCAGCCGTCACCATAGGCATCCTGCGAAATTCAGCTCTTCGTTCATTGAACCGACGGGCCTGCATCCTACTTTACAACTCACCATTAGGGACAGCCAGCCACCGAAAAACAGGGAGGGGTGTAGCTTGAACGCACATTTAATGCTCCCGAGGAGTGTGTTCCCGGATAAATACCAGTTCCGCGATGCCCTCTTCATGGCGTCGAAGAATCTGACTGCACTACGCCATGTTACGGTCCCGGTCGATTTGGAGGCGCCCGAATACACGATGGCGCTATGGGGTTCCTCGCTCCTCGTCGAGCTTGCCCCTCCACCTCCTAGCGAGGAGTCTTGGACTGCGGAAATCCCCTTGCATCTCCGCTACCTCCTACCGAGCGAGTCGGGGTATAGTTCCACCTCTCTCCCCTCCCCCGTGCTCTTCTGGGCGTGTGAAGCGGACGAGGAGAGTAAATTGGAAGGGAGCCCGTTTGATAGGGTTAACCTGGGGTATGATGGATTGTTTGGGGATAAAACGCTGTTTTATCACCTTGGGAGGGAGAGGGGGGAGGAGGGGTATAAGGAGGTTAGTGTGCCGGTGCTGAGTACCAGGTTTAATGGGGAGATGGAGGTGGGGACCGCGCTGGTGGTGGCGTTGGGGTTTGGGTGGGTGTTGTGGAAGTTGTGGGGGGTGGGGAGGGGGGTTGGGTATGGGAGTGGGAGGGGTGGAGGGGGGAAGGTGGAGGGGAAGGAGGAGTGAGGATAATTTTTAATTGGGTTGTAGAATGTAGTATATATGTTGTTATACTGTGATGCATCGTGGTCTTGTTTTATAGTGAATTGTCCACCCAATAATCACTCTTGAGACTCTGTTTTCAAGATTGGATATCTAATCGTAGAATCCTCCGAGCTTTTGAGTCCTACATATGGAAAGAACGATTTCTAAGCAAACTCAGTCGCAGCCTCCTCAGAGCGTTCAAGTCTGATATATGGCAAGAACGATTTCAAAGCAAGCTCAATCGCAGTTTCCTCAGAACCGTCGATCCCGACATGCGGAAGGAACGATTTCTAAGCAGACTGAGTTGCAGCTTCCTCGCAGTTTTCAAGTCCGATATATGGCAAGAACGATTACCAAGCAAGTTGAGTCGCAGCTTCCTCAGAGGTTTGCGGCGATATATATATGGATATATATATGGAAGGAACGATTACTAAGCAAACCCTCAGTCGTAACTGCCTTGAGAGGCTCACAGTGTCATATATGGAAGGAACGATTTCAAAGCAAGCTCAATCGCAGCTTCCTTGGGGACTTCGAGCACCTATATATGGCAAGAACGACAAGCAAGGTCCCAGTCGCAGCTTCCTCGAGGCTTTCAGGGTCGTGATATGCGAAGTCGGTTCGGTTCGGCTTTGAAAATTTGATCATAGTTTGTGAGGCCCATACGGTGCTTTTGACACAGGTATACGTGACATTTAAGAGCTATATCGGCCATTTATGACCTGGTAAATACTCATGAAGGGGTTCTACTATATACACTTCTTCCATAGCCGCAGGATCCGAATGATTGTTTCATGTGATTGTGCATACTCGTGACGGTTAATGCGTTCAATGCACCGGGATTCCAGCCCATACAGCCGGTATATGTTGTTTGAAACAGATCCTGCATACAGTGTGTATGGCTACTCTGAATTTATACAAATAGGCAGGCCAGACAACAGAATGATTGTTTCGTGTGATTCTACAGAGTCGTGATGGTGTGTGTATTCAACTGCACACACGACAAGCACCAGCCTTGTATCCAGTTCGGTTCTAAACCCATTTTCCGTACACTCCTACAGTATATAGATCGACTATAAATCCATATGGATATTATGCACGCCATACTACAGACTGCTGTCTCATGTGATTGTGCACACAGTGGTGACAGTCAAAGTATTCAAATACATCACCACGGGTACTCAGGCCCATCTATACAGTATATGCTATCTTCAAACCCATCTTGACTATTGTCCTACAGTATACACATAAATCTCAAACCCATACGGACATAATGGCCATAGCACAGGATGTTGGTTCATGTGATTTGTGCACATAATCGTGAAAGCCAGTGTATTCAAATGCATCACCACCACTACTCGGCCTCTTCCACACAGGATATCCTATCTCCATACCCATTTTGCCTACCGTTACAGTATATACAGAACATCAACTTGGCAGTCATCATACAGATAGGCAGGCCATACAGTAGACTGATTGTCTCATGTGATTGTGCACCCAGTCGTGACGCTCAATGTATTCAAATACACCACGACCACAACTCCAGCCCTTCCATACCGTAAATGCTATCTCCAAACCCATTGCCTACAGTCCTACAATATATAGATCAACTTCAAACCCATACACACACATGCATGCAATCCCACAGAATGCTGTTCCACGTGATTGTGCAAACGGTCGTGACATCGGTGTACTCAAATTCAAATGCACACGACTCAGCCTTCTCTGTGCCCAGCTCCCAGACCAGATTTTTCCCTACAGTATTACCTACAGTATACACATCAATTGCAAAGTCATACAGACATGCAGACATTTTCATTTTCATCCCACTGGCCAATTGACATCCATGGCGGTGTGTGCTGGCACTTACCACTCCCTGAAAAACGCCTCTTACAACTTGTCACATCATCAACGCGTCTTCACTCGCGGGAGAATGAATAATCACTCAACCAGCCAGCAGTCCAGCTACAACTCTTACAAACACAGTAACAGTACACTACACTACAATATACAACAGTCACAATACAATACAATACAATTCAAATTCTCTCTCTTTCCTACAAACAATGAATACATTATCCCTCCCTCCTCCACCCGATAACCTGGGCTGAGCCTGATCTTTCTGGTAATCTGTAACGATTCATTGGCCGCTAGCCACCACCACCACCACCTCGCTGGCTGGCTGCTTTAACGGGACGGCGGAACGGGTATTGATTTTCCATTTTCCCAGAAAGTACGAGAACAAGAGAACCAGCGGTGCAGTCAACCAACCCCCATGATTAAGTACGGTAACCGCGCGTCAGGGAGAGTTGGGATTATTTATTTGATTGTTGTGTTGTAATGTAGTGTATTGTAATGTATTGTGTATTGACGATGCTATTGAGATGCTATTGCTACTATTGTCGTTCGTATTGTTGTTTCCAAATCACTTCGGTACTGTACTGTACTCGTAAGCATCTGAGAGCGTTCCCGCGCTCTTTTCGTTCTTTCTGTCTCCCTCTTTCTTCTTTCTCCTTAGAAACAGGGGTCTTCGCATGTGGCGTTAAGGCCTCTGCCAAGATTAGAATAGCCCAAATAGCCCATAACCCATAAAAGAAGTACTTATGCTCATGCCCCCATATGCCCCATAACAGATACATTTACCGCTCACGGAACAAGACACAGTTGCCGTCGGTTTATCGTTTTAAATTGCTTCAAACTGTACTGAACTGCTTAATGAATTAATTATTATCATTCTCCTATCTTCTCTCATCAATTATCCCACTGTAGATATAGAAAATAAATCAAATAAACCCAGTATTATCCCCCCAGAACTTCCATTTTCCCCCCGGCCCATGCCAGTTGTCGATGTTCCATAATTCAATTTAGGAGGGCGGACTCCATCCAACCAATCAAACCCCGCAAATAAACCCAAAAATCTCGCTAAATGGGAAACCTTGGGATTGAGGACCAGCTTTCTTTCAATTGTCTCAATAGCCACTTTTCACACGTATTCATGGTCACGTTCTAACAATCAACAACCCTTCTTCCTTATAATCATCAAGCTGTTGCCGATGATTGCTACGAGAAGCCCCATTGTCGGCTTCTATTGTCTCGTCAACGGCGTTCATTGACGAGTCGTCAAATCTTTAATGACCTCTTACTGTACACCCCTTCAAGCGTGCTTCCATCAAACGCCTCCCTTCCATCATCATCCACCATTACCCACCAACAACAATCCATCCGTCCTTCTTAATATCAACTCTAACCTGGCATCTCCATCACTGGCCGCCATTTCACTCATCCCCCCCGTGACTCTCACCTTTGAGGGTCACATCCAACCCCCAGTGCGAAATCATCACATTTCCTTGGACCCGCTCGCAAAATGTCCAGAAATGGCGATGAAGGCGGCTCTCGTGCAGGTCACGGGCCAAACACCTCGACCTCATCACGTCCACGTCTGATCGTCAAACTCCCCGTCCCCAGTCTCCGCACCATGAGCATCTTCTCTCATCCTCCCACTAATTCCCACGCCGCCGCCGCCACCGCGTCCTCGGCCCTCCCGGCGCACCCCCCAGCAAACGCTCCCAAGCGCCGCGGCCGCCCGCCCAAAAACCTCCACAGGCCGGATTACGCGCCGCCGCCACCAAAACCAAAGGTATCTGACCTCCCCAAACCCCTCGCCACGCGCTCGAGCAAGCGCAAGGCTGCTGAGATGAGTGGGGAGCCGGGGGCCGGCGCTGGGGGTGGTTCGGTTACGGGTGATGGGGATGAGGAGGATTTTGACGGCAACCACCAGCCACCGCGCAAGAAGTCACGTTCGGTGTCGCAGGCTCCAGCGGTGAGGATCTCGACTAGGAATCGGGGACGGAGACAGTCGAATTCCGAGGGTGCTAATCTGGAGGGGGCGGAGGAAATTGCTAATGGTCACGTTACGCCGGCGGCGTCGCTGCACAAGGAGTCGTCGCAGTCGGAACGGGAAATTCAGGTTGCGAGGACTTCATCACGTGCTAGGAAGCAGGAGAACTTGACGTCGAGCAATGAGCTTATGGCTTCTATTGAGCCTCATGAGCGCCTGGAGAGAGATGGAGGTGCGATGGGTGTTACTACGAGAGCTGGTGCTAGAACCAGGTCTACTTCAATCAAAGCTCATGCAGCTACCCAGGATGACGACACCATTCTATCTGTTGTCGCCACAGAAGAAGTATTGGATGCTGTTAACGGTGAAGCTGATGGCATTCAATCCGACGCCGGCACTCCTCTGAAACCAAGAGGCCGGGGTCGCTGGCCAAACGGCGCTATCAAAGCCAAGGCAATGGTAGCAGCGCTTTCCAAGAAAGCTGCATCAAAGAAAAAGGGTGCACCGGGAAAGAGAAAAACTTCTGATGATGCAGTCGTGCAAGCGGTTTACGACAGGCAAGCACATCTCAGGTCGTCATATAAAGACCTCCGCAAGATCATCATAAGAGCCGAGCAGGCGCTGCTTGATCGCGCACTAGAGGAATTAGAGGAAGATCCGGACCGCCACAAGAAGACGCCGTATTATGATAATGTAATGAAGGGCCTCGATGCGCGTCATACCAAGGTGTTGGCGCAGAATGAGCGGAAGGACATGTTGAAGAGGGATTTGTTGGAGAGGAGGTTTGAGGCCAATGTGGCTAGCACGTGGCAGCAGCATAATGTAAGTTTTTGGAGTAAGTTACGCGTGGTCAGATCACTAATTATGTACAGCTGGAGGTCAAGGAATTGCAGGAGAAGTATGAGATGATCTGCAAGCGCGCTATTATGGATATCTTGAAGCGGGCAACTCGTGATGACGACGATGCTGCAACTGTTTCCGAGGTATGCTTTCTCTACTTCATTGGTTTTATGTCGTTATTAACTAAACTAGATTGAGACTCTGGATCCCGCCCACGTATCAGCTGTGTTGGAGGGCGCGGAAGAAAATGAAACTGAAGAGGTACCCACGCCAGTGGAACTTGAGATCAAGAAACCTGTACCGAGAGGAAGAAAGAGCGCCAAAAGGCGCATTGCAGACGACGAGCCGCTTGGAAGACGGGTTGCAAAGCGTCACGCGCCTGCTATGCTTTCTGCCACCACCCAGGGCGGAGAAGATTCAGAAGCAGAAGTAGCTCCTGAGGCTCCCCCGATTATCACAACACCGAGCCGCCAAAGAAATAAGTACCAGTTTGACGAGTATGGCGTGTGCGTCCCTACTGAGTCAAAGAAGGGCGCTCAGAAGGAAGAGCCGAATAACAGGGCTGTTGTTAAGCCGTGGATCACATTTACGAATGATGAAATTGGCCTCCGAAACTACCCTGAGGAGATCAAGGAGACTAACAGAGGCCCAATACCCAGTGGTTATATCCACCTTGATCAGTTCAGAGGCATTTATGATATTTCCGGTAGGGCCGAAGACTACGATGAGGAACTTATCAGCAGACACCTCCTCCATCCGAGGATGGGTCTTCCTGTTCCTGGCTCCATTAACCCCGACAATGCCGTGCCCCCCACGGACTGGACAAAGGTCCTGAAAAACACACCTGCGCCCATTTACATTCGCGATGAGGAGTACCCCGAGGGACAGTCCACATCCAAGTCTTGGAATATGATCATGACTGAGCGGGAGTGGAAGGAGCTTGAGAGGCGTATGGATGCTGGGATGAGCTTGAGAGTCGGCTTGGGCAGGACCGGATTGGCGACGTTCGATGCGATTGCAAGGGATAAGGATCTTCAGAGTGATATGATTGAGGACATCCTGGCCGCGTCACAGATTATCGAGAAGGAGCTCAAGGAGAAATTACAGCGCTCAGTGACTCCACAGAAGAAAGATGCTACTCCGGCAGTCGAGGAAGCTGCTCCTATCGAGCGACCACCAACTCCAGACACGGCAAAGCTTCTCCTCCTCGCCGACGCCATCGAGATGTCCATCCTGGAACCAAAAGTACAATCCCCCCCACCACCTCCACCACCTCACCCCATCCACCGCGCCAGCTTCACACAAGCACCACCCGTGCAACAAGCACCTCCCACCCCAAGAAGCCAGGCCCAAATGCTCAGCATAGCATTCATCAACAACCCCAGCCCGAGCCACAACGCCCTCCCCCCGCTCGCACCACAAGTGCCACCGCCACAACAACAACAGCATCAGCCGCAACAACAACAACAACAGCAGCGCCCCTACCCCGGCCCCGTCATGATGGCCGGCCCCCCACCCCACCAACAACCACCACCACCCCCCCCTCCCCAGCGAACAATGCAAATGCAATACCCCCCCATCCAACCCCACCCCCCAACCTCTTTCTACGGCCCCTCCAACAGCCCCTCCCTCCGCACCTCACGCTCTTCTTCCGGGCTCCGAAACATCCTCCCGCGCGCGATCCCGAATGAAGTCCCCCGCCAACACCATCGGTACCAGCAGCCTCCTCCTCCTCCTCCTCCGCCGCCACAACAGCAGGCGCCACAGCAGCAGCAGCACCATATGCCGCATGAGCATCAGAGGTTTTACGAGGGGCCGGTGCAGTTACCGCCGTATTTGGGGGGGGAGCAGCAGCAGCAGCAGTATGGAGGGGGGGGGTATAGACAGGTTGCGCCGAGGCAGCCGTATAGTCCGTATCCGCCGCCGCAGCAGCATCCGCAGCATCAGGGGCATCAGATGCATCATCAGCATGGTCAGCCGCAGCATGGCCAGTCGCAGCATAGTCCGTTGCAGCACCAGGGTCAGCCGCAGCATAGTCCGTTGCAGCATCATCAGAGTCCGCATACGCATCATGGGAGTCCGCATCATCCGCCGACGCATCCGAGTCCGCGTCGTTAATCGTGGCAGGTTGTGGCGTCTGTACCTGGTATCGGGAAATATCCCTACCTTACCACGGCTTATTCTACAGAAGTGGTACATTTGTATAATACATACCCAGCCGTCTCATCTACCTTCCCCACCTTTCGAAGAGAAGGTGGGAGGGTTGACGGCCTATTGTATTTTAGTCTTCTCAAATACGTTTTTTTCGTTCTTCTTCTCTCTTTTCGTCTTGCATATGGACTCGGGGATATTGTCGTCTCATTCAGCGTCTTTACGTTCTTTTTTTGTTTTTCTGTTTGGTTTGGTTGTTTTTTGCGTGGTTATGGAGGGGTCAGGCTCATGATGGATTTTGAACATGCTCCTTGGGCTGGAATGGCTTTTTGCTTGCTTTTCTCTTCTTTCTGTTCTCATTTTTTTTGGGTGGGTGATGAGTTTTTGTGCATTTTTTGGAGGAAATATGGGAACGCGGGGGACGGACGAGAATGAAGATGAGAAGTTCTGCTACCGATTGATCGATTGGCGAGTGGGAAGGTGCCTGGCAGCGCTGGGAGCTTGGTTCTTGTGGCATATGCAGGCACTGGCAGTGGAGGGTTTAGGATAGGATAGTAGGATGACGGGGAGGTTTGGTTTGTTAATACCCCATCTGGAGAGAAGGGTGGGTGGACAAGACAAGACAAGACAGACAGACAGACAGAGAGACAGACGGATGGACAGAATGAATGAAGGAAGGAAACAAAATTACAATTATTTAAAATTACAACCCTTCCATTGATGAGGCGGCTGTGAATGTGAGGCTCGGGGAATTGAGTGGGTGAGTTAGTGAGTGATTCTTTGTCTGTAAACAAGCAAGACCTGTACTCCGCCATGTCCGTATCACTGGGGAATCTTACATGCAGGTTGATATGCAGCCTCAATTTGACTCACTTTGGCGGGCCGGCGGGCTTAAAATTGTAGTAAATCTGTGACTCCTCCCATATCCCCGTAATCTTATATTATTAGAAATTCAACAAAGCTTACTACGTTCAATCTTTTTAACATTCCCAATCCCGCCTAGATCCCTTTTCGCCATCATAATTCGTCATCCCCTTGCATCCTGCGGCGTAGAGTCACAAAAAAGAGTTCTCCAGCCACAGTCCTTTGCCTCATTAGCTGGCTTAGCCTGTTAGTCACCCACCCACTACGCCACCGTGCCCGCCCCACACCCTTTCCTCGGCTTAGCGTCATCGGTCCTTCGCAATTCTTCGCTATCAGAAAGCCTAGGCGGGCAGAAAAAAGAAAGAGAGCGATAATAGTTTAAGTATCGCACTATCGTCTGCTCGTTGCATTACCAATAAAATCACACCAAAATCACCAACGACCACAACAACAACGACACAAACTTCACGAACTAGAAGTTTGACGACTGCAACTACTGTTCGAGAAGGACATAGACAAGATAGACAATATACTAGACCAGCAGCTACATAATCTACCACCGAATATGGCTGTCCGCGCGCAGTTCGAGAACTCGAATGAGTAGGTGTACCCCGCCATGAGGCTGCTCTTTGCGATGGAAGAAAGGAACACACTCGACGCATGGAGATGGTTGCGCATACGATGAGGAGGAGGATAGTAGCTAACGAGATGATAGGGTCGGAGTCTTCTCCACGCTCACAAACTCATATGCTCTTGTTGCCGTTGGCGCGAGCGAGAACTTCTACAGGTAAGCTTTTGAACTTTACGCTGTGTTTGCATCCCCCACCCCACCACCACCAGCACCACCAGTTGCGCATATCTCTGCCACTGCCTCTCGAAGTCTTCGACCTACAATCCAGCATTTCCCACAAATCCCACAAATCCACAAAGCCACACACATCACTAACACGCTCTCCCCCCACAGCATCTTCGAAGCCGAGCTCCAAGACGTCATCCCCATCTGCCACTGCACCATCGCCGGCACACGCATCATCGGGCGTCTCACAGCCGGAAACCGCAAAGGCCTCCTCGTCCCCACCAGCACGACGGACCAAGAGCTGCAGCACCTGCGCAACAGCATCCCCGACAGCGTGAAAATCCAACGCATCGAAGAGCGTCTCTCGGCTTTGGGGAACGTCATCGTATCCAACGACCACGTCGCGCTGGTCCACCCAGACATTGAGAGAGAGACGGAGGAAATCATCGCTGATGTCCTAGGCGTAGAGGTGTTCCGCCAGACGATCGCGGATAATGTCTTAGTCGGGTCATACATGTCGTTATCGAACCAGGGCGGGCTTGTGCATCCGAAGACGAGTATCCAGGATCAGGATGAGCTGAGTAGTTTGTTGCAGGTGCCGCTTGTGGCGGGGTCGATTAATAGGGGAAGTAGTGTGGTGGGCGCGGGGATGGTGGTGAATGATTGGCTTGCGGTGGCGGGGTTGGATACTACGGCGACGGAGCTGAGTGTGGTGGAGAGCGTGTTTAGGTTGGGAGAGGGGATGGCGCCGGGGATGATTAATACGAGTCTTAAGGATACGATGGTGGAGTCGTTTTACTGATCTGGGAGCCGCGGTGCGGGGGATGAAAAGTTTGGGTTGGGGGTGCTTGGTTTTCTCGTTTTGGTGGGGAGAGGGATGAAAGGGATAAAGGGGTGGATTGATTACCTTGACCTATGAGGATTGGGGCGGTGGTATTCGTTGGGGATGCTGAGTTTTGAGCGGTATTGCTCTGCCCTAGACGGTGTTGGCGTGGATAGATAGACGCATATCCTGCGCCCGAGAAGAGAAACCTTTTGACCCCGTTTACTACATGCATGCATTTACTCTGCTGTGATTTTGTGTGCAAAATAAGCTTCCTGCGCATGTGTGTTTGTCGGTATATGTGATTTATAAGACCCAACCAGCTATTTTCATTGTGGGAGGGGACAGCCAAGTCTTATGCACAGTATCAGAATCACCTTTATTCCCACCTCCAACCTCTCCACATACTTCTTCAATATAAACAATAACCCTCTTTATCCAAGAACAGCAAATTCACACCCCCGTCTTAAATCATTACCGCCCCTCGCCAAGCCAATTATCCTCCGCCAACCAACACCCCCAATCGCCACCCGTCTCACATCAACAACACACCAGCCACATACCTCCACCACGCATCCACCGCCTCACAACCTGCAATGCCACCACCCCGCACCACAGTCCCAGACTCAGACGCAGACTCCTCACCCACCTCAGCATCTACCTCCCCAGAACCCCTAGCCCCGCCCTCAACAACCATTGCACTGGGGACGTCGAGAAAGCGTTCCGCGTCCCCTGACCCCAGCTCTGCGGATGGGGATGATGTATCAAAGCATGTCCCAAGAGCAGTGGATGCAGTTCAAGGACCCTCAGTTGGCGCAGCAAATACTGATGAAGGGACTACAACGGCCCTGGAGCTGATGAGCGAAGAAGCGAGGGCGGAGGAGAAGAGGGTGAAGCAGATTGTGAGTCCTTCCGCTGAGAACTGGGTGGAGAGGAGATACTAACGAAGCAGGAGGCGATCAAAGCGCGCAACAAGGAATTAACCGCTGAAGTGGAAGCTATGGAAGCAAAGCTTGCGGATGCGAGGGGGAAATTGAAGTACTCTCCCCTCCCCTCCCCTTCCACTCCACAGATACCAGTGATATATGAACCCTTGGTGGTTGATAGTAGCTAACGGAAGAAGAAACCCTGATGCTGCAGCAACGGTGAAGGCGCATATCAAGCGTTTGCATGCGTATAATGAGATTCGAGATGTTGGGCAGGGGTTGATTGGGTTGATTGCTGAGCAGAGGGGGGTGAGGATTGGGGAGTGTTATGATGGTGGGGAGTTTGGGGTTGGTGCTAAGGATTGAAGAGCTGGGGGGGTTGCTTTTGGCTTTGGAGTTAAGGGAGTTCATGGGGCGTGGATGGAATGGCGCGGGATTTGCATAATTGGCTCGAATATCGGGTGTGTATATGGGCTCTGGGCTGGCTATTTGCAGTATATCGAAGTATATATACGATTTCCAAAAACGTTTCCTCCTTCGCGAACGGCTACGACGCCTTTTCAACACTCTCCCCTCTCGGAGCTCCAGTTCGCTCATACGCCCCATCCGCACTCAAACTCGCCTCAATAAAATCCTCAAGCTCCTCACTCACAGTCTTCAACTTATCCTTCACATTCTGCACCCCCTCGTTCCCCACAATATGCCTGGCAGGCGGATTCTCATGCCCCCCAATCGCCGTCAAAGCATGCACCGTCTCCAGCACCAACCGATCCGCCGACTCCGTCGACAACTCGGGATACCGACTCACGATCCCCTCCTCCATCCTCTCCCCACTCTCATCCAGCTCCTCCTCCGGATGATACCCAACGACATTACACAAGATATCCCTCGGCCCCGGCGCCGGATTCTGCCCACTATCATACTGCGGCAGCTGCGGCGCGAACACCACCTTGTTACTCAACACGCCCACCTCCATATTCGGCTGCACAATCGTAACCTTGACATTAAACGGCGCGACCTCATAAGCCACCGAATCGCAAAATCCCTCCAACGCCCACTGCGCCGCAGAATGCAACGCCATCCCTGGCGTCGCAATATGTCCCCCCACTCCCGTCAGGACAAGCACATGTCCATTCCGCTTCGCCCTCATCATCGGCAGCGCCGCCTTGACAAAATTGACATGCGCAAAAAATACAGTCTCAAACTGCCTCCTACACAAATCCCTCGTCGCATCACTCACGCCCAACTCCTCCACCGACCCCACCACCGCCTCGCTCGAATTACAAAGCAGAATATCCACCCGCCCAAACGTCTCAACAGCCTCCGCTAACGCGGCCTGCGCGCTGGATACAAGGCGGCCATCACATCTGATCCCCCGGATGCGGTGGGACCAGCCTTGCGTGGTGCGGCGAGGGGATTTGCATTCGTTGATTAAAGCGCGGAAGGCGGCGGAGCGGGCGGGGTCGGAGAGTTCGGTGGGGGGGAGGCCGGCGGCGACGTAGTCGCCGTGCGCGAGGAGGAGGCGGATGAGGCGCACGGAGAGGGGGGAGAGGGAGGAGGTTAGGAACCAGACGCGGGGGGAGTTGTGGGTTGCTGGGGAGAGGGGATTAGTTGTGGGGGTACTGGGGGGGAGGAGGGGGTGGGGGACGTACGGAAGGAGGCGGGGGGGATGGGGGGGGGCCGGGAGGTTGGCCCTTCGGACATGGTGTGGTGGGCTGTTTGGGGGACCTGTGAGGGGGGTCTGGCGGGTGGGTTCTTATAATATCAATGGCATTGCCTCTATTTCCGGCAGTCGCTCTTTTGCCAGAGACAGGCGCTGTGCGGGCGTTGGTATATATATGAAGTTGATGATGTTTTATGGGGAGTTGTTATGAACGAGGCTGACAAATTGTAGCATCTGGGACAGAACTGTACCCCACGGACGAGGCTGCGGAAAAACGTAAACACGACACACATAGGAAAGATCGAGCGCACGGACGGAATCTGCACAATCCCGTCATCGGCGATATTTCGTGCAATCATGAGTCAATATGTGAGAAAGTTGCATGCAATTGGATTTACCCGCAGGAGTCAGAAGATCGTGATTGAGTGAATATAAACACCTCTTAATCCTCTAATTCCCCCGCATTCGTGGCCTCATTTTTTTACACCTTTGCTAAACCAAAGATTCCCTCATCCTTGGCCGCAGAACTTTTAGGAAATCCCCCCACTATCTCCAAAATCCACCCCGCATTCTTATATTTATATATCAACAACACCTCCTCTCTTCTCTTCCCAAAACACACACCCCCCCCCAACACCAACTCACCAAACAACCAACCACCCACCATGCCCGCCCGCTCCGAAATCTCCTACTTCGGCGCCGGCCCCGCCGGCCTGCCCACCTCCGTCCTCGAAACCGCCGCCGCCTCCCTCGTGAACCACAACGACACCGGGCTCGGTCTGGCCGAGCACTCTCACCGCTCCGCGCTGGCCTCCGGCATCCTCGAGGACACCAAGGCCCATCTATCATCCTACCTCGACATCCCCTCCGACTACGACATCCTCTTCATGCAAGGCGGCGGCAGCGGCGAGTTCTCCGCCACGCTCTACAACTTCATCGGTTTCTGGGTCGAAGCGCGCCGCCTCTCCATCGCATCCGCGCTCGGCACAGACGACGAGGCAGCCGTGACAGCCGCGCTCAAGAAAGCCGTCGACGAGGAGCTCAAAGTCGATTACCTCGTCACAGGCTCCTGGTCTCTCAAAGCCTCTCAGGAAGCCGCGCGCCTCCTGGGCTCTGAACACGTCAACATCGCTGCCGACTCCCGCGTCGCTAATAACGGCAAGTTCGGCGGCATCCCCGAGGAGTCCACTTGGGCCCTCTCGAAGGCTCCAGCATTCACGTATTTCTGCGATAACGAGACGGTGGATGGTGTTGAGTTCCCCGCCTTCCCCGCCGCTATCGACGATGGCCGCATCGTCGTGGCAGATATGTCATCCAACATCCTCTCCCGCCGCATCCCCGTCTCCAAATACGCCGCAATCTTCTTCGGCGCGCAGAAGAACCTCGGTACGGCTGGTATCACCGTTGTCGTGATCCGGAAGAGCCTTTTGCCGCCATCCCTCGCGACGCCGTCCGCGAAGTTGATGCGTCAGCTGGGTCTGCCGATGCCGCCGATTATTCTGGATTATGCGACGATTGCGAAGAATAAGTCGCTGTACAACACTCTTTCGGTGTTTGATGTGTATATCGCGGATTTGGTCCTGCAGTCGCTGCTGGCTACGTACCCGAATAAGGTTGATGGACAGCAGGCCGTCGCGGAGCAGAAGGCTAAGGCTATCTACTCCGCTCTCGAGGCACACCCACAAGTCTACGAGGTTCGTCCAGCTCCTTAACTCTCGTCACGTTCCCCTGTCATCCGTAACGCACCACTAACTCCCACCAGATCGTCCCCCACACCTCAGCCCGCTCCCGCATGAACATCTGCTTCCGCATCCTCGCCCCCAAAGCCGAAGCTGATTTCCTCGCCGGCGCCACCGCGCTCGGTCTTCAGGGTCTCAAGGGCCACCGCAGCGTCGGGGGTATCAGGGCTAGCAACTATAACAGCGTGTCTGTCGCTTCGGCGGAGAAGTTGGCTGCGTATTTGGGGGCTTTTGCTACGGGTGCGTAGATGTGTGTGTGTTGTGTTAAGTAGGGTTGGAATTGGGATTGGCGTTTTTTTTGTAGTTTTTTTGGGAGAGCGGTTTCAACATGGGTGGGTGGATGGATCCTTCACGACCATCTGGGGGGGATCGGGGGGAAAGTTTGATGATTAGGGTCTACGCTGAGAGTTGCAGCACCAATTTCAAGAAGAGGTAGAGTGGTGGAAGATGGGAGCTCTGGTCAGGTAGACGGAGGGACAGATTAAAGTACACAAAACAAAAGCAAAGTCTTCGAAGTTCAAACTCTCTGCATTACAAAAACCGAACTAAACGCATATTTATCACCCCCACTCCCCATAAACAACAAAAGCAGCAACAACGCAGGCTTTCCTTTCCAAGCCCCTTTCCCAAACGCCAACCCCACTCTTTGCGCATACATACAAAGCGCCCGCGTCCCTATGTCGCACAACTACTATATAACAACCACCTCCCCCTATCTTTCCATGCCATACCCCATGCCACACCCTTCCTCATGCCGCCGTGTATCAATCCAATCCAATCCCCCATCCACCATTACCTAATTCCCCCCCCCCTTTTCTAATCATCCAACTCAATCGGCCTCCCCTGACTCCCCTCCGGCGTCGGGGGCCTCACAACCGTAACCGGAACCCCTCCACCCCCACTCCCTGCGGTAGCAGGCCTCTCCTCCTCCTCCTCCTCCGCAATCGCCTCCCCCTCCCCCGCCACCCCACTCGTCCCCGCCCTCTCCCGTCTCCTCCTCCTCGTCTTCCTCTCCTCCTCCGCCGTATCCCTCCTCCGACTCCTCCTCGCACTATCCCTCCGTTCCGCACCCTCCGCATCCTCCCCCTCCGCCCCCCTCATCCCCTGCAACAACAGCGCCGCGCGCGCCGCGACATCATCCGAGCCGCCACCGCCACCGCCTTCTTCCGCCGCCGTCGCCCCAGAAGGCGCAGGCGACGATGCCTCCCCCGGCGGCACCTCGCTAGCCACGCTCTCCTGACTCTGCAGACCCGCTTCTAGCTCTGGAATCTCGTCGAAATCGGGGATCTTCTGCCCAGACGCAACGCGCACCTGGTGTTTATTCTGCAATCTCGCGCGGCGCCTACGATCGCGCTGATCGCGGACCTGCGGCGCGGCAGCGCGAAGTTTCTCGAGGAGAGAGTCCATAGCGCCTGCGGAGGATGGGGAGGGCGGGGCGCTGCTCCCGTCGGCGAGGGTGCCGCTGGTGACCTTGAGGAGCATGGCGTTCTTGCGCTTCATGCTGGCGTCGTTCTTGCGGCGCGTTTCCTCGAGGGAGATGTTCTTGTCGCGCGAGCGCTTCCACTCGGTCACGAAGATGGCGAGCTTGGAGAAGAAGTCGCGGCGCGCGTTTTCGTCTGAGCTGTCCTCGCCGTAGAACACCATGATGTCGTCGTAGGTGCTGATCATGTCTTCGAGGTAGAGCTGCATCTGCTCGGCCTTGCGGCGGGCCTCTTTCATCGAGCGCAGGACCACTTGCGAGACGCGGTCTTGCGGGTGGAATTTCTTCGCGTCGCTGAGGTTGCCGGAGTCGAGAGACATTTGCACGTTGCGGATGTTGTCGATGTACTTCTTGGCGTCGGTGCGGAGCTGCTCGACGTTGAGCTTCTGCGCGGTGACGACGCCGCCGATGTCGTCGGTGAAGTTCTCCCACTCGGGGTACTGCGTGCGGACAATGCGCTCGACCAGGTCGGCGAAGGTTGACTCGTTCTTCTCGTCCTTGACCATGCCGAGGCGTGCCAGCGAACTGAGCTTGAAACCACTGGCTTGCTTGTTCGAGTCGTTCATGTAGTTACCGATATCGAGAATTAGACCAAGAACGTTCATCAGTGACACGGAATCGCGAAGGGATTCGGACACAGTGACGACCTGGCGAAGCTTGGTCGATACATCCTCATACTCGGCCTCATATGTTCTTGTAAGAGCCAGCGCACGTATCCTCGACTTCCAGTAGTGGTGCAGCTCGAACGCGGTCTGAAGGTAGATCTGATCCTCTCTCGTCAGCTCCTCAGGGTCCATCTCACGAGCCTCCTTGTTCGCTTCGGGACCCGTCCAGTCCTTGCTATACGGAGCCATAAGCTTGGTAGTGTTGTCAGGGATGTTGCACAGATCGTCCTTCTGGAGGAACTCCATCACAACAGTGTTATCCAATACCTCCGTATCGCAGTGAATAATCATCTGGACAACCTTCTCAACCGAGTACGCCGAGAACTTGGAGAGAGAGATTTCTACACACAAAAGTATTAGCATCATCCATCCACATCACCTCGCCCCAACAACAAAAATAGTACTTACGGAACGTCCTAGCCAAGTCGCTGGAGATAATCTGCTTCTTCGCAGTCTTATTCCCGCTCGTCTTGCCAATCTTCTTAATCTCCTTCGCCATAAACAGCTTCTCCACCTCATCAAGAACACCCTTCCTCGTCAACTCCGCATACTTCTCCTCCTTCTCCGCCGGCGTCGGCGCGTGCGCCGCCCAATGCGTCGTCAGAGGAGTATCAACCTTCTCCCAATGCAGCGCCTTGAGCTTCTTCTTCGGTCGCGCCACGGGCAGCCCCAGGGTCGGGACTGTCGAGAACTGCGGCCGTGGTAGAAAGTTACCGGAAGAGTGTCCGGGCAGCGGAGGTGGAGGAGGTGGGCCCATGGCGCCAGGTAGTGGAGGAGCCCCAGGTATTCCAGGTGCTCCAGGCGGCGGAGGTGGTGGTGGCGGAGGCGGAGGTGGTCCAGAGAAGCCACCACCACCCATTCCTGGTGGTGGCGGAGGAGGCGGCGGCGGAGGCGGTGGTGGACCGTTGAATCCGCCAGCCTGGCCGGGCATAGGTGGTGGAGGGGGAGGTGGACCGCCGGTGAATCCGCCAGCCTGGCCAGGCATAGGCGGTGGGGGCGGAGGTGGAGGCGGCGGTGGTCCATTGAACCCTGTCGCAACCATTTTCTGCGCATCCTCATCACTAGGCGTCTTCGGCGACTGCGACTCGAGGCTTGGATGAGATGGTCCAGTGGTGATTCCATCGTCCTCGTCCTCACTAGCTCCGACTATCGGTACAACATTCTTCGAGCCCTGCACCTTCGGCGGCCGCCTCAGCTCAACAACTCTCGGCTTCTCAAATACCGCGTCGTCGTCGTCCTCTCTATCCGACTCAGCCAAGTCAGCATGCGAATCGACAGGCTTCCTCTGTATCCTCGTCGACCTCGACACGCTCCCCAGCACGCTATTAGTGAGATCTCTCGGCTGCGTCGAGCCGAGAATCGCCTCTCCGCCATCCATCTCCTCACGGAGAGCACGCAGACGATCAGATGGTCCGTTGTCCGCGCCCCATACCCTGCCTTCAAGCTTATACTGCGTCTTCTGGCGCTGCAGCTGCATCTCAAGGCGATCCATCAGCCTCTCCCTATCAAGTATACCCTTCATATGCTGAGGATCCGACTCGCCAAGCCCGTTCTTAGTCCCCTTTGACGCAGCAATATCCTGCGCATCGCGGAGCATAAGGTACAGCTCTCTCGTCTCGAGCTCATTACGCTGCGCCTCCTTGGCGCGGACTGAGTGCATGTTCTCCAGCTCGCTCTTCAGCCCGTCCGCCTGGCGGCGTTGCACCTCAATGACCTGAGCCTGCTCGTCCAGCTGCTTCTGCAGCTTCGCAACCAGGCCGTCGGCACCGAGCTCGATCTGCGCCTTCGCCTCGTCACGCTCCGCCATCGCGGCATCTGCAACCTGGCGCGCCTCTTGGGCCTCATCCAGCGCCTGCCGCGCTTCGGAGTCCGTGTGCAGCTTGTCGAGCAAGCTCTGCACCGTAAAATTGAGAGACTGCTTGAGATCCATATCTGGAAGCCTCCGGTCCATAGCGACGTAACTAAGCATGGAGTCCACCAGCTGGAACATCCGCAGTCGCTCCTCGCCATCGTTGTCTCTGATGAGCAGGAGATGCTGCAGCGCAGACACAAAGTAGTCCTGAGTCCGGCTCCCATTAACCTTCTGCATGATCGCATTTACAATCTGCGTCGGGTCACTAAGATCCTGAACCTCCGGCTCCTCGCCATCCTTCATGCTACTATTCTCGCGCTCCAGGAGGTCCTCGTAGTCGATGGCCTCGTTCTGCCGGAACTTCTCAATCTGCTTGTCTATATATTCGTACTGGAAGCCCTCCATCTTCGTCAGAATCCGCTTGATCCCGCATGCCGTGAACTGCGCGCGGATGTGCACACGCAGCTGCAGGTCCTTGTCCGGGGCGTCGATGGTCATGTTGATCAGGACGAGAGTCGCAACGGCGTATTCCATAAGCAGGTTCTCCATACCGATTCCGCCGCTACGGACTTCCTCGCTGGCGCCGACGAGACTGCCCATCTTCCCTCGGCCATCGATGGTGACTTCGACAATCCGCATCCATGCGTCGAAGCGACCATTCTCGCCCATCTGGTTCTTCACATGGTCCATAGCTTGGATTACGCGGAGATGTCCTTCGCCCTCGCCCCAATGGCACAAGAACGTTAACATCTCACTCACTAGCTTTCTGGTCGTGAGCCTCGGCGAGATCAAGGAGGTCGCCAGCGCAACAATGACTTGCTGGTGGTGAAGCGCATCATCGGCGCCATACTTGTTGTTCAGGAGAGCCTTCAAGCACTTCAGGATATCGTATTCCCGATCCAAGTCCTTGTCGCTGGTATTCCCATCAGCAGGCGCCGGCCCATTAGCCTGCCTGCGGTTGATCTTCCCAAGCACATTCGTCAGTGCAACCTGGCCCTGGCATTCGACGAAAGTCTTAACCCAGCTGATAGGTTGCGTCCGCAAACTGACAGCCAGACTAGCCAACTGCTTCTGCGTAATGCTGTTGTCCATCACCTTGCGAACAAACCATTCCGGCGTTCCCTCCTCGTCAGCGTTGGCCAACATTATCTCTGCCTGTCCATATATCCCCGACTGCCTCGCAGTTGTCCGCCGCTTCTGCTCCCCCTGCCATTCTGTAAGGCGATCCTGGTATACAAGTGTCCACTTCTTCCCCGGCGGATAGGCCAACATTTGGCGCCGTGCCTGGTCCGGTAGATTGTGCCATCCTCGCTTCTGCATCAGGGCCAAAAACTGCTGCTCGATGACCCTCTCATCCGCCGGCTTTGAGACGTCGAAGTTCGATGGGGATGACTGCATCATGGTATCTGGTCGATGGTATGACATTTTAGTGGTCCTATGCGACTCTCGACTCGAGGCTTGAGATGGTGCCAGCGAAGTCTGCGAGGCCGACGGCTGCACAGTCCTAGAAGAGCCATTCGAGGAGAATACGCTCGCCCTCTCAGCCGCAGAACCCACGCTCTGCTGATCGAAAGATTGCCGAGGATACGCCGCGGAATTGTTCGTCGAGTACGTCGAGTACGAGTCGTATCGTGAATTATGATTCGCATTGGAGCTACCAGGCCGTTGTGCCTGACCGGGTCCCCATTGCTGGAGCTGTGTTGTCCTATTCCCCGTCGACGCCATTGTAATATTCGCAGAGTTCGGAGGAGGTCGCGGCCCGGAGAGGACATGTGTCGAGCTGTTTTGTTGATTTTGCCCGGTCGACGGATCGTATCCTGGATATTGGTGGTAGTCCGAGCCGCCCATATTCAAGTGATGTGGTTGCGGCTCTTTCCGCATGGGCATCTGGTCACCCCGCGGGAGATACTCAACCGGTATCGGTGAGCGTCCATCGGGCGCATGGTCGTACGGCATCGAGGTTATGACGCCAGACATTGAATCTGTAGTTGGTGACGGGAGCTGGTCAACCGAGGCAATGGAGATGCCTCGAGCGTGCCGCGATGTTCTCGACGCAACTGATCCCTTGTCCTGGAATTCCGAGCCGAATTCGTCGCTGTCCTGCCTCCTGTCCTTCTTGCTGCTCCTCGAGAAGAAAGACTTGCCGCCGGAGGATTGGCGTGCCTTGCTATCCGACCCTGACATGGTGAGTAGCAAGTGGTCCACCCTGGAAGGTTTCCTCGGCCCTTTATTTATCAGTCGTGGTGTAGTCACCCGACGCGCCTTGTTCGTGTAGTGTCGTTACTGGAATCATTGAAGTCTCATGCCATGCCCCTCTTTGGTACTGCCCTGGACAGTGGGTATATCTATGTTGTTTTGCGTCTGGGTTATCTGTTTCGATAGGTACTGTACAAAAGCAGAAAGTCGAGCGACGTGTAACCTGTAATCTGTGGTGGAAAGGGAATCAGCATCGAAGAAGTTCCCAGGGTAAAGGGTCCCCTCGCGTCGTTCGTCTGGGCGATTCACTAAGGGGTGACGAGGGAAAGCGCTTACCTCGGCGTGGATGTGCAAGCAACGCTACGCAGAGTATGTTTCGCGTGTGGCTGTTGCTGTTGACTCTTGGGGCAGCTGAAGTTTGGTCGGAAAAGGAAGTAGTCGAGATTAGTCCAAATGATGATCGAGCAATCGAAAGCCTATAGTGTAGGGGTCCTGAGTTGGGCCTGGTCAGTATAAAGTTATGCTTTTGGGGGGTGCTGAAACCGTGCGAGTATGGTTTAGTATGGTTTAGTTAGAACGTACCTTTATGGATATAGGCACAAGCCACAAGCTGGGGGGGGGGGTTCGGGGGTGTTCCTTTCTCTCCAATGGGTGTGTTCGAGAGAGGCCGTAGAAAGAGCGATCTGCAGAGGAAGCGGCGGTGGGGGGGGGAACGGCAAGAGGCAAGAGGCAAGAGGCTCAGCGTACGGCTATGATGAAGTCGCGAATATATATCTCCCCAAGAGAACAAACGCCGAAAAGCAGAGTCGGTAATACTCTGTGTCGTATATCATAAGCAGCTGAGTGTCAGCAAAGGACAGCCTTGTGTGTTGTGGCGTTGATTATGTCTCTCTTTTCCAGATTATATGGCTGATGCTTGTGTTATGCTGTTATCTAACCGTGACCGTTCATGCACATCCCGTATCCACTGTATTAGCCACACACTAGCCACTTTAACCACGTAAAGCCACATCTCTCTAACTAAATTAAGCGATATTCTGGGCCGATGTGGCTTGTGCATCCCCTGAACTTAACCCGAAGTAGCAAGCAGCTAGAATCACGCTGATTGCCCGTTGCGCAACGTCACAAAAATATATTTGATTTATGAGTAAATACGTCAGAATAATTAATTAATTATTATCCGCAATCAGAAAAATAGTTTCAAAATTCTATTTAATTCCTCTATTTATTCTACAATTATCTGATTGTCGCAATACCCTCATCGACCCTTTCTACGACCATCACCAAATATTTTTCCCTATTACTACGCCATACTACCTACTACCTCCATACAAATTACCCCAGGGCTCGGCGCTTCTACCGCCATCTCCGCCTTGACAGGGGCCGCGCCATCCCGAACCTTCCAGTCTCACAACGCCCAAATGGAACGTCTGTGACCACGCGCTTTGCACCACCACCACATACACCCACCTACACCTACAATATCACCGACACACCTACTACACCCCCCCAATCCATGGCCACCACGACCAACGCCCACACCCACGACACCACCAAGCATCATTACGCCCGCACCGACAAACCATACTTCCCCCATCCCGCGCCCCCAGAGACCCCCAGCCCTCCCCAACCACCAACCCCAACCATGCCCTCCGCAGCAACCACCACCCTCCTCACCACCTTCCTCGTCCCCCTCGCCGTAGCCGGCACCCTCTACCTCCTCCTCACCTTCGTGCTAGTCCCACTCTACCAACGGCACCACGCGCGCTACGCCTCCTACCTCCCCCTAACCGCGATCTCGACCTCCACCTCCAGCTTCCGCGCGCGGATCCAAGCCAGCATCGCCCAATACATGTTACCAGCCGGTTGGCGGACGGGGTTCGATTCGCAGCAGTACCCGGCGGATTCGAGGTCGGGGAGCGAGGCGGGGGATGAGGTGGGGGAGGAGCTGTATGAGTTTGTGGCGGGGAGGAGGGTGGGGGTGAGCTTGGATGCGAGGAGGGGGGAGGAGGGGGGGAGGTTGAGTAGGGATTTGGAGGAGGGTTTTGCGGATGATAGTAGTGAGGAGGGGGATGGGATTGAGAGGGTTAGGGGGAGGTGAGGGGGGAGGGAGAGAGAAGTTGGATTATATTTTGGATGGAGCGGGTGTTTAGAGATTGTTATATGCGGATAATGGTTGGGCGAATTTGCAGCGAAGAACTTATTGAGCGACAATATACGACGCGAGCCGTCTACATGCACCAAGAAGAGAAACGACGTCTAGAGTCGCCAGATACCCGAATATACCGATGAGAGTGGAACAAAGCGAGGCTCCGGCACAGGTTCTGTAAATCGACCTATAAAACGACCTACGAATCGATAGACATACAACGCGAGTTTCCTATATGCAACAAACAGAAGGGAAATATTGGGGCTACAATCGAGAAGTCTAGTCGATAAACTCCTGTTAATTGGCACGGCTACGGCACCAGTCATTCATTCGCCAAATTCAACAGAAAGGAAGCTTACAAAAGGAACACGATTGATTATTATACATCCTACACCAGTTGATTAATTAAGTGCATCCATTCAGCACGTCAGAAGCGACGGCCAGAACTCGCCAGCTCTCAAACATCCCGCAAAATCGAGCGCCAGATTTATTCCGATTTCGCTAGAGCGTCTCGATGGGCAATACATATTATATTATTCGAGCATCAATCCAGGCATCAATCGAAAAACCACCCATTACCCCCTATAACGCCATAACTCCAGTCTATCCGCCTACACAACCAGAGGCACCCAAACTCCAGAATGCCATAATCTATATTACCCCCCCAACGCCCAAACCCCAACACAACACAACCATCAACACCACAAAAACACCACCGCCAAACACCTCATCACCGCACTCCACCACCTCCCCCCCCACCCCCACCCACACCCACACCCACACCCACCTACCATTCACACCTCCCCCTCTGCGAACCCAACCACGACCTCTCCAACTCCTCCCTCCACGTCCCCTCCACCCTCCTCGTCTCCTCACTCAACCTCACCCACTCCCTCTGAATCCGACTCTCCGCCCACTCATTCGGCACTTGCGTCATACTCACCAACGCCATCCCCCTCGCCTCCTCCATCTGCCACTGATACTTCAGCATCTGCGTCCCCGGCTCCCCCTCCACCCGACACGACATACACTTCTTGGGGACCTCCCACCGGCCCCCGCGCCCCTTATATGACGGCGGCGCATCATCCGCCAGCGCAGGGATAACAGAATGCCCACACTCCTCATGCACATGCAGATACCGGCAAAGCGGACACGTCTGCCCTAGGTCCTGATCCAACCACGCCAGCAGACAGAGATGTCCAAACCGATGTCCACACGGCAGCGACGCCACTTTCTCCACCCTCCCATCGTGCTCCTCCTCGCCACAGCGCGGGATCCCGGTGAACTCATGGCAGATGGAGCATTTGGGACCCGCGCCCGGAGGGGCTTTTTCCTCCTCCTCATCCTCCTTGGAGGCTTCTTGGGGAGACGAGGAGACTTCGATTTCGTGGACGGAGGCGGGGGCTTTGCTAGAGATGTCGGCGCAGGCGAGGTCGCTGGCGCTGAGTTCGAGGGCGGGTTCGAGGGTGGAGTCGAAGGGGTCGGGGTCGTCGTCGGCGGCGGCCGGGGGGGGTGGGGTGGGGGGTGCTGTCTCCGACGCTATCTCAGCGCTGGGTTGGGGGGGAGCTGGTGGTGGTGTTGGTGCAGTGGTAGGCTCGGGGGCGGGTGGTTCTGGTGGTTCGTCTGGGGTGACGGGGGGGGAACGGGGAGGGGTGATGAACTGTGATGGTGGTGGTCTGTCGGGTTGCATGGTGCATCGGCGTCGTTGGGCGGCTTGGGCGCGGCGTTTGAGGGAGGTGAGGGGGCGCTCTTTGGTGCTCTCGGTGTAGCGGTGGAAGAAGTCGGCGCGGAAGAATTTCATGGTGGCGTGATGGTGGGTCGGTGGTTGGTGGTAGTAGTAGGATTATATCTCTTCAACAACGTGTCTAGAAATCAATATATAAATTTGAATTTTGTATACAGTCAAACGTGTGAGTGACGTTGTCTCAAATCTCGTGTGCCTTCCCACTACCGTGATAGACTTGTATGGTGGATAAAAAAGGAGAACGACAACAAGCAGCCGAGTGAGCAAGAGAGAAAGAAGAAGAAGAAAGAGGAATAGCAGGAAGAAAATACTTAAAAGCGAAAGAGGGGTATCCAAACCATGCGCCGAGGGGAGGAAAGAGGGCTCTCACCATCCCATCGTCACCTTACCCAGGAACCCGTACCATGGCACTCGCGCTCTTAGCACGCCGTTAGCAGGCTGTCAAGTACGCCCCCTAGGCCCCTCTTTCATTCCAAACCGCGTCACATTTTGCTGCTGGCGCAGTGTCATTTCGGGGTACTTATTTAGGTTCGACTCGTGATGGGAGGAGAGGGTGTTGAGATGGAATGTTTGTGGTGGGATGGTGGAGAGAGCACGAGTCGAGAAATGAGGGTGGTGAGGAGCACACTACACACCATATCGCGACCCCGTGATACTACCCCTTCTATCGGCGTCTTCCTCCACAAGTATATGTACATTAATCTTTCTATAATCGCAAAATATAACCCGTCTTAAATAATCAACAATCACTCACTCATATTACCCCGTCCTATCCACAGCACCGACAATATCCCGTTCCTGATAGACCTCTCTCTTACCTCCCCAAGCGAGTACCCGGCTGGATAATCTACTAACTCCCTCGCTAAACCCGGGCACTAGCCGCGCCGGCGCGTGTCGTGACGTGCGCGTCATCCGACGCGGGGGAGGCGTTTGACGATGTCTCAGGTCAACATGACGAGTGTATGCGCGTGCGCAGGTACAATGGGCATGGGGGATGGGGGGTCAGGCTATGGAGGGGGGTCTGTTGATTTGTTGGTTGGGGGGGGGGGGAGAAGCTAAGGTGATGGGTATAATAATAGAGGGGATGGGTAAATATAAGAGGGTATTTAAATGGTTGGTTTTGTGGTTGGACTGATTAATATAATATGGTCTGAGGTACTGCTGGGTAGTTATTGTCGGCTAGTATTTATATTTATTAGTGTTATTGTCTTATTTATATTCACGAAAAAAAGGCTAATAGTATTTATTATCAGTGTCATTATTTATTTATATCACAAAAATAAGTTTAATAGACTTTATTTACCAAGGCATATATATATAATAATATCTACCTATGCTGCTAAATATTTAACATCTCCCCACACTAAATTCATATATACAGTAAAATCATCACTCATACCCATATCCACAACCTCCCCCCATTCACCCAACTATATGTACCCCCTCTTCGTCACTACACCCATCTAGCAGACTCCCGAAGGAACAGTCGTGCTCTCCTTCCTGCCAGTAGATCCGCTCCCCCTCGACGCACCCTCACCCAGTCCACGCTTGGCAAACGCCTTCCAGAGCTCGCAAGCGTTCGAGCCACCAGTGAGCGCCTTATCAGCATCAATGATGGCATCACGGGCCTGCACGAATGTAGGGCTGCAGGGTTGACTGTTTGATATTAGCATCATGTTTGAGAAATAGAGAAAGGAGGGGGGGAAGAGGAGGGGACTTACAGAGCCATTCCATCAAGAACCAACTTCATAGTCAAGAACTTTCCATCTGTCGGCACCTTCCCATTAAACGTCGGCTGTCTTGCCTCGGAGTTGCCATGTTTCTCCACCAAATTCCAAAGCACCTCATAAAGGATAGTCGCCCACACCGTGCCAATAGTATGCACCGCACTCATCGTATTAACACTCTTATACGTATACGGGTTCGTCGTCAAGCTCGTTGAGTACAGGTAATTCCTAATCCCCTTCGGATCATTCGCAATCCAATCACCCATCGGGTAATTCTTGGCCCTCGTATCCGCCTTCTTCAGGTGAATAGCAATAGCCATGAAATCTCCCCATCCCTCGCCCATGCCCCCCGCCTCGAGGACGTTGAGGCAGCCGGTGTTAGCGGGGCCGCCGGTAAGGCGGTTGGATACGCCGTGGGTGTACTCGTGGATGATGACGCCGGCGTCGAAGCTGCAGTCGCGGTAGGGCGTGCTCTCGTCCCAGATGTACATGCGCATCACACCCGGCTGTCCATCAGGCGGGGTAGCGAAGTTGGCATTGTTCGTCCCCGAGCCATCCTGGGCGTTGAGGATGACGGCATCGTTGCCCTTGCCGCCGGCGCCGTTGTTGTTGGTCTCGAAGTTACCAGCGGCCTCGTTGAAGCCGAGCGCGTGGAGCATGTCGTGGTACATGTTCGCGGTGTAGAAGAGCTGGGTGACGGATGCGTCGATGTACTTCTTCGGGTTGGTCTCGGCGAGGGAGTAGCCGTACTCGAATTTCGCGCCGGGAGCGTCGGGGCGGTAGTCGTTGGTCCAGCTGTTGTCGCCGTCGTAGTTGGCTTGCGCGATGCCGTTGTTGCCTTCGGTCATGGTGTAGGTGGTCTTTCCGTTGCCTTGCCAGGTGAATTCCGAGGCGGTCTTGTCGGCGGGGTCGGTCTCGATGGTGCGGCTGCCCTTGCTGGGGTCGTTGGTTCCCCATGGGCTGTGGGATGTTAGAATAATAAATCATCTAGTAGGAAGCGTTTATACATACAAGACTTGGTAGGTAGCGTCGGAAACGTAGTTCACAACACCGTAAACCTCGCTAGCTCCTGAGGCATCAACGTAGGAAAGCAGCCAGTTGTCCTTGAGATCAGTCTCCACTCTCCACGACAAAGACAGCGACCCGTCCTCCTTCTGGAAGTACACGAGACGAGCCTTGGGGTCCTGCTGAGCGCCAGTGGTTCCCTCAATGATGTAGTGCTCAAGCGCCTCCTCGGCCTTGGCCTGAGCGCCATCGGCGCTGATCTCGAGACCGAGGACGTTGGAGGCACCCTTCAGAGCGGCAACGGCGTCAACCTGACCGCGCGCGACCAGGGGGTTCTCAGATGGAACGTCGCCAGAGAAGAACGAGTTTCCGTAGGAGAAGACGCTTCCGTCAGCGGCGACCTGCGAGAGAAACTGTCAGATTATATCACTCTAAAACGGGGATTCATGGGGACGTACGTTAACGTTGAAATCAGCATTGTCGATATCAAGACCGTGAGCCACCTGCTTGAAGTTGACATGAGCAACGCCATTGCTCCCAACATAATGGTCATCCACCACGCGAAACTCCGCGCCCGGCGCAACCTGCTTAACGAGGGCCTGCGCCGTCTCGAGATAAGTCCCCCTCTTGGTCAGAGAAGACACAATGCTCGACTTAGCGGTGAACCCCGCATTGCTGTAATCAGCCTTGGTGCCCAGACGGAACGCATCAAAGTTGACCGCGCGACCATTGATGTCCCTGCGCGACGACACGAGCGCGGGGTGCGCAAGCGCCGTGCACGGGAGCAGCGCGACGAGCGCGGCGGCGGTGGTCAAACGCATGGTGGTGTGAGGGGAGAAGTGAAGGATGGAAGAGAAGTAGTAGAATAGTCTGAACTTATCGAGCAAGAGCTTCCGAACCTACCTCTCAGGCGCAGCGACGGCGTCTTTATATACATCAATCCCATCCATGGTGGAGACAGCTCGAATCCGTGATCACCATCACGGCCCTGTGGCCGCCGTGCTAAATGCACCTCACAGCACCTCATGACAAGCTTCCCCCCAACGCACTCCCTTCCCAGCTTCCCGATTCGAGTAACTGCCCCATCGAGATAGACAGAACAGAGGCTCGTTGGCAGAGCTACTGCAGGCCCAATAAATGAAGTAGCATCCCCCGACCCGACCTACCTGCCTTCACCTCGCGGCGCTAAACCCGCACCGCACGCCGAGCTTTCCAACGAAGCGGCCGATCCCCCATCCTTCCCAGCAGCCGCCCAGCCACCAACCCTTCCTTCGAGAAGGCTGCCGAGCCACCAGCGCATCCTTCGATCGGGATAATCGTGTGGGAATCCCGAGGCCGGGGGCTGTGTCTCATCTAATCTTCCATCCCATTCGCCCTGAGACCGCGTCGTGAACACACGCACAGCTACCCTGCCCTCATCGTCGCCGCGTACGTACCTCAGCTGCTCCCCCGCCGGACCACACGCGACCCTGAGCTCCCCTCTCCTCACTCACACCAATAATAAACACACCCCTCGACCCCCATCTGATTCGCCTCCAACCCCCTCACAATACGACCGTTCGCACGTAGTAGCCTCACCTGCCAAGTCCCGACTACCGGACCCCATGCGCAGATTGGGAAGGTCAGTATGGGTGGCCACCGCAGCGGAGCTCGGCATGTGAGAACACCGGCATGCGCGCGTCCAAGTTCATCGCGCCATCTGCCGCCAAGGCGCCGCACGGGGAAGCATTCGAGTCGGGGTGATATACTAAGCTCGTTAGCAGAGCCGTGATATAGTGCTGTGTGATAAGAAGCGTGCGTCTGTAGGGGTTGAAGCGTCGCCGCTAAGGTGTGGAGGGGGTAGGTGGCATGTGAGGGGTGCGTCGCTAAGACACGGTTTAGGAAGTTGGGGCGCAGGCACCGTCTGCTGAGTGGCTATGGGGGTCATGGCGTGCCTGACCGGATGGAGAAGCTCTGATGGGAAACGGTGGGCTAGCTGGGGGGGATGGGGGGTTTAGGCTTAATTTGATGGGAGGATGGCCCGATTAATAAGGTGTGTAAAATGTGTTGACTTATCTTTGGGGGTTTGGGGGATTGCGTATTGTGTATTGTTTTGTTCGGGGTGATCGCCGTTGAGAGCAACTTCCCCATACAAATATGCCACAGTTGTAGGTGGCGGGTGGCTGTAGTGGCGGAGGCGCTGGGGCGGGGAGGGGCATCCACTATCTTGCCGGTGGGATAAGCATAACCCTTTTAAACAACAACTATTGACAACCCTTTTGTACGAAGGCATTTCAAAGATACCGCTATTCTCTATAATCTGCCAGTTTTAGAATCGTAAATATATCCCTATCCTATCGCACTCAGTTACTCTAATCAGATGGTTGTTTAAAGTATGCGCTAGACTACGAGGATCTATACGGATTTACATGTCGCTTCACCCATAAACATAAACATCGCACCTATCGGAAGATCATACCCAAAGTAGTGTTGCAGTATCTTAAAGATGATAAACGTCTTTATTTGCTTTTTCTACGGCAAGGAGGGGGGGGGGGTGGTGTATTGGCACTCACTCCTTCCTTATTAAGTAACGTAACACTACTATAACACTACTATCTATACGTATACGTATACGACAAAAAGCACCTCGCCTTCCTTCCACCTTCTATCTATCCGTGCCATCGCTATCACAACCAGGCTCAACTTCCAATGCAACATCTACACCTATAGCACCTACCACCCACTACTAAAAGTAAGCCTTACAAACCATTACATAGCGCCTCTACAACCTCGCCCCATGCGGCTCCTCTAACGTCTCCTCCTTCCTCCAAGCAACAGAGTAACAGTAACAACTTATACTTACCACCACCTCTACCAACCATCTCTCTCTCCCCCTACCGCCCTCAGCCCATCCCCTTCCTACACAGCAGCACAACAGTACATATACCCTACCAACAGAGAAGCTATCACATACGACCATAGACTCAAGAGAATTGGGCATCCCGTCCGCTCTGCCATACACAAGCTTGCGTATCCTCTGGTTAATAGTCTCAATCGTGCCAATAGGCATAGCACGGATTCAGGGCCACTTACCTTGGAGGTTCCTCCCTTATCTTTTTTTGGATCTTTCGTAATAGACCTATAGGATAGCACCGAAACCCTTCAGACTCGCACTCCCATATGCTACCATTCTGACCCGGTGCCCTGTGTCCTTACAATGGCCCTCCACCCAATGATCCACCACTGAATTATCCACCACCTAATTATCCTCCACCTAATTATCCCTTACTCAATGATCCCTAATACTTTTATCATTATTAGCAAATTACGCACCATGAGCTAAAGTTGGCAACTACAACCACAATTTGAGCCACAGTCTGAATTGCAACATGAGAACAACAGTAGTTTGTATTATTCATCTTATAACATATGCTCCCCATCCTCATTCTTTGCCTTCTTGCTCACATGGTTTAAAGCCTCGCCCTTCGTGTCTTGTATCTTTTCCTCATCATCTTCTCTCTTTCGTTTCCTAGCAACATAGTTTGAACGTAGTTCCTTAATACAATGCACGCCTTCAAAATGAGCTCTGAAATCTGAAGGAGGCTTAAGATGCACGTTGCACATAGGGTGCTAACATTCTAATTCTGCATAAGTAGTAAGGTGTGTGTCAATATAATTAAGTAGCGTGGTTTCTTCATCCATTGCTACATTCTTTGTGATAGAGAAAGGCTCTTATCGCCCAAGGGTGAAATCAGCCACAAGGTTAGATTGATATTTTGCAGGATAATAGGTGGATGTATGTCGCTGGTTTGGTCTATTTAGATTAATTACCTACTCATCATACCCTAAACTGAGTGTCGTCGGGATCAGTGACTCTTTAGCGTTCCTATCCAAATACTTCCTCATCTTAACACCCGCAAACTCATGCTCAACGACTGTAAAATGACCCTGTTGTCCATTCGCCCTCGTGATATTCTTCAATTTGAACACCTCCTTCAGCATCGCAGCGAGCGCGCTCCCGACCAATCTCGCACCGAAGCAGAAGAGTTCAGCTGGTGACGGTAGTTACGTCGTGCTTGACCCTGCTGAGCTGGTAGCTGGGTAGCTAGATATGGCTGACGGACCTTGCGGGGGCGGCGAGCAATCTGACTGGCTGAACTCGTCGAATTGTCAAGCGGAGTGGATTGGGGATTAGGTGGTCTGTGCTTCCCGGCCGAGGTAAATTGGTTATCTGGCAAAGTTTCTTTACACCATCTTCCTTTCATCATTAAAGATGAACAACGCAAAAGGCTATTATCAATTCCCGACTAAGTTAAGCAATTTTTTTCATTTTTCATGATAGCTAGTGAAGCTGCTAAGGCATTGTTCTCTCGGGCTACTATTACCTTTTTTTCTCCTCGAGTTTCGTGCTTCAATTCAGAGTTGGAAAAGTCGTCGTCATGCTCCCCCTTCCCACGTCCCACGTCACTAACGTGTGCGGGGCGGTTATTTGCTGTTTAGTATTTTCGCTATAAAACATACCAACCCGACTAATTGTCGGATCTTTTGAAAGCTTACTCGGGTTATATATAGATTAGGCTTCCGTTACAGGGACACGAAAGTCACGTGTGAAGGATGGGTATCCCTGAAACGGCCTAATGCGTGAACATGGCCTACTCCTCCAACACACCATTTCGACGACAAACAGACAGAATATATAGGCAACAGCATACCGAACGCTTTCATTTGCTCATAATCCACTTGGTGTTGTTTACTCAGTCTTGCTCTGGAGGAGGTCGCAGCGGTTAGCTCGAGGAGCTCCTGCTCATCAAAAATGTCGCAGAAATACGACACCCTCCCAATGGCACTTAAATACGACATCGGTCCCCGACAATTCCTCTTCAGACAGCCGTCCTCATTCTCATCCGCGACGTCAAACATCCCCCTCACCAAACCACCATCCTACATCCCAATGGCGCCCACCACCGAAGAACCCGCAGCCACCGCCGCGACAACCACCACCTCCCTCCACCGCCTCCCCTCCGCACCCCGCCACTCCACCGACTCCGACACCGACTCCATCATCTCCACCAACGCCCGCCTCATCTACCCCACCTCTCACCACATCGCCCAAAAAGATTACACCAGCACCATCTACCCCACCTCCTTCTTCCGCCTCCTCGCCGCCATCTTCCTCATCGTTGCTCTCTCCCTCTTCGCCGCCAGCGGCGCAGGCCGCGCCGTCCCTGCCATCGTCTTCGTCTCCCTCGCCCTCCTTCGCATCCTCTTCGTCTTCTTCTTCCACACCCCGCGCAGAGCCCGCTGGCTCGGCTGGAGAGGCGTCAACCTCGCTGTTGATTTCTCGCTCTTTGCTGGTATCTTCGGGGCTGTGGGGGGCGCATTCAGCAACCAGCGAAATGTTGCGGCGTGCGTCCTTGGCTGGGTTGGCGTGTGAGTTTTCCCCCTCCCTCTCCTTTCTAGCAGCTGGAGTATAGACTTGTGCTAATGGGGGTTTTTAGTTCTATCTTTGCCTTAGCGGCGGTTGATACGGGGCGTCCGACTAGGATCGCTTTTACATGGACACTGAGTCTGGATTTCTGGACGGGGAGCGGCGCGCTGTCGCTTGATGATAACTGGGTTGAGGCTAGGAGGCCAGAGATGGGTGGGAGGGCGTCACCTGTCTAGAGATGGTGGGGGCCGGGTGAATGGTGAGGTAAGGGGGTGCAGGTATGGGCGTTGGTGTCTATAACAGTAAGTTTTTTTTTTTTCTTTCTTTCTTTCACTTGCACGTTTGGAGAGCGGAGGGGACGGCGCATATAATGATCTAGATATTATGTCAAACTAGTCGGAGGGCAGCTTAGGCTGTCTGATGGCGAAAATACTCTGAAATAGTAATGGCTGTCCCCTTGAGGACGCTGGTGTTGGTCCGTTTGTTGTGTTGCTGCAAGTAGCATTGCTAGATGATGGTGACTGACTTTTATAGTGCTTTATATACGATACGGTGCTTGGTTCGAGTGGGTTTGAGGAGTTAGGAGTTTGCGGGTTTGGTGGGATACTTTGGATATTTAGAGCTTTTATGAATGGTATATTTTCCAGACATTTATACTTTTCCCGCAGGTAAAAGTGAGACATTAGATGCATAGGTTTTACTATGTAATTGCCTGATCCTATCTGATTCACCAGGCCAGAATCACAATCTGTTGCCCTTTGCCCAAGTGATCTTGAACTGTTCTTGGTTTACCCCACCGAATGTGTCTAATGCCGAATCTAGAATAGTGTGCTTATAACTAATTGCGGAAATGTTCGTGGAGCCACGCCTTACTTCCCCATCGGCGAACACGACTGTTCCGACGGCTCATCTCCCGAAATGAACTATATCCCTGTTTCTAAAGTTACGAATTATTCATTCGCGCCCCACTTCCCGTCAAGGCCAACACCATCGATTAAGTATATGTAACTGACAGGACCCCAGTTTGTTCCGAAAATCCTTATTCCATCCAATAAAAATGTTGCAGCCGATTTTCGCAAGGGCTTTGACTAGGCAACTATTGGGGAATTCGAGGTACTTACGCCCCATCCGAATCACTTCATCTCCTAGGATATTCTGTCGCACTTCCTTGAGGCGGTCTTTAGATTTCAACATGAACTCCTCAAGTACCAGATCCTACAGTGCCACCGAGCTGGATGTGGTGGATTTTCGCATTAGGAAAGACGGGCCAAGCACATTGCAGAACCCACACTACACATATGCCTTCCGCTATTGGGGATTCGTAATCATTCGAACTACATACACGCCAGAGTCTGATCTCCAATGGCCCGTCGCCATGGCGAAATTATCCGACTGGCTACTGTTGGAGATGAAGGAAAAATACAATACTTCAACTACAGATCAAGACCGCGTCATTGAGAAATTTAGGAACCTGATTGCGGATGACAAAGCACTGTATGATGGGATGCCAATGAACGATGCGATTCTGCACTTCGATGATATCCTTAATGAGCAGTATAATGTTACGTTGAAGTACAGTTCGCCAGAGCATTTCGAGAAAACAAGGGATTTTCGGATTCCCGAGCTTGTCGAGCAATCTCTCGTCGAGTCTGACCCCGAGGTCAAAAAAGATCTCCTCGAAGCATCGTATTGGTGGCTCAACAGTCACATATGTCTTGTAATGGACGAGGAGTCGCTAGATGATCTCGTGGAGCTCCCTGTGGAGATCCCTGGTTTCGATTTGACTTCGATGCTGCAAGAATTCAGGGAGGACCCTCACGGTCCTCCACCTGTTCCGCGGACGGCATATCTCAAAGTTGCCATGCAACATTCAGATTTCGATTTGATGGATCGCAAGCAGTATCATAGTGCCGAGGATCCGGACTGGTACGCTCAGTGGGCTAAATGGGCAGTTCATAATGGCTTGGGACAGATGCATCGGTCTTATGAAACTTGCGAGCTAGATGCGGGCATGAGATTGGAGCGACTATACGGGCAGCCATATGTCGAAATTTACGGGCAGGACTAATATCTATTTGCTTCTTGTACGTGTTGGGATGCTTTGGGACAGATCAAACGAGTTACACATGACGTTCTTAGTGTAAGTTAAGAGGTTTTCGCAGCCTGAGTTGTTTACATAGTTCGATATTATCAAAACTAGCCATTGATCTTAATTTCAGGTTATCTAAAAAAAAGTCCTAACTCTGCTCCTTGCTCGAGAAGGCCTAAATTATATAAAATCCGCCTCTAGGTTTTATTTCCTGATCCTGGAAATCGGATTCCTAAATTTATCCGTGGGGAATTGATTCTGTCAGCGTGATGCCGCATGTTATCCAAATGTTCCAAAGTGGTATACGCCAGTGCCCGCTGACCTTCATCAGCAGTACTTGTACTGACATCGGTCCATAGCGCCACGATATGTCCACAGCCAACAATCACTATAATCACTAACATGGCCAAAAAGTACAGTTCTATCAACTATAACATCATCTACACCCATGGCACCTAACACTAATCACACAACCCATCACCCGTAGCTCCCCCCCTTTCCCCAAACCATTCCCCACTTGCCGCCCGACGCCATAGCACAGCAGTATATATATTCCCCCGTAAGAGAGGAATAAATACATACGACCATAGACTCAAGAGAATTGGGCATCCCGTCCGCTCTGCCATACACAAGCTTGAGATCGGTGGATTAGTAGTTGGGTGGGTGACCACCAGCGAATACCCACTGTTGTATGTTTTTACTATTTTTTTTGGCCCTTTTGGGCTAGATAAGAGAGTGTGTGTATAGATATAACGTAAATATGATAATATTGCTAGTAAGTACTCTAACGCTTTTAGTTAAACAATGTGTAATGTATTAGATCTATAATATAGTAATGAGTTAATGTTTGCCTATAAAGATTGATTATATATAACCACATTTCTGTTTTAAATGACCTTTTTATTTTGAAGACATAGTTCATTGACATTTTAATCCTTAATAAGAACATAAATCCATTACTATGCCTACTTATTAAACAACTAAGTCTGATTCAGCTCGAATCCAATCATCCTAGGTAAGTGGCACTGCTTTTAGATATTGGGACTATGCAATGACAGTTGTTAGGCCAAGGGTAGTAGAGACATGTCATCGAGCAGCTTCGCCTCCTGCGTGCAATCTGCCGCCAACTGGTCAAGGAATGTGGCTTCCAGCAGTGATGGTAGCTCTAATTAGAGCTCTGTCCCCAACAGCTCATCAAGGAACACAGATGTTGCATCTAGCTAGGAATGGTCTAGAAGTGGCAAGGAAGACAGTCGTAGCTGATGGTCCATTAAATCAAAGAATCGAAGACTGTGGGCGTCGTGAGTAGATCAGTTCTGTTACGAAGCTCCTGTCGAAATGCCCACCTAACTCATGGGAACATCCATTAGGAGGTTGAGTTGCAGGCTGTTCTGTTCGCTTAGTGTAAACCATTCACTAAATTGTGGACATTTGTGGTCGTGTGTGGTCATTGAGAATGCGGGGAAAGAATGCGGGGAAAGGCTAATGTTAGGATTTAGGATGATGATGAACCCATTCCGTTACTCCACCTGCCAAGTCCGTCCATTGGACGGATATATATTTCCGAAAGGGTAAAACCGCCCAACTTTGAGATGAGACGTAACAGAGACCTTGACGCACTGCGTTGGAGAAATAAAATAGCTTGGATAGGCTACCATGACATCTCCACTCAGAATACTCGGATGTATTTACTATTGTAACACTAATAAGGGTTCAGAAACAAAAATAAAAAAGTAGCAAACGACACAGGCCACAGGAATTACAAAAACGATGGCGATTTCATTGCTCAAGGGTACAGCCTTTGTGACAGGCGCAGCTTCTGGTGATTAACGCGTCCCTAATTCCCACCATGATCCATCCTTCCTCTACTCCAATATCACTCCAACATCGTAACGGCCAAGGAGCCTGAAATCCTCCCAAGAAAAGAGCAACCCCTCAATCCATGTCTAAAGCTCATTCTCCATCCTCGCAGGAATTGGCAAAGCAACCGCCTTTGCCTTTGCCCGGTACGGCGTCCAGCGCCTCGCCATCTCCGACCGCTCCGCTCCCGCCCTCAGGGCCACCGCTCTCGAGTTGCAAGCGCAGTTCCCCTCGGTCGAAATCAAGCCGCTCATCGTCGACGTGACCAACGATGACGAGATTGATCGCGGGGTCGCTGACGCCGTCGCGGCATTCGGCCGCATCGACATCGCCGTCAATAATGCCGGGGTCAGCGGCGCGGGCAAGGAGACCCACGAGGCGACTTCCAGCGACTGGCAGAACGTGGTGGACGTCAATTTGAGCGGAGTGTGGAAGACCCAGAGGAGGATTCTGCAGCAAATGTTGACACAGGAGAGCCTGGGCATGAGAGAGGGCAGAGGCACGATTATCAACGTCGCATCGATGTATGGACTAGTTGGCCCGCCGGGATATATCGCGGCCACTGCGTATACGGCCTCGAAGCACGGTGTTCTGGGTCTTACGAAAGCTGTAAGTCGTAAAAGTGAGCATGATTGAAGCCTGAAATCTGAGTTCTGACTCGTGGTGGTACCTTAGGATGCAATCACCTACGCGCCCGAGGGGATCCGTATCAATGCCATCTGTCCGGGGTAAGTGCACCTTATATACATCTCTAACTGATCTCTCGCAGAGATAATGACTAACACAGCCTCCAGATATGTCGATACGCCGCTTCTCCGCGCTGACAGCCAAACCGACTACATGAAGAAGGAATTGTTGAAGGTGCCAATAGGACGACTGTCGTCACAAGAAGAGACGGCAGACGCGATTGCCTTCCTAGCCTCACCAATGGCTAGTTACATAGTCGGAGCGGCCTTGGTGGCAGATGGGGGGTATTCTATTCAGTAATATATAAGAAAATATCTGAAAAATAAACATAGAATACGTAAACCAGATTACATGTTTGTTAACTCTATTATTTCAAGTTATATAGTAAACTGCATCACTCCTCTAGTATTACAATATAAAGCAAACTTAGGTGGACTGGAACACATATAATTTGTATGTAAAAGTACAACCAACTACCCGCGTTACCTAGGACCCCGCGTTACACAGTGACTTAATGTTAGCGTGGGGCGAGTTCAGGAACGCCCAAAGATGGCGGAAAACTTCAACCGGCGATAAGACTAATAAGACGGAATGCTTATCACATATCAATACTAGATGCCCACGAAATAAAATGATGGACTCGAACAAAGCATATAGTTTGGCAGAAGAAGAAATGGCTGCTCAACTACCAGACTTGAGCCAGTATGGCCGCTATCAGCTCCTGGCCATCGCTGCGCCTTTATTGGTACGTCGCCGATGAACTTTCGTGAGAATGAAAAAGTACTTATATTCTAGATTGTGCTCTACTATATCGGCTTGGTTATCTACCGCATCTCTATCCATCCTCTGGCAAAGTACCCTGGCCCCACGCTATGGGCTATCAGTTCGATCCCCGGCATCCGCAGTCTGCTCAATGGAAGAATCAGCTTCGACTACAAGGAATTGCATGACAAGTATGGTCTGTAGTTTACCGTTCCTCCCGTTTCCAATACATCGAAAGCTAACAATAGCCAGGTCCCGTTGTCCGGGTCTCTCCAGAAGAACTCTCATTCAACACCGTCGAAGCCTGGGAAGACATCTATGGGCACCGAATTGGGAAGCATGCCGGACGCCCCAACATGGATAAGGATCCCATTCACGTCGGTTCTGTAGAACCCATTCCTGGCGCTTCTTCTCTTACTATGGCCAATGACATAGATCACGCTCGTCTCCGCCGTGCTCTTGCATATGCTTTCTCTCAGAAGGCATTGGTTGAGCAGGAGGAGTTGCTACAGGATTATGTGACGAAGTACATCGATAACATCCGCAAGTTTTCTGAGGCTGGTGAGGAGTTCAACGCTGTAGATTGGTTCAATTATACGACTTTTGATATCATTGGTGATTTGTCTTTCGGCGAGGTACTTCGCTGCGCCTCCCCATTCATACCAGGAATTCACTAACGCACCGTCAGCCCTTCGGCTGTCTCGATAACAAGCACGGCTCCCGCGACTGGGTCGTCATGATCTACGAATCCATCAAAGCAGGAGTCCTCGAGCAAGCCACCCGCCGCTTTGCCGACGTGGGGACCTGGGCCCAGCAGTTCCTCATGTGGCTCATCCCTTCCAAAGCGCGATGGATCCGCCGCGAGCACTTGCGGAACTCGAAGGAGAAGGCACTCCGCAGGATGAATGACGATAGCGAGCATAAGGACTTTTTATGGTATATCATGAAACAGCGCGAGAAGAAATCTGAGGTGTCGGATAACGAGGTGATAATCAATGCTGCCTTGTTCATGTAAGTCTCCCACCGCCGTGCTCTACATTCTAACGCGAATGACTGATTCATCAAACAGTATTGCCGGCTCTGAAACAACCGCAACCCTCCTCGCTGGCCTAACCAACCTACTCCTCCGCAACCCTGAAAAGCTCGCCCGTGTTACTGCTGAGATCCGCTCCCGATTTGCTACCGAGGCTGATCTGACCTTTGACAACATCATGTCCCTTCCCTACTTGAATGCCTGCTTCGAAGAGAGCCTGCGCATCTTCCCACCAGTGCCCGTCGGCTTGTTGAGAAGAGTTCCAAAGGGTGGTGACATGATCGACGGCAGCTTTGTCCCAGGCGGAACGAGTGTTTCCGTGCCTGCGTGGGCTGCCAGCCATAGCCCGGCCAACTTCAAGGATCCAGACGTTTTCTTGCCAGAGAGATGGATGGAGGAACATCAGAGCGAGTATGGCACTGATGTAAAGAAGTCGTCACAGCCCTTCTCGCTTGGGCCGAGAGGCTGTATTGGCCGCCACTTGTCGTATGTGGAAATGCGTCTAATACTTGGTCGACTGTTGTGGAATTTTGATCTTGCGTGGAGTGATAGTGCTGCTGGGAAGGAGTCACACAGGAGATGGGATCATGATGGTGAGTGCAAGCATCTGAGAGCCTTCAATACGTGGGAGAAGCCGCCGCTGGTGATCAAGGCATCTGCGGCAAAGAAAGGATGAAGAAGGCCTGGTAGTGGAGAAGTGAGCATCAGCTAGAAGGATTATGTGATGGACAGAATTCACAGTCCCAAATCTCAAGACAGATACAATTATTCGGTGGGCATATTGCCCGCGATGTGTTAGCCATAGCCCGAGAAATTGAAATGAGTCTACAGATTTTATCTATTTTCTTGGTTGACAGTGATCTCCGAATCCTTGGATTTTTAGAAGTACGATGTATCTGTTCAAGACCACCCGCCAATGCTGACCATTCACCAACGGACTAGACCATTGGTGAATGGCCTAGGCTAGCCACCAATACGAACATTTGCCAGTCGACTAGACCGTTCGCCAATGAGTGCTCTCATTGGCGACTGGCCTGGGCAGCCCGCCACCACTCGTCAATTCCTACATCGGCGGGTGTTCTTGGCAACGCCTACGGAGCAGACATGAAAAAGGCGAGTAAGAGCAGATATTTATGTAGGTAATATAGTAACGTTATTGAAAAGAACAAGATATTATATTAGTACCGTTATCCTATTCATATTGGCAGGAACATATTGGCTGGTGGTCGGGAACATATCGTATTCTGGATCTAAATCTATCACGGGAATTGCCATGCTTTTATATCATTTATATTGCAATGTCTGCATCTCTTTAAGGAATTATCTTGGCCTTCTTCATCCTGTCAAATACGCCACCCCATGTTTGCAGTGTGCTCCTCTCTTCTTTAAACCCTGTCTCGTACATCTTCTTCATGTCATACTGTCTATCGAAGTCGAACTGCGTGAGGAGGAAATACTCAAACCCTTTGAATGTTAGTTCAGAGTCCGCAATCCCAGTTCTTAGACCATGTTTTTTCTCCAAATTCTGCCATGCATTGAAATGTTTCTTGATGTACGTCCTCACTTCCGTCGGTTCTCCTTCGCTAGGTGGCCCGACCCCCTTCAATCCGAAATATGAGCAAATTTCCGGCCACTTTGTCTCCCAGGACTTTGGTTCCTTTGCATCCGCGACATTGAATCCTTCTCCCTTTGAACTCTTTGAGAGTGCGAGAGAAAGATGAATTGTCTGTCTTGCAATCATGTCACTTGAACTGTCAATTGATTTCGCAACCCAAGCTTTGTGACTCCCTGGGTACGGACAAGCCGAGCCTTTCCCTTCAACTTCAGCCCAGAGTGACAGAAACACAGCTATTGAGGTTGCAAGCGAGTAGAAGTTTTGATTCGGGACAAATCCAATGATGATATCCGGTCTCGTGTCGCACCAATTCCACGATTTGTCTTTGGAGTAAGAAGTGATCCACTCAAGTTGCGGGTGGTAGAAGAGGGTCTCGTAGTATGGAGACTTGAGACGTGGATGCGATTCTCTCAAGGGAACGTGAATGTAATCCGTAGGGTGGTTTTCCAGAAGGTGACAGCCGTACATTTTTGCACCTGTTTGGAGCACTACAAATTCCAGTGCTGAGCTGAGATGGTCCATGGCGGTAGTGGAGCGCTTAAACATCTCGACTGCATCTTTATATTCCTGCAAGAGATCCGATGAGGCCTTATATGCTGAATTTATGTCAGTGAGTGACGTCTCCTCCCAAAAAGGGAAACGAACCCAAATAGTACACATGTGTCACCTTCTCAATACCCTCGATCTTTTGAAATGCACCCTCAAGATCTTCCTGGCTCCCCTTTAACAAATCGATCCCCGAGACGATGGTCAGCCTCTCATCGTTTGGCCACAAAGAATCGCTCTGGTTGAGTGGCCGATTCGTCAAAGCATAGACTTTGTCCCAGATTTCCTCCTTCGGATAGTCATTCAGAATCTCGTTTACAAACGCCCATCCCGTCACGCCACTGGCGCCAAATATGAGCGCCGACTTGGACATTTCGGATTTCTTCAAGATTTATATCCGGAGATAACTTCGAGCGATACACTACTGCACTTCTGCTATTTAATGCGAATACGTACGAGTTTTTGCTACCAAGTATTGAAGTATTACTATTTCCCTTACTGCAAGATCACACGGCAAGGGCATTTCGGAAATCCTAGATTCAAAAATCTCGGAAATCCAGTAGCAGCAACTTGATTAACTACAGTACACGGAAAACGATATGCTGAGGTCCACCCTAAAAGGAACGAGCCGAGGTGGAGAGTACTCGTACATGGCGGGGTAGGGAATCCCCCAAGCCCACTAGCGTTGAACGTTAGCCTAATCCTTAACGCCGCAATCTCCATTCTCAATTGTAATTGTGATTTAGAAAAGCCCTTTATTTCTTTTTCTTTTTCAAAATTCAATCACAAACGAAAAGAGATCAGCCCCTCCCAAGCTGTCAACCATATCGTCAAACATGGCACAGCCCGGAATTCTGTGGGTGAACTCTAAAATCACCCACCCCGATGCAATCACTCCAGAAAACTTCGACAAATGGTACAATGACATCCACGTCCCCGATATCCTCGCAACCAGTGGCTTCGACTCTGCATTTCGATACAAAAACATCGATCCAAAGGCAGATCGACCATACCTAGCCATGTACCCAGTCAGCGACGTTGATTGGCTTGGGTCTCCGGAATTCTCGAGCATACCTAATACGAGCGATTGTTTCCCGGGACCAAGTCACAAGTGTTTTGATTACGCAGATTTTGATACAAGATTTTATGAGTTTATTCATTCATACGAGAAGCCTGGCGCGCCTGCTTGTAGGTGGTGGTCCTCTCCGTCGATGCATCAAGTGGGGGTTGACAAGTGAAAAACAGGTCCAACTAAATTGGTGATCTCAGCCGGACTCACTCCAGCAGCAGGGACAGATGCAGATTTTGATGCATGGTATAGAGAGGAACATTATAGTACTTTGGCTGCGTGTTCGGGGTATATGAGAACGAGAAGGTACAAATTGAAAAGGGCTGTGAAGGCAGAGAACCCAACGACGTATCTGTCGCTGCATGAGTTTGAGTGTGATGTGCTACCGCAGGCAGACTTAGATAAAACTGCAGAGACACCTTGGTCTAAGAAAATTATGGGATCGCTACTCGGTGCTGAGATTGGTGTTTATGCGTTAAGTGGAGCATGGGGCGAAGTTGGGGGAAAGATTTGAAGGGAATGGCAAACGTGGTTATTAAATTGTCCTACAATAATGTGCCTGACATCTATTGTGTGTAAAATCCCAACTGTTATCTCTTGTAGAAGTGGCTGTCACTTCCAATATTGTTTTGCTAGGAGAGTAGCCCCAACGCGTGCCCGGCGTAACTATTGCTTTATGCGGCTCAAAATCTCGATAGTCAATTTCCATCATCTCGGATATCTTTTGCCGACCGCATCGCCCCGCATCCCCCGCATCCCATAAGCGAAATCAACCCCACACGCGGGAATAACTAACTGGGGTAAACAAATTCTGGGGTCGAAACCTGGAGAGTCCGGGACTAGCCTAGGGAATGCTCAAAAATAGGAACCGAAAGTGGCTTTTCGCGCATGCTATATAATGTCCTCGACCAAGCGAGTTTGAATGATCCAGTTGATTTTCTTCAACTTCGTCGTCCTATTCTTGATCTTTTTGAGCCTGAAAGAAAACGAAATCACTAGACAGGAAAGAAATGACAGACATTAATAACAGTGACGAGAAGGATGAGTTTGTCCTTGAACATCTAGAGGCAGTGAAGCCGGATGCTAATGTGGCTTTTCATCATGGCCAAATTGCTCCTGAAGCAATCGGAGGACTTTATAACGAGATGCCAAAGGGCTATTACTGGAGCAAAGATTTCTTAGGAACATTAATCGTGAGTAATAAATCTCGGGTTCTTGAAAATGCCTCTGATTGATAATTATAGGCGACATGTCTTGCCCAGATCAGCGGATACCTCGGCTGGGTCCTACCAGCTAACACTCTCAGTCTCATCAATGAGTCTCTTGGAGGATCTCCAAATATAAATTGGGTTGCACTTGCGTGGACTCTCGGTTTCACAGTGGGACTCTCCCTTGTTGGGAGATTGAGTGACAGTCTGCCTTCCAAAACCCATGCGACTTGCACCTCTACTGACAAATAATCCAGTATTCGGACGCCGCTGGTTTTTCATCGGTTCTTCACTGATGGCACTTGTCGGGAACATCATAGGAGCATCAGCCCAATCCGTTAACCAACTCATCGGAACAAATTGTCTCAACGGTCTGGCTGCAGCCGGCCAACTTTCCTTCAATGTCGTAATTGGCGAACTCGTACCAAACAAGCTTCGTGGACCCTTTAACGCATTGGTATTGTCGACGTCCATCCCGTTCGCGGTCTTCGGTCCTCCCGTAGCAAGAGCCTTCTATGAAAATACCGGCCTACAGTGGCGGTGGTCATACATTCTGGGATGCATCATCAATACCATCGCTATTGCAACATACTACGTCTGCTATTTCCCTCCGTCGTATCGTCAGCTGCATGTCAACGGAAAGACGATGATGAAACAGCTTAAGGGCCTTGATTGGATTGGGATCTTCCTCTTCACTGCCGGATTGGTACTTTTCCTGATCGGACTCAACTGGTAAGTCAAACTTTATCCGCGACAATTCTATCCACTGACAAGTCGAAGGGGAGGACAAACATACCCCTGGAGCTCCGCCCACGTCCTCAGCACCCTCATCATCGGAATCGCCACCCTCATCGCCTTCGGATTCTATGAAGTTTACAGCGGCCACGAATACCCACTGATCCCAATGCACCTCTTCAACAACATAAAGTACGATGCCATCGTCGCATGTGCTTCTATAGCTGCTATGGTCTACTATTCCATGACCGTGGTCTGGCCTACTTTGGTCGGCGCACTCTTCACCACCAGCGTCCAAGATATCGGATGGCTGTCATGCGCAGTAGGCGGAGGCCTACTGTTGGGTCAAATAGCTGCTGGTTTGGGAATTCGGTATATCCCAAGGATGAAGCTCCAGATGACTGTCGCGGCAGTGGTTATGGTGACATTCGTTGCTGCACTTGCTTCTGTGGACGAGTACTCCCGCACTAGGACTGTTGTCTTCCTTATTATTGGGACTGCAGCTGCTGGATACATCGAGAACCTGACACTGTCGTCAATGGCGCTTGTTTGGGAGCCAGAGGATATCGGATTGGTTGCTGGTGTGTTGGGAAGTATAAGGACGGCTTGCTCATCGGTTGCCACTTCTCTATACCTTAGCATTCTGTCCAATCAGTTTGCAAAGCACTTACCTCGCTATGTCACCCCTGCCGCGACAGAAGCTGGACTTCCAACCTCGTCCCTCGAAGATTTGTTTGCTGGCATCACAGCGGGATCGTTTAGTAAAGTGGAAGGAATCACACCAGCTATCGAGGAAGCCGTTGGCCATGCGGTCAAGCGTGCATATTCGATGTCTTTTAGGACAGTATTTCTGTGCACTTTGCCGTTTGGGGCGATTATTTTGGTGGCTGCGATTATAAGCCCGAATGTTGAGGATTACTTGACAGATGATGTCGCAAGAAGATTGCAGGGGAAGGCTGTTGCTGCTGTCCCTAACAGCCAAGTAATGACTGAGAAGGATACTAATCCTGCAGAGTAAATGTCGGGTTCATCTGGACGATGGGCAAATGAGCTGGACTGATGCGAAATAGGATAGTTTCACCTTCTTTTATATAGTAACGTAAGTCATGGCCTGCTTGGGCCAATGGCGTACTTGACCTTGAACCAAAATTACACCAAAACATCGAAAACTCAAAACTGCGTTAACTTCAACAACATTAGCTGTACAGTTTTACGCTCCTATATGCTGTATCTATATAGCTATATAAATAATGCTTTATCATGATTTTATTCTAGAGTACTCGATAAAGAAGTTGCAAAAAAAGTATACTAAAAAAAGTATCAGTTTATTTGAACATAGAATAACGTCATAAATAAACGCGTGAAATACAAATCCTTCTATAGGAAAGTTCATCCATAGTCTATTGAACGCATATACAAAAGGACTAAGTTTATTAAGGCGTGGTTGAGAAGTTATTATAATTATAATTTTTTCGGTGTTTTGGTGTAACTTTGGTGCAAGGTGAAGTACGCCATTGGCCCAAGTAGGCCATGACTTACGTTAAGCTGTGGAGTTTATTATTTGGATGAATTAGATGATAATGTATTAGACGCCTCGCAACTATTCCTGTCTAACTACCTCTGATTGATTACTAAGGTTCATACTATTACGAGTGGAGTAAGAGCCGGTGACTGGTTTATATTGTGCGTTTCCATAATCTATCCTAGACGATGTTGCCAAGTTTAACCAACAATTTGGCGGAGATATCTTCCGAATATTGTGTAGTAGATCCGGTCGACTGGGCAATCACCACTGTCGCCAACTGGTTTTTGGCGAAAAATAAGGGGCAAGAAACAGGTTACCAGTTAACATCAAGACGGACGAAAACCCGCGCAGGAGTTGATGTTGCTCGAATAAACGAACAGACATGCTCTCACTTAACTATTAGAAGACAAGGCGCTCGCGTTACTCAGGATAAATGATTGGGAGCGTCATGTAGTTGATATAGCACCCTCCAAAATGGATGTGGTTGCTGCCTTTAAATACGCTCTCTGATCTGAAAAATTGTGAGCTAAATCGCGCTCGTGTGGGGGTTTTACGTACCTGTCATCTGGATCGTTGTGGCCCCAGAATCCGGTTCCTGCAGTGTCTCCAGAACTGACATCAAGAACTAGGCGGCCGCCAACTCCAACAATCACATTAGTGGGCCAAATTTCCACATCGACGGGATACACCTCGTTAGGGATAACAGACAAGAGGTCAGTCGATAGGAAGTCTCGGTGCGGGAGATAAGAGCGGTGCTTGGGGTTTTCTGGGTTCGTCTTCCTGAGACTGACGCGAAGGAATCCCTTAGCTAGCGGCACCGCCTCTCCTGCTGATCCGGTGTAGAAGATTTCGTCCCCGGCGGGGGAGATATGACGGAGACTCAAGAACAAATCCAGATCTGAAGGGGTGGACCCCCAGCGATCTCCGCTCATAGAGACATTAAGATGAACGACGATATGGCCAGTAACTTCGGTCTCCTCCTCAAACGGTCGTGTCTGGAAGGAAAGAGTATCGGCTGGCGTCGCTGTTCCCAACGCTCTGTAAGTCGCCTTGGCGGTTGGCACACCTACAGGTTGCTCGAATAGAAGCTCGCTGCCCGAGGTAAGGAACACATCAACGTATCGCGTCCTTGCCAAGGGCCATTCGGCCTCTGTCCTGCGAAAATAAGTCTTCTCGGCTGTGGGGTTATTATACCCAACATTACCCTTGCGAAGGATCAGATTGACTGGTGGCACCCTCCCTTTGACAGTCCATCCCTCTCGGTCATCGCCTTTCAGGAACGCGTCCAGGAAACTGCGTTGGACTTCAACCTCCTCAGGGTAGTAGAAAGGTAGGTCGTGTCGACCGGTAATAAACCGGAGGTACTTGAACTCGGAGCCTGCTCTCATATAACCCACGACATTGCCCCTCAGATGTAACATAATGCCACCCCAATTTGCCACACTGAGGAGGGGAACTTTGACGTCTTCTAGGTTAAACTGAACTGAAGCAAAAGCAGGATGGTCCCGATACCTGTGCTTATGTAGAAAATCGGTTGATGCTGTTCTGTTTGCCGCGAGCTCTTCTTCAGCAAGGTCACCTTCAATAGTATCGGGACCCCAGTTTCGCGCCGCTCTTCCTGGAAGCCCATACTGGTTAGGAGCGACCTGGCGTTTATACCACCACGCAAAGAATGAGTTAGACAGAATCCCACCATGGCGGACCGATTCGGTATACGGATCAGAAAAGCCTTCCCATGGAATAATTGCTGCCAGCCCCTTGGGATTCCTAGATGCCACCTGCCACTGGGTAACGGCGTAGTAACTGACTCCTAACAAGCCGACTTTTCCTGACGACCACGGTTGCACCGATGCCCATTCAATCAAGTCGGCAAAAGCATCAATCGTGCGGGATGACTTGACGCTCAAAAGACCGGGGCTTTGTCCAATACCAATCTCATCAGCTCGTACCACAACGTACCCATGCGCCGTCCAATACTTCGGTGTAGGTGTCTCCCAGGCAGAGTGTTCCGTCTGGTGAGGTGGATCTATCTCTGAGAAGCTCTTCGGGTGAAAGCTGTTGCGGCTTAGCGATGATACATGGCTGCAAAGTAGAGTCGTACACTCACTCCTTGTAAGGAACATCTTTTCCGTAAGGTCCGCAAGTTGCAATAACGGGGAACTTATGTCCTTTCTCAGCCTTGGGCCGGTATACGTTGCAGCGAATCACGCCTCCATTTGACAAGGGCACAGACACATTCTGCTCAAAGATATACGGATATGTGGTCGCGTCGATGGTGCGAATATTCCGGATCTCAGCCATCTTGACTTTTTGTCAACCAAACGAACAAACCCACCACCTTTTGTACGCAGGATAGAGTTATGATTCTCGCTAGAGGCTCCTTGGTAGAAATGGCCGACGGCTATGCTTCCCAGTTCGCCCTTTTCTCCAGTCTCTTCGATCTGTCCTATTCCAGCATGGTGTTCCATATGTTAGCCCATCCACCCGAGCTCCCATTGGTTGCATTAGTCATACTTTCTCCGAACCCTAGCCCGCTCCGAAGCCGATGGGCCGATGCCGATATATGGAACGAAGCTGCTCGGGGTTCGGCGTGGGAAAAGGCAATCGTTGGCTAGCCTGGAAGTGCCACCGCAGTAGTGGGCTTTCGTTATGGTCCCTTTGTTTCATTCCAACAATTATTAAATCCGCTTTACTGTTCTTATTTTACTGCTCTTCCCGCGCTCACACGTGCATAATACTGTTTGCCTTCATCCTCTACGTCTAACACTCCTGTGGCGAGACCAAACAGTAATAGAAATAATAGCTAGCAACAGAAAAAGCAATGCTAACATAACTTTTACCCGTCTAATATTACGTCTGATCTTTTCTCACAGGACATTGCTGTAGTAATCCTTACGCTATTCTATAATCTCGGCGAGGTCGAAAGAACTATAGCAACAGCTTCGAAGGCCCCGCTCCCAGCCAAGGCGGTTAGGTTATGTGCGTATAGTCCTCCCCAGCACAGTCTTCCCCAGCATCTGTAAGCGCTTTAAGCTTCAATTATCCGAGATTTGCCGAAAGAGCCGAGAAATATATATCCATTTATTCCCCCGAATTTCATAATTTTACATCGATAAAGATATAACCGTTAATCGCAGTTGTCCATAATTTTTTTTGCAAATGCCTATTCTCCCTCGCTTTTCAAATCTCACGGTGGTACTGAAGGATGGGGTGGCACTGCTTAAGTACGATCGACCTAAAGCGGGAAATGCTCTCAATGTTCCACTGATCAAGGCAAGAATCGTCAGCGTTATTGTAATAAAACATATTTATTTGCTAACAAGTACATAGGACATATTAGCCGGACTAAAATGGGCAGATAATGAAGATCTGGTCAAGGTTGTCTTGCAAACCGGAGAAGGAAGGAACTTCACTGCCGGACTCGATTTGCGGGACAAGTCAGTTGGTGGACCAGATACAGTCATTAGTGATGAGTTTCTGGACGCAATCAAGTGAGCTATGTTGATCCCGATGTTATGTAGTCGCTAATGTTTGTAAAGGGAACTCCACGAGACTATGATTAATTCCAACAAAATCCTTGTTACTGCTGTCAATGGGCCGGCTCCCGGCTGGGGGACCAGCAGCCTTGGCTTGGCTGACCTTGTTTACGCCTCACCAGATGCGGTTTTCTTCACTCCATTTGTCCAATTAGGAATTTGTGCCGAAGCTTGCTCAAGTATAACCTTCGCCAAAATCATGGGCCATCAAAAGGCCGCCTCATTGCTCCTTGCAGGAGATAGAATGACGGCGAGCGAGCTCGAAAGTGCGGGTCTAGTAAACAAGACTATTCCTCAAGAAAATTTTCTTGAGGATGTTCTTAACATCTGCTACAGAATCGCAAAACTGCCATCTGAGGCTTTGAAATTCAATAAGGGTCTTTTGATGCGAAATTCCCGACAGGAGTTACTTGAAGCAAACGAAATTGAGCTGAACTTCTTGAGAGAGAGAGCTCGAAGCCAGGAAGCCAGGTTGGCTGTCAACAACTTTCTCCTGGATCAGCAACTTAAACGAGATCAGCGGGCTCAGGCTAGGCTGTAGGCCTCACAAACACCCCTTAGTTTGTGAAACCTACATCTCGAAGTACTCCGGTTTAGACTGCTGAAACCAGCAGTTTTGGTCGCTATACACGGTGAGATTCGTGTAGAAGATAAGGGGGAATAGATCGAAATTTGAGGCGGCATCAAAACCCGTGCATGATGCTCTGCCGTAAGTAGTTATTTCGGGCATGTCAGGTCTCAGGCTGACATGAGTCATTTGCATCAATAGTTACAATGTTCATAATGGATTTCTATTTATATTGAGTCAAATCTGACGGCATAGCACAAGCACCTCAACCTAAATGTATTCCCTATATGTTTCGGCTCTTACACACGGTCCTTCACATCCCTATCAAAAATTATTGCATCACTTCCACTGAAAATACACGGGAGTGGCGAGATTGATGGAGACAAGAGCATGCTGAACATAGGTATGTTAGACGACAACCCCCCATTACCACGTTTACGTTCATGCAGCAATAAATAGAGCACGCACCAACAACAGCGGACAGGAGCAGTTCGATACCCTGGCTTTGCACCTACTTATATTGCAATGCAGGTGGGCGCACCAGAGACAAGCCGAAGATATGATAGGACAAAGAAAACTCTACTGATCGATGGGAAACGGCGCTTTTATGACCTATATGACGATCCATAGACGTGTATGTCTCGTCTGCGACTGCCGGGAGCCGGGACGCCGGGACTGTTTATCTTAGACAGAACGGGCTGATGGACGTAAGACGGGAGGGAAAGAAGGAAAGAAGGGGAGAGGGTGGGGAGGAAGCAAGCATATCGTACGGTGTTCTCCCTGGTGGCGTCATATCGCATTCTCTCCATAGGTGCGGAGGAGGAGATAACCTTGCAATAAGCCCTTGTTCTCGGCCATTGTTATCGTTATTGTTGTTCTAAAAGCCGGCCCTAGCCATTCATTGCTCGGGTCTACAAGATCAGGCAAACGGTCTCTAGATAAATGATGTTCGACTTAGCTTTGTTTGGCAGGAATCTTCGCACCATACCATATCTTTATTATTTAAGTACTAGAGTTTGTCCCTTCCCACGCCTCTACGCTGCACTTTCTCCTTCCGCCCTCAGGACCCTCTCACACTTGCTAGCAGACCCCCTACAGAACACTGACGTTTCGCCCACACCAAACCTCGCCCTCCTTAAACAACACTTCGATCTCCATCACCATCCTCTTGGAAACACACCAACACACCACACATTGCTCTCCCATCCACAACATAACCATGTATTTTTCAGGCTCCTCTCTACAACATAACTTCACTGCCCCCCCATACTCCATGCCACTTCATACGTCTTATAAATTAAACTCATCACTGACACTTATCGCAGCACAATTTTGCCCTAATGGCTCTCTCAAACCCCTGCGTGCACTTCTTCAAGATCTTAAAGTCTGAGAGTAGCTTAATCCAGTGGATGTGCAATATGTGCCACTCTGGCCCGCACTGGCTCATCTTCGAATGCAGGTACTGCAAGTTCAAGACTTGTCGCGTCTGCACCGACCACTGCTAGTATAGTGGCAAACAAAGTCTTGACCCCCTCTGTATTCTCATTCCACACCGGTTCCGCCCGACAATCTAGGCGATGTTCTAAATCTGGTTAGTTGCATGATACTGTTGAAGAGTGGGGTGACAGCCATTCCGGGTATTGATGAGTTCATCTTTGCAACTGATCTCGATGGAAACTTCATGGATATTGCGTGAGCCCTAGGAGTTGCCGCAGTTGTGTCCACTTGATGGCAGGGGAGCTTTGGAGAAACCATTCCTCCGATTCGGCGCCGAATTCGGGATGGCAGAGCCGAAGACCCATTTTACCCTAGGTACGACCCTCGTCAGTGTATTAGTTGTACGATATTTGTCACTATCAATGTAATGCCCAAGTGATTGGAGAGAGAGCTAGTATGGGAGCGTATGGAGGAGCCAAATATATAACGTGCATTTGCTAGACTACAGCCCGAGGTCATGACCACCCCCTGTCTTGTACCAGCATCTCGTTCTGGGCTTCCTATTTCTTAAATGATGTGGCATACCAGTCACGCGTGTGTTTGGCCGCAATGTTGGTGTCGGTCTTCTCAGAGTACAAGCTCATGTGGCTGACGGAAGGCAGGATCTCAAGGCGCTTGAACGGCGAGGAAATCTTGTTGAATGCCTCGATCTCCAGATCCCAGGCAGTGATATTATCTGCCTCGGCAACGATCATCAGGACCTTCTTGTCTAGGATGCGACCCAGGAAGGGGAACACCGAATAGTCTAAAAGAAGCTCGGCAGACTCCAAGGTGCTCCAGTGCTCATGGAGGGGTGCTTCAGTCAGCTTGAGCTGGGTGAACACCTCGTTGACGCGGGCGAATGGCCAGACGGATAAAACCTCGTTAGGTGTCTGAGTGGCGAATTCAATCCTGTTGCCGCCGCCGCCAGTCTTGGCACGCTCTCGACGATCTGCAAGAATTGCGTTTTCGAAATCTCGGAATCGTGTTTCTCCATGCACGCGACGCATGTTGTTGTACCCATCCACGACAGGAACCACGCTCACCGCAGACTTGACTCGAGGATCAGTTGCGGCCAAGATTAAAGCGTGGCCTCCACTGTAGGAGATACCAAAAACCCCTAGTTGGTCAGGATCAGCATCGTCCCGACTTTCGGCGTAGGTCAGCGCATTCTTGTAGTCGGAAATCTGGCTCCAGGGGTCTAGATGCTGACGGCGGTCTCCCGAGCTCTCCCCGAACCCAGCATAGTCAAAGCCCAGGAACTGTACACCCTGTTCATTCACGATACGGGCGATGTGCGGTAGCACAATCTCCTTGGTGTAGCACCATCCACCGGCCGCAACGACAGTGGGGAGCCTCCCGACAGCTCCATCGGGGCGGAAGAGTGTTCCGACAAGCGTGTTGCCGTCGCTGGGAAATTGGACCTTGATCTCCATTTGTACGTTGAGCGTTCGTTAACAGTAAAATAGTTTAGTATCTTTTGGAGGAGATGCTGTGGTGTCTAAAGTAAGCTATTCGAGAACGGTTTGGCTTCAACGATCAGTGAGATCTTATAAGATCGTTAGATCTCTATCCTGGCTACCCAATTCGAATTGTTCGGACCGAAGGACGACCTAACATACGATGTTACAGTATAATGATTGTATGTACTGAAGTACCCAGCACCCATACACATCACCAGTCTACATCTTTGTCTCCATCGGACTTGCTACTTCGGCATTGGTTAGGTAAATTTCCGAATCGGTCCGAATGTTTACTAAAGTCGCTCGCGCCTAAAGGTTTGGAGCACCTCAGGGGCGGGTCTAACTAAGACATTTCGGAAGAGAGGATTTGAAAAGCCACTCTAGGGACCGACGGCCCTGCACGTCATGCCCCGTCATGCCCCTTCATTCTACCTCGGTCCCGACCCCGTAAACGCCGGGCTTACGGCTGGGAATTCGCAGTCATCTGACAAGTCAGATTTGGCTAGGGAAGACCCTGAGCTGGACGTTCTGGTCATGGGAATAGAAGGGGACTCTACTCTTCCCGCCGAAATAATACCAGGATGTCTCAGGTAAGATAATAAAGCATGGGAATAACTTCGAGTCTTTAGGTTCGAACGAGCTAGTAAATTAACCCCACGTATACTTGATTACATCTAGCCAAAACTATCACTGCCTTGACGAAAAAGATTCATGGGTTCAAAACCTTCAAACTCAATACCAGCTGCGGCGAATTGCAAGTTCCACCACTCACCTTCTAAAGTCATCAGTGTGTTGTCAACAGCGGCCTCGTCTCTCTCTATGCTTTCGCCGGTCCCCGTCAGTGGGGAATGTAAAACCGGCTGAGAATGTCGGGACCCCATTGTACCCATATCTTTCAAATGATGATATGATGGTGTAAGCGGATTTTGTACTAGGTTACTAACGCTTTCACGCTGGGCTTGTGAAAATGAGACAGGGCTTATAGGATGTGTGGAGTTCATCCTGGGGTGTCTCTCCGTTGAGTCTGAACCATGCTGGGTCTCAAAATTAACCTGTGTTGGCGTAGATCTGTCTTGACGCAACGAAGCTGCCTTGAGCGCTGTGCGTAACTTTTCATACTATAGTACCCGAAGTTAAAATGCTGTCGGTCTAGGGGCGAAAGATGTTCTGACTTACAGGGCTATGTAGAGACCTCCAGTAGATGCGAAGGGTATCCAGCATTCGAACTATAGCCTCCACCATGGAAATCTTGCTCCTCTCTCCGTCATCCGCCTCTTTGTCTCGACATGAGATTTCAAATGCTAGAAGGACCGAGCTTGCAATGAAAGCACCGTAACCCATAACTGGAGATACACAGGTGATATCAGAGCCTCTATCCAAGTAGTCCATCAACAAGGTCGTAAACAATTCTGCATGACGCAGTGCAGCCTGAGCGCTACTTCTAACGACCTCTGCATCTATATGCGGATCGAGTGGCGAGCCCGAAAATAGAGGCACAATGGTCGAATGCAGAGTTATCTGACACAGGTAGTAAAAGGCATCAAAGAGCATGACTTGAGGATCGCTTTCAGATGTGGCTGTGTTCTTCAGAGTTACCCGACCTGACGCAGGCGCTGTATTATGGTAGATAGAAGTAGCGTGATCAGAGAGAGTTGAAAGGGCGTCAAGCTTTGCCGGTGTGGAATAGGACGATAGATCGGTAACGAAAAGCTGGACCTTAGCCCTTAGACAATATTAACACTGGAGCTGAACATTGAATATCAATCTCACCAGATGCCAATTATCTTCATCAGCCCTACTAAAGCTGGGGCAGTCCGTCTAGCTCCTGATTGTTCGAAACTTGGCATTGGAGACCATTCAGCATCCATTCGCTCACCCAAGCTAATCTCCCACCCAGATGGGGTGCTAAAGATGGAAGAGGGTAATGGTCGCATAGCCATTTCTGTCCATGCTGACCTGACGAAGGGCTTTGGTTCTGCCACAATACACACAGACGCCCAGCAAGCCCAAAGACACCGACGCTCCAGCTCTGATTTTAATGATATGTCGAACTCTTCAACGCGCTCAGTAATTTTCTTACCATAGTCCCAGATGCTGCAGAAACGGTAGGCCAAAGCTAATGGGCTATAATCAGTGCGGAACATCCACTAACGGGGGCACGGCAGCGTACAAAGACATAGATCGCCACTTTTCGAGTTTCCAGTACCAAACCAATATAATGTTAGGCATTCAAGAGTCTGGACGACTGCCAACGAGGGTTCCTCCACGATTACGGACATGGCTTCTTTTGTAGCAGCTTTCGCCCAAGATAGGCCGCGGGAATGAAAGAAGCCTAACGCCCGAAGTTCAAAAAGATCGCTGGATTCATTTTCTACACCATGTCTAGGCGCGAGGAATCTGATGAGAAAATAAGTGGTTGTTCGGATGAGCAAAGGGTGGATAGTGATAATACAAAGAAGCTAACGCGAAGATCGCTTTCAGGAGAACAGTTGGAACCTTCCCTTCTAAATACTCCTGAAAGAGGATAGGTTTACAAAATAACAGATGCGCGTTGTAGATGCGCGTAAAGTAAATCTCGAGCAGAGAGAGGCCCACAGCACGCGCTGGTAAGGCCAAACCATCTGAGCTGGAGCTATTTCTCTGCTTAGTTGCTCTTGCATTGGCTGATGCAAGATCAATACTTCGTAAGTGACTAGGATATAACTAGATTTTGAAGGAAAAATAAGCCTTGAATTTTAAAAAGTCCATGATACGTACATCTAATGGCATGTCCACTGGTGGATCGGATGTATTTGCGCCTGCAGGCGCAGCTCCGTTTAGAAATAATACTTTGTCAAGTGGGGTATAGTCTGTGGTTAACGCGGTATTCACACTCGGTCCATCGCTTGGCCGTGGTCTTTCATACCGTGCGGAAGAGTAGTCAGTGTCGTTGCCGCTGAGGGGAATCCTCTGGTGTTCTCGGTATGGTGTCATACTCGGCGAGCTACGTTCAGGTCGCGGGCGCCTACGGTCAGGCGGGTTTGGATAGACACAATGCGATTGTTGCCTTGTGCAACGAGCACAACTTGGGCGGTCGCGGCTACATTTGAGCTAGGCAAAGCAGATTTAGTGCTGGCCACCTATGGAGGACTGAGAAGGTCACCTTTTGATTCCGACATCGCTGACATGCGGTGTTGGAGCCTGACAAGTTGGACTGAGCGATCCTGTTCATTGTGTCTTAATCACAGTTGGGAATGAGGTAAGTATGTGGTTGGACGAGGGAACGACTTATGGCAAGTAGCTAGTACTAGGCTTAAGTTAGCTTAGGTAGGCTTAGTAATGGTTAGGTACAATCACGTGAACCGAATAGTCCGTAGTTGTGATTTCCGACAGTGTTCCCCAAATAGTACTCGAATACTATTCGGCATTTGCCCGAATACTCTGGCTCTGATAGTATTCGCCGAATACTCGTACGAATACTCGCCGAATAGTATTCGGCGAGTTAATGAGGCTCTTTAATGAGGCTCAACTGTAGTATAGTATAATATAGTAATTGAAATATGATAACTCTGTCTACTCGCTATCGTCATCCTCGTCGCCTATAACCCCCCAATCCCGTAGGCAGAGTAGATATCGAAGAGTAGAAGGCAGTAATCTATTCCTTTTCTTAGTGACTATATCACCGCCGACACTAAATATGCGCTCTGACGCTGCCGATGAGGCTGGAATTGCTAGATAATCCCGTGCGATCCGTGATATAACCGGATACTAAAACTGCTTTGCTTGCCAATATTTGAGAATATTAGTATGGCGGTCGACTCCGCTCTCTTTAAGCCATCGTCGCCACTCAACTTCCTCAATTAAAGGCCTATGATGCTGATACATCTCGTCGTCGGAATCAAGCTCTCTTGGGGTTGTTATCTGCTCTGTTTCGGCGGCAATAGTAGCTTCAATGGCAGCAACCTGTATATCATTCTCACGGTCTTTATACCGGTTAAAGCAAGCTGCGAACTGCGCCCTTGCCCTATCTCGTTTTATAGCGTCTGCGCTATTTAGCATATAAAATTCGTATATACTCAAGTTGAATCTTGGGTCGTAGATAGTAGCAATTGACGAGTGGCTTGAGCCTTGATTTGTTATAAGGTTATAGTAAGTATCAAGCTTACTATATGACGCTTTACAAGCTGTGCTAATTGCTGCTATAGTCGATGGAGCGATTTCCATTGCCTTAAGCTTATTTAAAAGCCGTAGATAGTGTGGAATACAGACGTTTAACGTTGGATAATTATCAGCTTGAACTTGCTCTGCAGGCTTGACGAATATCTTAAAGAACGCTTTGAGTCCATGTAACACTTGCCATTCTATCGATGTAATGATAATATCACGCATACTTAAATCCATCGTTTGCGAAGCACATAAAGCATTGATCGGCTGCTCAAGCTTTAAAGCGTTCTCAAGCATATGATATGTTGAGTTCCATCGCACAGGCATGTCGAGGGACAGAGAAACCACCTGGATACCCATAGTAGATGCTTGCACTTTCAATGCATCTTTCCATGCTCGACGGTTCCGGAAGACATAGATATGTCGGCGTAGTTTTATAAGAACCGTTGCCACTTCATCTCTATTAGGAACGAAGCCTTAAGTATGAGCAGAGCCTTGCTCAAGCCTATATGATTCCGTTTGTTCTGATGGTACAGCTTTTAACATAGTTAAAGCTGCTTGAACCGCAAGGTTTATAATATGTGCCATGCATCGAACGTCGCCTTCCTTTACTGTAAAGCTCCATGGTTGCTGTATAGAAGCGATATCCGTACATACCCCTATTTCAAACTCTGCAAGCATTGCTGTATTATTCGATGCGTTGTCTCGAGTAATAGTAAAGACTCCATTTGTAATACCAAAGTCGTCAGTGATAGCTTGAAGCTGCTCTGCAAGATATTCACCTGAATGAATAGGCTCCTTTAAATGTATGATATCAAGAACACAGTGCCGGTGAACCCATTCGTTATTAATCCAATGAACAGTTATCGCAGCGTGCTCTGCGCCATTCATTGCTGACCATGAATCAGTCGTAAGTGATAACCGTCCACCCTTTATAACATGAGCCTAGAGTTCTATTTGCAGCTTCATACGGTGGTTGCAGAA